>NC_139025.1:139966016-140566016 GCF_964662115.1 Mustela nivalis
TTGTCGCCTTCTTAGCGCAGTGGGCAGTGCATCAGTCTCATAAATTAATTAAGTTAATTTAATAATTAAATTATTAATATTAATTTAATGTTTAATTAATTTAAAAATGTTTACTGTCTGGATCTTATAGAATACCTAAACCTGATGTACACGGGGGAAAAACATGATGAAATAAACATGTTCTGGGGCACCTGGGTGGCTCAGTGGGTTAAGCCTATGCCTTCGACTCAGGTCATGATCTCAGGGTCCTGGAATCGAGCCCCGCATCGGACTCTCTGTTCGATGGAGAGCCTGCTTCCCCCTCTCTCTCTGCCTGCTTGTTATTTCTCTGTGTGTCAAATAAATAAATAAGATCTTAAAAAAAAAAAAAAAAGAAACATACATGTTCCATCCCTTTTGATTTCAGTCCCCTGAACTTGGACAAGATTGTATAAAGGGTGTCGATAAATTCCAGATTTGGCGATTTCCCTCCCTAGTGCACGAGAAACAAATTTTGCTTCTTATGTGTCACCGAGTTATTCTTCAGCTATCATAATGTCATTAACTGTCATTTTCCTTTGGCAGTTTAGCTTTCATTACATTTCCAGGCCAACTTCATCTGATTTTTTGGACCTATAAATAACACTGTTGTTCGGGAGGACTTCTGTAGATTCTGCTTCTCGTAGATCACAGGTAGTATAATCTAACTTAGGGATTGATGGGTATTTTGTGTAAAGTGCTGAATAGTAAGCATTTTTGGCTTTTCAGGACTGACAATGTCTTTTTTGAAACCACTCATTGCTGCCGGAACTACTGAACTTTGTCACTGTAATGTGAAAGCAGATACAGAAAATTTGAAAATGAATGGGACAAGTGTGTTTCAATAAAACTTTAATTATAGAAATAGGAGGTGAGCTGAAATGGCCCACGGGCCATAGCGTGTCAAACCCTGATCTAATTTGTTCTTTTATATTCCAACTCAAGTTCTATAAATATCTATTTATTTCCATTTGCTATTATATCCACTTTCAAAGGAAAGGAGCTGTCCTACTTCTGAATAAACTATGTATTAGAGAATCCAATCAATCAGCTAATATAATTTGGGGAAGAAAAATAACTCACCGAATTGGCAGATGTAAACGAAACTTCAGAACTGTTTTTCAATTTTGAACTTTTCCAGTGACTGCAGTAGCCTTAAATTTAATCCCCAAGGGTCATGCATGCTCAGGTACAGCTTTCAAGCAAGCAACTCCTCATACCCATATTTCCTGTTGGACTCTGACTGCACCCTTCTTGAAAGGAAGTCTTTGTTTGAGACAGTCCATGTTTTCACTGAGGCTTTTGGCTACTGTCTTTGAGTAGTGAGTCACTTTGAGTAGTGAGTCAGATTTGAGTGCAAATCTGAGGATGCCACCTTCTACCTGGAAAACAGGGCTGGTCAGAATGTCCCTGAATGCTGTTTCTTTCAGGGAACAACTCTAAACGTTTAAACAAATTGGTCATCTGACTAAAATGAGGTCCATAAAATCTTCTGAGGCACGTTCCTTTTTGATGGATGGACTAAAATGAAAGCGATTTCAGAGTCAACTTCAGCAGAATAATGCATTCTGTGTTTCCAATCATTAAAGTTGAAATTAAAACAGGTAGCATTCTGCCTCAGTGTTCTTGAGATTTAACTCTTCAGAGGTCATAATTGATACACCTTATTAAATAATGCAGGCCAGAAAACACTGCCTTAATAGAAGTGAAATGTCACTTTGGGTTTGAATTGATTTTCTTGCTTCAGGACCTGTCAGGTTTGCAAATCAGAATTGCCTTGTATTTGCACGTCTGAAGGAGGTTGGCTTTCCCAGGGTTAGCTTAAAAAATGCAGATTGATGGGAAAGGTTTGTATTGGGTCAGTATGGAATAGCCTTCTATAGGGGGCTTGAATTATTCATGAGCATCCATGTGTTTTATGTTTCTTGCTTAACACTGTGGAAGGTGGGGGGCAGGAAAAGAACATAGACAACTGCACACACAGATTCCTTCTTGAATAAGGTTAGCAGTTAGAGGAGGCTGGGGGTGGGCAAGGGTGGAGCCTGGATCTAATTTTACAGGAATTTGAGCCAATAAACCTTGAAATGGAATAACTGGTCAACAGCTGAGGATATCCAAGTTTTATGTTACCTATGGTTCACTTTTGACAAGCTGTGTGCTCTTCAAACAAAGGCCAAAGGAAAAAAAAAAGCAACAACAACCACCACAAAGCCAACTGTCTTCTGATTGTGCATATAGCTATTATTTGGGATTGTCTCTGACTTTGCAGTGGGCTGGCTGCTATAGATGGACAAGCACACAACTGGCATATGGACCTAAGATTCAAAAGAGCTCCCCTTCCTGTTGGGTCAGTTGTTCTGAGTATGTGAGCTAGCATCTCTGAGGTGCAGGTTCTGCTTCTATAGAATGAAGCACTTCTGGCTTTTTAAGTGGTTTTCAAGTTTGGGGAGATACAGAGAAGAGGCTGAGCTTTCCACTGTCCCAACTTGGTAGAATTGGTCTACCAGTTGGTAGAATAGTTGAATAACAATAGGGAAATTGGTATTTCCTCTGATCCCATTCTCCAAATATCAAGAGTGAGAAGCCAGGAGAAAGGCAGAGCTCACCCTTCTCCTAATCCCCGCCCCCAACACTCCTTCTCCCAGCCCCTCCTCCTTCTGCCTGTGGTTCCCCAACTTTGGGTCTTAATACAACTTCTCAGCTCACAACCTGGGAGTTCGTTTGTCTTCAGAGGAGTCCCAGAGTGAACCACAATGAAAAGGCTCTATTTTCAGGGACCACCTCCTGCCTTCAGAGGAATCCTGCGTGTGTACACTACTTTTGAGAGCGGCGAGGGAAGGAGGGAATGAGGAATGGTACAAAGTGAAGAGAAGGAAAGATTCTTGGATAAATGCTATTGTGTTGGACCTGGAGCGCTGCAGCTAAAACTCAGGTCTTAATTTTGAAGCAAAACCAGACACACAGGATTATACCAACATCTGAGGGCCTAAAGAAAAGTTACAGTACCTGTCGTTTCTCACCAAATAAATGCTTTTAAGGAACCAGCTGGCTCCCCTATATCTAATGGTCACCTTATTAACAAAGAAATGTATTTTCATGTCAAGGAGGAGTTGTCCTTTGTCATCTGGGCTTTTATTTTGTCTAGGACCTGGACAATAACACAATATATATACATATATATATATATATATATATATATATATATAAGCAATATATATACATATAATATATACCTATAATATATATACATATATGTGAAAATATATATAGTATACATACAATATACATAACATAAATACATATATTTATATAATGTATATATAATTTTTTTTTCTGACAAAAAGAAAATATGCCACCTTTTACCACTTCTACAGAAAAGATATCCAAGAAAAATATCCAGGGAAAAACCCTGCTTTAGCCTCAAAAATCTGTGTCCTTAATGCTAAATGCAAAAAGGTGATTTTATGACCAGAAAAGAAATGTCTAGATTTCAATTCATTTTTTTTTTCCTTGCTGTTAATTAAGGAAGGCAATGAGGACAGTGACCTTAAAAGTGTAACACTCCTTGGAGCAGGGAAGAAATAATGACTGCCCTCAAGATAGCCACTGAATGGACAAAGTATGCATTGATTATGCATGCAATTTCCCAAAAGTTTGTTATTTTACAAAATTGAATTCTTTCCTGCTGAAGTCCAATGCTGAGTAATTAAATACAGACTGTACTTAATTTTGTCACAGAACAAATAGCAGAGGTTATGGAAAGTGTTATGGCTCCGCAGTCATTAATATTCCACAGGTGTTGGAATAGATTAGCAAGCGAAGAACACAGCAGGTTAGGATTATAGGAATCTATTCAAACCCCACATAATGAATGTGAGGAGTGATTTGAATGTCTAATATCAGTCACTCTGCAGAAAGAGACAAATTCTCATGCTCATTCCCAAGGCTTTTTAAAGGGCTGTTTATTTCATAAATTTTCACTCACCTATTATAATCAGACCTACTGAAATAAATTGCTAGTGATTGTCAAACTAAATGAACTCAGTTTTTTTTTTCTCTAGAAAATTTCTAAACTTCCCGCTGTCACAAGAATTCAAATTCTGTAGCTTTTTCAAAGACAAGGATTCTGAGCAGTCCACAGCCCAGGAAGGGGGTCAGGAGAGGAATCATCCATCCTTCTTGAAATCAATAACCAGATGTGGTTACTTGCACTTTTTAGTGGAGATGACTGAAGTGCCCAGCCATTTATGTTTCTCTTTTACTGACTTATTTAGGTAAAGGTGATCAAAGGAGGAGTTACACACCAATTAAGGGATGAAAGAGAAATCTCCCGATTCCAAGATAAAAGTGCAGTATCTATCTGAGAACTTCGATGGTACGGGGTGGGGAAATCAAACAATAAAAGGTGGGGAAAGAGATCAGCAGAAAAGAGCAAGTTCAATCATTAGCACTGGTGGAGAGGAAGAAAGGAAGATGGAATGTTAGAGAATAGAAGGGCTACGGGAAAAGCCGAAACTATGTGAAAACCCCGTAGCATCTTGCCTGCCATCTCGGGAGACAGTCTTTCCAAGAATACTGGTAGCATTATACCAGGAACTCTATTCCCTACGAAGTCTTCTGTCTGCCAGCAAGGGTCCTAGCAGTTCCGAGGTCAGGTCCATGCCCATCAGCATCCGTGGAACATCACTGCTAAATCCTTAGGGTGCTCACCTATCTGTTGGGACCTGGCTACCATGCTTGAACTCTACCAATGGCGGAGTCTGCTACACTTGACCATGCTGTCACTGCTATGAGCTTTGGCTACTTGTACTAAGAAATCTCTGCCATCTTCCACACATGTTCCTGAATTCCACTGGAAGTACCTGCAACTTCTGTCTCTTCCCTCCCAGTACCACCCCAGGGCATCAGACCCTTATGGTGCCCACACACTGGGTAGAGGTCTAGGGGAAAATCATTACCTTTCCCTTTCATATTCTGATATGACAATATTGGCTTACTCTGACACACATATTTTTGGCAAACTAGCATTGCCAGCTTTTATTTTGATTGTTGTTCTTCTTATGATGAAAATAGGAGTCCTTCCTTGTGTTTGAGTTGGACTTTAATCGATGTGTTATTCATCACTCAGAGCTAATATTACTCCATTCCTCCTCTCCAGCTATATGGTTGTGCCTGACTTCCTCCTTCCTTGAAATAAGTTCTTAACTAGGAGACTCTCATGCAAACAGATTCCTAAGGGACCTGCCTCACTAGCCCAACCCACCTGCCCAGCCTGAATCAGACGTACAGACAATGTAGACCCAACCAGAGATCCAACTACAAATACTAGGAAAACATCCCCACATCCATTTGGCATGTTTACCTTTACAAAAAAATATGTTCTCATTATTCTTTCTTAATCCTGTTCCATTGAAAAATGGCAGAGCTGCAATCATGGGGACATTCTTCCAGAGACCTAGCCTCTCAGAGTGTTTCTGGACACCTGAGCAAATAGAATGGAGAGCCAAAGCAAGAATTAATTGGCAACCTTAGGCTTTCAAAATGCATCTTACAGTCAATTGTTAGATCATCATTCTATTGATACTGAAGGATATTTCTCTTTTTTCTGCAGGGTAATAAAATCCTCATCCAATTGGGCCATGGAAGGACTAACAGCAAGAAGAGAAAAACTCTGATCTCCTGAGACACATGGTTATTACCTTATTACCACATGCATCCCACTCTATTATAATTTCTTTTTTACTCATGTTGGTTCCCCACCAGCTTAAGGCTCATGTTTCTCTTGTTCACAGGGGATCCTCAGCACCTCGCCAAGCCTAACACACAGGATAGTCACAGTAAATATTTTTGAATGAATGACTTTGATATCTTCTGAGTTTGAGTTATAAGAATTTATCTATTTTTATTTTGTCTCTATCCTCTTCCTTTTGTCCAAAACTTAGAAAAAGTTGTGTTAAATAAATAACTGATAATTGAATTTTGTTTTATTTCTCTGGATAGAACACAAGTTAGGAAGGAAAAAAAAATGGCTTACTTTTCCATTGGATTGACAATATAAAGGTAGTCATATACCTTACACAGAGAGCTACAGTTCCTCAATAAGATATACTTTCAGAATTTGGGAACAAGATGATTAGTTACCAGAGCTTCAATATTTAATATTACATCTGAAATATAAAATGGATAAGTTTTGCCATAATCAAAAAGATTGACCGTTACTGAGTGTGTTAAGCTAGGACCAGGTTGTTGATCAACACTTCATTGACAAAATCAAAAGTGATACACTATTCTAATCATGGGATGCTTTCAGGAAAATATGACTGATTAGGATAAAGCTATAAAATTCATCTAGAAAAAAAATTTCATCAAGGAGGAAATGTCTTTCGCAAATGAGCAAAATGGCTAACCTACCTGGTAGATGCTCTGATGTGAGTCAGTTGCTGGGATCCAATTCCCCTGAGCAGCCTCTGCAAAGTCTTGAAACCTCTGGGGCTGCAGGTGCTGCTGCCTAAGGGCATTGGGGAACTGACACTCACAGCTGGTGTGCAAATCCCCCAGCCTGCTTGTCCTTCGACTGGGTTAATTTCACACCTTGTGTTCTACACCACTTTCCAGACTTTGTTTTCAGAGTCAAATACTAATTGCCCACTTGGGCAGCTGGCTTATGAGGACACACACCCCCTCCCTGTGTCACTACCCCACTCTGCACAACCCAGATGGACTACGTGTACTGAAATCCACGCTCAGGATTTCTAGGGAAATCTGAGCTAAAACACACATAGGTATTAAAGTAAATTGAAAGTATTGCTCCACGTATTTGGGTCTCTTTCTTTATGTTTTCTCTTTTTTTTTTAAATTTTTTAAAAGATTTTTATTTATTTATTTGACAGAGGGAGATCACAAGTAGGCAGAGAGGCAGGCAGAGAGAGAGAGGAGGAAGCAGGCTCCCTGCTGAGCAGAGAGCCTGATGTGGGACTTGATCCCAGGACCCTGAGATCATGACCTGAGCCGAAGGCAGCGGCTTAACCCACTGAGACACCCAGGCGCCCTTTCTCTCTTCTTTTAACATCCAGAGAAGAGATGGATGCAGTATCAATATCCCAGCAGGTGTCTGCATGAATTGGATATTATTACTTGGCTGCCTTCCCCACAGAGTAAACAGCTCAATATGACAGTGTATAAAACTTTATAACCCTGTGGCTGTCTCGTAGACCCAGCAAAGTGTTCTGTATATATTCACAGCACAGTGTGCTGCACAGTTCAGGAAGCCCTCAGAAGAGCCGTGATTTGTGATTTACACAGCAATGGTAGCCCTTGGAGTTCCCAAATAGTCAGGAAGACATAGAAAACAAAGAGAAATGTCCAGAAGTTAAAGGTAATGAAAGAAAGCATCCTTTAATTCTGTGAAAAGAACAATTGTGGGACCCTAAATCGTAGTTTCTTTATAATTTATACACAACATATACCTCTAGTCAAGATGGTATAGATCTGCATTGTCCAACAGAGCAGCACCCAAATACTAGCCGCTGTGGAGTTTGAGTCCTTGTACCATAACTGGTACAAGAAATAGATGAACTACTGCTCAGTACACATCTGGTTTTAAAGACTCAGTATGATAGGGATACCTGAATGGCTCAGTTGGCTAAACGTCTGCCTTCAGCTCAGGTCATGATCCCAGGGTCCTGAGATCGAGTCCTTGCTCAGCAGGGAGCCTGCTTCTCCGTTCGCCTGCTGCTCCCCTTGCTTGTGCTCCTGCTCATGCTGTCTCTCTGATACATAAAAAATTAAAACTTATAAAAAATAAAAAATAAAGACTCAGTATGATTTTAAAAAAAGATATCTCTAGAGTTTTTTTTACATTAATGTTCAAAGTATAATATTTTGAAAATGTTGGGGTAGACAAAATAGATCATTATAATTAATTTCACCTGTTTTACTTTTTAGTGCAGCTATTAAGTAGTTTATAATTATCTATGTGGCTCACATTCTGTTTCTATTACACCATAATAGTCCAAATGGTGCTGAGATAACAGATAAACTCTGAATTCTTGGTAGTGAATAATATAAGGATAGCCACTTTCTTATTCATGGTCCACACCCAAAAATGACACCACTTGGTGCACGTAAAAACCCAAGGAGGAAGGGGGAAGGGGCTCTACTCCTCACAGTCTCTTAGGAGCCCAGGCTGTTGGAGGGACTGTCCTTTAGCTCACAGATATAAAGATAAGATTTTCTCTTTTGCCCAGAAGGGAGAGAGAGTTCTGGGGCATCTTGCCCCAGCATGAAATATTTTGGATCAGAAGTGGCATACGTCACTCCACTCACAGCCCACTGTCAGAACTTGTCACAAGATGCCAACTGTAAAGGAGATCAGAGAAATGTCACCCTCCCATGAGCCAGAAGATGAGTCAGAGTGGATATGAAGGAACTCCCGGACTGTCTCCCATAACACACACAGCTCAGTGATGCCAAGTTTCCGACATCATTCACTCCAGTCTAGAGTATAGAAGCACATAGAGGGCAAGATGGGTGATACCCTCCGTCACCTACACCTTGACAAGAATGGCCTGTCGCACAGTCAGGGGAGGAAAAGAACTCAAGACTGAGAAAACAAACCTGCTTTGCTGCCTAATCTCTCCTAACAGTGGCCTGCACTTCAGTATATATCTCAGGTGAATGAAGTGAAACAAATGCCACCCAAGGAAGGCCAGAGAGCCGCTGAGAAAGAACATGCAATGTGAACTCACCATGGTCCAAAATCTAATGATCAGGGAGGCTTTGTTGGAAGGCCAAGAGTAGTTTTGTCTCATAGGAATGAGGTCATATTTTTTTAATGATTTTATTTACTTATTTATTTATTTGACACACAGACAGACAAGCAGGCGGAGTAGCAGGCAGAGGGAGCAGGAGAAGCAGGCTCCCCTCCAAGTAGAGAGCCCGATGTGTGGCTCCATCCCAGGTGGGACTCAATCCCAGGACCCCAGAATCTTGACCTGAGCTGAAGGCAGCTGCTTCACTGACTGAGCCACCCAAGCACTCCAGGAAGGAGGTCATATTTAAGCAGAATTCCAGGAACACCTGGGTGGCTCAGCAGTCGAGAGTCCAATTCATGATTTGGCTCAGGTTATAATCACAGGATGACCGTGGGTTCGCACCCCATGTTGAGCTCTGTGCTCAACACAGAATCTGCTTGTGCCTCTCCCTCTGCTTTTCCCCCTGCTTGTGCACACTCTCCCTCTCTCTCTAGCTGTAAAATAAATAAATAAAACCTTTAAAAGATACATCTTTAAAATAAGTACAAAAAATAAACAAAATTCCAACGTATTAATTTAAGATGGAAACACTGCATTCTCCGATGATAAGACTCACCAACTCATTCCCTTATTACAAGGAGAAAATAGGAAATGGAAAATCACTGTTAGTCAAAAAATAGGAAACTCAAGTCAAGAACATCAGCTTCTCTCAACAATTGCTTCTCAGGTAAGGAAGATTGTGGGAGCCCCACATTTTATAGGAATAATGCGGCCAAAATGAGTAGGACGCATCAGTCTACTTGGCCAAGAGCAACTATCTATTGGTGTAGACCTACAATGCCGCCCATGACCTGGTACTCTTTCTATTTTATGCTTCTGTGGCTGTGAGCCATCTATTTTCCATGATAAAAATTGTAGAAATACAAACAGAAGAAGCAGAAGTAATGGGATTTCAGATGGCTGAGTTGCATTGGCATCCGTTCCACCCTACCCCTCTGAGATGACTTCCAGAAAGCCTTAATTACAGTCTTAGATGTTCCCACATCCTTTCAGCACGTATTCACTCATAGTATTACACCTCTCCTCGCTTAGGGTTGAAGATTTTGCGAGTGTAGCTCTCAGAGGGCTCTCTCATTCTCACATTTATTCATCAACCAGAACACCTCTTTGTGGCCCCCATGAAATAAAATGCTGCCTGGTTAGGATTAGCGCAGCAACTTTATTTTCTATGGCAAATTATGTTGCATTGGGCATGAAGTTTTGCTACTCAGACTGGAAAAGGGAAATTGAACATTAGCCTCAATAATTCTAGGTGATAGGAAAGATCTAATCAAGCCAATGATCAGCCTTTTACTTAATAATAATAATAATAATAATAATAAATACAGATGGCTTTGCCTTTCAAGTGTTTACTCAAATGTTAATTCATTTCCATGGACTATCAAACAAATTTATCAAATGTTTCGTCAGAAACATCTGCCATTCATACAACACAAGCACTCAAAAACAAACAAAAAATGTAAACTAAAAAAATTGAAAAACACATATAGAGACAAATCTGCTACTAAGGAGAAACTTTCAACATGATGCTGAGAGGAGGTCAGCATAATCTGCCACTGCATTGGCTCTGGGTATGTTTAAAAAGACAGTTACACCAAGGATAAGTAGGGCCAATAGAATTTATGTTTATAGGTAATACAGATGGTTAATTACACTGCATGTTTCCAAAAATGATAAATAGCTTTCCTAAAATCCAAATATACCCTTGGCTGAAGTACAACCATACCTGACATTCCATTCTTTTAATATTTGTGGAAGATTACAGTTGAAGGTATCTTAGGGATCTAATTCCACTGTCAGCTTTTTGAGTTCAGCATTGCCCTTTATAGGCCTTCCAATCTAAAAATCCAAATGATACAAGACCAGTAGCAAATCAAGAAAATAGTTTTCCAATGTCAATTAGCGAGCACCTAGGACCAAAAATACCTAAGTTGTATAAAGTTCCTAATGCCTCAGGAAAGACACAGCCAAAGCAATCCAGAAGGGGAAACAAGAACAATGATGAGTCATAAAAAGAAGTTAGATAGGCTTTATAATTTTATTCTGTGTTTGTCCTTAGAAAAAAATATAACTACAGATAATTTTTAAGACCCTGAAGAGAGAAGTTATACTTTTATACTGCTTTATGTTCCCCTTAGCTTCTCATAGTATGCTATAAAAATGGAAGATAAAACATAAAAATAAAGATTTGTTCATTCAACAATTACCACTTTTTATAGTGCCAACTATATGCTTGTTGCTAAACCAGTTTATAAGTATATTTCATAAACAAGAAAGATTTTCTGCCTTCATAGGGTTTATGGTCTATATGGGGTTTCCAAACAATAAAATATGCCATTAGAATGCACTATAGAGGGGCACCTGGGTGGCTCAGCTGGTTAAGCATCTGCCTTTGGCTTAGGTCGTGATCTGGGAATCCCAGGATCAAACTCCACATCAGGCTCCCTGCTCAGCTGGGAGTCTGCATCTCCCTCTGTCCCTCCCCCTGCTCATGATTACTGTTTCTCTCTCTCTCAAATAAATAAGTGCAATCTTTAAAAAAAAGAATTCATAATAGATATAAGAGCAAAATACAAAAATCAGCTATATTTGTATAAACTGGCAATAAATAAAAATAAAGAAAAATTTTGACTCACAATATTATCAAAAACAATAAAATACTTAGGAATAAATTTATCCAAAAAAGCACAGAATTTATACTCTGAACACCATAAAACATTGTTAGAAGACATTGAAGATCTTAAAGAAATGGAAAGATGCCCTGTGTTTATGAGTCAAATGACTTAGATTGACCAAATGACCAAGATGGCAATACTACACAGATTTATCTACAGATTCACCATAATCCCTATCACAGATGTCTTCTTTGCAGAAATTGACAGCTGATACTAAAATTGACTCAGATATATACAGTACACAAAATGGCCAAAAGAATCTTGAAAAAGAAAAACAAAGTTGGAGGACTTACACATCCTAATTTCAGAACTTATTACAAAACCACAGGAATCAAGCAAGTATGGTGCTGGCACAAGGCAGACATAAAAAACAAAGGAACAGGGGGCACCTGGGTGCCTCAGTGGGTTAAAGCCCCTGCCTTCAGCTCAGGTCATGATCTCAGAATCAGGTTCCTGGGATCGAGCCTCACATCAGGCTCTCTGCTCGGCAGGGAGCCTACTTCCTCCTCTCTCTCTGCCTGCCTCTCTGCTTACTTGTGATCTGTCTCTGCCAAAGAAATAAATCAAATCTTTAAAAAAAAAAATCAAAGGAACAGTATTGAAAGTCCAGAAATAAAACCTCTCATTTATAGTCACTATATTTTTGACAAGTTTGGCAATTTAATGAGATAAAGAACAGCTAGATATCTAAATGCAAAAGAATGGTGTTGAATCCCTGATTCACACCATATAGAAAAATTAATACAAAGTATGTTTTTAGGTATGACATAGATGTAAATGTCATACCTAAAAACATAAGACTCTTAAAAGAAAACACAAGAACAAATCTTCATGATGTTGGCTTAGATAATGAATTCTTAGAAAGGACACCAAAAGGCCAAGCAACCATAATAACTATATATATATAAAATAAACTATAAAATTTAAAACATATAAAATCATATATGTTTATATATATTTATCTATAATTATATATGTTACATACTAATGTAATATATATGAACATATTTTATATGTGAAAATAATGGATTTCATAATTTTTTTAAAAATATACTTTAATGAATACCATCAAGAAAGTAAAAATACAACCTACGAAATGGGAGAATATATGTGAATTTTATATCTGATAAGGGATTTCTAGCTAGAATATAGAAACAACTCCTATAATTCAACAATAGGAAAATGAACATTTTACTAAAAATGGGTAAAGACTGGAATAATCATTTCTCCAAACAGGATAACCACGTAGCTAGTAAACATATAAAAAATGCTTAATGTCATTAGCCATTAAAGCAATGCGAAAACAGGGGTACCTAGGTGGCTCATTCAGTTAAAGCTGTGACTTCAGCTCAATGTCATGATCCAGGGTCCTGGGATCCAGACCCAGGTCAGGCTCTGTGCTCAGTAGGGAGTCTGCTTGAGGACTTGCTCTCTCCTTCTCCTTCTGCCCCTCCCCCCACTATCTCTGTCTAATGTAAATAAATAAATCTTTTAAAAAAAGAAGCAGGGGCACCTGGGTGGTTCAGTGGGTTAAGCTTCCGCCTTTGGCTCATGTCATGGTCTCAGGGCCCTGGGATCAAGCCCCACATGGGGCTCTCTGCTCAGCAGGAAACCTGCTTCTGCCTCTCTCTCTGCCCATCTCTCTGCCTACTTGTGATCTCTCTCTGTCAAATTAAAAAAAAAAATCTTAAAAAAAAATAGAATAAATTAAAAATGAAGCAATCTGAAAGATTTCCGCAAGTGAACTTTCTACTATCCTCAGTGACATGTTACCTTCCCAACATCTATATGCTACAATGTACATGGAGTATTGCCAGTCAGGGAAGCTCACACATGCTTTAGAGCTTCTATTGAGGTTTCATGTGTAGGCATGTATAATTGAACCATGGCCCATGGTTGTAGTCAATTTCCAGGCCTTCTTCCTTGCCCAAAATTTGGGCTGATGATATCAGGTAATTGAAAGCCCCAATCCTCTACTCACTTGGTTGGTCCTTCTGGCATGATGAATTGTCATCTCCTTACCATAACTTAGAATCTCCCTTAGCATAAACTATCAGATGTGATCCAGGTGACCCACCTTGATTAACAAAGACATTCTTACCCTTGGGGAAATCAAAAGATATTGGGAATTACCCGCCAGAATTCCCAGGACAAAATTTAGACCACTCTTTAGAAGAGGACAAATTTCTTACTATAAAGAATTGCATCTCAATAAAGCTTCTGTGAAAGAAAAAAAGAGAGAGAGAGACATCGAATCCCAATCCATGACAAATACCACTGATACAATGAACACAGAAATTTAATTCATATTAAATAAATTAAGCAAGATTCCTAAAAGGATAATATATGTGTATTACTGTTAATAAAATAGCACCCCAATTATGGAAATTTTAAATGACTGGCAATAAAAAGAATTACTGTGGAAGTGCTGTTCTGGAGATAAACAAAAATAACTGTGGAACAAAAGATGCACGTGTTGCAGGAAGAATATCAAGAAAGGCTACTAGCAAAGCACTGGCTTCAGGAAGTCTCCATGGGGTCAAGTGGTGAATTGTCAACAATAATCATGGCTAAGTAGTATAATCCTTAAAGATGCCATAACCAGACTAGAACCCAAAGTCAAGGAATATAGTGGAAAATATGACTTAGTTCTGGGGTCCAGAGTGATGAGCTAAAGCAGTGTAAATGTCCTCACCTTCCAGAGGATTTGTCCTAGAGTCAAGGTAGGACCATCTCTTTAGCTAAAGACCAAGAGGTCCCAGAGAGTCAAAGAAAAGAGAATGCAGAGGGCATAGCTCAGAGTCAACATGAAACATACATTCACAATGAATCCACTTGGAATAATTATCTGGCTCCCAAGGCATTGATTGTTGTTAAAGATTTTATTTATTTATTTGAGAGAGAAAGGGTAAGGGGATGTGGACAAGTACACTCTGCACCTAGCACAGAGCCCAACACAAGGCTCTGTCTCATGACCCTGAGATCATGACCAGAGCCAAAATTAAGAACCACAGGCTTAAATCGACTGAACCACCCAGGCGTTCCCCAAAGACATTGATTTTAATCTTTATTTCTCCTCAAAAATAAACTATGCAGGGAGAATCCTATGGACTGTGCCTCAGAGTAGACTTGTTAGAACTCTGAAGACAGTTTCCAGTTGGGAAATTGGGAGCCATGTCAACTTCACGCATGGCCAGGAACCAAAAGGAGCTGAGGAACACCTAGGCCCAGTGGCACCGATACCTTTCACCTACTTATGAATAGAATTCACATCTACTAGAGAAGTCTTGTTTGGTTTTATAAGTTAATATCCAGAGCCGAATTAGTTTCTAACAGAACCCTATTTTTAATGGAATGCCAAAGCATGGATTGTAATTAAAAAAAAAACTTATTTGAATAAGCTTGTATAATAAAATTCACTTACTGATTGATCATTTCACTCATCCAAAATATACCTGCGAACAGCTACTGATCCTGTATTTATCCATACAGCAGGTATTTGTATACTTACTAAGATTAAAGATCATCTTAGCATTGGTGATCCAGAAATAAACAAGTCAAATAGATACAGGTTGGCATTCAGAGGATCACAGGTAATACATACACAAAAATACAGACAAAAACATAGATATGTACATAAGAAAAATAATTCATACAGTGGCAAGTGCACAAAAGAAAAAGAAGGAAATAAGCATTAAGAATGCATGCAGAGGGGTACAACTCTAGTTTTGATGTGTGAGATCAGAGAATGTCTTGCTAAGACAGTGACATTTGGATGACATTTTGCATGGAAGACAGCCAGGCAAAATCTGGAGGAAGAGATCCAGGCAGAGAAAACATTAAGTATAACAGGCCAGGAGTAGAAATATGTTGGAGATTCTGAAAAATAGAAAAGGGGATGGCACAGAAAATAGACATCAATCCACAAAGCACAGGGAGGGGGTTGATTGAATCTAAAGGTCGCACCCTGAACCATGTGGATGACCAGGTCACTCTCTCTGTCCCCACCCCCACTCCCCAAGCCTTCCAGCCTAGACCTTGAGGCACAAACACTAAACACATAGTCACAAAGGTAAAGATAGAACTGCAGATTGGGACACACTGCAGAGAAAGACTTTGGCCCACTGTAGGGTTTTATAATTGAAGAACCTGATTTAATGGGGGCCAAGAAAGGCTTTTGGGAGAAAATAACATTTAAGGGGAAATTTGAAGGGGAGTCATATAAATATAACCAGTTATAGTAAATCAATTATTTTAAGAGTATGTGAATAAAGAGATGAAGATAAAAAGAGAGACAGAGATGGAGATTATAGATATATTCATGGGATTCACTCACTTTAATTAAAATTATAAAATAGTGACCCTAATGAGGCTTCTGATGAAAAGAATGGCAAATTTTCAGTCAAACAGAATATATCCCATCAGACATGAAAATTCTATTATCTTTGCAATGACAGATTGATTCACTATACAGGACTTCATAATATTTGAAATTAGGAACGTGGCATTAAAGTTCACGAACTGATTACTCTAATTACAGTTCATTTGATCTTGATTGCTTTTGTAGGGACTCCTGATTAAATCTGTCTGCCCTTGTAATTCCTAATGTGTGTTTCTTGCAAAGCTAAAAATTTCTGGGGATAATAATTCAGTGTTTCCCTTTCAGCCCTTTCTTCCCACACCATATGGTGACAGTTGTTTCAATCATAAATATACATTTTTAAAAACTCTGACTTGTTATAGTCCTCTTTGGTTTGCAGAGATTTTCACTCACAGGATTTGGAGCTCAAAACAACTTGGGGGAGGCAAGCATTAACTAATTCTTGTTAATGCACCTCATTCACGAAGGTGAAGTGAACTGACCTAGCTCATATAACCCCTTCTGTGTGCTATTCTCTTCAACAAATTGCCAGAGAACTAACTCTAGAATGTGGGATTCTCACAGGGAGGAAGCCATCCATGCATTCTTCTTCACCGACTGGGAGATGCATGCTAGAGCCACTTCACTTCTCTAGCAAAGGGCACCAGAGAGGATATAATGAAGCAGAAAAACTGAAGACAAATTCCCACCGAAATGCACACAGCTTTTGTTCATAAACAGGTGCACACACACACACAAACACACACACACACTTTCTGAGCTCTCAGCACACATCTTAGACCTAGGATCCTGACAGCAAAACAATAAGCCAATATATACTTCCTGGGGCAAGGGAAGAGGCTGTAGAGTAAGGAGACTTTGTCTTCCATGGACATTAACCTCTGAAGATGAGCTTCTGTAGAACTAGAGCCTCAGCCCTTTATGAAATGATTTGGCCAAGAGCGTCCAGTTGGCTGAGTGGAGTTAACAGAATTTCCAGGAAACCAAGGCCACCAGTGAGGGGGTACAGTATTCTTTTGGAATACTTAGCCATGGGAAGCTAAAGCCTGGGACCCCAGGAGGCTGGCAATTAGGGACAATTCCAGAAAAGGTAGCAGTGAACATTAATTGGGCACCAGAGTACTGTGAAAAGGGTGGGCATCTTGAAGAGAAGTTTCCATCCCAACCAAGACCATCGGGTGAAAACTCAGTCCCAGGGAGACTGCTGACCTTGTAGGGCACAGCAATAGGCTGAGAGAAGCACAGCTATTGGCTGAAACTCACAGATAAAGTGAAGGCCAAGGAATTTCTTCCAAGGACCAGCTCTAAGCCTTCTATCAATAGATGCTGGCAATCTCTTCCAAGAGAATTTCCTTCTCTTGAAAGGAAATAAGAGCACCCTTAACATTCATATGTTGAAGTCTTAAGACCAGTCAGAATACGACTGTATTTGGAGGCAAGGCCTCTAGAGAGGCAATTAAATTGAAATTACGTCATGGGGTGGGCCCTTATCCAAAAGGACTGGTGTCTTTATAGGAAGAGGGTATGTGGGGGCGCCTGGGTGGCTCAGTGGTTTGGGCTACTGCCTTCGGCTTGGGTCATGATCTCAGGGTCCTGGGATCGAGCCCCGCGTTGGGCTCCCTGCTCCACAGGAAGCCTGCTTCCCTCTCTCTGCCTGCCTCTCTGCCTACTTGTGATCTCTGTCTGTCAAATAAATAAATAAAATCTTTAAAAAAAAAAAAGAAGAGGGTATGTGGACACAGACAGGAGGGAAGATCATGCAAGGACACATCAGGAAGATGGGCCTCTACAAGTCAAGGGGGAAGAATATAAAAGAAGAAAATCAAGATGTATTGGGTAACTATTTTCAATAGTCTCACTCTTGACATTCTGGTATTTTTTTTTCTTTTGTATTCAGAATCACAGCCCCTGTGGTTATTCAGTTCTCAACTTGCTTTGGTTATACTTTATTTTTTTTTTAAGATTTTTATCCTTTTTTTTTTTTTTTTTTGAGAGAGAGGAGAGAGAGAATGAAAAGTAGAGGGAGAGGAACAAGGAGCCTCCACGCTAAGCATGGAGCCTGACACAGGACCCTGAGATCATGACTTGAGCTGAAACCAAGAGTCGAAGGCTCAGCTGACTGAGCCACCCAGGCATCCCTATACTTTACTTTTTAAAAAGACAAAGAAAGCATTCAAGTGAGACATGGTGAGTGCATGGCCCCATACTCGGGTTGTGGTGCATTGCAGCAGCACTAAAGTCAAAAGCACCCCCATGCTCAGTGCTCTACATGCAACAAACATCAGGGTGAGTGGCCAGGTGGGGTCCTTGCCTCCAAGTGTCCCTAAAGACGTCCTTAGCCAAGCAGGCAGGCAGGCAGGCAGGCAGCTACAGAGGGGCCCTTCCCCTCTGAGAAGGTAAGAGTTCTTCTCATGCCCTTGACCAGCTGATTATAATCATTCTGAATCTGAGAAATCAGCAAGTCTATCACCTGGAGATTTAATCATCTTTTCTCTACTCAAATCTGATAATGAATGATTCCAGGAGCTTATTAATTTTTCATTTCAGAATGAGCACATGAAGACTACCTAGTATAGAGTTCTATTGCCTTTGAAAAATTCCATTCATGCCTTGGGTCTGTGCTGTGAATGCACTATACATTCTCCTGATGAACACACTGAATCACAGTGAATCTTACTGACAAGGGTTTAAGGTGAGATCATACTAGCATGCACCTAAATCTGTCCACTGCAGTATTGCCAAAGCTCTCCTCTGGCTTCAACCAGAGGTGAGAGTGTGGGGCACCACAGAGCCTTTCCAGCCAGAACTTGCTGTGAGTCCCTCATATCTAACATCTGTCCCTCTGCATATACTGTGCCATGTCCCCCTGCTTCTGCCTCAATTCAAGTTTGTCATCTTTCACTTGGATGATACCATTGGTCCTCATCTTTCTCTTCCAGCTCATCTATTTGCATTTGACCACAACAAACTACCTGCACTTCCTTGGACATACCCCCCTGGAGCTCTGTGTATTGTTTGCCTTTGGCCAGAAATGCCCTCCTGCATTTGCTCCACTTGGCTGACCTCTACTCTTCTTTCAAGAAGCAGTCCAGGGCCACCTGGGTGACTCAGTCAACTGAGTGACCAACTCTTGATTTTGGCACAGGTCATGATCTGAGTCGTGGGACTAAACCCTATTTCGGGCTCCATGATTGCCGTGGAGTCAACTTGGCCCTCTCCCTCTGCTCCTCCCCCCTACTCTCTCTCTCTCTCTCTCTCTCTCTCTCTCATTCACTCTCTCAAATAAATAACATCTTAAAAAAAAAAAAAGAAACAGTCCAAGGGTCATGTCCTTTGAGAAACCATCTTCCCACAGACATCACTGCCTCTTTCCAACTGGACTATTCCTTATACAGAATGATTCAAAAAGAATGGGACACTTCTAAAAACATATTACTCAATAACTAGTTCATATATAAGAATATACCATACACATGGCACCTGGGTGGCTCAGCCAGTTAAGCATCTACCTTTGGGTCAGGTCATGATCCTGAAGCCCCAGGATCAAGTCCCACATTGGGCTTCCTGCTCAGCAGGGACTCTGCTTCTCCCTCTGCCTTTTGTCCCATTCCTTCTCTCTCCCTCTCTCAAATAAATAAACAAAATCTTAAAAAAAAAAGAATATACAGTATACACCAAATTTTAATTACCCTGATATTTGTCATTTTTCTTATTGATGATAGTACCCAATTGCCTTAGGAGTGGTGCTTGATCAGACAGTACCCTCTGAGATCAGGCAAGAGGGTCTCTGCTCTTTAGAAGAATCCAGATATTACAAACACACCAAAAAAATGTATTTATTAAAAAATACATAGGCCCCTCTGTCCCTTTGGATCTGGTGTATAGTATTTGCATAGAAACACTCCTAACCCTATTTAGTTTGTTCATATGCCTGGGCCATATTTGGGCCCAGAAAAATGCTTTTCCACATGCCTTAGGTCCAGATAAGAGAACTGCATTCAAATTCTGTAGAGCTTTTGGGTTACATCACTTCTCAAGTTAGAGATGGACTGCTTTGGAGTGTAGAGAAGATTTGGTAAGTGAAAAGCCTGGTAGGAGGAAAGACAAAACAGCTTGTCTCATCTCTCTCCCCAGTTAGAAATACAATGGAACCTGGGACATCTGGGTGGTTCTGTCAGTTAAACATCTGCTTCTTGATTTTGGTTCAGGTTATGATCTCAGGGCCATGAGGAGCCTTGGGGAGCCTGCTTGATATCCTCTCTCCCTCTGCCTCCCACCACGATCTGTCTATCTCTCTCTCTCTCTCAAAAATAAATAAATAAAATATTTAAAGAAAAGAAATACAATGGGTCCTAATGAATGAATTATCACTTCCCAATAGTGCTGAGCATCCAATCTCCTGCTTCTCTTTGGTTTCAATTCTTTGTTTCAGAGATTTTTATGAATTAATGCAATACACATAACAACTAGGTAAGTTTGCCAAGGAACATTTTGCACAATAAAACAATCATTTATTTAAACATCACTGGCTCTTCTAAATAACACTCAAACACATGCAACAATGAAGTTCAGTTGTTTGATACTTTGTTGACTTTGAGTCAACTAAAAACACACCTGTATACATATTTCATCATAGTGTGATATACAACTTTTCCATAAGTTGGTGTATGGATTGTGGGACTTCACTTGTGCTCTGGCCCTAAGTGTTTAGAGAAGACTCTACCTGGATTCACAGATATCCTGCACCACCAACTTCTTATGGAGAAAGATCAGGATTCTCAAGTCAGGACCATTCACTCTTCACCGCCCCGAGGACATGAATGAACTCATGATGCTGTTGATTATGGTATGCTAGAAAAGACCTCTGATATGCTGCAAAAGACAAATTAGCCTTTCATATTAATGTGCATAATTTCATTATGAGTGGGGTGCAATGAGCATTTCTAATACTATACAAATAGGCATGATTGTTTCCTTGGTTGTGACAACATGTTCACATAAAACCCGGTTCCAGAGTGGTAATCTTTGAGAGGGTTCAATTCTCCCTGAGTCTCCTGTCTGCAGCTCTCACTAGTTATTCTTGCAATTATGCATTTGCATAGTTGGCTTCACTCCTAGAAGACAGGAACCAATCATACTCTTCTTGGACATGCAAAAAAGATTGTGCGTGCCTCTTTTTCTTTTTTTTTTTTTTAAAGATTTTATTTATTTATTTGACAGAGAGAAATCACAAGTAGGCAGAGAGGCAGGCAGAGAGAGAGAGAGAAGAGGAAGCAGGCTCCCTGCTGAGCAGAGAGCCCGATGTGGGACTCGATCCCAGGACCCTGAGATCATGACCTGAGCCGAAGGCAGCAGCTTAACCACTGAGCCACCCCAGGCGCCCTGCGTGCCTCTTTTTAATGGAATGTCTGGCTATTTTCAAACCCACCTGGGGTTGAAATGGAAACATTTGTTGGAAGAAGATTCCTGAAGCTTATCAAGGCCTCTTTGGCAATCCAGATCTTTTCCTTATTTGTTTTCATGTCATGGTTGGTGCTCCATAAATGCACATGAAAATAAGAAAGCATGCCTTAGGAGTAGCTCCCTACTCTTGTAGACACGGCATCGCTACGAGTGATGGGTTTCCCATCTTGGCCTCGGATACTCTTGATCATATCAAGGTTTTCTTTTTTAATAGTATCTTTATCATTTCCATTTCTTTAGTTAACAATCATTGAATTAGCATCCACTGGGTGCTTTAAATTATCTTACATATTTACTATGTTTACTTCTTTACTGTTTTTCTTTCTCAGTAGAATCTAAACTCCTCAGAAGTTGACACCTATGGGTCTCACTCGCTACAGAATCCTCAGCAGGTGGAAGACAGTAGGCACTAAATATATGCTGCATGGTTGAGTATGTAAACGTGCATCTATATTATCAACAACTGAGATTCTTATGTGTTTTTTTTTTCTCCCCCTAGTGCTTTCTCCTTTATTCAAACAACAGCAAGGTAGTATCTACCTGTTTTCAAACAACCGAAAATGCTACTTTAGAAGGACTCTCTAAATTAACCGATTCTTGGTGGTGGTGGAAAGACTGATATTTTCGGTTTTTCATCCTTTATTTCTGTCCTGAGTCGTTCTTGATTCTAATGCGCACCATACATTACTAGGTGCTTCTCCAGCTGTTCCAGCACCTGCTGGAACAATGTAAAGCCTCTTTTTCCAGCAAAACCGCCGCTCTTCAGTAACACATCCATTCTCCACAGCCAAGATTACAAGTTGATTTTTGTTTTTTTTTGGTTTTTTTTTATTATTTATTATTATTTTTTTTTTCACTCAGATTTCACTTGCTTGGGATAAATCTTGTAAGCTATTAAATCTGACTTTCTGATCCCAGCGCCCAGAGCATTTGAAGAGCTATCAAAGGGACACTACCAGCATCTTGTATATTACAGTAAGCTCTTGATAGCAGCCATTAATGGGTTGTATGATGGGGAACATCAGTCTGAAAATAAAAATAGGTAGGCTGGAAGGAATAGGCTCAGTCGACTTCATTTCACACATGTACAGCCACTGACGCATCCGCAATGAGATTAGGCAGGGCCCTTGTTGATGGCAACCTATTTAAAACTTTTCTGAAATAATAAATCTCTAATTCGTTTCTGCTCTGGAGTTTGTGTCACTAAGCTGAAAGAGGAAGAACAAATAGTAGTTAATGGTAAAGGAGCCCCTTGCTTTAAAAAGCTCACCAGTGGAGAAGACAAATACCAGATAGAAGGATTTACAGTTCTTTTGTTTTAAAATAGTTGGAGGTATAAATAAGCAGAAGGGTCTGAAAGCTGTTGTCAGACCCTTTCCCTTTTCTGCCTTCGCAGCTGTCTTACATTTGTTACAGGCTCTCTATTAAACTGTAACGTAGTTTTCCTGCACAGTGGTAGGGCTTTAGCGGATCACTTGGAGCATCTCTTTGAAATGAGTGAGGCCCACATAGGCAGGAGGCACCATAAAAATAGCCTTGTTAGATACCACCTGTGATTCCAATGATACATCAAAGCCAAGACTCAGAGAGAACAAGGTCAAAAACACCCTGCAACCACAAGCAGTATATACTCCTGCTTCTAGGCGGAACACAAGGTCGGGGGATCCCATGGCAGGTGAATGCATCAGATTACTGGGAACTTATGTCTTATCACAAGTTTGGTTGTACAGGAGGTGGGAATGAGATACAGAACCTATGGGGCACATTGAAGATGCATCCCGAATGCAGTTCTCAGAATTTTGTTTAAGGAGAGAATGACTGTATGGAACCAGGGAATGTGGGGGGTGGGGAAAAGCAAGGCTTGAGGCTGAGAACACTCCCTTCTTGTCACAGCTGGGTAGGTGTGCTCATCCAAGAGTTCACAGGCATTTCTGCACTGATACTGTGAAATGTGAGCTTTCCTTTGATATAGAAGAAGAAAAGCTAGGTCTTGAAAAGTAGAATAATTTCAGTGTTTTTGTACTGAAATTCATAAGTAGGATGTATTTGCTAATTTAATCCTAAGTATTTGTTTCATGCCCCCTTCTTAAGTCAAAGGAAATTGCATGCAGATACAGCAGGGGTATAGGGAAAAAGTTCTTCCATTTGTGACAGGCCTGCTTTTACCAAAGCCTGAACTCCGAGCTAGCTGAGATTATCTCTGTGTCTAATGGGAAAGGCACTGTGGATTCTGAATGCGGCATTATCTTGCATTAGAGCTGTGTTGCCTAATAACAGAAGAGGGCTTTGGGCCATAATTAATAGCCATTCTTACAGATTTTTTAACTCTGCCATCTCCAAGGAGCTTACTTTCCATTAACATTTCCAGAAATAGCTTACTTTACATTATTATAGTGCTGCAAGAGATAGTTTCCAAATTATTCCCAAGCTAATTATTTTTAAAAAATGATTACTCAAAAAGCTTTCCCCACTTTAAATTGTACCTTTAAGAGCCTTGCAGTAAATATGAAGATAGAGCCATAACCATCGGAAGAATCTCTGTTTGTGATATAGCCAACTCCATTAACTCAATCTCTAGTGTGCTCTAAAATGTGTTTTCATTACAAGTTATGGTGCTAAATACCAGGGGAAAAGATATGCAAATCAGCAATATTAACTATGCCAGTTAAGACGAGCCAAACTAACCTAATGAAGGGGATATAGCCACTATAAAGCTATGTTTTGCTTCTTTTAAAGGTTAATTAGACTGCCTAATTATCCCAGACAGAGAGCATATTATTCTCTTGGAAAAGCAAGCATAATTAACTTAGAGAGGCTTCCCCTACAAGCAAACACAAGTAAATAGAAAAACTCCAATCCAAAGTGCTTTGCTTCCACTTGGTTTGAAATCTAAAAGATGGCTCAATGTTCACGTGAATAGGAGCAGAGGTACACACACAAACACACTCACACTCACACCCAAGAAGACGAAAAGGAAAGTATCACTAGGGAAGATTGTTATTAGACATTTGCTGCTTTGGGCTGCCTAGCAGTACTTCCCTTTTCTGTTGCTAAGGTTGGATTTTCCTTCTGCAAAAATTATGCACCTACAGTGCAATTCAGCCTCTCTCCTGCCCAATCCTACATCCCTCCCTCCCTGCCAGATAATATTTCTTGGCAAACTATCCAATAAACCATCTGCACACAAATGTCCATTTCAAAGTCTCTGAAAAGACTTTCCCAGGGGAGCTGATAAATGCCATTGTTGCCAGGATGGGTCCTAGGAAGCAGAAACTCAAATGGGATTTGGGGAGTTAGCAGCATTTGTCTGCTGGCTAGTAATGAGGGTAACATCACTGGGGGTTGGGCTGGAACCAGTAGCCCTTGGTACATTGTCACGAGATGACTGTTCATACCTTCACTGGGGGTCAGCCAGGATAGAACGCAGGCAGAAGCAAATGTACGGGTGTGTATGGTAAATGTAAGATTGGTACAATATCACAAGTGTTTGAGGATTTCAGGAGAGACAGCAATTATAAACACAATGAAGTTTGATGCTTGTTGCTGGGACTTTTGACGAATCAGGGAAAGACAAGAAAAGGCTGATTGTGATTACTAATTTAAGGTAAAGAATGGAAGGCAGAAGTCCTCCTTGGCAGCATATTTAAAAAAAATAAAAATAAAAAAGCACCTCTCCTGTAGACAGGTGGCAGAAAAGGCTGAGGACCAGGATCGAGAATTAACTATAATTACAGTGGAGATCCAATGAGGGTCGAAATTCCTTTCATTTATGGTAACTGAAATTGACACATTCTGTATACATATAGTTTTGCCCTTCTGACTGCAGAGCCTAGTAGCTCCAATATATGAGGGTATAAAAAATGTTTGGTCTACTGATTGAGGATCCTCCTCAACATTTCATGAGACTAAATTTCTCTCTTTACAGCAAAGGGGGTGAGGCAAGGACACCGGGTGCCTCAGTCCGTTAAACATTTCCTTCAGCTCAAGTCATGATCCCAGGGTCCTGAGATCGAGTCCTCCCCTGCTCAGCAGTGAGCCTGCTTCTCCCTCTGCATGTCGCCCTCCCTCTCTCTCTGTCAAATGAATAAATAATTTTTTTTTTTAAAGATGAGGCAGTTGACACAAAATCATTGGATCTATCCATCTTATACCACACCACCGAGAAACTGCAGGCATAATAAAGCCATGGGACAACACTTTGAAGACACAACAGAGGCACTGGATTGAAGATAATACACTCAAAGATGGGTACTACTTAAGGCCTCTTACACACCCTACATTCATGGTGTGGTTCTGTGCTCCAATAGGGAGAACACATCACAAGTCTGAGAACCAAGGATTAAAAGTAGGAGAAAATCTACTTCCTTTCATACTCAGTGAGCCCTTGAGCATTTTTTCTCTCTCATCCACACAAATGGAGCTCTTGAGTCTAGAGGATCTGATTCCCAGAAGGAGGATGCTTCTACCAGGAGATACTGTGAGAGTCCCATTCAACTGTAAGCTTGGGTTGCTGTCCTATCACTTCAGGTTCCTTGTGTCAGGAGACCAGATTACAAGGAAAGTTCATTATGCTCAAGGGATAATTGACCTTCATCTTTAGGAGGATGTTGAACTATTGTTATACAGTGGAAGAAATGCCAGAAACCTATTCGATCCACTGGAGTTTTTAATGATCTCCTGTCCAACTGTAATGCTAAAAGGGCAAGAGAAGCATTCATAGCCTATGGAGAACATGGTGACCATGGATCAGACCCCTCAGGGATGAGTGTCTGGGTCACCTCATCAGGGAGGTCCTGACAGGGGAGGTTCTAGAACAAGAGGGAGTCACCATGAGCCATGCAGGAGGAAGATGAGGAGCATCAGTGTGGCCCCACGCATAATGGTAGCCATTTGGGCTGTAATTTGTCCCATTAATGTTACCCTCAGAAATTTCCCCGCAAATGGAGATCAATGAGAATCCTAGAAAAACTGTTACCAGATGGGCAGAACTTACATACAGCAAGTGGGTCCAAGCCATAGAGGTGGACTGTAGTTCATGCTGGGGTGCAGCATGAGAATCCCATCATTAAGACTGAGTTACACTCTCCCCCAGCTGCCAACATCTATTTCCTGATGTCAACTGAAGTGTTACTTCTCCAGGAATTACTCTCAGCCAATGAGCTTGCCCATTCAATATTATGCCCCACCTTAAGTATATACTTCACTCAACAACTCCTTATTGTTGAGGCATAATATACAACTAGCTATTGTAGGGATCCCTCCAACCTCAGGGTGCCATCAACAATCATAAGACCATGAGAAGCAAGAACAACTTTCTGACATTTATACATTTCAGTCAATGTGGTACTCTCCAGGTGAGGACTCCTTCCAAGGTATATGAGCTATCATAAAGTAACTTGGATTTTCCCATATTTAATGAAAGGATCTGCCACAGGATACATACCTTTAAGTGGGCTTCCATGTTCTATGAAGAAGTATTTATGAGCTAGGCCAATATAAGGCAAGAGCAATCTATTTTCCTGGAAGGGGGTTTTATAGTGGCCTTATCTTTATCTGTTTATATTCATGCAAAGATTTGGCAATTAAAGAAAAAAGAGAAGGAGGAGGGAGAAGAGGGAGAAGTGTGGAAGCAAGGAGGAGAAGAAAGAGAATTTCAAGATCCAAATTTAGCCGTATATAAGACTATTCAAGATGACCTGTTCTCCTTCACAACTAACATATTCCACTCAACAATCTGTCATGTAATCCCCCACACTCACCCTTATAGTCCTTGGCTTCCTAATAAGTTATAAGGAATAAACACTGAAACTAATTCTAATGCCCCAGCTTCTCCATTATCTACCTCTAATCAGGAGAACTCTTGTCCCTGCCTGTTAGGAGCCTGAAATAGTCCTATTGGTTAAAGGTCACCGCTTTCTAATCACAAACATGACATTGCCTTTGGGTCCTAGGATGCTTGCAAAGATACAAATGTTAGCACACAGCTCAACAAGCGTAGAAAAAGGATTTAAGGGGAGTCAATCAGAGCAGTGGGGTGAATTCTGAGTCTTGGTTTCCTCACCTGCCCGAAGAGTTGGTTCTGCTGGGCTTTCTATCTGTTCCTTTCCAGAAGAACTTTGCCAAGGTGACATGGGTCACCCCAGAGAGAGGTGGTCATTCCTCCCAGCCAGGATGTAAGAGCTCTGTTCCTTTCTAGTCTCCACATCAAGCAAGCAAGGCTTCGGCATCTCTGCCACCTCCCACATGGACTTGGAAGTATTAACAATTTTCCAAGGTCAACACTCAGCCCCTCTCCCTTCCTCAGCAGAGTGCCATTTTCAGTCAAGGAAAATTTTCTCCTTCATGTAGAGCCGCTTGCCCTCTGCTTTTTGTCTCCTTCGAGTCCACCTCCTTGGCCCTAATTCTTTGCCTCAGTAAACTAGGAACAACATCAGAAATTGAACAAATTGCAGTGGCCATTTCCACTACCAGAGGTCGGAAGTTGCTCAAGGCCAAATGTTGCAGGGGCATTTGAGGCCAAGAAAAAGCAATTTACTTCTCACAACATTTTATCAAGAAGACAAGTAGAGTCACCCCATTAAAACAAGTCACCTCTTACATTTCCCCGCATCGAGTAGATCCCCTGAGCAGGGAGAGTCAACAATGCCGTTCACTTCAAATGAAGTGGACACAGCCTTGCTTTATAACGGTGGCTCCCACACAAATCAGGGCATCAGGCTCCTGAGCTTCAGATGCGCTCGCTGGAGTTGGGGCTTAAAGATTTGTGTTTCTAATAAACTCCAGGTGATAGGGCCCCTAGTGGCACAGGGCCCCACTTTGGGGACTGCTATTCCATACCATGGTAGCCCTTACATGGGGGTTGGGACACCGGGTGACCCCAACACATTGGCTCATCAGCAAGTCTGCACGGGATAGAGAATTTGATTCGAATAAACCACAGAGGTGAAAATCAATGAGCCAATTTCAAAAGGAGGCACTGGTGGCAAAGAAAACCTTCAATTAGCACATCTGCAACAGAGATCCTTGTCTGATTTTTTTTTTTTTCTTTTGGCTTCAATAATCTTATCAGCCAGGCACCAGAAGTCCAGCCAGTGATAGGTTTGTAATTGTTTTTAATCACCCTGAAAACTAAATGCTGGTTCAGAGGAGAATTCAATTGATTTGCAGACAGTGTTTACTGCTTTCCCTGTCACCCCACAGACAGCCAATTAATGACATTAAAGATTAATTAACAGAAAAGCCTGTGCCCTACCTGCCAAAGAGATGATTAAACTGGGACTTCTGTGTTTCTTCCCAGAGAGGAAAATAACCCTCAATAATGAAAGGTTCAGAGGCAGCTTTTGTCCTGAGTCCAGAGTCCATCCAAGGCTGGGCCAGAAAGGTTGGGTAAAGAGCAAAGTGGGCAGTGGGTGGGCTCTAGCTGAGGCTTAGCCCTCCCCCAGGGGGCACCGACCCGTGTGCATCCCCATGTGATC
Source organism: Mustela nivalis (assembly GCF_964662115.1). NCBI lineage: Eukaryota > Metazoa > Chordata > Mammalia > Carnivora > Mustelidae > Mustela > Mustela nivalis. The sequence goes on from NC_139025.1 coordinate 139,994,842, forward strand.
CAGCAGACAGGTCCTCCTTGCAGGGGAGTGGGACATGGCACAGCCCCCCGGTGTGCCTTCCCTCAAGATGGTGCAGCCACATCTCCCATCTGGCTCCCCATCCCTGTTCCTGCCCGTCCCTTGCCATCACATCCACTTCCCTAGAAAGTCCTCTGAATCCAAAACCATCTTTTATCACGTAACCATGCAGAGGCTGTCCATCCTTTTCTCAAAGAGGCAGGTAGCAAAGGTAAAGTGTGATCATTCCAAACACGTGTAATTAAACAGAAAGGACTCTGAGATCAGGAGAAGGACAGGAACTCGCCAGGATACTCTGGACGCTACCAGTAGCCCACACTGGAGAGCATTTCCTTGTTTACAGTTTGTCTTTCATCTACATTTTATCCCGTTAAATACTCCCCACAGCCTTGAAAGGGGGCATTTTGGGGTTTTTTTTCCCAGCTAAGGAAACTGAGCCAACGTGGGTGTGTGGAGTCCAGAGCAAGGTCGGGTGGGTCAAAGCTTCCCTCCTACCAAGGATGCTGAAGTACCCATAGCTGTGGGCATCTCTCACTGACAGTGCTAAACAAGGGGCTTGGCTCTACCACCCAGTGTGGTTAAAGCAGTTAGTCATGAAAATCTGACACTGAGAGAAAATATAAAATGACATAACTTCTAACTCTAAGCAGCCAACCAATTAAACAATAGAGGTATGAAAAGGCTCTTGCATTAGTAATGATATAATATGGCGCAGCTCTGATGCAGGATACTTTTGAGAATGATAGGGGACGAACAGAAACACGGGCAGCTCATGACTAGTAAACTGCTTCAAAAATGAATTCCCATGATTTTCAGCTTTCAGGTAGAAGTCTTAGGAGCACAGCAGCTGTGTCCACCTTTGAGACACATAATGTGATAGTTAAAATGTATCATGGTTTAGCCAAGATGGATTTCTTATATGTTCTTGCCTAGAAAAGATTCTTCAATGAAAAGCCTTTTTTTTTTTTGTATTGGAAGAGGTATATAATTATAAGGGAAGGAGGCAATAATTCCATTTGAAGCACTGAAGAAAATTTTATGGAGGACGTGATGTTTAAGTTCAACTCTGAAAGACCAGTAGACCATCTATTATAAGATAAAGAACATTTTGAGGCTGAGGGAATTGTTTGCACACATAATAAAGCGAGGCAATATTATGGAAGTAGAAAATGCCATGTTGTGCTTGGAGAACAGTGAGTGATCCTGACTTTGAGGGCAATTTTTATGTTTTTTTTTTAATTTAATTTTTTTCTCTCCAAGAGGAAATGAGTACAGATTCCACAGTACGTTTATTAACACACGGTGTTATCTCCTTTCCATGGACAATTCTCCCAAGAGATTAAATATTTATGAAGTTGCATTTTCTTTCAGATAAAAGATAAAATTTGCTTTAAGTAACATTCAATATAAGAATGATAATGCTGATTAAAAAGGCTCTCAGTTACAATGCCAGATAACATTTGATGTGATTATCACCAAAGTTCCCGAGTCAGCAGAAGACCCTGCAAATAAGTAAAAGTGTAGAATTGGAAATGTCTCAGACCTGATAACAACAGAAATGCCAACAAATAAAAGAGCAAATGTATCTATTCAAATCAACAGGTCACAATGCCTTTCTTGTGCAGTTAAGTGTTAAAGTTGCCATATTTAATTCCCTGCTCAAATTCACGTGCGGGTAGATAGTGAGTTGCAATGAGATAAACAGCCTGGTTCTCAATGCCTCGGTGACTGCCTGATGTTAAGAAAGCACCCCAAAAGTGTTGACCTCCCAGGTGCAAAGTAGAATTAAGAGAATCTTGTTCACTTAATCCATTTACTTAATGCATATTGAATGAATACAGAAATTAATGAATCAAACACAGGCAGAAGGAGACCGTAGAGCGTGAGGCTGTGTAGCAGAAGAGCAGAGATTATCGCTGTAAAAGTAAGAGTGGAAATAATTCAATTTTGTAATAGCTAGCAGAGCTGTGAAACCATATGCTATTCTTTCATTCTACAAATTTTTCTTGTACACGTTCTGTGCCAAGAGGTTCTCGGGACCTAGCAATAAATAAAGCTCCTGCCCTCTTGGAAAAAAGACAATAAAAATACATACATCAATCAATTTCAGCCGTGATAAGTATTACAAGGAAAAACAGCAGGCTCGGAGTGCAGAGTGGCAGCCGTGCTAGTTTCGATCAGAGAAAGTGTCTCTTTTGTCTCCATCATTTTCCAGTTTACACAGTGTTTCCATTGACTCCGTTATTTCATTTAACTCTGACATCAGACTGTAATTTAGGTACGACTCCCATTTTTGCTGATGAGAGGACCTGGAGAACTTGACTGACTCGCCCCGCAAGGGGTGGTCACTGTTAAGAAAGGTAACATTGGTTGTTCACTTGGGTATCAAACACCTGTCAAGGTGCTCTGCAAATGTCATCTTCTATAATCCTCATGTGATGTTCGGTGTTTCTGCTTCTCTTAAACTTCCCTGTGGTGGGTTTAAAGTTATTGTCCAAGGTGCAAAGTCAGTAAATGGCAAGAAAAGTCAAGTTCAGGATGGTCGATTCCAAATCTTGTTCCAATCCTACTGCCTTATGGTCAGGATGTTTAAAAAGAAAAAATGCAGGTTGCCTATTCCTTCCCCAGAGGAGAAGAAGGATAGTTTAAGCAGATGGTTGGGAAGTCGAATGGAGCAGAGTTATATATTTGTAAATTCTTTACAACATGATAAACACTTTATTTTCATATCTTTCCTTTGTTGAGAACTATTAAATGTTCACTAAGGAAATCAGGGTAGAGTCTAAATTCCCAGGGCTACCGATGTTTACATTCACCCCAGGCTGGTTTCTATAATGTAAATGATAAAGAGATTTGTTTTTCCTGCTAAGTTCTATAATATCCGTGTGTCTTTCCTAATCACCACGGGCTTTTTGTATCTGTCTTCTTCACTGAAATGCACTTCCTACTGAAGTAAATTTGTTGTCCTTCCTCTAAAAAAAAAAAAAAAAGATTTTATTTCTTTATTGGTGGGGGGAGGGAGAGAAAGCCTGCCGGGGCAGAAGGGTGAGGAGGGAGAGGGACAAGCAGACTCTGGGCTGAGGGAGGAGCCTGACACTGGGCTTGATCCCAGGACCCTGAAATGATGTCCTGAGCAGAAGCCAAGAATCAGAAGCTCAACCCACCCAGTCGCCCCAGCCCTTCCTTTCTACAGGAAGGGATGATGGCAGTGAGGGGAGAAGACGGCCAGGAGGGGAAGACAACACACAGAAGGAAACCAAGTATCCCTACTACTCAGAAAGAGTTGACACATCCGAATTACAAAATACACCAATGAAAATGAGCACATTCAAAGTGATACCAATGTCATAAAAGCATCTGCTAAAGAGATTAAAAGAAGTTAATTTTAGTTTGCTCTCAGAGACAAATAAAGGGATAATATCCACCTGGCAAACAAATTACTAAACAAACACGGATTTTTTTTTTTAAAGATATTTATTTATTTATTTATTTATTTGACACACAGAGAGAGAGAGAGATCACAAGTAAGCAGAGAGGCAGGCAGAGAGAGAGGGGGAAGCAGGCTCCCAGCTGAGCAGAGAGCTTGATGCGGGGCTCGATCCCAGGACCCTGAGGTCATGACCTGAGCCAAAGGCAGAGGCTTAACCCAATGAGCCACTCAGGCACCCCCAAACACGGATTTTAAAAGGACCATAAAGAAACCATTAACAATCTTTGAAATGAAAGATACAATAATTAAACTGGAAACCAAAACCAAAAAGAAAACAAAACAGGAAAACTTCCATGACCAAGACAACTACTATAATCCCAGAGAACTCTTATTCTGTTGTCTCTAAAGTGCTTCTGAAAACTGCTAAATGTATCATTAGCAGGAGCCTTTGTTCTTTAAATTCTGCAAACTGAGGAGACAAACAACCTAACAGGAGAGTAAAAACCACAGGCCAGCTGACAATGGAGAGAGAAAACCCAAATTGTTCGTAAATATTTAAAAACTTGCTTAATCTCACTCTTCCAGAAGAAACGCAATTTGAAACAGTAATGGGCCCTTGTTTCCCCACAAATCAGAGCAGAAGAATGAAAACATCTCACGAAAGTAAGTATTGGTGAGGTTGTAACCCTGGGAAGCGCCACTGTCTACACAGACATACAAGCTGGGGGAGCCTCTGTACCAGCATGGAGGAACATAATTTGCTGCCTCTCTTTGGAGAGCAGAATATCTCTGGATATTCTGGAAATATCCAAAAAAATTGAAGGTTCAGACACTTTTCAATCCAACATTTCCATTTCTAGATATCGACCCTAGAGAAAGCTCATGTAAACATAAGGAGATGCATAAGGAGAATTTTCAATATGGCATCAGTTATAATAACAAACGAAAGTTAAAGCACAGCAATTAGTCATTAGAAAGAGAAAAGTGAATGAAAGTTTCAAATAGGAGCATGGGGGGCGCCTGGGTGGCTCAGTGGGTTAAGTCTCTGCCTTCGGTTTAGGTCGTGATCCCAGGGTCCTGAGATCGAGCCCCGCATTGGGCTCTCTGGTCAGCAGGGAGCTTGCTTCCTTCTCTCTCTCTGCCCGCCTCTCTGTCTACTTGTGATCTCTGTCAAATAAATAAATAAAATCTTTAAATAAAAAATAGGAACATGGATGTATCTCAAAATATTATATTGAGATGAGCTAGCAAGTCACAGAAGGATATGCCCCACATGATGCTACTGGTAAAAATTTAAAAGCAGATCAAAAATATGATATGCCTTTATGGATACGTCCATGAGTGGTAAAATCATCAACAACAAATTGAAGGACTTTTGGCATCATGGTACTCGGGAAAGAAATAATAAAAAATAAGTTTAATATGGAAACATGAGATTTTAAGTGTCTCTGTGATATTTTATTTCTTCAAAACAACTGGTGGGAGATTGAATAGTCAAGGAAGATAGAGTACCCCTACTACCAGCATGGTTCTAGATGGTCACCCAAGTTAATACACAGGAGAAGCTTCTGTGCTGGGGGACCAGGGTGGTCTTTTCCCTGCAAGGTACATACTGCAAGGAATTGATAGCCACGTGAGACCAAGTGAATCTTGAACCCCATGTAACACTGAACATCAACTCTAGATATAGATATACTGTGGGCCTAAATGTAAAATAGAAATAAAAGAACTTTAAGGAAAATATGTCTATGACCATATGGTAGGCAAAATTCCTAAATACAATATCCAAAAAAAAATCTAATCATAGAAAAAATGACACACTGGACTAAGAATTTATGTTTATGACATGCTATCTTGAGTGTGAAAAGGCAAACCACAGACACTATTGAAATGCATCTATTTGCATATGCCCAAATGCATGTGTGTATATACAAAGAACTATAATAAAAGTAGTTTTTAAAAGACAGAGGACCTCACAGAAGAAAACAGGGGAGGGTAATAAAACTTAACAGGTGATTCACAAAAGACAATATCCAAGTGGCTAAAAAAAATCAAAATAAAAAGGACTCATGTTTCTTAATCATCAGGGAAACACCAAGGAAAACCACAAGGTAACAGTGATTCATACACACCCAAAGGGCTACAACACAATAGAGACCATACCCAGTGTCAACAATGATGTGAGATGGCAGGAACTTTCATAAGCTGCTGATTAGAATGCAAAGCAGTTCACTTTGGAAACTCTTTAGTAGGACTGATTCAAGATAACTCCTCTGGGACCTAGAAATTCCATTCCTGGGTATATCCTTAACCTTCATTGAAAGATGTATCCAGGAATATTCAAGCCTCCTTTATTCAGGACAGCCCCGGTGGAGGCAACGCAAATGGGTATCCACAGCAGGATATGAGATAAACTTGACCTATCTGTGCAGGTGCGTTCTGTAGAGCAATGAGAAGGCTCCACACATAAGGACACATTGCGACAGAGCTGAATCTCACCACATAATGAGCAAAAGAAGTCACACAGAAGACAGTTCCTGCTGTATGATTCTAATTACACCAAGTTCAAACACTTGGAAAACTAATCTTTTGAGCTAGGAGTCAGTCTGGTCTGGAGCGAGGAAGCTGCTGGGAGAGGAGGGGCCCCAGTGAGTACCACACTGTTTCCCCTAAAATCTCTCTCTCTTGGTCTGGGTGTGGATTACATGGATGGGTTCACTTTGTGAAAATTTATCAAGCTGATTCTACGTCAAAAAGTTTTCAGTCTTCAGAAAAGCAAAGACAAAAGTAAAACTTGTGGAAACAAAGGAAGGAATGCAGGCCAGATCCCTGGAGGACTAAAGCAAAGAGAAGGGGCCAGCAGCAGCCTTGGGAAGAGGGCAGGCAACCTTTCTCCTGGGTGCCTTTTATCCACCGCCATTAGGCTGTTGGCTCTAGCCCTTGGAGCTTCCAGCAGAGAGAAAGAGCTCTCTAAATTCATCATGAGAACGAAAAGATTTTAAGGTGCCTGTTTCTAAAGCACACTCAATCTTTTTATTTGGTACAGGCAATGTCTATACAGTGGAAGCTCCTTTCAGGTTCTGCACTGAAGCCTGTGGCTTTTTCAATTGATATTGAAATGTGGCCTTGGCTCTGTTTAGCTCTTAGAGGAGATGTTTTAAATTGCTCAGAGGCAAAATGGAAAACTCCAGGCTGAGTTGTTAAAGCTCTGCTTGGGATGAACCAGGGAAGCTGATCCTCTGTCACATGGTTCTTTCTGTGAATTGGTTTATGCAAAGCCCTACAGCCTAAGTTCTCTCTGCAACTTCTTTGCTCTTTATACAAAGGATTCTGGAACAATCTACTGGACCTCCAGATCCACTGAAAGGGATGTGGAAAGCACTCTCATAGATGAACCTCAGTATTTTACAGATTCACACACTTATTTGCTATTTCAGCAAATAGCTACTGGATGGCTCCTAGGCTGGATCATCTCCTAGGAGCATGGCGGAGGACAGATTTGAGTAGGAAGCCCCATGGCATGCAGGAAAGGGGGCCACAGCACCAATGATGAAGTCCCAGAACCTAAGTCAGGTTCGGTGGGGTGAGGAGGTTCGGAGCCGACGACTAAAGAAAGAATTCTTAAGACATCTTTGGTGCAAAATGGTGGTTTATTAGAGCACGGGGACAGGACCCGTGGGCAGGAAGAGCTGCTGCCCCGGGTTGTGAGGAGTGGTTGGTTATATACACAGGAGTTGGGTAGGTGAGGACAAAGGGGTGTTCAGAAGGGCTATTGGGGCAAAGAATACTATCAGAATATTGAAGGCTTAGTTACTATCAAGTAAAGACAATTGAGAGTCTCCTGGTGGAATGTTACATTCCTGCTATCAAGCATCCCTGTTAATGAGATTTAGGTTTAGAAGAAATTTAACTTTATTTACTTTTCCTTCTACTTCCACCTCCTTCGGTTTTTTATGGAGGGGAGGGTGACATTAGGCTTGAGGAACTGAGTTCTGTGTCTTTGGAAATTGGGCTATTGATAAGGTAACTTCTTTGTTGTAATCTCAAGGACATTTGCAAACCAAGGGAGACTCCTGTCTTGCAGGATTGTGATCTCAGCAAGTTAACTATTTATCATTTTATGGCAGTCAGGGGTGCCTGAGGAATGCTACACATATGGAGGGGAGCGGATGAAAGGGGGGTGCAAGGCGCCAGCTTTTGCTTTGTCCTCAGCCAGCCTCCTGATCCCTCATCACCAACATTTGGACTCAGGGCTCTGGCCCTCCTGGAAAGCGCTGTTTCTAGTCCCACTGCCTTACCTCTCCTCCATACCTCTGAAATATAGGATACCTTCTTAAGTGATTTTAAAACTATGAAGCCCAAAGGAAATGTCAGGGAAAGAGTCCTTATCTAGTTGTCAAAATGACAAAGAGTTGGACAAGATAGGAGCAAAGTGTGGCAAGGAGATTTTCTTTTGTTTTTTCCTTCTTTTACAGTTGGGAGAAGGTGGGAAAAAAAGGTGGTTTTCTACCATTATTCACTTCCAAAATATAGGTCAGATGTGCATGATCAGTACCAGAAAAGAATCAAAGAGAAATATGGTCCTTTCAAAGGAAAGATAAATAGGAAGGCCATAACACTAAACGTTCCCTCGCATAGACTTTAACTTTCTCCAAACAAGACAAATGCAGTTTTCCAATGAATATCCAGGTTGTGGTAGGCAGTCTCACCTGTTACACGAGATAATTAGAATGTCAGAGATGCTCTGGGCAGAAAGGACATGTCACCCTGGAGGGCCTTCCCATCACAGAACATTCTCTCCATAGTACCCTGGACAAGTGACCATGCCATTGTTGAACAAAATTTCTTTGATAGATGTTCTCTACTAAATTAAGCCAAAATGTCCCTCCCTGTAATTTTTGTCCTCATTCTGAATTTTTTCCTATGGGAGAAGCATATTAGAGGTGTAATTCCTCTTTACTTTGACAGTTCTTTAAGGATTTAAAAACCACAAGGGTATTATCTACCCCTGGCCTTCTCTTGTAAAAATTAGAACCGGATCCCCTAAGATTATGTTTCATTTGCCAGTGAGTATAATTTTTTTTCAAAGACCAGTTAAATGATAAGAATTAACCTTTATCTTTGGATTATAAAATTTGTAAATATTCAGTGCAAAAATAAACTTAAAATCCACATAAACATGAAGATGTAATAAAAATCATCAATAAATCTATTACTCTAAAAAAGCTACTATTTTGTTACATAGTTCTTTGAACAAGTTTCTATGCATATTTGTAAGTAGAACCTGCATATTTTTAAATGGGTCCATATCATACATGTTTGTCTCAAACCTTAAAACTTCACTTATTACATAATGGATATTTTTTCTTATCAAAAGTGGTACATTGGATAGACTTCAGTTCTGGAGAAAGATGACATAAGACTCAATTTTCTTGTTCTTGGTTCAACTTAATACCCTGGAAATTATTCAGCAGACAAGGATAAAAGGACTTTGAAAGCTGGAAGCAAGAAGGTAGACTGGCTTGCCATCCTAAGAATGAGGAACAAAAATGTGATGAGTTCACTGAGTTATAGTCTTGTCTCCCCAATACCCCTGTGTAGGCTCTGGAGAGACCACAACCCAGAACCACACACACAAAGAGAAAAACAAACAAATAAGCAAAGCCTGTGTTGTCTGGTGAAGGGACTGGTAAAGAGAAGTCCTTCTCTATCTCTCTCTAAACCAGCAAGTGGTCTGACCCATGTGAACCAGAGCAGTGAATCCCAGGCAATCCCAGTTCCCACCCACAACCAGGCATTGGTGAGCAGATGACAGCAGCATCAGCATGGAAATCTCTGTCTCCCTGATCTCCACCCAGTGGCATAGGCCACTCAGGTCAAATGGTTTCTGACCTGACCCCCCCACACACACACACACACAGAAGGTAGCCCAGTGACTCAGGTAATTCAGGTAAATGCCTTTCCCCCATGCATATGTCACCAGCTGAAATTGAGTTAGAATTCCCATCAGTGCCAGGAAAAGAAGGAGGAGGAAGAGGGAGGGGGAGGAGGAATGAAAGGAGGGGGAAGGGAGAAGAGGAACAGGGGAGACAGAAGAGGAGAAGGAGACAACATTGCAAGGGTTCTGAACACTAAAAAGTGTCATTGGAAATAAAGCTTATAAAAATAGGCTAGAACTTAGAATAATAAACCTGAACAAAGCCACTGCTGGCTAAAATAGAATATTTAAATAGGATTAAGCATCTCCTAACATAATAACCAAAGTGTCCAGAATAAAATAAAGCATTACTTGTGCAAGAAACCAAGAAAATGACTATGTGATTGAAAAAAGACAATCAACTGATATCAACATTGAGATGAATCAGGTGTTAGGATTACCTAAGGATTTTAAAGCAGCTGTCATAAAAATGTTCTAACAATCAATTATAAATTCTCCTGGGGAAAACAAAAAGGAAAAGATAGCCAAACCCAGCAAAGACATGAAAGTCATAAAAAGGAATTAAATTGGGAAAATGTAACTAAAAAAATAAAATCACCAAAATTTAAAGTGATCTGGATGGACTTAAGAGTAGAGTGAAGATAACAGAGGATAGAATCAGTGAGCTTGCAAACAGATCAATAGAATGTTCTCAATCTGAACAGAGGGAAAAAAATAGACCAAAAAAAAAAAATGAACAGAGTCTCAGGATCTCTGGGACAATAACAAAGAAAAAAAAAAAGCAAATATTTGTATCATTGGAGTTCCAGGAGGAGAAGTGTGGGATTTAAAAAAATTATGACTTCAAGGGTCATCTGGGTGGCTCAGTGGGTTAAGCCTCTGCCTTTGGCTCAAGTCATGATCTCAGGGTCCTGGGATTGAGCCCTGCATCCAGCTCTCTGCTCAGCAGGGAGTCTGCTTCCCCCACTCCCCGCCTGCCTGTCTGCCTACTTGTGATCTCTCTCTCTGTCAAGTAAATAAATAAAATCTTTAAAAAAAGAAATCATGACTTCAAATGTTTCAAAATTGCTAAAAGGCATAAATGTACAGATTCAAGAAGCTAAATGAACTTCACATAGAGTAGGTTTATATGAATAAATTCACGTGGAGACACAACATAATTAAATTTCTTAAAACTAAAGACAAAGAAAAAATCTTAAAAATAACCAGACAGAAGAGACACATTATGCATAATGGAACACCAATTCAAATGACAGTGGATTTGTCCCCTGAAACCATGGAAGCCAGATGATGTGGCACCACAATCTTGCAGATGTGGAAAGAAAAGAATGGTCAACCCCAAATTCTATACCTGGCAACACTATCCCTCAGGAATGAAGGGGGAAGACAGACATTCTCAGATGAAGGAAAACAAAGAGAATCTGTTGGTGGTCCATCTACCCTTCAAGAATGGCCATTAGAAGCTCTCCAACAGAAAGTTAACAATAACATAAGCAGTCTGGACCCACCATAAATAAAAGAGGGATAACAGAATGGGTGAAAATAAAAGTAAACCTAAAAGGTTATCCTCATCTCATGGATTCTCTTAATTTTATTTTTATATTATTTACATTATAACAAGATAGCACATATGCTCAATGCATGTAGAGAAAATACTTAAGACAATTTTATTTTAAAAGTAGGGAAGTAAAGGGATCTAAGTGGAATATATGATATATATATATATATATATATATATATATATGTACTAGGTATATTCTAGGTACTAGAATAGGTACTATTATAGAATAGAATACTACTATAGAATAGAATATTCTAGGTACTAGGTATATACCTAGTACCTAGAATAATTAGTAAGAACAGTATGGAAAGTGATATATTCACAAATATTGTGAACAGTATGGAAAGTGATATGTTCACAAATATTATAGGTAAATCAAATCTAAATATTTTTAAGTAGCCCACATGAAAGCATGAAAGAAATACAGAGGCACAGGGATGCCTGGGTCGCTCAATCAGTTAAGTGTCTGACTCTTGATTTCAGCTCTGGTCGTGATCTCATGGGTGGTGGAATTGAGCTTCCCATCAGACTACACAGTCAGCTCAGAGTCGGCTTGAGATTCTCTCTCTCTCTCTCTCCCCATCTCCCCACTTGCATGCTTGTCCTTTCCCTAAAATAAATAAATAAATCTTTAAAAAAAATATAGAGGAACAGAAAGCCAAAGGAACAAAAAGAATACAAATAATAACATGGCAGATATGAGCCCTAACATATCTATATTTACTATAAATGGGGGAAGCTGTCCCGATTTCCCAACTGGATAAAGTGTATTCTGATTAGTTTCATGGTGATACTGGGCAAAAACTGTATAATTACATAAGTGCATGTCAGGTCAACTCAGTGGAGAAAAAGACCAGGGAATTTGTTGGTGTGGAATGACATAACCCATTTTGTGAAAACCTACAGACAAGTAAGAGTCAAGTTAATAAATACTAATAACTATATTTTGGTTATTTAAAAATACATAGTAGTAATTAGCTAGCTATAAAACTCACTAACTCCGAAGTGCTTTACATATTTACCTAATATCTAGATAGGTAAATTAGTAACTAGTGTATAAAAGATTTTTAACAAAAATTTTCACATTTACTCTTTTGAGCCTCACATCAAAACTATAAGTTAGATGTTTATAATCCTCAACTGAAATGTAAAGAAACCTCTAAGTTTAGGCTGCTTGCAAGTTACAGTCCTGAGACCCCAACCAACATCTTCTAACCCAATATACCATCATTATTCTACCTTATCATGTCTTTATCCCAGAGCCTTCAGGGAATGCAGTAACTCTCAGTATTTCTTGCAAGACTGAAAAGACATGAGATATCCCGGCATATAGAGTTTATGGCATTATAAACAATAACCCCACAGGCGTGATTAAACCACAGCTGGGGAATTAAACCTTCTGGATTTGGAGAAGGACTTTCTGAATATCCTAAGTTCAGTGGAGGGGCTTTCACTGGCTCTTCAAAGGGACTTTTTTCCACTTCTGAGTATTTATCTGAAACAAATGAAAACGCCAATTCAAAAAGATATATTCACTCCTATGTTCATTGCATTATTACTTACAAAAGCCAAGATATTCGAGCAACCCTAGTGTCCATCAACAGATGAAAGGATAAAGAAGATAGGGTATATATACACAGGGGAATATTGATCAGCCATGAAAAAGAACAAGATCTTGTCATTTGCAACAAAATGCACAGACCTTCAAGGCATGATGCTAAGTGAGCTAAGTTAGACAGCGAAAGACAAATATCATAGTATTTCAATTATATGGGGAATCTAAAAATCAAAACAAACTGTTGGCACCAAAGTGGGGAAGGGTTGGGGGCAGGAGGGATGGGCCAGTAAATTAGATGAAGGGAATTAAGAGGTACAAACTTCAAGTGATAAAGTAAGTCATGAGAACATCATGTAGAGCAGAGGGAATAAAGTCAATAATATCGTAGTAACCTTGGATGGTGACAGATGGTGACTAGATTTATCATGAGGATCATTCCATGATGTATGCAAATATTGAATCACTAGGATGCATACCTGAAACTAATAAGATATTGTATGTCAGGTACACTTCACTAAAACAATTTTGAAAATTTAACACACGTGTTGAACGTCTGTGTGCTAGGATCTGTGCAGGACATTGTGTGGAAAGACAGAAGAATGGAAAAGATGAATAAATGCCTAGGTCACGGTAATTGTATCAGTCATGAGATTCAGTCAGAGAAGCAGAACCGCTCTGTGTGCTGTAGGGTAAGGATTGGGTACAGGACTTTGACCTTCACAACTGTGGAGTTGCTGAGGGAAATGAAGATGCAGTAGGGGAGCTGGAAAGTCCAAGGAAAGGTCACCCACCAACCTGTCTGACATACTGGTGTGGGTGGACAAGTCAGAACAGGAATAGGTATTCAGGGGCCAGCAAAGGGGGAGCTTCTGGAGAAGGTCTGGGCAGCCATGACCTCTGCAGACCCACCACTAAGTGTCTGTTGGGAAGACTAACACAGCCAGTGAGCAGCAGCAGCAGTCAGGAGATGAGCTGGAGGCAGAGCAATAGGGAGCAAAGATGGGACCAGTAGATCATCCTGGCCCCCTCAGCAACATTCTAATAGCTCTATGTAACCAGGGGAAGACATTCAGAGAATACGAGCAGCTGCTTTCCTTCCACCTTCCAATACATTACAAGTTCCTCTTTGGGCCAACTTGAATTTGGAACAAAACAGCAAAGGAGATTCTGGTTGGTCCCAGAGTGACTATATTAACAATAAAAATCCAGTACAACCAGTTAGACCAAGGGTGTGTTAGAGCAGGGGTGCAAAGAACATATAATAGGAGGAGGGAGAGGGGAGAGAGACAGGGGCTCAGGAGCCAGGTTTGGGGAAACTCTCGGACTCCACATTTCTTGTCTCCTGTCTTTATTAAAATACTTTGCTTGGGTGCCTGGGTGGCTCAGTGGGTTAAAGCCTCTGCCTTTGGCTCGGGTCATGATCCTGGGGTCCTGGGATCGAGCCCCGCATCAGGCTCTCTGCTCAGCGGGAAGCCTGCTTCCTCCTCTCTCTCTCTCTGCCTGCCTCTCTGCCTACTTGTAATCTCTGTCTGTCAAGTAAATAAATAAAATCTTTTAAAAAACAAATAAATTAATTAAAATTAAAAAAAATACTTTGCTCTAGTGAGAATGATGTTAGAACTTTGTTACAGCACTTACTGTGTTATGTTGGGTGACTTAACCTCAACTTAAATACATTACAAGTTCCTCTTTGGGTCGACTTAAAATACACCTCAAGGCATCACAAAAATCATGAGCAATTGTAAGCAGAGGCTCATGGAACACAACAGCTACTCGATAAACACCACCTTCTCCCCCACTTTTTTCTGCTTCAGAGGCTGACAGTCAATCTTTGGCCATGGGTCAACTCTGGTCTCCACCAATGACTCTGGTGGATACATAGAATCTTGTTGAAGGCTCTAATAATTCTGAAATACACCATGCCCTCTGAATTTCCTTTTTATTTTTAAAATTTTTTTAAAAATTTTGTGTTTATTTGAGAGAGAGAGAGAGCAGGGGTAGAGCAGAGGGAGAGGATCTCCAGCAGACCCTGTACTGACTGTGAACCCTGATGTGGAGCTTTATTTCAGGGTCATGAGATCATGACCCGAGCTGAAGCTAAGAGTTGGAGGCTTAACCTACTGAGTCACCCAGGCGCCCTTCTGAATTTCCTTTTTAAATAATGGAAACTATGTTTTAAAACATTCCAAGCTTCCATTTCTAAAATAATATCTAAAATATCTAAGCCCTTAGAGGGTGCCAAGATCTGTAGAATACGTACGATTATAAAATGCAAGACCTTAAATATTCCATTCCAGGTATCTTTGTCAAGCAATGATTTCCCCCAGTTCTTTACATGTGACCCCTTTGTTCATCAGCGAAGTTTTCATTTTTGCACTGAGTCTTCGGGAACTCCCCTCCACCTAGTCTTGAGCTATTCAAGATGTCTGGCAAAGAGATTTCCAAGTGTAGGTGTACGTAATTAGGATCAGGTGGGCTGTCCTCTTTACTCACCCCTCTTTCCATCTGTTTCGTTCCTTGCTTGTCATCTATCATACCAGATAATTGATTCCAGATTGAACCAGTTTTCTTCTGCATCTCCCCAACCCTAGGCTGAAATTGAGAAACTAGCTCTCACTGACTGCCTTTTTTTTCCTCTCTTTTTCTTGCTCTCTCTCTCTCTAAATATCCCATTTTATATCGTGACCATCATACCCCTTTGGGATAAATCGACTGTAATCAAAAATAGGATTTTTTAAAAATGGCAATGGGGAACTTGGGACCAGGAGAGCTCATGATGGGAAATATTAGCACATATGCAACAGACCAGTTGGAGAATATTGTCTAGTACCACTCAGCCAAGTTGAAGGAAATTGAAGGGATTCCAACTGGAATTCCAGGTTTCTCCTGGAATCCATAAAAATTCAAAATGACATTTTATGCATGAGCAGAGTAATCCACAAGTCAGAGAAAAGATGGATTTGCAAGTGCAGCTTTTTTGTGTGTGGCTGCAGAGTTAATGCTCTCAGAACAATTGTGCAACTCTGGGTTTGTTGTGGTGGAAAAAATAAAATGCACAAAGCACTTGGAAGAAGGGGATGAGCCAGGGGAGCTTCTCAAAACCCTTACCCCACATTTGACATTAAAAATGGAGCACATACTACCGCCCTGGTGCAGCAAAGGTTTCAGAGAATTACATGAAGCCATGAATCTAAGAATATTTTAAAATAATAAGACACTCCAGAACTCTAAGGCATTTTTAGCAGCACAAGATTTAAATTATTTACTTATTATTTAAATTATTATTCGATCACTCGTCCTTACTGTCTTTGGAAATGTCAGCATCAAGTAGCATTTATGTAAACATTGCCTTTTGCATCTTTCCGTTATTAAGCTAAAGTCAGGTCGCATATAAGTCTCGTTCCTTCTTTCTAAGATAATACAATCTAAACTGAATCCAGTACTGTAGACAAACATATAATTAGGACCGATAACTGCACAAAGAAGTATGGTTGCACAACTAATGAAGTATTTTCAGATGTGTTTCCATTTGAATACTATGTTCCGAATGAAAGCAACCTGCCCAGTGCCTGTCCTCCTCCCTGCCTGCTCCACCTCACCCCCATCCAACCCTCAGCCCGAAACTTGCATGAGGAAATATCATACAGTTGAGTCGGCAATAAGCAACTGAGCTTCCGGGTCATGCTATATTGTGCTAACATTTTTTTAAGCTGCTACTCGGCTAAGGAAAAGGTGAAGATAAGCAAAGTAGAACAAATCTAGGTTTCCACTGAGATTTTATTGGCCTAAATCAGCCAATGCACTATTTCTTATGACTGCTCCTATTATGGCCCTGCACATTTTATAGTTCCTTTGCGAAATATGCGAACAGGTGTATAAGTGCCCTATTGCCTCCAAACTGTGGGCCAATTGCCCATGTTCTGCCTTTTTTTCTAAACTGGGTTTGGCTGGTCTCATCACTGAAGGGCAGTCATTTCTAGAAGCCCCTTGAAAGTCCTCACTGCTGAGGAAAAAGGGGTTCCATATACAGAGTCCAATAGTTCAGTTGGATAAGGAAGCATTTTGTGCTCTGCCCTCTCCATCAGTGTTGTATTAAAAAAAAATCAAATCATAGCATGACAGCTTTTGCCTTGATAGTCTCTGCTTGTTTTAAGGTTTAAGGTATTTCAGCAGCATGCAAATCATATTTGACTTAAGTCTTGGAATGCTACCTGTGTCATGTCTTCCTATTCTCCACTCTAAACTGTGGCCCGATTAAACCTGGAATTCATTGGTATGACTTGAATCCCCATGGATTTGCTTATGTCTAGGACACTCCCCCTGTACTTGATCACATGGAGATTATCTACCCAACTTTTAAGTCTCTGGACCAGATAGTATGCCTGGGCCCTCAAAAGGATTGGAAAAAGTGTTTGCATTGTGTATTTGGTACCGTCTTATCTCATAACCCTACTTACATTTTATCATCATCTGGTTGTTTCTTCACTAATCTGTCCAATTTACTAGACTAGGCATTCCCAAGACTTTTGTTATTAATTTGATTTTGCTTAATCCTGCTCTTTGCTAGCACATAGTAGATACTTGCTACATATTTATTAAAGGACTGATTTAATGGATGGACAGATAGAGAGATGAATGGTATCAAGCCAGAATATCTATTCCCAAGCCGGTCATCACCTGCCTTTCATAACAAAGTGATGTTGTGATGTGCTGTGGGAAATGGGACTAAAATGATCCATTCTCCCACTTTCTCCAGCCATCATGGAGCCGTGGACACTTTAGTGAAGAGGCATGAAAATTTGAGAATTTTTGAAATAAAAATCTAAGTAAACACCAATCAGTGATCTCCTCAACAGGAGAAAAGTTGCTTCCATTGTTTTACTGCATAAGAATCAACAACCACCACTGACAGTTTAAAATTCAAAATATGTTGTACACATATGTTAATGATATTTTGATTTCCTACCTCTGCCCATATATGCTTGTGTGATGAAGATAGAAAGTGACTTCCCTTATCATTGATCTTCTTCCTTGAAGAAGCATGCCAGAGAGCTTGGTACAACTCCCCTTACTCTCTCAGTGACAGATGGACAAATATTTCAAGGTACAATTATGTTAACTTGTAGAAGAAATCAAATATTCCCCCATCATCCAAAGGATGATTTCATTCCAGTTAATATTTTGGCATAGCTAAACCAATGAGAATCTTTATTTTGAAAAGTGGAGTTAAAGAATGTTAAGGCTGGAAGTTACATCCACGGTGTAGTACAGATTTTAAGAGCGGTCAATTCATGATCTAACTTCTGTAGGTAATCTGAGATCTTTCAGTGCTTGTGTTCTCTTCTAAAGAACTAGAAATAATAATGATAATGAGCTCCTAGGGTGATTTTGGAATTGAATGAGATGATGCATGTATAAACCTAGAGCATTTTAGTCATTCCTGGCACGTAGCAAGCATTGACTTAATTCTAGTAGTTAAGAAAAGGAGGAGGCAGTATTATATCTTCATTATAAAGGCAGGAATATGAGGTCAGAAGAAATAAAGTGAAATTACTCAAGTTTACAGTGGAATTTATCTTAAATTTCCCATGGTTATCTCTATCATAGGCAGTGATTATTCATGAAACTGCAGATTTTTAAAGCAAAACAAATAACAACAAAGAACTATGGTCGTTGTATTAAAACAGAGCTGAATGAATTTGAAGCCTATTTTAGGACCTATCAGAATCAGCATGGCTGCAAAGACCCAACTAAACATGAAAGAGAATATCACACAGAAAAAGCAATATTAGAAAGCCTTTCCAAATGCCCAGTATACACTTTATAATAGTTCTTCTATCTAATTGGAGGAGGTAAGAAAAAAAGAGGCAAATATGAAATTTCAGAGGACAGGTTTGTACACACACCCTTAAATGGGGTTATTGTCATGTTCTGATGTTCTGTTTGCCTCTGACCTCAACTCAGCTACTAATACATTCTCTGGCCTCTTGACAAAAACTTAGTGCAAGAATCTAGACTGTTTCAGTCCAGAGTCCTCCACAGGTCAGCAAAATTGGAGCCTTAATAGTTTTCTTATAAGCTTTCCCACACTCTCCGTCTTGGCTCAAACTTCAATCTAGTATCATTTATCATAAGTTCTTGCCCCCAGAAGGAGAGATGTCAGCATTTGGGAGCCTTCCTGAAGAAGGAATGATGGAGGAAACCCAAAAGCAGAATCAGGGGACTACCAGATGGATACAGATGGCAGCAAATCAGGGTTGAGACTGAGAGGAGTTTAGGATGGGAGCACCACAGGGCTTGAATGGAAAGCTAGCCAGAAGAAATGAATTCAGTGATGGTCTTGAGGAAGAAATCATATGATCAGGACTATGCTTTAGAAACACAACTCTGGTCCCATTGTGGGAGAGGGGGGCAAAGGGAGAAATGAAAATCAATAGGGTAAGTATTTTGAAACAGCATTGTATATCACCTGCATTCTCAGGGAGTCTTGTTAATAGATTTTTTAATATAGCATATGTTTTTTTATTATTATTCCATTTATTTAAACTAACAAAAGACACACACACACACACACACACACACACCCCTTAAGAACAGTTCACCTATTTCCCCCACCCTCCGACTCCCACTTCAAGTAACCGCCAATCTGTTCCCTCTATTTATGAACTTGGTTTGGATGTATGGATGGATGGATGGATTGAAGGAAGGAAGGAAGGAAGGAAGGAAGAATGGATTCCACAGATAAGAGAGATCATGTCTTCCTCTATCTGAATTAGTTACCTTAGCATTAAGCCCTCAAGGTCCATCCATGTTGTTGCAAAAGGCAAGATTTCATTTTCTTTAATGATTGAACAACATTTGGATATATATATTTATAGATATAGATTAAATTTTTATATTTATGTATATAAAAGTTACTTCATTCATCCACCCATCAATGGACACTCACGTTGTTTTTGTATCTTGGCTATTGTAAATAATGCTGCATCAAACATAGCAGTGTTCTTTCTTTGGAAAAATGTCTATTCAGATCTGCTTCCCATTTTTAATTGAATTTTGGGTGATATTCTTTTCTTTGCTATTAAGTTGAATGAGTTCTTAATATATTTTGGAAATTAGCCCCTTATCAGATGTGTGATTTACAAACATTTTCTCCCACAAAGGAGGTTGTCTTTTCATTTTATTGATGGCTTCCTTTGCTGTGCAGGAACTTCTTAGTTTGATGTGGTCCCACTTGTTTATTTTTGACTTTTTTGCTTTTGTGTTGGTGACAGATTCAAAATATTGCCAAGACCTATGTTTACTGATTATGTTTTTTCCTTCTAGGAATTTTATGGTTTCGGGTCCTGTATTAAAGCCTGTAATGCATTTTCAGTTAATTTTTGTGTACGATGTAAGATAGTGATCCAGTTTCATTCTTTTGCATGTGGCCATCCAGTTTTCCCAACAATATTTGTTGAAGAGACTATTTCCCCCATTGTATATTCTTGGCTTCTTGTCATAAGTTAATTGACCATATATGAATGGCTTTATTTCTAGGTCTCTGTCCTGTTCCATTGATCTATGTTGTCTGTTTTTGTGCTGTTTTAATTACTATAGCTTTGTAATACAGTTTGAAATCAAGGAGGGTTGACGGCTCTAGCTCTGTTCTTCTTTCTCAAGATTACTTAGGCTATTTTGGTCTTTTATGGATCCTTACAAATTTTAAGACTGTTCATTCTATTTCTGTGAAAGATGCTGCTGGAAATTTAACAGGAATTGATTTGGGTAGTATGAGCATTTTAACAATAACAGTTCTTCTAACCTATGTATGATTTGCATCACAAATCAGTGGGGGAAAGAAGGAAGTATTTTAAAAATGGTATTAAGACTATTTGGATCACCATATGGGAGAGAGCATTTGAAAGATAGTAAGTAAGTAATCCAACAGAGGTGAAGAATCAACCTGGATTAAAGTCTTAATTATGAAACTTAACTATAAATCTAACAGAAGGATAAAAATGATATATTTTTTTTTGGTCCTCAGAAAGAAAGGATCCTGTAAGGAAGAACTCTAACAGCATATACTATACAAGGAAAACTCTGACTCTACCAAAGTTAAAAATTTCTGCTTAGTTACTAAAAGCCAAAGATGAGAACAGAGATTAGTAACAAATAAAACTAGTATGATAGCAATATTCAATAGATGTAAAAATTTCTTCTGAACCAACAAGAAAATATAAGAAACCCAGTAGGAAAATATGCAAGGAATATGCAATTTACAGAATGAAACTATAGCGGCTGAGAAAGATAAGAAGAGATCTTCATTTATAAATCTCTAATTATTAGTGAGGTTAAGACACCAATGAAATAGTATTTTATATCCATGATATTGACAAAATCACAACCTAGTAAATGACAGGGCAAAGATTGAGAAGCTATTCCATTTCACCCCAAAGTCCTGTATGTCCTCGTTTTACTATGATGTATAAGAAAGAAAACAGAACGTTTTCCAGCTCAATGAGTAGAACTCAATTCTTCACAGTGGGCCCAGCAGTGGGGTGAGGTGTTCACCTCAGGCACAAATTTAAGAAAGTGCCCAAAAGTTAATAATCAAGATGAATATTATTTTAATGAAGTATTTTTTAAAAATGAAATTAATGGGGGAAACATCCATAATGAACAAAGTATCAAAATTTAAAATAAAATGAAGATAGAAACCAACAGTAGCTCATCTATCCATATTGGAGCATGGGGTGATAGACAGGCCGCCCTTCTATACATATGTCTTTATGTATTTTTTAGTGGTTCTTTATCCCTGAACATTAAAATAGTTGAAAAATTATTGAAATGTCCAGAAGCCCATGTATTAAAACTCAGAATTATTTTGTGTTCAAATATTTATTTATCTTAAAAAGAATTTTTTGAAATTTTGTTTTCCTGGCTTTAAGAGAAGCAAACGTCCCCATAACATTTTTATCTGAAAACAAGACAGGCCAAGAAGTATATAGTAAACACTTGTGGCTTAGGGAAGATACAGCTATACCCTGGGGAGGAGTCCCTGCCTTGACATTGGGTTCGAATCTGCACCTATTTGGAATGGGTACTACCTCGTCCTGGCACTTTTGGGTGTCCCATCAGATCATGCTTTGGTTGTGTCTCCTTGTTCCCGAACTTTGCAGTTCCTGCCTACCCACACATCAGCACTTGCTTACAAAACCCTTGTCTGTATTTGACTAGGCAATGACTGGCCAGTGACTAGTTGGCTGGCCAAAAGAGGCCAGGCATCTCTTTTGAAACATCTTTGGGAATCATTCACATCATTCATTTAGAAGACCGCATTGACTTAAAGTGGGTTATTGACTCTGCAGATTCTTCTCAGCTAGTTGTAGCGATGTAGTGTTTATGGGAATCTCTGTGGTATCCACCAGAAGCTGTCTCCCTGAGCAGGGAGGATATTGTGATTAAAAATGAAAATCTAGGTGTTGGCCAAGTGTTTAGCAAAAGGATTTTAAAAATTACTGAACCTATAACTTTTGCAATTATCTTTAAGATAATAATGTCACTGAGCTACAATACAAGTCTCTGTCATTCATTCAACTTCTAACCCTTCAAATCCTGCTGCATTGCTTTGTAATGACCAGATGGCCTGCTTGGCCACTGGAGGAGATAGGAATGATGGTAGCAGGTCTCAAAATTTAGAAGCTATCAGAATTATCAGGAAGGCTTGTTGAAACAGATTGTTGGGCTCCAACCCCAGAGTTTCTGATTCAGTAGGTCTGGAGGGGGGTGGGGGGGGTTCTGAGAATTTGAATCTCCAACAGATTCCCAGGGCCTATTGTCGCTAGAGCCCAAGGACTCCTCTTTGAGAAGCATTGTACTAGCATGATATATATAAGTACAGATATCTTGCTAAACGGCAAGATTTACCTAAGATGTAATAAGTATGTGTGTTCCGTATCACAACTAAGTGGACACTTGTAATGAAATAAACCAAAAATACACACAGAGACCACATACTAGTCTGGGTATTTGGAGTAGCATTTCTCGGTCCTTCGTGTGCACTCAAATCACCTAAGGATCTCGTTAAAACACAGATTCTGATCTAGTGCATGTGAGGGAAGGCCCTGATTTTTCATTTTTCACCCATGATGCTGCCATTCCACAGACCACACTTTAAGTAGGAAGAGGCTAAAATAAACCCTATTTGATCCAGCCTTCATTTCATTCCTTACAACGAATTCAAAACAGAAGGTTTCTACTCCTGTGAACAACTTGTGAAAAATACTTTAAATTCAGAAACAGGGTTTGTCACTAATGTTGTGTTTATTAAAAATATAAAGTTTTATTTTATGGCTTCTGTCTTAAGCCACTTCCTTAGAATGGTGAAGGAGGAAAGTGCATATTCTCTTCAAAGGGAAAGATGCAGAGGAATATATAGGACATGGGATAGTACACAATGTGGTCTCCTTTCCAAAACTTAGGCCTCAGTGTCTCCTGTATCTTTATTTTTATTCTGTTCTCACACCAGCTGCTGTCTGGAGCTTCATCTAGCTTATATACTTCCAAGAAGATGGCTTTGATAGGTCAAGGTTGCCACTATGTAGCACAAAGCAACTTTATTGTAAAGAATTTATTCCAAGTCACAGAAGAGGTGCCCTTGCCTTTGGGTGGTACCCCACCTTAGTCAATGAAAAGTAATCAGATTCAATGGCAAAGTCAACATCAATGCAGCATCACCAGCACTTTTACAACTTCCTCGGTCTAGCACAGCCCCAACTATACACATACTAGAGGTAGGGTGACTAGCACTTCTGGTGTCCTGGTGGTTGTCTGGATTCTGGTGCTGAAAGTTTTGCATCCTAGGAAACCTCTGAGTCCCAAGCAAACAGGGGCAGTTGGCATCCTATAGGGAGCAGGGCAGCATTCTTTGCTCTACCGAATTGTGTGTGTGGCACGAATTTACACACGGGGAAGTGCAAACACCTGCCGGCTCCATGACTTCTCACAAAACATATGCCATTATGTAACCAGCATTTTGAGTAAGAAACAGAATGTTACCAACACCCCCAGAAGTCTCCCATGTTCCCTTCCAAACACTATGCTCTCCCAAAGATAACAAGTATGTATTTTTTTAAAGCTTAATGAATTATTACAAGGCAAACACCCTTCTAACAATAATCCAGGTCAATAAATAGAGCTTTTCCACTCACCCCGGAAGCCCTTTACCCTCCAAAATTAACCACCATCCTGATCTCACAGTATCTAGTTTCATTTTTTTTCTTAATCTCACAGAAGTTCTCTTGAAATATGATTTTTTGTATCTGTTCTGTTACCTTGCTTTGTTTCTCCCCCTTTGAGAATTTCTATTAACCACAAGTTGGAACTTTTTTGTCTGTCTTCTATATGTATGGCTTTCTCTCAAATTCTATCTCCTTCATTCTCCCCCCCTTTTTTTCCCCCAAATTTTCTTTCTTCTATTTTCTACTTCTTTTATGGCATCATTTGTTATGTTTCTTCATTCTTGTATATCTTCTAGCTTAGCCATTAGTTTCAAAATTACTTTTTCATTGATTTCCAATTCCTTCTACAGCTCGTTATCTTCATTTCTGAGGTTTTTTTTTTTTTAATAAAAAAAAAACCTATGACTGATGTTGTTTTATGTCGTGCACCATATTCTATTTCTTTTAACTTATTTTCAGTCATTAGAATTTTGTCCCTTTTATGAGTATTACTTTCTAGTGTCCCATTGCCTGTAGGGAAATCTTTCTGCTCTTTGTTCTCTTTTTTTTCTTTATATGGGATTAGACCCTCACACTTTTCTGCAGTTCACTTTTATATATTTAAATAAGTTTTTATTCTAAAATGACTTTAGAGTCACAGAAAAGTTGCAAAGATACTACTGTACCTAATTTCATCTATGGCTTAGCCTCTAACATTATTCTGATACATTGGTCACTTTCCAGTTTAA
The DNA here is from genome assembly GCF_964662115.1 of Mustela nivalis. Classification (NCBI taxonomy): domain Eukaryota; kingdom Metazoa; phylum Chordata; class Mammalia; order Carnivora; family Mustelidae; genus Mustela; species Mustela nivalis. The sequence goes on from NC_139025.1 coordinate 140,019,297, forward strand.
AATGTTCCCAATTTGCCTATTCTCATTCCAGAAAGCACCTGTTGCCTGTTTTTCAGTTGCAGTAACTCAAATCCATCAGATGGCCTCTGTATCACTCTGCTCTTGCCCATACAGGCACGTGGCTCTGGTGGTCATTGGTGGTTTGTTCCCAGTCTTTATTTTGGAGTTTGTTGAGACACTCGTCTCTGTATTTGTCTTTAGGGCTGTCCATGAGATTTCCATATTGCTATCAAGTTGTCCCGTCTGTTTTCACGTAGGGAAGTGGAAGACCTCAAAACTACATTGCTATTAGAGTCTTTCCAAAATCCCTGGAGTTTTCATTAAGCATTATAACTCATTAAAATTTTGTTTTGAGAAAATTATATCACCAAGAGAGAACTTTGTTTATCTTATGAGGTATTCACTCTCAAGAATGTAAGGGAGAATGAGAAGGAAGGAGAACTTCCAGGACTCTCACATAAGATGGTCTTGTCACAGACAAGGAAACAAGGGGAGACCCAAAGAGACTAACAAAGAAACATACCCACCACTTGAACTAAGTGATCAAAATTAGCTTCACTAGTGGTGAAATTAACATTATGTGCCCCATGATAAGAAGCGTGCACCACTTTTGTGGAGTTCTGCCAAAACCTGTTATGTCAATCTAATCTTGAGAAAATACAAAACAAACCTAACTGGAGGGATATTATATAGAATAACTACTCTGTATTCTTCAAAAATTCAAATTATGGAATACAAAGACAACCTCAGGAACCACGCTAGATTAAAGGAGACTTATAAAAAAGCATAACAACCAAACATAATGTCTGTAGGATGCATCCCGAATCAAAAACTTTCTTCTCTCTCTCATTCTATCTCCCTCCTCCTTTACCTCTGCTTCTACATCTTCCCTTCTTTTGTTTTGCTCAAAAGGTTATTACTAAATATATGGAAAATGAATAAGGTTTATAGTTTATATAATAGCATCAATATTAATTTCTTGATTTTGACCATTGTACTGTTGTCCTAGAGGATAATGTTCTCAATCATAGGACATACATGGTGAAGTGTTTAAGAGAAAAAAGGGCATAGTATTTGCGACTTACTCTCAAATGGTTTATAAAACAAATAATATGTATACCACAGAACTATAAAAGTCATAGAGGATAATTTTTTTAAAAAAGTCTGGATAACCTTCAATATGGTTATGCCTTCTTAGATGCAATGCCAAAGATAAGATCAACAAAAGAAATAATTGATAAGCTGGACTTCATTAAATTAAAAACTTCCACTCTATGAATGATAATGTCAAGAGAATGAGAAGACAAACCACATACTGGGAGAAAATCTTTACAAAAGATATATCTGATAGACTAGTATCCAAAATATATAAAGAACACTTGAGAGGAGTCAAGATGGCAGAGAAGTAGCAGGCTGAGACTACTTCACCTAGCCGGAGATCAGCTAGATAGCTTATCTAAAGATTGCAAACACCTGAAAATCCATCGGCAGATCGAAGAGAAGAACAGCAATTCTGAAAACAGAAAAACAACCACTTTCTGAAAGGTAGGACTGGCGGAGAAGTGAATCCAAAGCGAAGGGAAGATAGACCCCGGGGGAGGGGCCGGCTCCCGGCAAGCGGCGGAGCAACGGCGCACAAAATCAGGACTTATAAAAGTCTGTTCCGCTGAGGGACATCGCTCCAGAGGCTAAAACAGGGCAAAGCCCACGCAGGGTCAGCGTGGCCTCAGGTCGTGCAGGGTCACAGAAGGATCGGGGGTGTCTGAGTGTCGCAGAGCTTGCGGGTATTGAAACAGGAAAGCCGGCTACCGAGCCAGAGCCAACAGTAAGCTCACAGCTCAGTGTTACCTTGAACCGGTCGCTGGCTCGGTGAGCTCGGAGCGCGACCGGAGGTCAGGCAGACAGGAGTAACTGGGCGCTGTTCTCTGAGGGCGCACTGAGGAGTGGGGCCCCAGGCTCTCGGCTCCTCCGGGCTGGAGACCAGGAGGCCGCCATTTGTATTCACCGTCCTCCGGAACTCTATGGAAAGCGCTAAGGGAACAAAAGCTCCTGAAAGCAACCCTGAGCAGATTACTCACCCTGGCTCCTGGTAAGGGCTGTGCAATTCCGCCTGGGGCAAAGACACTTGAGAATCACTACAACAGGCCCCTCCCCCAGAAGACCAACAAGAAATCCAGCGGAGACCAAGTTCACCTACCAAGGAGTGCGGTTTCAATACCAAGGAGAGCAGCAGAATTCCAGAGGAGGAGAAAGCAAAGCACGGAACTCATGGCTTTTTCCCTGTGATTTTTTTTTAGTCTTGCAGTTAATTTAATTTTTTTCCTTTTCATTTTTTGTTTTTTTTTTTCTCGCCTTCTGGTTAATTTTTTTTAACTTTTTTTTTAATTTTTTTATTTATTTATCAGAGAGAAAAGGGGGCAGAGAGCAAGCACAGGCAGACAGAGAGGCAGGCAGAGGCAGAGGGAGAAGCAGGTTCCCTGCCGAGCAAGGATCCCGATGTGGGACTCGATCCCAGGACGCTGGGATCATGACCTGAGCCGAAGGCAGCTGCTTAACCAACTGAGCCACCCAGGCGTCCCCAATTTTTTTTTTAACTTTTACCTTTTTCTTTTGTGACGTTTTTAAACTAGTTTATCTAATATACATATTTTTTCTTTTTTATATTTTTCTTATTTGTTTTCTTTTTTTTTAATTCTTTTCTTTTCTTTTTTTCTTTCTTCCTTTTTGAACCTCTTTTTATCCCCTTTCTCCCCCCTCATGATTTGGGATCTCTTCTAATTTGGTTAAAGCATATTTTCCTGGGGTTGTTGCCACACTTTCAGTATTTTACTTGCTCCTTCATATACTCTTATCTGGACAAAATGACAAGGAAGAAAAATTCAACACACACAAAAAAAGAACAAGAGGCAGTACCGAAGGCTAGGGACCTAATCAATACAGACATTGGTAATATGTCAGATCTAGAGTTCAGAATGACAATTCTCAAGGTTCTAGCCAGGCTCAAAAAAGGCATGGAAGATATTAGAGAAACCCTCTCGAGAGATATAAAAGCCCTTTCTGGAGAAATAAAAGAACTAAAATCTAACCAAGTTGAAATCAAAAAAGCTATTAATGAGGTGCAATCAAAAATGGAGGCTCTCACTGCTAGGATAAATGAGGCAGAAGAAAGAATTAGTGATATAGAAGACCAAATGAGAGAGAATAAAGAAGCTGAGCAAAAGAGGGACAAACAGCTACTGAACCACGAGGGGAGAATTTGAGAGTTAAGTGACACCATAAGACAAAATAACATTAGAATAATTGGGATTCCAGAAGAAGAAGAAAGAGAGACGGGAGCAGAAGGTATACTGGAGAGAATTATTGGGGAGAATTTCCCCAATATGGCAAAGGGAATGAGCATCAAAATTCAGGAGGTTCAGATAACGCCCCTCAAAATCAATAAGAAAAGGCCCACACCCCGTCACCTCATAGTAAAATTTACAAGTCTCAGTGACAAAGAGAAAATCCTGAAAGCAGCCCTGGAAAAGAAGTCTGTAACATACAATCATAAAAATATTAGATTGGCAGCTGACTTATCCACAGAGACCTGGATATCATGCCAGAAAGAGCTGGCATGATATTTTCAGAGCACTAAACGAGAAAAACATGCAGCCAAGAATACTATATCCAGCTAGGCTATCATTGAAAATAGAAGGAAAGATTAAAAGCTTCCAGGACAAACAAAAACTGAAAGAATTTGCAAACACCAAACCAGCTCTACAGGAAATCTTGAAAGGGGTCCTCTAAGCAAAGAGAGAGCCTATAAGTGGTAGATCAGAAAGGAACAGAGACCATATACATTAACAGTAACCTTACAGGCAGTACAATAGCACTAAATTCATATCTCTCAATAGTTACCCTGAATGTTAATGGGCTAAATGCCCCTGTCAAAAGACACAGGGTATCAGAATGGATAAAAAAAAACAAAACCCATCTATATGTTGCCTCTACGAAACTCATTTTACGCCCGAAGACACCTCCAGATTTAAAGTGAGGGGTTGGAAAAGAATTTACCATGCTAATGGACATCAGAAGAAAGCAGGAGTGGCAATCCTTTTATCAGATCAATTAGATTTTAAGCCAAAGACTATAATAAGAGATGAGGAAGGACACTATATAATACTCAAAGGGTCTGTCCAACAAGAAGATTTAACAATTTTAAATATCTATGCCCCGAACGTGGGAGCAGCCAACTATATAAACCAATTAATAAGAAAATCAATGAAACACATCAACACTAATACAATAATAGTAGGGGACTTTAACACTCCCCTCACTGAAATGGACAGATCATCCAAGCAAAAGATCAGCAAGGAAATAAAGGCCTTAAACGACACACTGGACCAGATGGACATCACAGATATATTCAGAACATTTCATGCAAAGCAACAGAATACACATTCTTCTCTAGTGCACATGGAACATTCTCTAGAATAGATCACATCCTCGGTCCTAAATCAGGACTCAACCAGTATCAAAAGATTGGGATCATTCCCTGCATATTTTCAGACCACAAGGCTCTAAAGCTAGAACACAACCACAACAGGAAGTTTGAAAAGAACCCAAATACATGGAGACTAAACAGCATCCTTCTAAAGAATGAATGGGTCAACCGGAAAATTAAAGAAGAATTGAAAAAATCATGGAAACAAATGATAATGAAAATACAACGGTTCAAAATCTGTGGGACACAACAAAGGCAGTCCTGAGAGGAAAATATATAGTGGTACAAGCCTTTCTCAAGAAACAAGAAAGGTCTCAGGTACACAACCTAACCCTATACCTAAAGGAGCTGCAGAAAGAACAAGAAAGAAACCCTAAGCCCAGCAGGAAAAGAGAAATCATAAAGATTAGAGCAGAAATCAATGAAATAGAAACCAAAAAAACAATAGAACAAATCAACGAAACTAGGAGCTGGTTCTTTGAAAGAATTAATAAAATTGATAAACCTCTGGCCCGACTTATCAAAAAGAACAGAGAAAGGACCCAAATAAATAAAATCATGAATTAAAGAGAAGAGATCACAACTAACACCAAAGAAATACAAACTATTATAAGAACATACTATGAGCAAATCTTCGCCAATAAATTTGAAAATCTGGAAAAAATGGATGCATTCCTAGAAACATATAAACTACCACAACTGAACCAGGAAGAAATAGAAAGCCTGAACAGACCCATAACCAGTAAGGAGATGGAAACAGTCATTAAAAATTTCCAAACAAACAAAAGCCCAGGGCCAGACGGCTTCCCGGGGGAATTCTACCAAACATTTAAAGAAGAACTAATTCCTATTCTCCTGAAACTGTTCCAAAAAATAGAAATGGGAGGAAAACTTCCAAACTCATTTTATGAGGCCAGCATCACCTTGATCCCAAAACCAGACAAGGATCCCATCAAAAAAGAGAGCTATAGACCAATATCCTTGATGAACACAGATGCGAAAATACTCAACAAAATACTAGCTAATAGGATTCAACAGTACATTAAAAGGATTATTCACCACGACTAAGTGGGATTTATTCCAGGGCTGCAAGGTTGGTTCAACATCCGCAAATCAGTCAATGTGATACAACACATCAATAAAAGAAAGAACAAGAACCATATGATACTCTCAATAGATGCTGAAAAAGCATTTGACAAAGTACAGCATCCCTTCCTGATCAAAACTCTTCAAAGTGTAGGGATAGAGGGCACATACCTCAATATCATCAAAGCCATCTATGAAAAACCGACCACAAATATCATTCTCAATGGAGAAAAACTGAAAGCTTTTCCGCTAAGGTCAGGAACACAGCAGGGATGTCCATTATCACCACTGCTATTCAACATAGTACTAGATGTCCTAGCCTCAGCAATCAGACAACAAAAGGACATTAAAGGCATCCAAATCGGCAAAGAAGAAGTCAAATTATCACTCTTTGCAGATGATATGATACTATATGTGGAAAACCCAAAAGACTCCAATCCAAAACTGCTAGAACTTATACAGGAATTCAGTAAAGTGTCAGGATATAAAATCAATGCACAGAAATCAGTTGCATTTCTCTACACCAACAGCAAGACAGAAGAAAGAGAAATTAAGGAGTCAATCCCATTTACAATTGCACCCAAAACCATAAGATACCTAGGAATAAACCTAACCAAAGAGGCACAGAATCTATACTCAGAAAACTATAAAGTACTCATGAACGAAATTGAGGAATACACAAAGAAATGGAAAAATGTTCTATGCTCCTGGATTAGAAGAATAAATATTGTGAAAATGTCTATGCTACCTAAAGCAATCTACACATTTAATGCAATTCCTATCAAAGTACCATCCATCTTTTTCAAAGAAATGGAACAAATAATTCTAAAATTTATATGGAACCACAAAAGACCTCGAATAGCCAAAGGGATATTGAAAAAGAAAGCCAACGTTGGTGGCATTACAATTCCAGACTTCAAGCTCTATTACAAAACTGTCATCATCAAGACAGCATGATTCTGGCACAAAAACACACACATAGATCAATGGAACAGAATAGAGAGCCCAGAAATAGACCCTCAACTCTACAGTCAACTAATCTTTGACAAAGCTGGAAAGAATGTCCAATGGAAAAAAGACAGCCTCTTCAATAAATGGTGCTGGGAAAATTGGACAGCCACATGCAGAAAAATGAAATTGGACCATTTCCTTACACCACACACAAAAATAGACTCAAAATGGATGAAGGACCTCAATGTGCGAAAGGAATCCATCAAAATCCTTGAGGAGAACACAGGCAGCAACCTCTTCGACCTCAGCCGCAGCAACATCTTCCTAGGAACAACGCCAAAGGCAAGGGAAGCAAGGGCAAAAATGAACTATTGGGATTTCATCAAGATCAAAAGCTTTTGCACAGCAAAGGAAACAATTAACAAAATCAAAAGACAACTGACAGAATGGGAGAAGATATTTGCAAACAACATATCAGATAAAGGACTAGTGTCCAGAATCTATAAAGAACTTAGGAAACTCTACACCCAAAGAACAAATAATCCAATCAAGAAATGGGCAGAGGACATGAACAGACATTTCTGCAAAGAAGGCATCCAGATGGATCAACAGACACATGAAAATGTGCTCCATATCACTCGGCATCAGGGAAATACAAATCAAAACCACAATGAGATATCACCTCACACCAGTCAGGATGGCTAATATTAACAAGTCAGGAAATGACAGATGCTGGAGAGGATGCGGAGAAAGGGGAAACCCTCCTACACTGTTGGTTGGAATGCAAGCTGGTGCAACCACTCTGGAAAACAACATGGGGGTTCCTCAAAATGTTGAAAATAGAACTACCCTATGACCCAGCAATAGCTCTACTGGGTATTTACCCTAAAGATACAAACCTAGTGATCCAAAGGGGCACATGAACCCGAATGTTTATAGCAGCAATGTCCACAATAGCCAAACTATGGAAAGAACCTAGATGTCCATCAACAGATGAATGGATCAAGAAGATGTGGTATATATACACAATGGAATACTATGCAGCCATCAAAAGAAATGAAATCTTGCCATTTGCAACAACATGGATGGAACTAGAGCGTATCATGCTTAGCGAAATAAGTCAAGCAGAGAAAGACAACTATCATATGATCTCCCTGATATGAGGAAGTGGTGATGCCACATGGGGGCTTAAGTGTGTAGGAGAAGAATAAATGAAACCAGATGGGATTGGGAGGGTGACAAACCATAAGTGACTCTTAATCTCACAAAACAAACTGAGGGTTGCTGGGCAGAGGGGGTTTGGGAGAAGGGGGTGGGATTATGGACATTGGGGAGGGTATGTGCTTTGGTGAGTGCTGTGAAGTGTGTAAACCTGGTGATTCACAGACCTGTACCCCGGGGGATAAAAATATACATTTATAAAAAATAAAAAATAAAAAAAAAAAAAAGAATACAGTAACATGGGGCGCCTGGGTGGCTCAGTGGGTTGAGCCGCTGCCTTCGGCTCAGGTCATGATCTCAGAGTCCTGGGATTGAGTCCCGCATCGGGTTCTCTCCTCAGCAGAGAGCCTGCTTCCCTCTCTCTCTCTCTGCCTGCCTCTCCATCTACTTGTGATTTCTCTCTGTCAAATAAATAAACAAAATGTTTAAAAAAAAAAGAATACAGTAACAATTTCATAGTTGCCATTTCTTCGCCATGTCAAAGTCTCTGTTGGTTAATTAAAAAATTAATTATAAATATATATTGTAGGTACAAAGTTTAATAAAAAATAAACCCAACAATTGTCAATACTTAGGGTCAAGAAAACAAGCATTACTACTTTCCAGTGACATCTAACCGGGAATATGGAGGAAAATTTCCCATCTTTGACTGCATTAACGAAAATCCCCTGTAACAGTTCTAATAAATAATAAAATGCACTAAACATTTTTTGCCTGAGGCCTTCCTTTTACTTTATAGTGCCTTAATGTCCAAGACTTGGAAACAGATGTGGGTCCCAATGTCTTTCAGTTACCCATAAGTAAACTGCAGCCAGAGACAACAGGAAGCACACCAATATCCCCAAACTGGGCGGGAATAGAAGTAGGACTGATAAAGGCATCACAACATAATATCTTTTTAAATTAACATAGAATGTATTATTTCTTTCAGGAGTACAGGGCTGTGATTCATCAGTCTTACACAATTCACAGCACTCACCATAGCATATACCCTCCCCAAAGTCCATCATCCAGCCACCCCACAACATAATATTTTAAACATTTACATAAGCAAGGATTTCATTTTCAACAATATTCTCAGAGAGAAGGATAATCCCCCAAAAATATAAACTTTGCATGTTTTCTAGACAACTAGATTTCCAGACAGAAAGATCCACAATCATAAAGAAAATGATTCTTCAAATTCAGTGAAATCTGCCCTGTTTATCTGATAAGGTATTTATACAGACTACCGTTAGAGAGAAATGTATTTTCAGAACAGCCAAGGGTAAGGAATAAAACTTCAAGTGTTACAAAATTTAGTTATATGTGAAAAACAATAAACACGTCAAAGCACAGAGACAATAATAGACACATACAGTCCCATAAAGAATGTTCTAGCTCTATACAGCATCTCACATTATGATTATTTTTTTCTATAGGCAACGAATGTAAAATAATTAGAGAACAAAAATATTTATCCAACATCATTAATAAATCTGTGGCCATTATAAACAGAAGGAAGACTCCTCTGAGTCCAGCCTTTCATTCATAAATAAAATCAAGACAACAATTTATTCTTTTCAGAGAAGAAAGATCATTTTTATAAATGATTAACAAATAAATGCATTCCAAGGAATTGTGTTATATTTCTGTTGTATTTCTATCACTAAAAGATGTGATTCTCTCAATTTCAACTTATTTGACTGCATACCTCCAGAAAATTAAGATGAAGTTTAAACCCAAACACTACTTGAAACAGTATTATGTATTTAAGAAAATTTGCACTTACATTAATTACCAATGAGAGCAAGTCAACTAATCAATACAATGTTTTTTTGTAATTCTCAATTTTACACAAGAAAGGACTTTAGAGTCTAGCTACTAAAGAAAAATTCAAGCCTACAACTTGAGCTATGAATCTTAAATTGCCCCTGGCGTGCCTGGGTGGCTCCATCTGTTAAATGGCTGACCCTTGATTTCCCCTCAAGTCATGATCTCAAGTCCAGTCACACACTCAGCATGGAACCTACTTAAGATTCTCTCTCCCCCTGCTGCACCACTGTCCTCCCCCAACTCAGGTGTATATACATGCACATGCCCTCTTAAAAAAAGAAAATAAATCATTGCTCATATCCTAACAAAAAGACTCACATAGCTTACACAAGCATAACTTTTCTTAAGCGTATCAAAACCCTGAGGCTATAGGACAAACACATGAATGGAATTCCAAAGGATGACAAAACTCTCTTGGCAAATAGTACACATGAACTGATTCACCTCTGGCAGAACATGAGACAAACAGGATGCTACCACAAAAGCTGCTAAGAAACTAGCTCATATTTTAAAATATTCCTAAAGGCTGACTGGGCTAGTTAGACACTTTAGAATCTCTGGAAAAGGCAGACAAAGGATAATGTTTTCTTTTCCATGGACCTGTTCTACATGCTTATAAGAAAGACTAGAGGGGGGTGCCTGGGTGGCTCAGTGGGTTAAGCCGCTGCCTTCGGCTCAGGTCATGATCTCGGGGTCCTGGGATCCAGTCCCGCATCGGGCTCTCTGCTCAGCAGGGAGCCTGCTTCCTTCTCTCTCTCTCTGCCTGCCTCTCCATCTACTTGTGATTTCTCTCTGTCAAATAAATAAATAAAATCTTAAAAAAAAAAAAAAAAAGACTAGAGGGATAATACAAAAGATATGAGAGGGGCCCTCTTGGTGACACACAAACACAAAATATTCTCCACTTTTCAGACATCAAAGTCGTTTACTAGATATAGGACTGTGGGCTACAAACAAGTAGAATTCTCTTACCCTTAGTTTTCAGATCTATAAAATGCGAGTAATATATTTTACACAGGGGTCTATGAGAATTGGTCAAAATAAAGGAACTTCAGCACTTGACACATATCGAGTGTTTAAAAAATTATACTTATCACTCAACTGATTCCAACTCCAAATACTTACTTGATCATAAAATTAATGATAGCAACACAGGCTGGGCGGCCAGCTATAAAACATCTAAAAGGCAAAGGAACCAAAAATGGGGGGGGGGGGAGAAGCACACAAAAGATCAATGTCAAATTCTGCTAATTTAATAAGGTATTTAGAAAAATTCGTTAGATATTTTAAATCTATAAGAAATCTGCATTTATAATGACAGAAAGAACTAGCTATTTATGAGGAACCTGTGGTTCTCGTTCATGAAATGAAGAACTGTCTCTTAATTTCCCCTGAAAATTTATTACTTAAATATACTGGATTTTCATCAAGAGTATTTACTCTTTTTAACATGCTTTCTTCATTTTATACTACAGATATCACAAAAATTGGACTCGATTTATTGACAGGATTCTTTATTACTTCTGACTATAGAAAGAGGGGCTTCTGCCTACAGAAAGAAACACTCATTACTCTCTATGCTTTTCTTAGTGTTCATTTTCCTTGATGTATATGTTTAACTAAAAAATAAACATCATTAGATACTTAGGAGACTCTTCATATTTCTTTAGTTTCAACAAAGAAAATAAAAGATGAAGCAAAATAAGCTAGGAAAAATCCAGGGCAAAGAAGTCTATGACTAATAATTGCCTTTTTCAACCCACAGTGTAGGTAAATCACATATTGCTAAGGGACTATGCCACTGGGAAGGACAACTAAATAAATACATTTAGAATGAAATAGTAAAACACAAAAATGACAGAGAAGAGGCAGAAAAGGGACCCAAGTTAAGTAACCATAGAACCAACCTAACTTTGAATTTCTTATTAGACAAGAGGGTAAATTCTGTTTTGGTTAGCCTCTCTGGTAATTGCAAAGAACGCATCCTACATGCACACAAACAGTTTAAGAGTTCATTATAATCTGTTCCCAAAGAACAAATTATAAATCATTTTTTAATGTTTCAGGTAGGTCATTTTCATAATAGGTCATAAATATTCTTTTCTTATCACTTTATAATTTTTACTCTAGACATTAAAAAAGAAAAATGTAAGACCAAAATCTTCTAAGTCAAAATATCAGATGATACAGAAAAGATCTGTAAATAAACATAGACAAAATATATATACAAACTTAAAAATAAAAGTTTCCTATGTAGTTCTAATGAAAGCTATTTCTGATATCCTAAAGGCAGCCTGTACACCAGTCTTTACAAGTAATGATGTGTGAACTAAGCCCTCAATTAAAAATTGCGAAACAAACAAACAAAAAGTCACTGGGACAAATCTTAAGCATTCTCACCATATAATCGGGAGTTAACTGTGTTAATTATTTGAGATGATGCTGTGTTAATTGTCTTAATCTTTGTAATTATTCTATAATGTATATGTATATCAAGTTATTTCATTGTAGACTTTAAATAAATACAACTGTATTTCTCAATGATTCCTCAATAAAGTTCACAAACTAAAAAAAAAAAAAAAATTGCTCAACAAAGCAGTGTTAGATGACAGAACCCAGCATTCAAAAAGGAGCAGTCAATTCTTGTAATATACACAGATCATACTCATATGCAAAATAAAAGGCAAATTAACAAATGACTATAATAAAGATGAAGCAGGAAATAGTAGAACAGTAAGCTTGATGATTTAGCTACTCACTGGTTCTTAAAATTCAAAAGAACCTTTTAAGACTGCTTCAAAATTCTCACACGCAACCAAACTAATCAAACTTTAGTTGTGTTTCAGAAAGGTTCTACTGGCATAGTGAGACAATTTTTTTTCATTACTGTAATAAGAAATCCTACAGCCACAGCTCTCAATAGTGTATCCAATCCACTCACCAAAAAAAACCTGAATATAGCATTACTTTATAAGCAAGCATTCAGTACCCAAGACATTCCACATCAAATGATAGCACAAAACTAAAGGTAGCTGATAGGTCAATTTTGGTTGCTTTTGTTTTTCATTTTTAGAATGTGTTAAGTCCTTCTGCAAAGGGCTTACTGAGAGAAAGAAAAAAAGACTACATATTCCAAAGCCAGATCCTGAAGAAGGAGCTGGATTGTTAATACTAAGCTTGTCTTTCACTGATTTTTAACAGGCACTCACAAGTACTGGCAAGGTGAAAGTCTTGAACTCATTCCCATTTATAAAATCTCCACAGACTAAATGGCCTACAAGATCAAAGCCATTATAAGACCTTTCTCCAACTCCCATTTCTAGTCATAGCACAGTACTCTACTTCCAGAAACAGCTACTGCCACCTCTAGCCTAGGCTTTGCAATAGCCTGCTAACTGGTCTCTGCAGACATTCTTACTCCTCTCCAATCCAATTTCCCCATTTTCATTAGAGTGACTTTAAAATGCAAATGTCAGCTGCCACGTTCTTTAAGTCCAAACCCTATAAACATGGCCTAGAGAACCCTGTCTAATCTTGCCCCCACCTTTACCCACCATCCTCACTCTTTGCTACTCTTCCGGTTACCCAGTAAGCTTCTGGGCATAGGCTTTTCTGAACTTAACACAATTCCTAAATCCTCTCTGGTGCATGGACTTCACACATACTACCCACCGGCTCACTATCTCCTGCGAGGTCTCATCCCAAGCATTTCCCCTCACCACAAGTTCCATAGATCCATTACGTCTCAGTATTAGCATTATTTTGTCCAAAATATTCCCTAACTTTACTCAAACTGTATTAGCGCTCCTTCTAATACGCTTTCAAAGGACATTATATTTCTCTTTTATGACACCACAACTGTAATTAACTACTTATGCAATATTTAATCTTTTTTCTCCAACCAAATTGTAAGCTCAGTGAGGGAGAAGACCAAGTATGTTATATTTGTCCCATAACTCCAGCAGCTACCAAAGTGCTAGCCCAAAACAGATGCTCAATAAGCAGATGCACAGTTAATGAATGAATGCAATAAATCGACATGTAGAAAAATTTCAGGCCCCAGGCTATGAAAACTCTCATCTTCTGAGGTCAGTCAGCTGTGCACTGAATTGCAGAAGGAAAGGCCACTTACCCACTTCCCTAATATCTACAAGTACGCATAGCTACGTTAGACCTTAACGTATGCTGTATTCATTCAATAGCCACAATAATTCTGTGGGGCAGCTATCATTTGTTCTATTTCCTAGATGAAGCAACTAGGTGCCAAAATGTCAAGAACTCTTGCGAAGTCACAGGAGGAGAGAGAGTTGAAATTCTGGCTCTAATGTCATGTATGGTACAACAATACAGAATCACCATGGTTACTATTTAGGCAGCCTAAAGAAAGGCTCTCAGTCAAAAATGTCATAGGGACACAGCTGGATGGTCATAATCCCTCATTAAATAAGGTGAATTACAAATCTTTGAGGAACCATACAACTCCAATGTCATGAGTCTAGGCTACTTTTCAGTAGCAGTGTTAGGGGAATTTCTGAACTGTGCATGGCTGCACGAGAGAAACGAGAGAAGTGAAAGAACCACAGGTTGCACTGTGTCCTTTCTCAGTTCCAACAACAGAGAGCAATTTACTTGCCATTACAATGGGCTGTCAAAATACAAAGGCCATGAGCAGTTCTCAGCTAACTTAGAGAGTTCTGACCCTCTAAAAGGCCTCTCTCTCTCAACCCCTCCCGTCTGTACAGTGATGGTAATACCCTTCCCCTCCTACCAAAGATAGATTTTCAACATTTGCAAAGGAACTGCAGCTTCTATCTACTTCCCACTACTCCTCCCACCTCAAAATGACCTAAATAAACAAATAAGATAATAATAATAACAATATAATATAATAATAAATAATAAGATATCCAAGCATCTCAATGCTTGGGAGAATTAAAAGAATCACAATATCTGCATTATCAACACACAGGGCTGGCCCAGGAAGAAAGGGGACGGTAGGTGAGTGTAGTTAGAATGAGCTTCTCTGTTGCTACCTCTGCTTACTAGTTGTGCACAAAACAATAATAACTATAGATTTTAATAATGGAGTAATAAAACTCATTGATTTAATGTACCAGTTCTCAATTGAATGAATACTGATTCAACTGGAGAGCTAAAACATATTTTGCATACATGAACTTACCCTAACCCTACAATAAAACTATCAAATCATAATTGAGATTAATGCCCAAGCTAGAATAATTTTTAAAAGCTCCACAGATTATTATGAAACACATCTCTAGTTCAGAGAAGATGTTTTATTATATTACAACACAAAACTCCTTATTCATTCAAACACTGATTGGCTATGTATGGAGTGAAGTAACAAAATCACATAAAGGAGTAAACTCTTAGTTGTACACACTGCACTTAACACACACATAAATACTCATTTTCATTAAGAAATACCTTCTCTCCCACTTTTTTGAATTACATGGCTTTCTTAATCATTTTCTTTTTCCCCACATTTCCCCACAAAAAGCCGGGAGAACATACATACAGGTTTAACTGGGACAGCTGGCTTTATGTGTATCTTGCAGATTAGTTAATTATAACTTATGTAATTATAATTTAATTATAATTATTAAGTGATACCCCTCACTCTCAAAAACATCCTGGTTTGATAATAAATTCGATCACAAGTAGGCCACTCTTTTCATTTCTATGTGATTTTTTAAAAATTGAGGTATAATCCACATGTCATAAAACTCACCTTTTAAAGTATACAATTCAGAGTTTATTTGTCTTAATATATTCACAAAGTTGTACAACCATCCCCACTATCTTAATTCTAGGATATCTTTGTCATCCCAAAAAGAAATTCAACACCAATTAACTATCATTCCTCATTCCTCCCTCTCCACAACTCTGAGCATTTACTTTCTGTCTCTATGATTTGCCTATTTGAGATATTTCAAACAAATGGAATCATACAATATGAAGCCTTTTTTGTCTTCTTTCACTCAGCACAATGTTTTCAAAGTTCATCTGTGTTAAGTATTATCAGTACCTTGCTTCTTTCTTGGCTGAATAATATTTTATTTTATGGAAATACCACATTTCATTTACCCATTCAACAGCAGATGGAAATTTGAGTTTTTTCCACTCTTATGAACAATGCTTTGAATGTGTGTGTGTGTGTGTGTGTGTGTGTGTGTGTGTGTGTGTGTGTGTTACATGTTTTCAATTCTCTTTAATATACAGCTCAGAGCAGAACTTATGGGTCGTATGGTAACGCTATGTAATTGAATCTGTTTGGGGAGTACTGCAATCTTAGTTATATTAAGTCTTCCAATCCATAAACAGAGTAATCTGTCTTTGCATTTATTTAGGTCTTCTTTAATTTCTTTCAATGATATTTTGTGGTTTTGGTGTACAGATGCTGCATTTCTTTTAAGTGCTTTATTCTTTTGATGCTATTATTAATAGAACTGTTTAATTTCATTTACAGATTTCACTGCTAACATTCTACATCATTCTGGATTTCAAGAACTTTCAATGATAGGGGGACTTGGTGGCTCAGGCATTAATTATCTGCCTTCAGCTCAGGTCATGATCCCGGGGTCCTGGGATCGAGCTCCATATCGGGCTCCCTGCTCAGTGGGAAGCCTACTTCTCCCTCTCCCAATATCCCCCGCTTGTGTTCCCTCTCTCAATGTGTCTCTGTCAAATAAATAAATAAAAATCTTTAAAAAAAAAGAACTTTCAATGATAAAAAAAAAAGATACTAGAAAAGTTAACTGTATTGAAGTATAAATGCCATGGATCCTTGAATTACGATCTAAGACAAAAAGGGGGAAAAAAAAGCAAGCAAGAAATGCTATTGGCTACCCACTTTGCTAAAAGAGCTTTCTGAAAAATCAGAATCAAGCAATGTCTAATAATTTTAATCCCAATGTCAGTATTGACCAATGCAACTATATTACACACACACACACACACACACACACACACACACACAATGCCCTATATATATTCCCTTACAAAATATACAAACAAAAAATCACTCATACTGTACAATATGTTTATCAGACAACCTTGGGGGAAACCACCTTACTGTTAATTTTTAATACAACCAGAGGTTTTTGACTTTATGTAATTATCTCTTTCAGTTACTTTTACTGGAAGAACATTCTCCTTCGTTCCCTTTAAAATAGGATGTTTTCATACAGCTTACAAACAATTAAATCCAGGCAAAAGTTCAAATTCTAAATTAATTTAAGACTATCATTAAACTACTGTTTTATGGAAAATGACTAAAGCATTCCATTTCAGCCAGAATTGTACATGTTGTATCTAATTACACATTTTAAAAATACAATGATATGTTGTATGAACACAGTAACGGCCATTAGTCACTATTTAAAGAAATGACTCAACAAGGAAAACAAACTTTAGTTCAAATATAGAGCTAATACATTCATGGTCATCACTTGAAAATGCAGCTATGTCATAGTATGTAACTTTCATAAAGGCAGAATGTAACCTACAAACATTAACACCTAATTTTATAAAGTTCTGATTTGTATTGTTATAAATTTTAGGTAAAATTCAAAACACTAACATCTCATTGAAGAAATAAGATCACAAAAGTACAGACCACATTGAGAAAATAATCCTTGACCAACTAGAAAAGAAACTGTTTGTTGAACCCTGTGGGTACTAGGACATATTCTGATCTGCAAATTCTAATGCTATAAACCTATCAAAAGAAAGGCAAGAAATCATTATGACTCAAGGCCACTATGAACAATGCAGAGGTTGTACCTTGCACATAAGTGAGTGGCCAAGAGAGAGCAAATGGGGACTGAAATCCAACTTGTTCTCTACTTTCTAAGCACTGAATGCTCACAGAAGGCAGCATCCACCAAAAATTGGGAGATGAGCCTTTTATGAGTTTTGTAAAAACTAGCTGTGGCCTGGCTGTGGCACCTCCAAATAACTCACTACTTGTTAGAAAGTTAAGACAACTAAAATATAGGATATTGGTGTCCCTACCTGAAATCATAACACCACAGTATCACTTCTTACTATGTGTTTATTCAGAATGTTTTAGATAAAATCATCAACAGAAAAAATAATAAATAGGTTGGGGGAGGAGAGAAGTCATGTAAAAATCTTAAGAGTGATTTAAATATGCATCTATCTTAATTTGGATTTCTTTGATTAATAACAGGTTATATATTTCTATATGCTTTGACCCTATGCTTTTGAATGAGAGATATTTTAAAGCAAAATGCTAAAAAAAATTTGAGAAGCATAGGAATAAAATATTAAAGAGTCTATTCCCAGAAGGCTCTATTCCTATTAGAGAAATACAGACCTTGTTTTACACAACATGTAAGGAAGTGCTAAAAATTGTGTATTAATTACAAATACTGGTCACTTAAGCATCTTAAATTTGCTATGGAAATTAAGTGATGGAAACTGGAAGTAATATTTTTAATTAGTATCACTCTCTTCATTCCATTGTACAGGGCATTAAAGATTTTCTAAATTGTGAGACTGTGCTTCCTTAAAGCAAGAAATACTATTATTTTCAAATTATATAAAATTATCAATCAGGATAAATAATCCAAATACTAACAAAAAAGATACTGTAACCTCAAAAATTTTTATCAGAATGACCAGTATATAAAATTTGTTTTACTTCTAGATATACCAATGAACTGTCATATGATTTTCAATGACTCACTTCCTTACTACCTCACTCAATTCTACAAAGTGGAGCAAGAATATAGCTCAAACTTTTACGAAAAATTATGAGAATACCAGAAGGCATCCTTGGCTCCTTACATTTAGGAACAATATTATTAAAATCATTATTAGAAAGGAGACTTTGTAAACTTCCCTTATTAAGATTAAAGCCCATCCACACATAACCAGTCATTCCCAGATTAATTACACCCACTTAAGAGCAATGTCCTGTCTTCAAACAGGACATGCAAGAGAAATAAAGGACACAGTTAAGGCAAGGTGAGGGAATGAAAATGAAGTTCTAGTCTTTCAATCACCACCAGCTTACTCTCCATATTAGCATTCCCTTCATTTGTAAAATTCAGATATTCCCAGTACTTTTTGGGCTGTCATAATGATTTCTGGAAAAACTGCTTTGCCAATAATTATATGTTGTACAGAGATTAATTATCATTACTAGAAACCATACCAATTCTCTATGCTACTTTTCAAATATGAGCTATAATAAAAACTTTAAATCTTCTATCCCCTAAATCAATCCTGTACATAAATGCTGTTTTATCTTTATTTATAAAGATGAATATGATTATAAAGTATACCGCTATACTCAGAATCAGAAAATTTCTTAATGAATGTGGAAAGAAGTTTAGAAATGTGGACAGGCATGCATTGGAATTAGGAAATGGCATTTTTGGTGTTAACATATAATTGTTCATAAACATAAATATATATATACACTTGCTATATTTTTGTGTGTTTTGATTTTATTTTACAAAAATGGAATCACAAACTATGAATTCTTTGTCCCTTGCTTCTCTTGAGAAATGTATCTGCAAATTTCACCTGGGCAGCATGTAGCTGTACTTCATTCACTTTTATTTTTTAAAAGTATTGTGTTATATGAATAGATCACAATTTTACTTATTCAGTCAGCTGCTGATGAACAATGAAATGAGTTTGAAGCTATTATAAATACCCCTGCCTCCAGGTTATTAACACATCTATTAGTGTACATGCTCATACATTACTCTCAGGGATATACCCCTAGAAAGAAATTACTGGGTCAGAGGGTATGCAAATATTGAAGTGTTTCCTAAACTGTTTGTAATAGTATACATTCCCAAGAGCAGTGTTTAATGAGTTTCCATAACTTAACATCCTCTCCAAAATGCGTACTGTCTCTTTTTTAATTTTAGCCACTCCGGTGGTTTATGATGAAGCCCCTTCAGTTTTCATTTATATTTCTCATATTACTAATGAGGTTAAACACATTTTTCCCATGTTTCCTGCATATCTGGATTTCTTTTATGAAGTGTCTTTTCATGACTCTTGTCATTATTCTATTGTCTCTGTCATACTGATTTGTAAAAGTGAATATTCTGATACATGCTTTTTGCCTGTTATATGTATTGCAAGTATGTTCTTCCACTCTGGTTAGCCTCACAATTCTCCTATTGGTAATTTGGCAAGAATAAAATTTCTTAATTGTAAGGTAATAAAACGTATCAATTGTTTTATTTATATTAGTAATTTTTACTTCTTTTAAAGAAATCTTTGCCTGCGGCACCTGGGTGGCTCAGTGGTTTAGCGCCTCTGTCTTCAGCTCAGGACATGATCCCAGGATCCTGGGATTGAGCCCCGCATCGTGCTCTCTGCTCAACAGGGAGCCTGCTTCTCCCTCTCTCTCTGCCTACATCTTCCTACTTGTGATCTCTGTCAAATAAATAAATAAAACCTTAAAAAAAAAAAAATTTGCCTGCCAGAAGATCATGAACATATTCTCCCTATACTAACTTCTAAACTTTTAAAATTTAGTCTTTCACACGGAGATGTACAAATCAATCTTAACTTGATTTTTGCCAGTGGTATGGAACATGGGTAATTGTTTTCTGTATGGATCACCAATTGTTCTAGCATCATCTGTTAAATAGTTCTTTTCCTACTACTCTATAGTGCCAGTGTTGTCAAAAAGCATACATCCATGTACATATACACTGGCCCTCTTCCAGGCTCTTTATTTCTTTTGTTTATCCTTGTGGCATTATTTCATGAAAGTAATTATTACAGATTTATAAGTTATGAGTAAAGAAAATCCTTCCGCTTTAATATTTTCTTGCAAGAATACCAAAGTTATTCCTGAGCCAAAAAAATTTCCTTCAAAACACAAAATGAAAACAGATGAACTAATGAAAATTTTATAATATTGGTTAAGAGTAACATCGAGAATAAGCCTCAAATGGGCATAGATTGTAACACTGAGAAAGATATAACCTTATTGGGCAACTAAATTACCTCTATAAAGAATGTTCTGGACCAATACCAACAAAGCTTTAAAAACAAAAACACCTCAGAGAGATTCAGCTGATACCTAGTAACTTACATGAATACAAAAACAAAGCTCTCCTCTATGTAAAATAATGCAAAAAATTTCTTTGCTCAACAATCTTAACACCACAATGTCCAGCATCCAAAAAAAAAAAAAAATTATAGAAAATGAAAAGAAACAGGAAATGGGCCCGATATGGAGAAAAGTCAGTCAGTATAAACTCATGAATGATAAAGTTAAAGGAATTAACTGACGAGAGCATTAAAACAATGATTATAAATAAGCTCTAAATGTTAAAACAGGTAAAGGAAAACAATAACATGATCAAAAGAGAAATGGAAGAAATAAAACTTCTACAGATAAACAATAATTATCAGAAATAAAGATACTGAATGAGATTAAGAACAGATAACCTATTGCAGGAAAAAATAGATCAGAACCTCGAAACATGGCAATATCAATGATCCAAAAAGAAAAAAAGAGGAAAAAAAATACAATTACAAGTGCTGAGACAGTATCAGATGTATGAAATTTTCTCCTCCACTTCTAAAAAACAAATGAAAAACCCAACCCTGAGATGTGATATTTGAAGAAACAGTGCCAATATTTTCCCAAATTGGTGGGGAAAATAAATCCTAAGAAGGATTTAAGGCATATCATAATCCAATGACTAAAGCACAATCGTTGAAAAAGTCTTAGACCAGTCAACAAAATTGAAAAATTAGAATAAGAAAAACAGCAGTCTTTGTATCAGAAACTATGCAAGTTATTTCAGAAAAGATTTCACAACATATTACCAAAGACATAGTGGGACATCAAGATACAGAATTCATTAAGAATATAGAAAAAAATTAAATATGCATGCAACTAATATTAGAGCTTCAAAATACATGAACCAAGAAGTGAAAGGAAAAACAGACAAGCCCACAATTAAAGTTGAAGATTTCTTACTCCTCTCTCGCAATTACTGAAAGAAAATCAGAGGGATCAATTTTGAAAAAAAACTTTCAACCAATTTGGCCCAATTAACATTTTTAGAAAGTTCTACTCTGCAAGTGCACAATACACATTCTTCTTAAATACACACAAAACATTCACGAACACAGAAAACATTCTGCACTTTATAATTCATAAAATATGTTCTTAGCCACAACATAATTAAATTAAAAACAAAGAAATGGTGCCTGGATGGTTCAGCTGGTCAAGTGTCTATCTGCCATTGGCTCAAGTCAAGATCCCAGGATCCTGGGATCAAGCCCCAGGACAGGATTTCTGCTCTGTGGAAAGCCTACTTCTCCCTCTCCCCCTGCCTGTGTACACTCTTACTCTCTCTGTCAAATACATAAAATCTTAAGAGAGAAACATATCTAAAAAATTAACCAAATATTTGACAATTAAGTAGATCCAAAAAAAATCACAAAGGAATTTAAGAATTCTTTGAACTCTATGTAAATGAACACAAAACAAACTTTGCAAAATGCAGAAAAAGGAATAATTGCTCCTTTAGAAAAAGAAGGGAAATCTCTAATACCAGAACAAAGGAGTGGATATCACTATAAATCCTTCAAACATTAAAAAGAGTAAGGAATTACAATATGCAACCTTATGCTAATAAATAAGGCAATTCACCTGAAATGGACAAATTCACTTCAAAGACACAAACAACTGAAACTTTAATCAAGAATTACCATAATATGAATAGCCCAAATCAAAGAAATTGAGTTCATAGTTTAAAATCTTGTAAAAGACGCCTGGGTGGCTCAGTCCTTTGGCTCAGGTCATGATCCCAGGGTTTGGGATCAAGTCCCATATCAGGCACATTGCTCAGACGGAAGCCTGCTTTCCCCCTACCTGCCACTCCCCCCCCCATTCCTTCTTTCTCCCTATGTCAAATAAATAAAATCATTAAAAATAAATAAATAAGTAAAACCTTCCCACAAAGAAACTCCAAAACCAGAAGTCTTCATTATTGAATTCTACCAAACAATTAAAGAAGCAGTAACACCAAATGGATGGCAACTTTTCCAGAAGAGGACATCTTTTCAACTCACTCTTATCCAAATACAAGATGCAGACAAAACATTACAAAAAAGAAAAAACTACAAACCAGTATCTACTAAGAGCACAGATGAAAAAAAGTTAACTAAAATTTGGCAGATTAATCCAGCAATATATAAACATAACAAGTGGAGATTATCTAAGCGGAAATGCAAGACTTCTTAGTTTGATATTAAAAAAAATTAATGTAATTAACTACATTAACAGGTAAGAGAGAAAAAAAAAAAGAGGATCATCTCACCCATGATCATCTCAATAGTGTGGAAAAACTGATAAAATTTCAATACTCATTCATGACAAGAAAAAAAATTCTCAACAAGCTATGAATAAAAGAGAGCTTAATCTCACACAAAGGGTATCTGTTAAAAATCTGTAATTAACATCATACTTAGTGGTGAAAAACTGAATGTACTTGACCGAACATCAGGAGTAAGGCAAGAATGTCAGCTTACCATTTCCACATTGCACTAGGACTACTAGGCAGTGCAATAAAGCAAGCAAAAAAATAAAGGGATAAAAAATTTAAGGGAGTCTTTATTCACAGACAAGACGAAAGTCTACACAGAACATCTTAAGGACTATAAAAAAATATCCCTAGAACAGGGAGCCTGGATGGTGCAGTTGGTTAAGCATCTAATTCTTGGTTTTGGCTCAGGTCATGATCTCAGGATGAGATGGAGCCCCGTGTCTGGCTCCCTACAGAGTCTCTCCCTTTTTCCCCCCTGCCTCTCCCACTCGTGCCCTCTTTCTGTCTCACTCTCTCTCTAAAATAAACAAATCTTTTTTTAAAAAAAATGTTACTACAACTAATAATGAGCTTGGCAGAATCACAAATTACAAAGTCTAATAAAAAATCAATTAAGAGTCCGCATACAAAACCTTATTTTTTTTACATTACCACTTAACATAAAAATTTAAAAGAGAGATCAACATAACAAAATAGATGTAATATGCTTACGTTGAAAACACAACTCCAAGAAAAACTAAACACAACTTAAACAGAGAGAGGTACCAAGAAGATTCAACATTCTTCACAGGTCAATTCTCCCCAGTGTAGCCTCTAGGATAAAAGCAATCACTTATGGTTTGTCTCCCTCCCAATCCCATCTTGTTTCATTTATTCTTCTCCTACCCACTTAAGCCCCCATGTTGCATCACCACTTCCTCATATCAGGGAGATCATATGATAGTTGTCTTTCTCTGCTTGAGGGTTGCTGGGGGGAGGGGGTTTGGGAGAAGGGGGTGGGAGTATGGACATTGGGGAGGGTATGTGCTTTGGTGAGTGCTGTGAAGTATGTAAACCTGGTGATTCACAGACCTGTACCCCTGGGGATAAAAATATATGTTTATAAAAAATAAAAAATTATATTTAAAAAAAAAAAAAGCAATCACAACTGAAATCTCATTGACTTCTTTGTAAAAACTGACAAGCTGATTCTAAAATACACGGAAAGATATGGAAAGGATGCAGAGTACAAAAACAACTCTGGGAAACAGAAAAACAAGGGTGACAAATGGATAAGGAAGATGTGGTCCCTATACACTACGGAGTATGTAGTATCCTCCATCAGAAAGGATGAATATCCAACTTTTGTAGCTACATGGAAGGGACTGGAAGAGATTATGCTGAGTGAAATAAATCAAGCAGAGAGAGTCAATTATCATATGGTTTCACTTATTTGTGGAGCATTAACAAATAGCATGGAGGAGAAGGGGAGTTAGAGAGGAGAAGGGAGTGGGGGGAAATTGGAAGGGGAGGTGAACCATGAGAGACTATGGACTCTGAAAAACAATCTGAGGGATTTGAAGCGGTGGGGGGTGGGAGGTTGGGGGAACCAGGTGGTGGGTATTAGGGCAAGGTTTGCATGGAGCAGTGGGTGTGGTACAAAAAACAAGGAATACTGTTATGCTGGAAAAAAAAAAAAACAAGGGTAGAGGCTGTACACTACCTGATTTTAAGACTTATTACAAATCTACAGTAATCAAAACAGTACAATATTGGGATAAATAGATATACAGATCAATAAAATGAAAAGGTCCTAAAAAAAGACCCCCATATTTAATGGTCAGCTGACTTTGAACAAAGTTACCAAGGAAATTCAACAGGGAAAAATACAATCTTTTCAAAATTGCTTCGGGAAAAACTTGATTTTTATAGCAGAGAAATAAATCTTATCCCTTACTTCATACCATAACAAGAATTAACTCAAAAGTGGATCACAGACCTAAAATATAAGAGCCCAATGCAGTTCCAAGACACAAAGGAGAGGGAAAAAGGTAGAAAAAAAATTTGCCCAATCTCTGTACCAGCCTCCCCAATTTCCACCCTACCCCAAATTAGGACAGAATTATAGGGAAAACTAATCTGAAGCTCTTTAGTCAGCACATGAATCTGTTGAAAAGGAAAGCATTACTCAGAGTAACTCCTAAGCAAGTACTTATTAACTCAAGTACAACTCTCAGAGCCATAGAAGCCTGCCATGAAGAATAAGACACTGTATACATCCATAGATGTAGAGCCTAGTGGAAGAAGCATCATAAAGGATTTCATTAAGTTTAAACAGATCCCAAACTATAAGAGCTGAAGTTATGCCCACAGCTATCCCTGAGGTTCACAGAAGGTGCAGAGTTCAGAATTATGGACATCAAGATGGCTAAAATTCCTATAGTGCATTTAGAACTCAAATCTAGTTTCAAACAGTTAATGGACAAAAGAAATGTAAATAAGATATAAAGAAAAAACAAATATTCAAAGATTTACACAACACTCATCAAGGTTTATATTTAAAAATGGGAATTAAAGGGGCACCTGGGTGGCTCAGTGGGTTAAAGCCTCTGCCTTTGGCCCAGGTCATGATGGGGTCTTGGGATAGAGCCCTGCATCAGGCTTTCTGCTCAGTGGGGAGCCCGCATCCCCGATCTCTGCCTGCCTCTCTGCCTACTTGTGATCTCTGCCTGTCAAATAAATAAATAAAATACTTGAAAACTTAAAAAATAAAAATTGGAATTAGACTCTATTTTTCCCATCCTGCCTGTGTGTATACAAGTTCTGGCCTGTAGGATATTTTGCTTCAATTGAAAAAATTATGCCTTTTCTCCTACTTCCCCAAACTGAAAGATATCATAAAATGGACGCTTCCTCTGTCAAAGTTTTAAAAGAAAAATATAGAAACATAAGAAACTGGTATCATGGGGCGCCTGACTGGCTCAGTCTGTTAAGCATATGACTCTTATTCAGCTCAGATCATGATCTCCAGGTTGTGAGATAGTGCCCCACATTGGGCTCTGCTCTGGGCATGGAACCTACTTAAGATTCTCTCTCTCCCTCTACCTCTGGCCTTCCCCCTCCCTCCCTCCCTTCCTCTCTACCTCTCCCCATCCCTCTCTCTCTAAAAAAATGAAATAAAAATTTAAAAATAAAAAATTTTTAAAAAGAAACTGGTATCACAATAAAGTACTTTAACAAAGAATTCATTTTATAAATCATAAGGTTTTAATACCACCTAATACCCTCAAAATTTTACATTTTATGTTAAATAAAACTGTTCTTAAAACAAGTACAAAAAATAAATGTCAAGTTCCACTCCATTTTCTTACTGAGATAATCATCAGGCACATCAATGAGTTCTAATATTTATTTAAAATGTTAATGTTAAAACACATCAAAAACTATCCCCTACTAACATTTTTCAAAATTTTATTATTTCAAAATGTTCTGGTATTAATGTAACTAACTTCTTTTCCATTTTGAATACAGGAGGAATTCAGATAAAGTTTCAGTCACGAAAACTTTTTTTTTTTTTTTGATAGACAGAGATCACAAGTAGGCAGAGAGGCAGGTAGAGAGAGGGGGGGAGGATGGTAAGCAGGCTCCCTGCTGAGCAGTGAGCCCCATGTGGGGCTCGATCCCAGGATCCTGAGTTCACGACCTGAGCCAAAGGCAGAGGCTTTAACCCACTGATCCATGTGGGTGCCCCCATGAAAACTTTTGAAGAGCACCATACATCTTACAATCTGGAACCATGAACCTAGACCACTGTAAATTTGTAAGTCAAACACCCTACTCAGAAGCTTTGCAAATATGCACCTATGATTTAAGGAGGCAAATTCAAGTTACAAATGTTAAGTTGACATTTTTAAAAAATCTCTTAACTCTGCTTAACTTTTTTCTTTGACCCTTCCTAAGATATTTTCAGGAAATATTTGTACACTTCATCTTTCATTTGAACATCTTTCTCAGCTTATATCTAACTCATGTCCTCAAATCCACACTTTCTTCTATTTATTGTCACAGAAAATATGGACTACTTCAGGTTTTTTTCTTTTTTTAAATAAGGGTAAATGATATGGAAGATGAAATGAGAACAATGAAAAAGTTAGGATTATCTCAGCGGTATAAGATAAAATATATGAAAAACTGTCAGTGTACAGAAGAATGCGCTTCAAATGGACATTATAAATTCCCTTAATTAATCTACATTAAGCCACAAAATGAACTCCAAAAAGACTACTATTCAAGCTCACAAGACCATCTGATTTTAATAAAGGAAATAATTTCCATTGTGTTTATTTCCTTCATAACATAATGAAAAATATCTTACTAGAAATGATATATCAGCAAGAAAGTGCACTTCATATGATCCTTGCAGAAAATTATTCTTTGCTCCTTTTTCACAAAATGCAATTCCTAAAGGAAAAAAAAAAATGAGATGGGTAAGTGTTCTTAACTCCAAAATTGAACTAAATATGTTTTGTCATTATACATTCCAACTCTCAACACTATGCCCAGCAGATAGCTCCACAAATACTTGCTGAAAAATAGGAAAATAAATTTTTAAGTCATTTGTGGTATTTGCCTAATAAAAACATAATGTTAGCCAATGGAGAATTTCTAATGTCACTAACCTATTTTTTCAGTTAAGTATTACTTAGATGTTCAGTAATATTCTGTAACTCCCTAGATTCACAAATTGGGGTTCCTAGGTCCCATTTTCCTACACTCTAGATCCCAAGATATGCTTTCTATTTACCTTGTACACACAGCCTACTGAATGTGCGCTTTGCTAAAATATTGGAAGTATTCACTGTATTATGTTCTCATTTATAAAAGAAAATTGTCAGAGGGTCAGTGATCTGCATTGCCGTAAAATATGTTTGTATTCAAATACATGTATGCTTGTAGCTTTCACTGTCTTTTAAAGGTAATAATGAAATGAAAATAATGAACATAAGATTGTCAAAGTGCACATAAAACTGATGTCAATAATTCATATTTAAAAAAGGAACACTGGTGAATACTAAGCAAGGATCAGTACATAAAGAATAATCCAGTTTGCTTTGAATAACAATAAGGCCTTTAGGTATAAAGGAAAGATGGTAAAAGCCCCTTCCCTCAGTCCCCACCTTGCTCACCCAGATTGGCCAGGACCAATTATGATGTTGTTCATCCAATAATTTAGAAATGCATGACTGGATGACTCTACCAACTCCCAAGTAAATCTGCTACATCAAATAAAAATGGTAATTTCTCCATGGAAAGAATTACCAGTCTTTAGAATCTGATTCAGCAATATTAATTACTGTGATACTATAATTTTATTTCCATTTCAAATCAACCCCTTCTCTAGAGGGGAAAAATACAAATTGCCAAATATTCTTTTTGTATTAATAAATTAAATATTAAAAGCCTGAACTTTTAAGACATACACACACACAAATAAGCTTTTTTTGGCAAGGTTAAAAAGAGCTTGCTTTAAAAAGCCAATTTTAGCTTTTAATCTAATTACACTGAAATGAAAAAAAACTCCTTAAAGTTTCATCACCAATTTCTAAAATCAAGTAATTCAAAGTGGAGCACTTTTTTTATGGGTTCTCAAATTAAAGTTTAGCAATTTGACCCATATTAAATTACCAATTAAACACAAATCTGAGCGGCACCTGATTGGCTCAGTCGGTTTAAGCATCTGCCTTGGGCTCAGATCATGATTCTAGGATCCTAGGATTGAATCCCATACCCAGCTCCTTGCTCAGCAGGGAGCCAGCCTACTTTTCCCTCTGCGGGCTACTTCCCCAGCTTATGTGCACACTCTTGTAGTCTCTCTCTCTCTCACTCTTTCTCTGACAAATAAACAAAATCTTTAAAAATAAATCAATAAATAATCAATTGTTATCGGGAATTAGTGTTTTGTACATAGTTCTCAATTTCTAAAAGGAAATATTTTAAAAAATCAAATTCTTTTATAATATTCTATAATGAAACATACTCTTACCTTCAAAATAAAACCTGAACTAAAATGTTAGTGCTACATCCAGTTATCATTAAATTTCATATATTAAATCTCCAAATCTCATTGCTTCTGTCCAGGCAAGGGCTAGACAACCTGCATCTCCAATTGCTATTACTCCCAAATCTGATTCTGAGATCCCCACCAACTTCCTAGCTAGACCCTCTACCTTTTTTTTTTTTTTTTTTTTTTGAGAGGGAGCAGCTTGCATTCGAATAAGCAAGCAAGTTGGGGAGAGGGGATTTAGCAAAGGGAAAGAGAGACAGAGACTCCTAAGCAGGCTCCATACCAAGCATGGAACCAAACCTGGGCCAACTGCAGAACCCTGAGATCATGACCTGAGCCAAATCCAGTCAGACACCCAACTGAGTCACCCAGTCCCTCCGTTTCTAATCAGCCTACATTGTTGTTAACCTGGACTTCAAGCTCTGTAATTCCGCTCAAATTTTCACCTCTGCTAGAAAACAGGGTGCCCCCATCTCTTAAACAATCTTCCTCAGTTTAACGGCACCTTCTGTGACAGCAACCTCAGGAATACTCTTACCATCACAATCACTTCTGGGAGGTGGGGGGGAGTAAAATCATACTGAGTTTTGTTTAAGTATGAGCCTCTTCTATTCTATACTTTATGTTTTTTTTAGAGAAAGAACTTCATGTATTTTTATATCCCCAATATCTAGTTACTATTTGGAATAGAATTCAATAGAGTTCATTCAGAAAATGTTTACTGAGTATCCAATATACTCCAGACACCTTTCTAGGTTCTAGTGAAAAATCTCTACATCTCTACGACTGATCTCACGGAGCTTGCATTCTAGTTGGGGAAGCCTACATCACACAATGAATGAGGAATATGTAATATACAGCAGTTATATGAAGTCCTTAATAAAAAAAAAAAAGAGAGTGAGAGAGAGAGAGAAAGCAAGGAAGTAAGTACTATCATATGGGATTAAGATTTGAGAAAGACTTAATGAGATGATGACAATAACAGCAACTGCAACAGCAGTATTTATCATATGCTAACCAATATCCTAACTGCTTTAGATGCAGTTAGGAACAGCAACAAAGGCAAGCCAACAATAATCTCATTATTATCCTCAAAAGGAAACTGAAAGACTAAGAAGGTACCTACCAAGGTCACATAGCAAAGTCAGTCAAGTTGTCTAACCGAGGCATGCTTTTAACAGTTACGCACAACCACAGTTCAGCTCACTTATTTTTTTAAGGTTTTATATATTTATTTGTGAGAGAGAGAGCGAGTACGAGCAGGGGGAGAGGAAGAAGGAGAGGATGAAGCAGACTCCTTGCTGAGCAGGGAGCCCAACTCTGCTGGAGCTCAATCCCAGGACTCTGAGAACATGACCTGAGCCCTGAACCAAAGGCAGATGGCAAACCAACCGAGCCACTCATGTCATGAGATACCATGACAACAGGTGAGTGCTTGCTGTGAACAAAAATGATAAACACTGACAACTTCTCAATCTTATTCTTAAAATAAGTTTTAAGTTTCTATATGATAATTACCGGAGCAGAAATTACACAAGACAATATCACAAAATCACATGGATACATCTTGTAAAGAAGTAATCTGAAACAAATTAAAACAGTGTAGACACTATCATTCCAATAATACTTGAATGTCAAATATCGCAGTTTGTATTGTGAAACAAGTTACTACAACTTCCAATTTTCCATATTAACAAGAAGGGTTAAATGAAATGACTGATTCAAACTCCTCTTTTCAAATATCTCAACTACATTTTACAAAGCAAATAGATAACACTTAATACAATTGCTGATGATAACTGAAGACCTGAATGACCCAAGAAAAACCACTCCCTAATGCCTTCTCCTGCTATACTAGCTTGTTAATTATGTGCTTAATCAGTGAATGCCAACAAATTAGAAAGCAAAATGAAACAAAGTGCTCCTGACATGGTATTAACATTCCCCGTATCAAGTCTTAAGGGCCTAAAATTCTAAGCATCTCCTCACGTCTTGATAAAAAAAAACCTCAACCTAATTATGAAGAAAATTTCTGCTTTATGTTTGAACTTACCAAATTTCACTGGATACCTCTGCCCTGAGTATAATGCAGTATGAAAGAAAAGAGGTTTGTATATGCAAACAGCTTTTAAAATCAATCACGATTAAGGAGAAAATTAAACAGGCAATAACCAAAAATAAGTCTATAAACACAATAAATGGTGCATATTTGCTCAAATATTAATTTCATTTTGTAATGACTGAACGTTAACAGTCTTCAGGACCCCCAGCATGGCCTGGTACAACCTGTTTTGCTGGTAAACCTGTTTGGATTACAAACTGGGGAAGTGTTTTGAGATTCCAGGAGGACGGGGCTCCTGGGTGGTTCAATCAGTTAAGTGTCTGTCTTAGGCTCAAGTCATGATCACAAGGTCCTGGGATGGAGCCCCACATAGGACTCCTTGCTCAGTAGGAAGGCTGTTTCTTCCTCTTTCTCTGCCTGTTGTTCCTTTGTTCCTCCTGCTTGCTGCTTTCTCTGTTAAAAAAAAGAGGGGAGTGATATAACTGGGTTTAATCACCAGCTACATTTGAGATAGGAAGACCTACCTGAGAAATGTTCTCTAGGTAGAATCATCGTTCTCTTTTTAAAAAGATTTTTTTTATTTATTTATTTATTTATTTATTTATTTGAGAGAGAGAGAGAGAGCATGCACGTGGGGGAGTAGAAGTGCGAGGGACAAGCTCAGATGCAGGGCTCCATCCAGGACCCTGAGATCATGACCTGAACCCAAAGCAAGAACTGGATTCCTCAGGCACTGAGCCACTCAGGTGCCTTTAGAATAATCTCTATCTTGAGGTTATATCTAGGATATTCTCCAGAGGTATATAATCAGGGCACCCAAACATCATAGAGTAATAGGAAAATAAGACACCAGCTTCCTCCTTATTGCTAACTCCCAAACTTCTGATTTGATTCTGGCGGGATAGGAAGGACACATATGTTCTCACGCGAGTTTGAGTTTGCTGTTTTGTATTACTAACTAAATTCACATAATTGTGCAAGGATTGCTAGAAATTTTAATCTTGCAAATCTGAAACTCTATGCCCAGGGAAGAACAACCCCGTTCTTCCACCCCTCAGCCCTGGGAGCCATGGGTCCAATTTCTGTTTGTAGAAATTTGACTGCTTTATTTTTTATTTTATTTTTATTATTATTTTAAGATTTTATTCATTTATTTGACAGACAGAGATCACAAGTAGGCAGAGAGGAGGAAGCAGGCTCCCCGCCGAGCAGAAAGACCAGAGTGGGGCTCGATCCCAGGACCCTGGGATCATGACCTGAGCCAAAGGCAGAGGCTTTAACCTACTGAGCCACCCAGGTGTCCCTATTTTATATTATTTTCAACCACTTTAGAGATCTCATATAAGGGGACTCAGAAAATCTGGTGTGTGTGTGTGTGTTTGTGTGTGTGTGTGTGTGTGTGAGAGAGATACTGGCTTATTTTGTGTAACGCAATAACCTTAAGTTTCATTCATATTGTAACGTGTGACAGAATTTCCTTCTTTTTAAAGAATAATATTACATTTTCTTTACTCATTCACACCACATTCTCTCAGCCCATCCATCCATCCATGGGCTCCTGGGAATAGTGCCCTACGAACCTAGAAATGCAGAAACCCCCTTCAGATCCTGATTTCAGTTTTCCGCAATACAGAAGTGGGATTACTGGATCATAGAGTATTTTTTAATTTTTGGAGGAAACTTCGCACCATGTTCCACAGCAGTTGCACTGTTTCACATTCCCAACCATCTGCGTTCCAATTTGTTCACGTCCCTCCACAGCCCTGCCCGCTACCAGAAGTCTTCATGACAGGAAGGGTAGGCTGATGCGGCAACCTTGGTCGTCGTCGTCTTTGAAGAAATTGTCACAGTTTTCTATCAACCACCACCCTGATCAACGTGCATCAATACTGAAACGAGACCCTCCTCCCAGCTAAAAGATTACAGCTTGCTAAATGCACAGATGACGGTTAGCAGTTTTCAGCAAGAAAATATTTTTTAATTTGGGTGCCTGGGGGACTCCGTTGGCAAAGCAACGGCCTTCAGCTCGGGTCATGATCCCAGAGTCCTGGGATCGAGTCCCACATGGGGCTCCCCGATCCACGAGCAGTCCGCCTCTCCCTCTGTTCTTCTCCCCTCTCATGCTCTCTCTCACTCTCACTCTCTCTCTCAAATAAATAAATAAAATAATAACAAAAAATATTTTTTAAACAAGGCTTTTTTTATTTGATTTCCATAAAAAATATTAATTAATGAATTATGTGCTTTATGGTGACATTTGCATTATTGCGGTGGCCTGGAACTAAATCTGCCTTCCCTAGGGACCTGATGGCACCACTTTCCCCCTCCTCCCTCCAGGCAGGCCCAAGAGTGGGAACAGCTCCCCCTAGAAACAGAGGGCAATCATCTATCTGATACATTGGGCAATTCTCCTTTTGTGTATATACGAGCTAGGTATATTTTGCATATTATACAAATTGTGTGAACATCATTTCTTTCTCTCCTTAAAATTGTTTTAAAAATTGGCAGCTTTCTTTACTATTCTATTACTCTCTGTTATCGCCAAACTGACTAAAAGTGCCTTGTAAACTGCATGGGGGAGGTCTGTTTGCTTGCCATCTCTGAAAAACTTTTATTTTCGCTACATAAATTGAGAAATGTCTAAATATATAGCAAACAATAACTTAAAGAAAAGGGAAAAAGTTTTGAATGTTAACAAAGGGAGAAAAAATTGTAACTAAACTCTGCTAAGATAATCAAAATTTTATGAAGTTGGAATAGGAAATTGTTGTTTTAGGGTTTTCTTTTCCCCAGTTTTTCAAATCAAAATTTATTCAAATACATATTAATTGACTTGTGCAGATGTCTAATACAACCTTATGTGTATGAAAACAGCACACAAAAATGTTCATGCCATAGAAAAACGTTCTTAAAAAAAATGTTGATTATTTTAAATGTTTGTATCCATGCCAAATTTTGATAATTGTTAAAGTAACTGGAGATCTTTAACTTAAATCTTTAATTTAATATTTTCTAGTTCTAGAGGGTCTGGTGAAAATAATACATCTGTAAGAATTATAGGAAATGACACTTTAATGGAAAAATACTATCTGAAATCTATAATGCTAAATCTACTTGAATAAAAGCAATTGTACTATAAATTAAATAACTATCTAACTATCTATCTAAATAATACCTAAACTAAAAAGAGATAAGTCAAAATAACTTTAAAGACAGAAAACACATGCAGATGTTATGCTGTGGTTGTGGGAATTCAGGACCGGCCTGCGGTGAGCTCAGTCAAATCCCCAGGGGGCTCTGGTGTTGTGGCCCAGCTGCCTGGGCCCTCAAGTCCTGGCTCTTCTCCTTCCTGGGGGTGCTGATGATCCAGGGGTTCTCTGACACTTCTGGGCCTCTGTGGGCAGCTGGTGGAGGAGCAGGAGTAAAAGGGCCACTTGGGAAAAGCTGGAAGTTGGACTCTGCTTTGGCCAACATTTGCCTGTTGTAATCACTTTCTTTCTTTAGCTCCTTGAGGCTTCTCTCGGTCAGCACAGCTGCCATCCAGCTTTCCTGAGCTCTCTTTGCATGGAAGAGGATCCCCTTTTGATAGTGTATGGCATTTTCCTCCAATTGTCTCCTGGTGTCTTCAGCGATGTCCTTGTAGAAGTCTCGAGTCTGAGACATGGCCTTGATGTTTCTACGTGTGCAGGAAAGATTCCACTTAATGTCTGCACACTGCTCTTCTGCCTCAGACCATTTTCTCTCAACGGGGATGATGCATTCTTGATATAATTGAGGCAGAGTTTGAAGCTTCTGTTTCAGCTGCTGAATCTCCTCTTCAAGCTGTGAATTTTCACGCTGCAAAGAGGCCTCCTTGGCTTGAAGATCTGTTATTTGTGCCATAAGCTCCTCATTCATTTGCTTTCCTTCCTGCAATTGTCTGGCTAATTCCTGCTTTTTAACTTCAGCACTTTGAAGGGACACATTGGAAACAGCATCATCAGTGACACCCTTCAGATCACCCTCTGACCGTGGATGGGGCCATCGTCATTTTCTGATTCCCTCTTTTCCTGGACCTCACAGTTGACATGACCCAAATGATCTTCAAGCTGTGTGGGCCCGGGGAAGGTCTTCAGCAGGTTTTCACCCATGGGTACTAACTGGCTTACTTTCTCGTTCAGGGCCTGTTGGAATCCTGCGTTTGACTGTTCAAGCCTTTCTTTCTCCTGCTCCATTTCTTGGAGTCTCGGCTTCCATCTCGCAGTTTCTTGGGCAAGCCATTCTGGACTCTGGAGATCAGGAGGGTTTTTAGTCACATCACCCAGTGTTTTCTCCCCAAGGTCTTCTCCCTTCTCTTCTGAGGCTTTGAAGATGGGTCTGTGACCAGTCTCTTGAGATGATTTAGGAGGCTGGCCCTTCAGTAACTTTTTCAGAAAGTCAAGAGTATTCTGAAGAGACAGCCTACAGTGGTTTGTATTTATTGCTGATAAGCACGAGGATGTTAAGTTGGGAAGACTGGCCTCCGCCCCGGGCAGACCTCGGGCATCATCAGCTTGTGTCAGCGGTTCCATATTCTCACTGCCTTTTCCACAGACTTCAGCGTGGGCGAAACACCTTTTGCCTGACACCTTCACACTTCTCTAAAATGTGTTGTTTCTTCACTGGTAAAACCAGTATCACAGTTTATACCAGGATCTCCCAGGGAAATCCACGGAGACCTGAAACGTGTCTCCAGCTTTCAGAAATCACCAGCAGAGGACTGCACAGGTGGTCTAGGACCAAGTGGAAAGTGGATCTATGGTAGGCAGGAGGCCATCCAGGGCTATGGAGAGATCCCCAGCTCTGCCTCCAAAGGCCAGTGTTCTCTGGGTCTCAACTGAAGGCTCAGAACCTTGGGGGGCTCTCTACCTCTAAGGTAAACAGTTGCCTGACAACCAGAGCACAGCAGTTGCATTGGGGGATGGGGAGGCCAGCCAGCTTCTAGGAGAAAGTTGCTCTAACTTTACCCTGAAATCAAAAGTGATCTCACTTCTACCGGCATGGGGGGAGGTGGAAAGACTGATTGTAGCCAGGTGTCCAGCCACTGAAGGCCCACATGACCCGACAGGAAACCTACGGGTCAAAGCAGGACCAGACCTTGAACATTCTCTCAGGACCCCCACCTGTAAGTGAGGCTCATTCTCCTGATTTAAAGCTTCCTTCTGCTTCAGAGAAGCCTGGCCCTGTCCTCCAAGGTCTCAGGGATCTGTCTCTTTTGAGGTCCCCTCAACCACTCTGGGCAGGCAGCTTCCCAGTAGTGAAAGTGTCTCCCCAAAGGTATTAATTAAGACAATGGATTCTAGTTCTAGCAAGTCAGAAGAAATCAGCTGGAGCTGGCAGAGTCTCATGAATTCATGAATTTTCTGTGGAGCCAGCATGTCCAAGAATATTTGGAAGGGATTAACTCTGTTCTAGGGGTGACTGCAGTGGTCCATGTGGTTCTCCATCTTTAGCCCATCACCCCCAAGATGGCCCCCAAAAGGGTCCCTGGACCACAAATGTCATTTCCAGAAGCAGACCTGTGGGGAGAGGGCAGGTCCTTTTTTTTTTTTTTTTTTTTTTCCTTTTTAATATAATTTTTATTTTTTATAAACATATATTTTTATCCCCAGGGGTACAGGTCTGTGAATCACCAGGTTTACACACTTCACAGCACTCACCAAAACACATACCCTCCCCAATGTCCATAATACCACCCCCTTCTCCCAAACCCCCTCCCCCCAGCAACCCTCAGTTTGTTTTGTGAGATTAAGAGTCACTTATGGTTTGTCTCCCTCCCAATCCCATCTTCTTTCATTTATTCTTCTCGTACCCACTTAAGCCCCCATGTTGCATCACCACTTCCTCATATCAGGGAGATCATATGATAGTTGTCTTTCTCCGCTTGACTTATTTCGCTAAGCATGATATGCTCTAGTTCCATCCATGTTGTCGCAAATGGCAAGATTTCATTTCTTTTGATGGCTGCATAGTATTCCATTGTGTATATATACCACATATTCTTGATCCATTCATCTGTTGATGGACATCTAGGTTCTTTCCATAGTTTGGCTATTGTGGACATTGCTGCTATAAACATTCGAGTACACGTGCCCCTTTGGATCACTACATTTGTATCTTTAGGGTAAATACCCAATAGTGCAATTGCTGGGTCATAGGGCAGTTCTATTTTCAACATTTTGAGGAACCTCCATGCTGTTTTCCAGAGAGGTTGCACCAGCTTGCATTCCCACCAACAGCATCTGTCATTTCCTGACTTGTTGATTTTAGCCATTCTGACTGGTGTGAGGTGATATCGCATTGTGGTTTTGATTTGTATTTCCCTGATGCTGAGTGATATGGAGCACTTTTTCATGTGTCTGTTGGCCATCTGGATGTCTTCTTTGCAGAAATGTCTGTTCATGTCCTCTGCCCATTTCTTGATTGGATTATTTGTTCTTTGGGTGTTGAGTTTGCTAAGTTCTTTATAGATTCTGGACACTAGCCCTTTATCTGATATGTCGTTTGCAAATATCTTCTCCCATTCTGTCAGTTGTCTTTTGATTTTGTTAACTGTTTCCTTTGCTGTGCAAAAGCTTTTGATCTTGATGAAATCCCAATAGTTCATTTTTGCCCTTGCTTCCCTTGCCTTTTGCGTTGTTCCTAGGAAGATGTTGCTGCGGCTGAGGTCGAAGAGGTTGCTGCCTGTGTTCTCCTCAAGGATTTTGATGGATTCCTTTCGCACATTGAGGTCCTTCATCCATTTTGAGTCTATTTTTGTGTGTGGTGTAAGGAAATGGTCCAATTTCATTTTTCTGCATGTGGCTGTCCAATTTTCCCAGCGCCATTTATTGAAGAGGCTGTCTTTTTTCTATTGGACATTCTTTCCTGCTTTGTCGAAGATTAGTTGACCATAGAGTTGAGAGTCTATTTCTGGGCTCTCTATTCTGTTCCATTGATCTATGGGTCTGTTTTTGTGCCAGTACCATGCTGTCTTGATGATGACAGCTTTGTAATAGAGCTTGAAGTCCGGAATTGTGATGCCACCAACGTTGGCTTTCTTTTTCAATATCCCTTTAGCTATTCGAGGTCTTTTCTGGTTCCATATAAATTTTAGAATTATTTGTTCCATTTCTTTGAAAAAGATGGATGGTACTTTGATAGGAATTGCATTAAATGTGTAGATTGCTTTAGGTAACATAGACATTTTCACAATATTTATTCTTCCAATCCAGGAGCATGAAACATTTTTCCATTTCTTTGTGTCTTCCTCAATTTCTTTCATGAGTACTTTATAGTTTTCTGAGTATAGATTCTGTGTCTCTTTGGTTAGGTTTATTCCTAGGTATCTTATGGTTTTAGGTGCAATTGTAAATGGGATTGACTCCTTAATTTCCCTTTCTTCTGTCTTGCTGTTGGTGTAGAGAAATGCAACTGATTTCTGTGCATTGATTTTATATCCTGACACTTTACTGAATTCCTGTATAAGTTCTAGCAGTTTTGGAGTGGAGTCTTTTGGGTTTTCCACATATAGTATCATATCATCTGCGAAGAGTGATAATTTGACTTCTTTGCCAATTTGGATGCCTTTAATTTCCTTTTGTTGTCTGATTGCTGAGGCTAGGACCTCTAGTACTATGTTGAATAGCAGTGGTGATAATGGACATCCCTGCCGTGTTCCTGACCTTAGCGGAAAAGCTTTCAGTTTTTCTCCATTGAGAATGATATTTGCGGTGGGTTTTTCATAGATGGCTTTGATGATATTGAGGTATGTGCCCTCTATCCCTACACTTTGAAGAGTTTTGATCAGGAAGGGATGCTGTACTTTGTCAAATGCTTTTTCAGCATCTATTGAGAGTATCATATGGTTCTTGTTCTTTCTTTTATTGATGTGTTGTATCACATTGACTGATTTGCGGATGTTGAACCAACCTTGCAGCCCTGGAATAAATCCCACTTGGTCGTGGTGAATAATCTTTTTAATGTACTGTTGAATCCTATTGGCTAGTATTTTGTTGAGTATTTTCGCAACTGTGTTCATTAAGGATATTGGTCTATAGCTCTCTTTTTTGGTGGGATCCTTGCCTGGTTTTGGGATCAAGGTGATGCTGGCCTCATAAAATGAGTTTGGAAGTTTTCCTTCCATTTCTATTTTTTGGAACAGTTTCAGGAGAATAGGAATTAGTTCTTCTTTAAATGTTTGGTAGAATTCCCCCGGGAAGCCGTCTGGCCCTGGGCTTTTGTTTGTTTGGAGATTTTTAATGACTGTTTCAATCTCCTTACTGGTTATGGGTCTGTTCAGGCTTTCTATTTCTTCCTGGTTCAGTTGTGGTAGTTTATATGTTTCTAGGAATGCATCCATTTCTTCCAGATTGTCAAATTTATTGCCGTAGAGTTGCTCATAGTATGTTCTTATAATAGTTTGTATTTCTTTGGTGTTAGTTGTGATCTCTCCTCTTTCATTCATGATTTTATTTATTTGGGTCATTTCTCTTTTCTTTTTGATAAGTCTGGCCAGGGGTTTATCAATTTTATTAATTCTTTCAAAGAACCAGCTCCTACTTTCGTTGATTTGTTCTATTGTTTTTTTGGTTTCTATTTCATTGATTTCTGCTCTGATCTTTATGATTTCTCTTCTCCTGCTAGGCTTAGGGTTTCTTTCTTGTTCTTTTTCCAGCTCCTTTAGGTGTAGGGTTAGATTGTGTACCTGAGACCTTTCTTGTTTCTTGAGAAAGGCTTGTACCGCTATATATTTTCCTCTCAGGACTGCCTTTGTTGTGTCCCACAGATTTTGAACCGTTGTATTTTCATTATCATTTGTTTCCATGATTTTTTTCAATTCTTCTTTAATTTCCCGGTTGACCCATTCATTCTTTAGAAGGATGCTGTTTAGTCTCCATGTATTTTGGTTCTTTTCAAACTTCCTTTTGTGGTTGAGTTCTAGCTTTAGAGCATTGTGGTCTGAAAATATGCAGGGAATGATCCCAATCTTTTGATACCGATTGAGTCCTGATTTAGGACCGAGGATGTGATCTATTCTGGAGAATGTCCCATGTGCACTAGAGAAGAATGTGTATTCTGTTGCTTTGGGATGAAATGTTCTGAATATATCTGTGATGTCCATCTGGTCCAGTGTGTCGTTTAAGGCCTTTATTTCCTTGCTGATCTTTTGCTTGGATGATCTGTCCATTTCAGTGAGGGGAGTGTTAAAGTCCCCTACTATTATTGTATTATTGTTGATGTGTTTCTTTGATTTTGTTATTAATTGGTTTATATAGTTGGCTGCTCCCACGTTGGGGGCATAGATATTTAAAATTGTTAAATCTTCTTGTTGGATAGACCCTTTGAGTATTATATAGTGTCCTTCCTCATCTCTTATTATAGTCTTTGGCTTAAAATCTAATTGATCTGATATAAGGATTGCCACTCCTGCTTTCTTCTGATGTCCATTAGCATGGTAAATTCTTTTCCACCCCCTCACTTTAAATCTGGAGGTGACTTCGGGCTTAAAATGTGTTTCTTGGAGGCAACATATAGATGGGTTTTGTTTTTTTATCCATTCTGATACCCTGTGTCTTTTGACAGGGGCATTTAGCCCATTAACATTCAGGGTAACTATTGAGAGATATGAATTTAGGGCCATTGTATTGCCTGTAAGGTGGCTGTTACTGTATATGGTCTCTGTTCCTTTCTGATCTACCACTTGTAGGCTCTCTCTTTGCTTAGAGGACCCCTTTCAAGATTTCCTGTAGAGCTGGTTTGGTGTTTGCAAATTCTTTCAGTTGTTGTTTGTCCTGGAAGCTTTTAATTTCTCCTTCTATTTTCAATGATAGCCTAGCTGGATATAGTATTCTGGGCTGCATGTTTTTCTCATTTAGTGCTCTGAAAATATCATGCCAGCTCTTTCTGGCCTGCCAGGTCTCTGTGGATAAGTCAGCTGCCAATCTAATATTTTTACCATTGTATGTTACAGACTTCTTTTCCCGGGCTGCTTTCAGGATTTTCTCTTTGTCACTGAGACTTGTAAATTTTACTATTAGATGACGGGGTGTGGGCCTATTATTATTGATTTTGAGGGGCGTTCTCTGAACCTCCTGAATTTTGATGCTCGTTCCCTTTGCCATATTGGGGAAATTCTCTCCAATAATTCTCTCCAGTATACCTTCTACTCCTCTCTCTCTTTCTTCTTCTTCTGGAATCCCAATTATTCTAATGTTATTTCGTCTTATGGTGTCACTTATCTCTCGAATTCTCCCCTCGTGGTCCAGTAGCTGTTTGTCCCTCTTTTGCTCAGCTTCTTTATTCTCTGTCATTTGGTCTTCTATATCACTAATTCTTTCTTCTGCCTCATTTATCCTAGCAGTGAGAGCCTCCATTTTTGATTGCACCTCATTAATAGCTTTTTTGATTTCAACTTGGTTAGATTTTAGTTCTTTTATTTCTCCAGAAAGGGCTTTTATATCTCTCGAGAGGGTTTCTCTAATATCTTCCATGCCTTTTTCGAGCCCGGCTAGAACCTTGAGAATTGTCATTCTGAACTCTAGATCTGACATATTACCAATGTCTGTATTGATTAGGTCCCTAGCCTTCAGTACTGCCTCTTGTTCTTTTTTTTGTGTTGAATTTTTCCGTCTTGTCATTTTGTCCAGATAAGAGTATATGAAGGGGCAAGTAAAATACTAAAAGGGTGGCAACAACCCCAGGAAAATATGCTTTAACCAAATTAGAAGAGATCCAAAATCGTGAGGGGGGATAAAGGGGATAAAAAGGGGTTCAAAAAGGAAGAAAAGAAAAATTAAAAAAAAAAAGAGGAAAAAAAAGAATTAAAAAAAAAGAAAACACCTAAGAAAAATATAAAAAAGAAAAAATATATGTATTAGATAAACTAGTAAAAAATCGTTGAAAAAGGTAACAGTTAAAAAAAAAAAAATTTTACCCGAAGGCAAAAAAAAAAAAAAGAAAAAAAAAATTAAATTAACCGCAAGACTAAAAAAAATCACAGGGAAAAAGCCATGAGTTCTGTGCTTTGCTTTCTCCTCCTCTAGAATTCTGCTGCTCTCCTTGGTATTGAAACCGCAGTCCTTGGTAGGTGAACTTGGTCTCGGCTGGATTTCTTGTTGATCTTCTGGGGGAGAGGCCTGTTGTAGTGATTCTCAAGTGTCTTTGCCCCAGGCGGAATTGCACTGCTTTAACCCGGGGCCCGGGTGAGTAATCCCCTTGGGTTTGCTTTCAGGAGCTTTTGTTCCCTGAGCGCTTTCCGTAGAGTTCCGGAGGACGGGAATACAAATGGCGGCCTCCTGGTCTCCGGCCCGGAGGAGCCGAGAGCCCAGGGCCGCACTCCTCAGTGTGCGCTCAGAGAACCGTGCTCAGTTACTCCCGTCTGCCTGACCTCCGGCCGCGCTCTGAGCTCACCGAGCCTGCGACCGGTTCAAGGTCACCCCGAGCTGCGAGCTGCGAGCTTACTGTCGGCTCTGTCTCTGTAGCCGGCTTTCCCGTTCCAATACCCGCAAGCTCTGCGACACTCAGACACCCCCGATCCTTCTGTGACCCTGCGGGACCTGAGGCCACGCTGACCCCGTGTGGGCTTCGCCCCGGGTAGCCTCTGGAGCAATGTCCCTCAGCGGAACAGACTTTTAAAAGTCCTGATTTTGTGCGCGGTTGCTCCGCCGCTTGCCGGGAGCCGGCCCCTCCCCCCGGGGTCTATCTTCCCGTCGCTTTGGATTCACTTCTCCGCCGGTCCTACCTTTCAGAAAGTGGTTGTTTTTCTGTTTCCAGAATTGCTGTTCTTCTTCTCTTCGATCTGCTGATGGATTTGCAGGTGTTTGCAATCTTTAGATCAGCTATCTAGCTAATCTCCGGCTAGCTGAAGTAGTCTCGGCCTGCTACTTCACCGCCATCTTGACTCCTCCCCGAGGGCAGGTCCTTTTTTGGGCTCACCTTTTATTTCATTAAACCCTGTCTCATTCCCCAGGCATCTCTCTGGCAGACACAGCTCAGAACCCGTGAGCTAAAATGTTCATTCTTAGAAAGGGTTAATAATTATGGTGACTAACATAACACAATAGAAAAAGAAGAAAAGAAAGGTTAATAAAACTGACATAATCTCAGTGATCAAGGGAAAGAAAGACACGAAGTAACAATATAAGGAATGGAAGACAAAATATAAAAGAGAATATGAGCAATATGAAGAAAATTAGAGCATATGCACGTTGAATATTCATAATATTAACAATTTAAATAAAATAGAGAATTTCTTGAAAAACCCAACTTACCCAACTGGCAGAAAAAGTAGAAGAGTAGGAATCAGTCTATCTCTTACAGAAATTAAATATTTACTTTAAAAAACTCTCACACAGTAAACTCCAAGGACAAACAGATTTACTGGTAAACTTTTCCAAGTATTCAAAGAAGAAATATATTACTATTACACAAACTTCTCCAGAGAACAAGAAACAAGACTTCCCAACTCATTTTCTAAGGCCAGCATAACTTGTCATAACCTAAGAATGACATTAAAAGAAAAAAAAATTTCAGACTAA
Source organism: Mustela nivalis (assembly GCF_964662115.1). Lineage (NCBI taxonomy): Eukaryota > Metazoa > Chordata > Mammalia > Carnivora > Mustelidae > Mustela > Mustela nivalis. The sequence goes on from NC_139025.1 coordinate 140,062,861, forward strand.
ACTCACACACACACACACACACACACACACACACACACATACTTGCAAAATAAAAAATGGGGTAAGAACAATCAAATCAAGTGATATATATAAAGGTGTATTTCAAGAAATGCATTTTTAAAGCATTCAAATGCTTTAACATTGGAAAATCAACCAACATAGGATACTACATTAAAGAAAAAAGGGGAGAAAAATACCATAGAATCGTCTACATAAACTCAGAAAAAGCTTTTGATAAAATTCAATACTGATTCAGGATAAAAACAGTGGCATTAGAAATAGCAGAAAACTTTTCTATTCTGATAAAAGGGATCTTTTAGAAAAACTCTCAGTAAATACCATAATCAATGATCACATATTGAATGTTTTTTCCTAAAGTTGAGAATGAGACAAAGGATGCCCACTACCTTCACATTTATTCATTATTCTAGAGGTCCTAGCTAGTGCAATGAAACAAGATAATGTAATAAAGGATTTCAAAAAGTGTAATTCACTGTTCACAGACAACACAACTGTTTACATAGGAAATCCAAAATAATGTACAACTTATACTATTAGAAATAAGTAAATTTTGAAAGTGAATTTTGCAAGATTGCTAGACACAAAGTCAACATTAAAAAAATGAACTAAGCTTTTATAGGCTTACCAACAAGCATCGAGAATAATGAAATCTGGGGAAAAACATAATGACACTAAAAAAATTCCAATACCTAAAAATAAACAAAATAAAAAATGTTTAGACCTGTACATTAATAAAAAACAAATGTAAGGTAACCATATCTATTTATGGATTACAAGACTTAATACTGTAAAGATTTCAGTTCTCCTAAATCAATCCATACATCTGAATTCCAGTAAGTTTATTTTGTTGATTCTCTTAAGTGAATATTTTTTTTAAAGAATTTATTTATTTATTTGATAGAGAGAGATCACAAGTAGGCAGAGAGGCAGGCAGAGAGAGAGAGAGAAGGAATCAGGCTTCCTGCTGAGCAGAGAGCCCAATGTGGGACTCGATCCCAGGACCCTGAGATCATGACCTGAGCCGAAGGCAACAGCCTAACCCACTGAGCCACCCCGGCGCCCATCTCTTAAGTGAATATTGACACTTGGTTTCACTTGGAAAGAAAAATGACAAGAACAACCACTCAGTCATGCAGAATACCATGGTAGAGAATTTCTACTACCAAATATTAAACTATAGTAATTAAAATAGTACAGAATTGAGCAAGGATATAAAATACACAAATGGAACAAAACGGAGTTCAGAAACAGCCCCACATGTGTATGATTCCTTGATTCACAGCAAAGGCAACCCCTGTCATGCAATGGAGGAAGGATGGTTCTTAAAACAAACTGTACTGGGTGAACTGAGTATTTATCAGGAAAACAAATCTTAACCCAACACCTCAAACCATAAACAAAACTAAATTAAAAATGGATAACAGATCTAAAACATGAAAGGTAAAAGGCAGAAGAAAGCATAAAAACAATCTTTATGGACTTATGATAGGTAAGTATTTCTCCAACACAACACAGAGCATTAGCTATAAAGGAAAAAAATAGAAGAGAAACTGGACAACATTAAAAAAAAAAAAGGATTGAAAAAGTGAAAAGGCAAGCCATGATATGAGGGAAGTTATTTGAAATGCACACAATGAACAAAACACTCAGAATATATTATATACAGAATGTATACTAATAATTACTAAGAAAAAAGCAGTCAAGGAGACTGCCTAAGAAAAGGTAGTGAGGTACGACTTAACAGGTAAGTCATAAAAGAAGGTATCTAAAGGGCCAGGAAAGATATGAAAAGGTGATCAACTTCATCAAACATCACAGAAACTTAAAATTAAAATGTTACTTTTGCTCACCCACCAGAACAGCTAAAATGAAAGGGATAAAAACTAGTAATGGTGAATATTTAGAGCAGCTGAGCAGCTAGAACTTTCACACCCTGTTAGCAGAGCAAATATTATAAATCAGTACAACCACTTTAGAAAACTATTGTTATTAAAGCTATCACAGGTATATTCTCTGACTTAGCAACTGTACCCCTCGACATATACCCAAGCATTCATAGGTACCAAAGACACACATGGGAGTATTCAAAATAGCACTCTTTATAATAGTCTCAAAGTAGAAAACAACCCAAAATTCTATTTACAGTAGAAAAAATAAGTGTGCACATTGTGTTCTATCCACTCAATGGGATATCATACATCAATGAAAACATATATGAATATGTAGATTTATAAAATACATCTACATATATACCCACATGCAACACTAACATTAATTTCACAAACATAATGTTGCCTAAATGAACATATGCTGTTCACATAAATTCAAAACCAGGGGTAATTAACCTATGTGTTAGAAAGTTCAGTGAATGATTTTCCTTCCCTGGGGCAGGGAGATAATGCCTGGGAGACAAGACAGAGAGTTTCTGGGGTGGTGCACTGGGATATGCTGGTTACGTGGCCATGTACTTTTGCAATAATTCTCTTAGCCACACTTAGGATTTGTGTGCTTTTCTTTTATGTTATACTTTAATACAAAATTTACTTTCTAAAGAGAAACACATTATGCCAAGAAGGACCAACACAAGGTTTCACTAGAAGCTCCCAAATGGAAGTCAAGTGAAAGCTTCCAAGTAGAATTGAAGTGAGGTGAAGCAGCTCTTAAGTGCATGGTAGTGTCAACCCCAAGAGTTTTAACTCACTCTTCTAATGACTTGAAGTGTGATTTTATCTTAGTAGCTCCAAAAATCCATCATTAAAAACTCTATTCGCTGTTACCTCCTTCAGTACTGCTCTCTAAACAACCCCAGAGTTTGGTAGTTCCTTCCATAAACCCTCCCAGCACCTAAGCTTAGCATCTATCTGCCACATAGTTAAATTTCTTCTGTAGGCTATATGTTTTGAATGAGTCTCCAGTGCTTAACAGTCTCTCTCTGATATGGTAAATGTTCAAATTTGGATGAATAAGTGACACATATTCTCTTCAGCACAGAAACCTTTTTTTCCCCATTTTAATTCAAGAATAATGAAACTTTTAACTCAAAATCCACAAGTTAAAAATGACCAATTACGTCTGTGCCTAATCAAACCTAAAAACCAAATTGTCTAACTACCTCTACAGTATGGTTTCTGCATTCTTTGCCAAAATCTCCTGAGAAGAAATTCAGACACCCTTACCCTTGCCCCATCTGGCAGCTTAGTAAGAAAATGACTTAGGTAAACTCAACATATTAATTATTAATTCAGGCTAATTCTAGTTGCTGAGTATAGTGGCAAGCTTCATCTTTTAATAATATCATTTCCTTATCTTAAAAAGCTCCATTACACAGTCACTTACATATGCCTATCCCCCTTTTCTCTCTAAAGATGGGACGTCTTTTCCACTGGTAGATCCAGTGTATCTATGCTGAATTTAATCATGACTCTCTATGGGATAATTAGAGTTCAGGAAATGTTACGTCCTTTGCCAGTTCTCTGCTTTTATGTTATTCCCCGAATAAACCCTATTTTACATTAATATTGCATGTGTTCATGAAGCAGGTCCCCCATGTTCCCTCTATGTGACATAGTCCTCAGATTTATGAAGGGACATTTACTTGCAAGCTTGCTTAGAATCATGATGGACTAGTTATTTTATCACTCTCCCCTGTTTTATCAACCTTCATAAAGGATCATACTGTGTGAGCCCTACATTTTATCAGAAGAATTTTCATGAGATGAAACAGGAGTTCTCTTCATTTAGGTCCAGTGACAACTCTAATCACTTCCACTAACTTCTCTATCAGCTATTCAGCTGAGTTTTGTCTCCAATTATATCCATATTACCAGATGAATTACTACTCAGACTCTGCAGATTTTATCTTTAGTGCTGTTCTGTTCCTGGTAAGCTTCCAGAAACCAGCTTTTCTGGAAACTTCTCCTGAGAGGTAAACTTTCCAGAGCAGAATCTACCCCTCCTGCATATGCTGTGACTACTAGATTATTTACAATATTCTATGAAACTATTTTTCCTTCTTTCCTGTAAGCCAAGAGCATGGCAAACGTCTTCTTAAAAGGCCAGGAGTAAATATTTTAGGCCTATGGGCAACTACTCAATTATGCTGTTACAACGTGAAATCAGGCACAGACAATATGTAAACAAATGCACATGGCAGTTTTCTAACAATGATTTGTTTGTCAAAAGAGCCAGCGTGCCCATGAACCACAGTTTGCCAATCCCTGCTCTAAACTCTTACAATTTCTAGTCTTCATATATCAGTATTATAATTATCTTAAACTTACAAGGGTTTATTGACACTGGTGCTAAAAATTAAGTTCAATATATTTTATCAATTAAAACTGAGATCAATATAATAACTGTTCTGGGAATATTTGTGATAATATGAGTTATAAAAAAATTCTCTTTATTTGTTGGTTAACCAGAAAATTTAAGTGACTAAAGCTCATTCACTGATAACCATAGTTAACTTAGGTATTCCCTAATTATGAAAATAGAGGTGATAATTTATAATAATAATTAACCTATTAAAAACAAACATAATCAAATGAACAAAAGACTAAGTATATTACAATAAATCTACACAATGGACAGTAACGGTGGGACTACAGTGATCTCTTCTTTTCCCCTATATTTTCTAGAACCAACATCTATGATTTTTGTAGTAAGAAAAAGTTTCTTTAAAGCACATGATGACAAGCTAAAAGTGTTTAAATTTTTTATTTAGTTTAAAAACAAAAATAGTCCTGGAATAAAATTTAAGAAAAATTCAACCATTCTATCCTATGCTCCTCTTTATAAAAAAAATATTTACATCAAGAATAAATAAGTTAAAATTTTCATTTACCTGTCGATTCCTCTCATCCATTATGCGTGTGATTTGAATTTTCTTCCGCCCCATTTTCAATCACCTTTCCTTCCTTATATTCCAAACATTTAATTCAAAATGTATTTTCTTCAATACCCTAATGCATCGTACACAGCTTCTATTATTTCACCTTCTGGTGCAAGGGCTACAGCTGAAATTTTGTAGAAGATCTAAAAGAAAACACAAATTGGAAAATTTAAGTTCTCTAAGTTTGTAAATCATGGAAATGTTATACAAATTTCAAACTTACCTCTACGCTGCACATAGGCATATATTAGTTGAAATTCCTGGTTACATTTTGGTAGTTAAGTAGAAGCTTTGTTAACTTCACCCCTAAGAAATCCCTGGAATCTTTTTGTGCCTCTAGCTCTGGCTGAAAATAAGCTTTGAGTTTTTCTCAATGCATATAGTAAAAGCAACAAGAGCAACAAATTATTGGGATTTTTCTATGTGCCAAGAATTTTTCCATGTACCTGATATATCTTAACTCATTCAATCCAAACAGCAATCTTTTTGGTTATAATTATCTTCACCATTTTATAAATAAGGATACTGAGGCAGAGAGATCCTAAATAAATATGTCCAAGGTAACACACACAGTAAAGGGCAGGGCTTGGAATATGAACTCAGGGACTCTGGCTCCAGAATTTCTCTGCTTGGAAAATATCCTTGGAAATATCCTTGGAAAGTTTCTGATGTCCTCCATGTCAAAGGATGAACTAATAATCTGGGTAGCCCCAATCTGCCCTTACAAATGATTCTTGCAAACTGCCCTCGCTACCACCCAAATTACTGTCAATCCATAAAGGCACCCTATGATTTCATAATAATGTCCACTTATTAAATGAAATATTGTTCCTTTTAGCCATTTAATAAAATTCTCCTAATTTATCAAGATTCAGTTCCCCCGGATAGAGTAAACTATAGCACCTTATGCTCTGTGGCTATTTGTAGAATAAATTCTAAGTCCGTATTCCTGAGACCATGAATCCTTCAAGAACAGGATTTTTTTTTATTATTATTCCATTTATCTCTGTAATTCAATGACTGGCAATGATATCATCTGTCATGTTCCAAATGACAGTTGTGTCAAAGACCTAGTGTTTTCAAAACTTACATAATAAAATATTTACAAGGGAATAAAACACAAATACTATATACAATAATAAATTCTCAGGGGAATTTTATTCAAGTATTTCTAATATTGTGCATATACAGCCATAAAATTTTAAAAGTACTGTGCAAATCCATGCTTGATTAAATCTGGCTTTTGCTCAAAAGCAGTGAATTTTTCATTTCTTAACACTACCATCATAACTATAAGCATAGCATGTCTTACGTATCTTCCCTTGTATTCTTTCATTTCTTCATTCATACAAACATTAACTGAACATCTATTAACAATTGATAACCTATTAACTGATCACCAACTTGCAAAAGTATTCTACTTCCAAACACTGAAGTAGGCACATAGAGTAAAATAATTAAAAAGAAAAAAGGCATGATTTCTGATCTCACTGAGTTCATAGTTTAGAGGGGAAAACAGACATTAATCAAACTACCATATAAATGAGTCCAGAAATTAAAATTAGGATGTTAGTTTATTTGACCTAAATTCACAAGTTAGGTAAGGCTTCCTTTGGAATGTGCCTCAAACCTGAGTATGAAGGTATACATTCTAAGCAGAGAGAATACCATGTGCACGGAAGCAGGAAACATTAGAAAAACTGAAGGATGGCTAGTCAAGTGGTGGGAACCAAACAAACAACTGTGCTGTAGAATGTTTTTGCTTCCTCATGAGACTGCACTATAAACCAATAAAAGTCAGTTTATTCAAATCATGTTCCTTAACAGATCACACTGTATTCAATTCCCATTATAAAAATTTGAACTGTAGTAGACAAGATAAATATTTGTGCATTTCAATTCTAATGCCTCTAATGCCTCTAAGGTGTATGCACTCTGCTCTCTTTTAGAATCTGAAAAATTCTGAATTCTATTAGACCATATCTAAGCATTTTGCTTTTGACAATAGTTGAATAGGTTACTTCAACCTTCTCTCTTAAGATTTATTTATTTCAGAGGGAGGCTGAGAGAACATAAGCAAGCACAAATGGTGGGGGGTCAAGGAGATTCCGACCTGAGCGCGAAGCCTGACAGAGTGCTCAATCCCACAAACAATGAGATCACAACCTGAGCCAAAAGTAAGTCAGATGCTTAACTGACTAAGTCACCCAGGAGCCCCAAACCAACCTTCTAATAATGAGAAAACAACAAGAAAAGTAATCTGTTCAAAACCACTGGAGAACTTCCAAGACAGAATTGAAGGGCTGAGATCTGGAAGAAACGGATGAGAACGCACTTCAGAATAATTCTCCCCCTAGTCATTAGTAGATTCTTAAAATATTGCCTGAGCCCCATGTCAGGTTCTCTGCTCAGCAGGGAATCTGCTTCTCCCTCTTCCTCTCCATGTAACCCCCACCCACTCGTGCTCTCTCTCTCACTTTTTCTCAAATAATTAAGAGTGTGTGTGTGTGTGTGTGTGTGTGTGTGTGTGTATCTGTTTATTTTTAGACCCAAAAACGTTGGCTGAGAGGCTGAGAAGCTAAACAGAGCTTTCAACAGATCTTCAGTAGGACACAAAAGTAGATGCAAGGTCTGCCAAGGAATAGCCCAGCTCCAGTAAACACACCGGGAGTAGGGAGGGAATCCAAAAGACTATACCCTAGGTATATACGTAAATTAGAAATAGACCAGACCAACAAGGAGGAAAGTATAGCTTCATATCATCTCAATCCCTGATTAGGTTAAGGAATCTGGGCTACCTAGTGTCATTAGCCTAGCTGCAGGCCAATAAAAACTCCTGTAAAGATTTTAGCAAAAGTATATCTTACCAGCAAAACTTAACATCATCTAGAAATTTAAATGATCTTATCATTATTATACAAAATGTCTAAAAATGAAAAATTACCAGTCAAGACCTGACTTGAAAACTCTGATTTTAAAATGGCAAGAAATCAGACCTATAGTAGATCCAAGTAATGGTGTTATCAGAAAAGAACTTTAAAATATGTGAATGTGTTCAAAGAATTAATAACGACTATTAGCAGATAATGCTAAAAGTATGGAAAACAACTGAAAAATACAATTCTGAAAACAGAAAATAAAAAAATAAATCATAATAGGTTAGAATACAGCTGAACAATCAATGATCCAGAAGCTAAGAATGAGGAAAATACTCATACTGATGCCCAAAAAGACATAAATTGGGAAATACAAACAGAGTGTGAAAAACTTATGACACATGGATCCAAAATACATGTAACTGCAGTCCTTGAAAGAAAAGAGAGAAATGTTTAAAGACATATAGTTGAAAACTTTTTAAAAACTTACCAGTGACATCATGCCACAGAACCCAGATCTACAAACTCCCAAGCAAAACAAATCCAAAGAAAACCACTACAAAAAACATATCAAAGTAAAAAGGGTGGATGGAGGGAAAGAGAGAGACTCACGCAAAGAGACACAGCCACAGACAGAGAGATCTTAAAAGTAGTCAAAAAAGGAAAGATTTACAGTGGACTTTTTCACAGTAGTAATGGAAGTCAGAAGACATGGAATGATATTCTCAAAGTGCCAAGAGTGGGAGAAATGCCAAATTAGAATAGTCTATCTGGCAAGTAATACTCCTGAAGGGGGTGGGGGGGGCAAAACACAGACATCTGTAATCAAATAGAAACAAAGAATTTAACACCAAAAACAATGAAGGGGCTTCTTCAAGTAGAAAGAAAAAAGGATGTTTTCTTTGCAGAAATGTCTGTTCATGTCTTCTGCCCATTTCTTGATTGGATTATTTGTTCTTAGGGTGTTGAGTTTGCTAAGTTCTTTATAGATTTTGGACACTAGCCCTTTATCTCATATGCCATTTGCAAATATCTTCTCCCATTCTGTCAGTTGTCTTTTGGTTTTGTTAACTGTTTCCTTTGCTGTATAAAAGCTTTGGATCTTGATAAATATTCCAATAGTTCATTTTTGCCCTTGCTTCCCTTGCCTATGGCAATGGAAGATGTTGCTGTGGCTGAGGTCCAAGAGGTTGCTGCCCGTGTTCTCCTCAAGGATTTTGATGGATTCCTTTCTCACATTGAGGTCCTTCGTCTATTTGCAGTCTATTTTTGTGTGTGGTGTAAGGAAATGGTCCAATTTCATTTTTCTGCATGTGGCTGTCCAATTTTCCCAACACCATTTATTGAAGAGGCTGTCTTTTTTCCATTGGACATTCTTTCCTGCTCTGTCAAAGATTAGTTTACCATAGAGTTGAGGGTCTATTTCTGGGCTTTCTATTCTATCCCATTGATCTATGTGTGTGTTTTTGTGCCAGTACCATGCTGTCTTGATGATGACAGCGTTGTAATAGAGTTTGAAGTCCGGAATTGTGATGCCACCAACTCTAGCTTTCTTTTTCAATATTCCTTTGTGTATTGGAGGTCTTTTCTTGTTCCATGTAAATTATAGGATTCTTTGTTCCATTTCTTTGAAAAAGATGGATGGTACTTTGATAGGAATTGCATTAAATGTGTAGATTGCTTTAGGTAGCATAGACATTTTCACAATATTTATTCTTCCAATCCAGGAGCATGGAACATTTCTGCAAAGAAGACATCCAGATGGCCAACAGACACATGAAAAAGTGCTCCATATCACTCGGCATCAGGGAAATACAAATCAAAACCACAATGAGATATCACCTCACACCAGTCAGGATGGCTAATATTAACAAGTCAGGAAATGACAGATGCTGGAGAGGATGCGGAGAAAGGGGAAACCCTCCTACACTGTTGGTTGGAATGCAAGCTGGTGCAACCACTCTGGAAAACAACATGGGGGTTCCTCAAAATGTTGAAAATAGAACTACCCTATGACCCAGCAATAGCTCTACTGGGTATTTACCCTAAAGATACAAACCTAGTGATCCAAAGGGGCACATGAACCCGAATGTTTATAGCAGCAATGTCTATAATAGCCAAACTATGGAAAGAACCTAAATGTCCATCAATAGATGAATGGATAAAGAAGATGTGGTATATATACACAATGGAATACTATGCAGCCATCAAAAGAAATGAAATCTTGCCACTTGCAATGACGTGGATGGAACTAGAGGGTATCATGCTTAGCAAAATAAGTCAAGCGGAGAAAGACAACTATAATACGGTCTCCCTGATATGAGGAAGTGGAGATGCAACATGGGGGGTATAGGGGGTAGGAGAAGAATAAATGAAACTAGATGGGACTGGGAGGGAGACAAACCATAAGTGAATCTTAATCTCACAAAACAAACTGAGGGTTGCTAGGGAGGGGGGGTGGGAGAAGGAAGGTGAGGTTATAGACATTGGGGAGGGTATGTGCTTTGATGAGTGCTGTGAAGTGTGTAAACCTGGCGATTCACAGACCTGTACCCCTGGGGATAAAAATATATTCTATGTTCATTAAAAAAATAAAAAATTTAAATAAAAAGAAAGAAAGAAAGAAAAAAGGATACCAGACACAGCTTGGATATTTCACCAAAAAGTACGTACGTAAACAAAAAAATAAGTATAAGGAAGAGGGTAAATATGTAACTCTAAGTAAATATAGACTAAGAATATAATAATACACTGTAGAATTTAAAATATTAATAATACACAACAACAGTACAGTACAGGAGTAAATAAAGTTAAGGTGTTCTAAAACCCTTTCATTTAATGGGAAATTAAAAAAGTACTTTTTTACTTTTTAGACTTGAGTCAAAGATGCATGTAAGAACAGTAAAAGTACAGAAAGCTAACAAGCTAATGGAAGGGGAAAATGAATTAATAACTGAATTGTATTAAAAAAAGATCTGATGACTACAAAAGTACATCTTAAATATGAGATAGAATGGAAGTAAAAGCATGGAGAACATACTGTGTAGAACACAAATCAAAAAAAAATCTGTAGCTATACTTTATCACAGTACATTTTTTTTATTTTATTGAGGATTTTATTTATTTATTTGACAGAGAGAGAGAGACACCGTGAGATAGGAACACAAGCAGGGGGAGTGGGAGGGAGAGAAGCATGCTTCCCACGAAGCAGGGAGCCCGATGTAGGACTCAATCCCAGGACACAGTAAAAGCTCAATTCACTGGAAAGAGCTAGCAATTCTAAATCTGAATATACCTAGTAACACTTAAAGTCAGGAATCTGTTCCTTAAAATCAGATATCCTGTACAAAATCCTAACTAGGACTTTATTTTCCATTTTTTTAAATAGGAAAAATTATATTACATATAAACTCATAATCCCCAATCGTTTCTCTTTTAATACTTAACTGAAATACAGAAAATGTCCATTTATAATAGAAAATTATCATGGTTAGGATGTAAAATACTACATGACTTCAGATGCAATAGCTTTCTCACTGGCTTTATTTCCTTTTCCATGATTTAACACTTTCTGTGTTAAACACTTTTTGTGCTTTCTACAAAACTAAGCAAAATTAAGGGACAAATACAACAGCAAATAGAAATTTATGCAAGACAAACACATACAGCAGATAACAGCTCAAAGGCTTATAATATGGAAACCTCTTTCTTTTTGCCAGTAGCAACAGAGATGCACATTCCCTCTGTTGACAGAACATGTCTCAAAAATGTCTACCTGTGATTCTAATGTTCTACAAATTGATTTGAAATTTAATTTGTGACTTTGCCCACATATCAGTTTGTTAAAATATTGTACTGAACTGTGCAGATGGAAAAACACTTTTGTTTTCAAAATTTATTTGAGAGAGAAAGCAGGGTTGGGAGAAGGCAGAGGCAGAAGGAATCTCAACCAGACCCTGCTGAGCACAGAGCCTGATGTCGGGCTCAATCTCACCACCCTGAGATCATGACCTGAGCAAAAATCAAGAGTCAGACACTTAACGACTGAGCCACCAAGGCATCCCAAAAACATACTTTCTCCAAATAAACTTCAGTCAGTACCAAGGGAACTAGTAAGTAAGACGACAAATCTAGCAAGTTGATTTTAACAAAGCTTTCTCAGAAACTAATGGAACAAGCACACCAAAACAAGGAATAGATTAGAAGAAACAAAGAGATTTGAATTTTACAATTACCAGCCTGACATACAGAACGGTATACCTAACAAGAGCAGAAGACACATTCCTTGTAAGTGAATAAAAACATTTGCCAAAAGTGACCACATGCTGGATCATAAACTGCTAACAAATTCCAAAGGACAGACAAGTTTCTCTGACCTCCAATGAATTAAGCTATGAAGTAACAACGATATGATTAGAAATGCTTATAGAGTGAAATTAAGCAATAAACTTCTAATCAACTCATGGGTCAAAGAAGAAATCACAGCCACAATCAGAAAAGAATTGAACACTATAAAATTCACATAACATCAAAAGTTATGGGATGCAGGTAACACCATGCTTAAGAGGGAAATTTATAGCTTTAGAACACATATATGGAGGAAATGCCAAAAACCAATGTTCTAAGCAACCATCTGAAAGAGTTATAAAAAGAACAAATTAAACCCAAGACACTACAGATGAAGAAATAAAAGAGCATACCATAATGGAATAAAAAATATACAACAGAGATCAACAAAACTAAAAGTTAGTTCTTTGGAGGGAATAATAAAACTGGCAAGTTCCTGGAAAAAATAATAGAGAAGCTGAAAATAAAACAAATATCTGTCCCCAAAGGTTTTAGATTAAAAAATATGAACTTGTTTTTTATAACATGTGCTGCATTTACCACATGAAGATTAATACGAATAACCAACAAAAATCTGAAAGCAAATTATATCAAACTAAACTCATAAGTATAACTCTTTAACTACTACGTCCCATATTTCTGGCTCAAATGCTGTAGTAACATAATTTTAACACTCTTTAGATCCCATTAGGTGCTATAATTTAACTATACCTACCACCTTTTCACTGTTCCTCAGCCAATTTATGTCTCTTTATCTAATTAAATTCTCATGCACCCTCACTCCCTCGGCTCTTGCTCTCCCTCTTCTCTCCTCCCTCCAGTCATTTCCTGGGAAAGAACCCGCTCTTGACTACCTGCTTACTTCCATGTAGCTGAATAGGCTGAGAATAAACAACCATACTAACCAGGCTAATTAATCTTTCCTTAAGTTTAGTAATTTTCCATTTCCCAGTTATGTGCATGATTATTTGATGCCCTATTCTAACACTCTAATACTCATCACTCATCCTCACTTTCAGTTGATGACTTTGCTACCTATTCTACTTATGGAAAAAAAAAACAGTAATCAGAAGAGAATCTCCTCAAGTTCCTGCCACCATATCTATCAATCCATCAACATCTGTCCGACTATACATGCCTTCTTTCCTATTTAGGTCTTGGCTACAGCAATTCCTCCTTTCTTTCCTTCAAAGTCAAAATTTTCTTCTATACTGAAGCAAGCACTCCCACGGGCAAAAAATTAAATGAAAGATGCTATTATCTCAGTTATCCAAAACAAAACACAGAAAACAAAAATGCCTTGATCCTGAAATTTAAAATATACTAAAAGAAAAATCCATCTTGCAGATTCTGAGATGTTTCAATTTCATAAAGATGTCAATTCTCCCCCAAATTAATCTAGAGATTCAATGCAATCCTAATCAAAATACCAGATTTCCTTTTATTACATGCAGAAACTAACAAGATTATTTTAAAATCCATTTGTGAATATAAAGAATAGTCAAAACTACCTTGAAGAAAAGACTCATACAGTTATTTAATAGACTTATTATAAAATGAATAGTAATTGAGATGGTGTGATGTTGCCTGTTGTGTGTTTTGCATGTTGAAAGGACTGTACACCATGACAAAGTGGGACTTATTCCTGGAAATGTAAGGATGATTTAACACACTAATAAAATTAATCAATGTGATAAACCACATTAAGAGAATGAAGGAAAAAAACACATGACCCTCTAAATTGATGCAAAAGCAGCATGTGACAAAGTACAATATTCTTTTATGATAAACAAAATCAACTAGAAATAGAAGGAAACTACCTCAACAAAATAAAAATCATATAGGAAAACCCCACAGCTCACACCATGTTCAAGTGGTGAAAGACTAAAAGCTTTTCCTCTAAGATCAGGAATAAGACAGAAATGACTGATTTCGCCCCATAAATTCAACAGGGGAAGTTCTAGTCAAAGCAATTAAGCAAGAAAAATGAATAAAAGGTATCCAAACTGGAAAGGAAAAAGTGTAAGTACCTCTGTTTGCAGATGATGTCATCTTATACATAGAATCCACTAAAAAGATTCCACAAAAACCTGTTGAACTAATAAGTTCATCAAAGTAGTAGGATACAAATGAACACAATAAATCAGTTGCATTTCTACACTAACAATAAACAGTTTGAAAGAAGAAAATAATTCCATTTGCCATAGCATCAAAAATTTTTAAAAAATATTTTAGAGAGCGTGTGTGCGTGCAAGAGTGGGGAGAAACAGAGGGAAAGGAAGAGAATCCTCAAGCATGCTCCCCGCACAGCACAGAGCCCAATGTGGGCTCAATCTCAGGATCATAATCTGAGCAAAAATCAGGATGCAAGAGCCAAAGCCAAAATTTGGCTTAACTGACTTGAGCCACCTTAGGTGCCTCTACAATAGCATCAAATTTTTTTAAATACTCAGGAATTACCTTAGTCAATGTGAAAAACTTGCACACTGAAAACTCAACAACACTGATAAAAAAAAAACTAAAGAATACAGAATAAATAAAAAGACACCCTATGTTCACAGACTGTAAGACTTATTGTTGTTAACATACAGATATTACCCAAAGTGAACCACAAATTCAATGCAATCCCTATCAAGATCCCAAATTTTGAAAAGCCACCCTAAATTAATATTGAATCTCAAAGGTCTCCAAATATCCAAAACAATTTTGAAAAAGAACAAATTTGGAGGACACACACTCCCTAATGTTGAAATTTTCTATAAAACTATAGTAATCAATACAATATGGCGTTGGCATAAAGACAGACGCATAGATCAATGGAACAGAATAAAGAGCACAGACAAATCCAGGAATACATGGCCAAATGTCAAAAAGTGTCCATGGACACTATCAACAGAGTAAATGAGCAACCCACCAAATAGAAGAAAATAATTCTATGTCATATTATCTGAGATTAATATCCACAATATATAAAGAATCCCTAAAACTCAAAACCAAAAATAGGCAGAGGACTTGAATAGACATTTCTCCAAAGATGGTATACAAATGGTCAATAAGCACGTGAAATGATACTCAACATCACTAATCATTAGGCAAATGCAAATCAAAACCACAATGACATACCACTTCACACAATTTGGACAACTATCATTAAAACCAACGAAAACCAAAAAAAAAAGTCATATTGTGAATGGGGGTAAATGTGAAACCTTGTGCGTTGCTTGGGGGAATGTAAAATGGTACTGTTGCTGTGAAAACCAGTATGCTGGTTACTCAAAAGATTAAACAGCAAATAATCATTTGATCCAAAAATTCCACTTCTAGGTCTATATACAAGAGAACCGTAAGCAGGGACTTGAATAATATTTTTGTACATCTATGTTCATAGGAGCATTATCCACACTTAAAAGGTAGAAAAATCCCAATGTCGTTGGCAGATGAACAGAAAAACAAAACGTGTTATCTACATACAATGGAGTATTTTTCAGCTTTACAGAAAATCCTATCACTTAGGGTACCTGAGTAACTCTGCCAGTTAAGCATCTCCCTTCAGCTCAGGGTGTGATCTCAGTGTCCTGTCAGGCCTCCTGCTCAGTGGACAGCCTGCTTCCCCCTCCCTCTGCCCACTGCACCACTCATGAGTGCATGCACACATGTGCTCTTCTCAATCAACAAATAAAATCTTTTTTTTTAAAGATTTTATTTATTTATTTGACACAGAGAAATCACAAGTAGGCAGAGAGGCAGGCAGAGAGAGAGGAGGAAGCAGGCTCCCCACCGAGCAGAGAGCCCGACGCAGGGCTCCATCCCAGGACCCTAGGATCATGACCTGAGCTGAAAGCAGAGGCTTTAACCCACTGAGCCACCCAGGCGCCCCTACATCTATTTATTTTAAAAACAAAATGGGCAGGGTGACCTCTTTCGGAGCCATTACATGGATGGAGTTTCTCATCTCTAGCTTCTCTGGAATTTAAATAAAGAGCTAAAAGGAAGCAGACAATTACCTTGGATTGAGAACCCATGGAAAAGAGAATCCATGAGTTCTCTTTAGCCAGTGCAATTGCCTTGGAAAGTCAAGCAGGGCATCTGAAAGTCATCAAGTGCCTTGGGCTCTCTAAATCATGTCCATTTATTCCAGACAGTTCCAAGAGGCAAGTGATTTAAAAGGATAACTCTATTCTCTACACAGTACATGCAAATTTGAAATAGAAATTAAGCTTTCAGTTTCTTCCCAATACAACCTCATTCCAGAAGGGTTTAAAATCAAAAACTGAAACTTGATTCATAGCATAATAGGTAAGTTGTTTTTCTGAGAACAAGAAAATTTGCTCTAACTCATTTGTTCACGAGACTGATTTTTCAAATACAAATAGTGAAGGAGTTTGGAAAAGAACAAAACGTGATCATTCATTAAAAAAACAAAAACAAAAAAACAGATAACAGAACAAAACAAAACTCTGTGAGTTTCGGGTGCCTGGGTGGCTCAGTGGGTTAAGCAGCTGCCTTCGGCTCAGGTCATGATCTCAGGGTCCTGGGATCGAGTCCCGCATCGGGCTCTCTGCTCAGAGGAGAGCCTGCTTCCCTTCCTCTCTCTCTGCCTGCCTCTCTGCCCACTTGTGATCTCTCTCTGTCAAATAAATAAATAAAAAAAATCTAAAAAAAAAACCTCTGTGAGTTTCTCCTTATGGCTTGTTGCAAACTATGCCCTCCAAAACAGATTGAATAAAATTTCTTTGAGAGTAAGATCATAAGCTAACAGCAAGAACAAAAATCCCTCTACAGACACAAGGATTTAGCATCATATTTTGAAAAGGCACAGAGACAAAACAAGCAAGCAGCTCACAAGACACAGGCAAAGTGAATTGTCTCTACTTTATGGAGCCTGAGAATTTCATCTTTTTTGAACACTTCACATTAGGCATTTTTATTTATTGGATGCTTATCTTTTTTTTTTTTAGTATGCTTATTCTATTACAGGCAACCTGCAGCTGTTATGCACATTTCTGAATAAACGTTAATTTATAATAAGGTATTGTTTGTCACAGAAGACAAGGGGGAAATTGAACTCTTTCTGTCCATCTGGAGATGGTGAGCAGCTGGTTGAAATCAGGGATCTGATATATTTCATTTTCTAGGTATCTCACCACCCTAACACACTAGCCCAGCCATAGCTGGTTCCCTGAAATACATGTTGGTCTCTATCATCTAAACTTCCCCATTATTCTGTGGCCATCTGGCTGGGGGTTTGTTCTAAACCTTGGAGGTTTTGCCTTCTGTGAAATAAGTGTCTGAGAATTCATGAGAAGAGACTCTGTGCCACACTGGGGCAGAGGTTTCTCCATAGTCAGAGTCTGAAATTAACCATAACCAGACTGCATGCATGCCTGAAGTCAAATTATTCATATTATAGGGGAAACACAACAGCAATTTTGTGGCTGAAAAAGATTTTCTCAATCACGCCTGTGGCAAAACCATTAAAACACATAAGAGACAAACAAACAGAAAAGGCAAACACAAATGTGCTTTATATCCCTCTGATTAGTCAGCTGGTGGAGGGTCACATCCAGATTATATGCCACGGAGAAACTCTGAAGTGGATCTTCACCAAAAGCTCTCTGTGAGGGCCAAGAAGTGAACCACTAACTTTAGAAATGTGCAAATATGTGTCAAGTGAGAGCATTCTAAATCTTGCCAGAGGAAAACCATTAAACTGAACATCTATCTTCTCTTAAAGCTTTTTGACGTGTGCCTGGGTGGGTCAGTGGGTTAAGCCTCTGCCTTTGGCTCGGGTCATGATCTCGATCCTGGGATCGAGCCCGGCATCGGGCTCTCTGCTCAGCAGGGAGCCTGCTTTCCCCTCCCCCACCACCTCTGCTTGCCTCTCTGCCTAATTGTGACCTCTGTCTGTCAAATACACAAATAAAATCTTTTTTTAAAAGAAAAAGCTTTTTGATACATAGTTCATTTATTTTAAATTACTGTTACACTAATATATGTAATTTACATTTTCCCTAGACCCACAAGCCGAGGCAACATAAAATTAGTGAATCTGGACATAAGGAGTAGTCACAGGTTGTTTCCTCAACATCAAAATTATTACATTGTTAGTCCATAAATTCCAAGTATTCAGAATTTAAAGTCATTTCTTCATGGTCGTTATGGGCTTCCTGATTTTTTTTTTTTCTTTTCATATTAGGTTTGTGGTCCATGAAGTTATGAGACGCTATAAAATGACTAAGAATCGTAGCCTCAGAGACCACAATCATACAAATATGACCAGACTTTGTAATTCTGGGGAGAATTACTAGACTATCATTCTAAGACTAGCTTACCAACTTCTGGCAAGTCTTAGAGTGAAAATAAAATCTCAGGGCATCATCCAGAATTAAGGTCAAACCAAAAATGGACTAGGCCTAGATCATAATAGACCATAATTGGATCATGATAATTGTCCAATGTCCTAACTGACCAACAGAAAGCTTAAATTCTGTAAGAAGTTTACATCATCCAAGGCCTACAAAATAGTTCATAAGCAATTCCTAGCATTTAATCAAAAATTACTAAGCATGACAGGAACAACTGACCAAAACAGACAATAAAAACAGACTTACAAATGATAGGGTGATTATACTCATCAGACAACATGATTAAAAAAAGAAGGAGAAGAAAAGAAAAGAAAAAAGAAACTATAATGAATATATTAAGAAAATGAAGAAACAGATGCAGAATTTTATCAGGCAACTGAAATCTATTAAAAAGAATCCAAAAGAAATTTCAGAACTGAGAAAATGATTTCTTGAAATTAAGAGCTCAGAAGGTGAGTTTAACAGCAGAACAGAAAACTAGTGAATTGGAAAACAAATCAGTAGATAAATTAGATTGAAGAACAGAGGACGTGAAAGTGGGATATTTAAAAAATAGTATTAAAAAAATGTATGGGACATAGTAAAAAATTCTAATGTACATGTAATTAGAGAAACCAAGAAAACGGAGGATAATGAAGTAGGATTTAAATAGATAACAGCTAAGGGGAGGTGAACCATGAGAGACTATGGACTCTGAAAAACAATCTGAGGGTTTTGAAGGGGTGGGGGGTGGGAGGTTGGGGTACTAGGTGGTGGGTATTATAAAGGGCACGAATTGCATGGAGCACTGGGTGTGGTGAAAAATAATGAATACTGTTATGCTGAAAATAAAAAATAAATTTAAAAAATAAATAAATAAATAAATACATAACAGCTAAGAAAATTCTAAAATAGACATTCAAGAAACTTCATAAAACAAAGGGGGATGAATTCAAAGACAACCAAACCTAGGAACTTTATTGTAAGAGCTCTCAAACCAAAGACAAAGGGAAAATCTCAAAAGCAGCCTGATTACATGTTTCTATCAAGAAAACAAAACAAAAACAAAAACAAAAAACAAAACTACAGATATCATCAAACAGAAAGATCAGACTTCAGAATTTTCTTTAATAACATGAAAAACAAAATTAGACAACCCCATGTTTTCAGGTGTTTGGTAATTCCAAATTATTTCTTTAGGCCTATTATGGCTTTTGAGTTTGTATTTGTGTGTGTCTGTGCGCGCATGTTTTCACATTTGGGATATGGTCCAAGGAGAAGTTAGAATATCTAAAAGTCTCACCTCAGAATCCATAATGAATACAAACACAAACAGATATTGTTACCAGCCATAAAAGTACAATAAGACAAAGAAATAAATTTGAAAAATTTGAAAAAAGTTAAAAGATTGAGATTTACTCTCCTTATTTAGAGGTTTTTGATTATATATATATATACTCTTTTATATATATATCTTGTTTTGATTATATGTATATTTTTATATATAAATCTCTTATGTGTATAAATCTTATATTTGGAAAATCATGCATATATAAATAATAAATATTATCTATAAATCTAATACCAAATTATTAGACAATCTACTGGCAAAATATTAGAACAATTATAGTGGGTAAGATCAGTATGCAATTGATATAGAATATACAAACCGATATATAAACTGATCAAATAACAACAAAATTTTTGTGAGGCTTGACAAACTGATACTTAA
Source organism: Mustela nivalis (assembly GCF_964662115.1). Classification (NCBI taxonomy): domain Eukaryota; kingdom Metazoa; phylum Chordata; class Mammalia; order Carnivora; family Mustelidae; genus Mustela; species Mustela nivalis. Next base: position 140,083,072 of record NC_139025.1, read on the forward strand.
ATTGATATGAAAAAACAAAGGCCAAATATCACTAATATAATTTTACAGAAGAAATACAATGTGTAGGAATCCGATAGCCCAATCTTAATTGACACCACAAAATATGATGATTAAAGTATGTGCCATCAATGAATTAAATATGGAAAAAATAGACAGTATTAAAACAAATCCATACGCACATTAAAATTTGATATGTGATTGAAATTAAAGTAAGAAGGCAGAATGATAGCCTCCAGTTTCTAGAAAAAACCACTGTGAGAGGATCAGTTGGCCAGGAGACAGACTCTTGATTTCAGCACAGGTCATGATATCAGGGTCTTGAGATGAAGCCCTGTGTTGGGTTCCTCACTCAGTGGGGCACCTGTTTGAGAGTCACTCTCTTCCTCTCCCTCTAACCCTCCCCCAACCTGTGCACCCTCTCTCTAAAATAAATAAATCTTTGTATCAAAAATTTAAAAAAAAATAAAAGTTTAAAACTTTTTACAAATGTGGTGGGAAAATAACCAAAAAATATGGAGACATGCATAACACACATATGCACCAGCATACACTCATATTTAAACAAATCACTTTATTCACAAGAAGGCAAACAAAACAAAACAAAATAAACAAGCAAACAACAACAATAACAAAACAATTCTTCAAAACCAAACATGTAGGAAAGGCAGAAATCCAAAAAGGCAAATAACTTCTGAATTTAGTTCTTCTGATGCAAGGTTGATGAATCATAGCTGTCATCTCCACACCTATATGCATGGACAACAGGAGAATAAGCCCAGGTTTTCCCAAATATTGGCCATCAATTACAAAATGTCTGCATAAATGTGGGATTCCTGAGACCTATCCCTTTAGTTTTTGGGTGAACAAGGGGAAAAAGTCATAAAGCAAAGAGGAGAGCAAGAAATGGGAGGAAAATAAAGCTTCTATAATTATTCTAAGTCTTTTAGGGAATATGCACGTTTTATTTCTCCTAGGTAAATACCTAGTAGTGGAGGGGCACCTGGGTGGTTCAGCGGGTTAAAGCCTCTGCCTTCAGCTTGGGTCATGATCCCAGGCTCCTGGGATCGAGCCTTGCATCAGTCTGTCTGCTCAGCAGGAAGCCTGCTTCCCCCTCTCTCTGTCTCTGCCTGCCTCTCTGCCCACTTGAGATCTCTGTCTATCAAATAAATACATAAAATCTTAAAAAAAAATACCTAATAGTGGAGTCATTAGGTAAGGGCATGTTTAAGTTTGAACTACCAAAACTTTTTTTCCCCTTCGTTTTTAGCTTTATTTTTTAATTAAAAAAAATTATTGTGTTATGTTAATCACCATAACGATACCGTTAGTGTTTTTTTATTTAAGATTTTATTTATTTATTTGACAGAGAGAGATCACAAGTAGACGGAGAGGCAGGCAGAGAGAGAGATAAAGGGAAGCAGGCTCCCTGCTGAGCAGAGAGTCCGATGTGGGACTCGAGCCCAGGACCCTGAGATCATGACTTGAGCCAAAGGCGGCCGCTTAACCCACTGAGCCACCCAGGCACCCCGAGATATCGTTAGTTTTTGATGTAGTGTTCCATGTTTCATTGTTTGCATATTACGCCCAGTGCTCCACGCAATCCATGCCCTCCTTAATATCCATCACTGGGTTCACCATTCCCCCATTACTATCAAAACTTTTTTAAAGTAGTAGTGTTTTCTATTCTCAACAGAACTTCATGAAAGTTACAGTTCTGTGAAATCTTATCAATAGTTTGAGTTTAAGTCTTTCATCATTCCAGGGGTTGAATTAAGAGTATCTTGTGGTTAGTTTGTATCTCCCTGATTCCTAAAGATATTAAGCCCATTTTCACATGCCTTTCAGTCTTTGTCTTCTTCTTAAGCCTTTTGGCCATTTTTAATTGGGTTATTTGTCTTTATTATTTAGTTGTAAGTGTTATTTATCTATTCCAGATACAAATCCTTTGTCAAATGTGCAGTGGTGAATAATTTCTCCTGGCCAATTCATGTTCTTAGTAATGCCTTTTGATAAGGAAAAATGTTCTAAGGTTGATAAAGTCCAATTTACCAATTAAAATAAATTATTGTGAGTGCCTAAGGGTGTCTTAAGAAAGTTTTGTTCACATTGAAGTGGTAAAGATATTGTCCTGTGTTTTCATCTAGAAACTTTGTAGTCCTAAGTTTTACCTTTCAGTGTCTGACCCATCCCAAATTAACATATACCAATGCTATAAGAAATGAGTTGAGGTTGATTTCTTTTTTATATAAATATCTAGTTGTTATAGCAACACATGTTCAAAGGTTTTACTTTGCTGATCTTCATCAGCCACATTATCATTGTTGCAAAAATATTTTGCTCATATCAGTGTGGTTCTATCTCTGAACTGTGGAATCTGTTCCACTGATCTATTTGTCTATCTTAATGCCAATACTAACCTGCTTCAATTAATATAGTTTTAGGTAAGTCTTGAAAATCAGTATTGTAAGTCCTGAACATTCTTCTTTTTGGGGGTTATTTGGACTATTATTGTTTCTTGTATATTAACATAATTTTTTTTTCATTTTTTAAAGGTTAATTTATTTGAGGGAGAGAATGTGAGGGGGGAGGGGGCAAAGGAAGAGGGAGAGAATCTGAAGTGGGGTCCCCACTGAGTGCAGAGCCCCACATGGGGCTAGATCTCACGACCCTAAGATCATGACCGGAACTAAAATCGAGTCAGATGCTTAGCCAACTGAGCCACCCAAGCACCTCTCCATATTTATCAATTTCTACAGAAAAGTTTGCTGAAATTTTGATTAGGAGCATATTGAATCTCTAGATCCATTATAGGGAAAAGATTGTTAAAATGGCCATTCAAAATTATGGATTTGTCTGTTCTTCCCTTCAGCTCTGTCCCTTAAGTTCTTTGCATTTTGAATCTTTAAAATTGAATGTTTATGTACAATTCCATTTCACTTCTTCTACTGGTTTCTACCTATATCAATGTGGGTTTCTTTTTTTTTTTTATTTGTTTATTTGCTTCCTTTTTTTGCAGTTACTCAGGGGATTACAGTTGTATCATTAACTTATCTTATTCCACACAGGATTAATGTTACATCCCTTCATATATAATATGAGACTCTCCTAACATACTTTCATTTACCACCTTCTGTCTTTTGTGCTATTTTTGTTCCATAATTTTTCTTTACATAGGTTACAAACACCATAATACTCGATAATCATTTTCACTTGAAATAGCAAAATGCCTCTTAAATAAATTAACAAAAAGAGTTTTTTAATATCTTTACCCACATATTAACAATTTCTCACACTCTTCATTTTTCATGTAGATATGAACTTATACTTGACATTATTTGGAACTTCCTTCAGCATTCTTTATAGCGCAAGCCTACTGGTGATAAAGTCTCAGTTTTTATGTCTCAAAATATCTTTCCTTCATATTTTTGTATTATAGGTTGACCATTCCCACTCACTCCCGCAACATTAAGGAATCATTACTTTAGAGACTCCATTATGTTTTAAATGAAGTCTTTAGAATTTTTATTGACTTTCCCATATATTAATCTCTTCCATACCCCCTTACTCCCCACTCCCAGACTGCTTTTAAAATTTTCTCTTTATTTGTAGTTAAGGCAACTTGACTATATTTTAGCTACAAATTGTTTCTTGGAGTCTGTACTTCTTGGTGTTTGTTGATTTTCTTGGATTTGTAGGTGGACATTCTCTTTTAAATCAAGTTTGGTGGGAAAATATGCTCCTATCTCTTCAAATATTATTTCTGACCCAATTTACCTTCTCTTCCTCCAAGTCACCAGTATATCCTCTGATATATTTTCAGCATTTGTTTCTCTCTTTACTATACTTTGTATGGTTTTTGCTGTTCTTTATTCAAATTAATTGGTTTTTGATCTATAGCAGCCAATCTCTCTGTTGATTCCATCTAAAAATGGATATTGTATATATCAGTTATATTTCTGTTTGGTTCTTTTTTATGGATTCATTTTTTCTGACATTACTCCCCATATGCTCATTCATTGTATTTTCCCTTAAATTTCAAGCATATTGTAATTGTCCTAAAGCCTTTGCCTACTAATGCCAACCTATGTCTTGTATTTGAGCCTATTTCCACTCACCTGACTTTTCTTTTGGTTTTGGGTCACATTTTCTTGTTTCTTCTCATGTCTAGTAATTTTTCTTTGTATACTGGACATTGTGTATGTGAAGACATTGAGATTCTGGATTTGACATCTTCTAAAAGAATATTGAGTTTAATTCTGGCAGAGAGGCAGTTTTCTTCAAAGATAAGCTTGATCCAGTCATGGTTTCTTTTTAGGCCTTCTTGGTAGGATCCAGAGAAACCGTTTTCCTAGGCAACGTGTAACCATACTCAAAGGCAGGTTTTGTGGTGGTGACATCTCAGCTAATGACCTGGCTGAGATGTCCAGCTATTCAGAAACTTAACATCTCTCAATACTGTGGGGTGATCTCTAAAATCTTGGCTCAGCTTTTCTCCACCAGGGTTCAAGAAATAGCAGCTCAGTATTTGGACAAAACTTGAAGGAGTCCTCATGAAGATTTATGAAATCCCTTCTCTGAGAATATCTCTGCTCTGGTACCACACTCTTTACATTCCAGCCTTGTAGCAGCCCTCAACTCTGATCTTGGTTAATTCTACCCAGAAAAAACTTCTAACTCTGTTTCAGTTCCAATTCCCTGTGTGGTAGTTTGGAACATGCCCCAGGCAGAAATCCAGAGTCAATGTGGTGTTTCCTTGAGTGATTTCATTCTTTCAAGGAGTCAAGTCCTGCATTGCTGCTTGTTCAGTATCTGAACAATTTGCTTTATATATTTCATCTAGTTCTATAACGGCTTATGGTGGAAGCATAAGTCTTTTAACTGTCCCTCCATCAAAGCCAGAATAAGAAGTTTAATGTTTTTGCCTTTTCTACATTTACAGTTTATATTCATCTCTCACTGTTGTCCTTCCCATTATATCTGCTTTTCCTTGAACACCTTTTAATTTACTCTTTAAATCTGAGATGGATGTTATATTTTTCTTTTGTTTCTTTTCTGAGTTCTATCAACTCCTATTTCATAGCTTCCCGTTTTTCATCTTTTCTATTCTGTGCCTCATACCCCTTCATATGTGCAGTGGCTCTTTTAATGATATTTAACTCACAATAGAGTGTTTTGTTGCAAAGTTCCTCATTTCATGACTTTTTTTCAGTATCTTCATCTGCCAAGGTTTTTGGTATTAATTTATGTTTTCTTCTTATAACAATATTGCACAGGTATTGACTTCTTATTTGTTATTGTAATTAATAGTATTGAATTTCCCCCCGATTCACAATAGCAAGAAATTCCATGTGGAGAGACACTTTTCTCTTTTCCAGGGAAAGGAAGCATAAGTATTGTCATTATTTAGAAGTCAAAATTTCCATATTCTGAGGCTATAGTAAATAACAGGGCTTTTCCCCCCTCTTTTGTTTTTCTTATTCTGTTTTTAAAAGATTTTACTTATTTATTTGAGAGAGTATGCGAGAGCATGATCTAGGTGACAGGCAGAGGGAGAAGCAGACTCTCCATTGAGCAGGGACCCCAACATAGGGCTTGATCCCAGGACTCCAGGATCATGACCTGAGCCAAAGGCAGTTGCCCAACCAACTCAGCCACCCAGAGGCCCCTGTTTTTCTTATTGTTAAAGGCTATTTTGTTTCAGTAAGTTCTTTATTTTGGACTAGTACCTTCATTATCCAATAAAGGTAAAACCCTAAAGAGACACCACTTATACACTATGTCTCCTTTTCCATGAAAAGGGACCTTACCAGAAGCTCCTTTTCCCTTTGACTTTCCATGGCTCTGATTCACTTGATCTAAAACCTTTTCACAACATTTGCCCAATCATGATGAGACCATCCAAAAGGAAATTTTTAATTTTTGTAGTGAAGTACTCACATCAAAGATTTTTAAATATTGGCAATTTTTAAATGACATTCCCAACCAAATCCATTAGCTTAGTGTTCAGTAAAGTTTTGATTGTTCGAAGTAGTATCAAATCTTAGACATTTTTTTCTGTAGAAGAATATGAGCACATTGCACTGAACAGTATTAAGATACTTCCAGACTTCCTTCAAGTGAAGAACAGTGAGTAGAAATAAGAAAATGACATGGAGTGTTATATAGCACAAGTACGTGGAGAGATTTTTCTAACAATGTGTTCTTGCTCCCTATCTCCACTACCATGAAGGAAATATAATTTGAGGTGATTGAAGAAGTTGACATGTATGTTTTGAGATAAATAAAGCAGGGGTGGGGTAGCAAGGAAGGAATGAAGGAGGAATAAGAGGGAAGAAGGGAGGAAGGAAGGAAAGGGAGGAGAGAGGTGGAAGGAAAGGAGAGGGGAGGGAACAGAAAAAGGAGGAAGGAAGGAAAATACTCCTGGATATTTCTGGAAAATTCTCAACCACTGGCATTATCATGAAAACAAACACCAAAATAGAAAGAATGGCAATTTAAATTTTTTTTTTTTAATTCAACTTAACAGATAGTGTATTACTAGTTTCAGGGGTAGAATTTGGTGACTCATCAGTTGTATAAACATCTAGTGCTCATTACATCAAGTTCCCTCCTTAATGTCCATCACCCAGTTACTCCATCCTCCTACTCACCTCCCTTCCAGGAACCCTCAGTTTGTTTCCTAGAGTTAAGAGTTTCTTATGGTTTGCCTCTGTTTAAGTAACCCCAGAAACACACGGGGGGAGTTGGACATACATCAGTAGTTAGGGACCAGTCAGAGTCAGAGGAGAAACTGGATGATACTAGAGAGCAGGAGAGGTCTTGTGGGGCAGGGCAGTGGGTGGGGGCAGCTGATACACCAGAGGAGACAGAAAGGGAACCTGGAAATGCAGACAATACTCACCTGACATAAAACTACATGTTCTTCTCCTTTTCCAGAAAACCAATGCCTGACCTCCCTTAGCTCAACTTGTCTTTGAACTAAAGGGAGTTACGTGCTCTAATGAGGGAGGCATGCTTAGCTTTTGGAAGAGTTCACAACCAACTGCTAGGGAAGTGGTGTTAATGCTTGATTATGAGGCACACAAGCAAACTGAGGGGGTCCAATGCAGAAGTGCAGCTTTGTAAAGACATTCAGATATACACAGACTAGATGCACTAACTGGAGATCAATTAGGGTTAAAAAAAAAAAAAAGTCTCAGAGGTTTTGAAGTCCATGCCCAGGAAGAAAAGTTAGATGATCCTCCATGATCCACGAGGGCAGAACTAGCATTTCCAAAGGCGGCAGGCTTGGCTTTGACATAAGGATGGCCCTTCCAACAGGTGAAGGTGAACCAGCATGAATAAAACAGATATTCACAGGTAAAATGGCCATCTGGTGGGAATGTTGGAGAAGAAATTGAAACATGGAAGAAAAGTTAGATTCCAAGGCATATCTCACTCCTCCTGGGATCCCACGACTTCATGTTGGAGGCAAAAACACCACGGTGAGTGAAACGGGCTTGTTCCAGCTTCTCCCACTCAACCTGGGACCTGGAGAAATGTCCTTAAGTACTTTCAGCCTAGTTTCCTCCACTGTGGATGGAACAATGATAGCCCTATCTCATAGGTTGTGAGCTTCTTTAACGAGATGATAAATGTCCCATGTTTATCCGGAGCACAGTCAGACCCTAATGGCATTTGCTGCTGCTATTATTGAGAATGAATGTGACACTGGGACACAGCACAGTTCATCTACTTTGCGGATTCAGACAAGGGAAGATTCAGCAGATATTCCAACAGGCCCTTGGGTGTGTGGACACAGCAAGGTCAAGGACAGAGAACAGAAAATCGTCAACAATGATACCACATGGCATGTGGTCTAGAAGAGGGGAAAATGTGTTGGTCAATGATCAGTTGATCATTGAGAGGAACAACTGCCAAGCCTGGCCCCCTAAGAGGTAACTATTTGCAAGAGGAATTAAATAGAAAAAGTGCCATCTTAAAAATAAGTATACAAAATATGATCCAGGAAGAAAACTTTCCTCATTGGCAGTCTTACGAAGAGAAGTCATGTGTTGGAATTCATGGAGAAGGAAAGAAGCAGAATGATGAACTTTTCCCTGGTATTATGACATGTCAGAAATGCAAAATACACTGAAACTTGGAACTAGAGGCAGTGAGGACGTGATTTGGACCAGCACAAATGTATTTTAGACTTCTTTCTGCCACTGGGTATCATTATTTCTCAAGAAAATTACCAGGAAGACACAGACTGTCTTAGATAACCCCTTGGAGTGTTCATTCATCTACTACAATGTAAAACGGTGCAACTGGACGGCCTCCTTGATCACTTAAACCTATAAACCACAGCATATCACCCTTAAGTTTCCGATTCTGCAGGAATCTCATTTTGCATGGAACAGCTTCTAAAATCCCAGCAAAGAAAGTATGTTTCTTTCTGTCTCTGACATGAACGGTTGGCACTATCCTGGATACAGCAGGGGCAAAATATGTGTGAAATTGAATCATTCCAGTATAGGGAGTTAGATTATAGGAATATACCAAGAGGATTAAAAAGGAGTTGGATGCTGAGTAAAGAGCCTTCAATACTTCTCCCGAAATCTTGTCAATTGCCTGTAATTAAACATAAAATAATTTTTGTTTTATTTACATTTTCTCTTTTCAAATGCATAATAGATTCTATAACTTTGGCTGAACTGTCAAACCTGCTTCAAATTTAATTATACTATAAATAAAAATGCCAGAAAGAGGAGCTTTTACTTAAAAAAAAAAATCTAGTATGACTTCATTCCTGGCTTCTGTTGTCATTTGTGACGTTCAAAGCTGTGACTGTTGAAGAAACGTGCTGTGTCATGATCCTCTCTGGCCTCTTTAATTACTGGGATCACACCAATAATGAGGGCTGGTGGACCCCAAAATGAGACTCACCAGAGAGGGAAAGGAAATCATTGATTTAATTCTGCTGGAAGCATTAGGTGAGGCATTTTTGGTATTAGAAGTGTCTTTACCGCTTGGGCTGTGGTGGGTGCTATCCTGGGAGTGACGGGATTTGTATGTGAATGCCTGTTCCACCCTTTAGCAGCTCTGTGTTAATGTGAAAGCCAGTTAACCTCAGTGAACCTATAATAATTAAACTGCAAAATCAGAATAATAATTCAGACTTCACAAAGTTGTTATGAATATTAAATGGGGATTTATACCAAAATGCTTGAATAATTATAAATCAGCTTATAAAATTAAAGTAACAGTATTATTTTGCATAAATTAATTTTGTTACTTTGCATAATAAACAACGCAAAGAAGCACAGCGCCCTGCCTTCATTTCAAACTTTGGTTAGGAAGTTTATTTTATTCTTGATTCCAGAGATGCCGCATACACCTCATTTGAACTTTCTGGAAGGGACTTCTGTTGATTTCATTTGAGTCTCAACTTTAGGGATATGCTATTGAGAGGGTCACTTGTGGGGGTGGGACTAGGTAATCCATAAGGCCCTTTCCAGCACTGATTCCTGTGATCCAAAACCAAAAATGACCTTAACTATAAAATGTCATTTCTCCCTTTGCTTTTTTTCAGTCCTGCCCTTAGATCACCCCTGGCTTGATTTTCCTGCAAGCCCAGAGGAAGGGAATGTCATGGGAAGAGAAACAAGCCTGGCAGAAGCAGGACACCAACTGGATCCAAGAACCTTGCTCCTTGTCACTACCCTCAGTCCATTCCCTGGGTCTCTCCATGTGTTCTGCATGTAAGAGCGCCAAAAACTTTAGTCGATGCAAATATACAGTATTGAGCTAGCAGGACTGTTCAGAAGGAGGGGCATCTGTGGAAAAGGGGGGGGCAGTATGCGTCAAGGTACGTTCATAGAAATAAAATGTAGACAAAGGTACCAGCTAAAAGAAACACAACGCTGCAGAATTATGATATGCTTCATTTCAAGTGCAGGAGAGGAGAGTGCTGAGAACCCAGTGGGATCATGATTAGGTAGCCTTAAGTTTGCTCTGTGGTCAGATGCTATTAGCCTCGCCATCTCACAATAGAAAAGGGGGGAACTATGGGGTTACTGGGTGGCTCAGTCAGTGAAGCATCTGCCTTCAGCTCAAGTCATGATCCCAGGGTCCTGGGATCGAGCCCTGCAAAGGACTCCCTGCTCTGTGGGGAGCCCGCTTCTCCAGTTCCCTCTGCTGCTCCTCTGCCCCACCCAACCCCAGCTTGTGCTCTCTGGCTCTCTCTCTCTCTGTCAAATAAATAAATAAAATAATTTTTTTAAAAAGAGAGGATAACCTACATGAAATTAAAGCAGCAGCACAGAACAGCATAAAGCTGGTCTTTCCTAGTACATAGAGTTTTTCCTGGTTTGAAATTTTCACATCAATAAAGAACAGATATTGTATCTATTCCTACATGGGCAGGTATTCCTATAGGATTAATTATTAGAAGCAAATTGCCAGATCCAAGGTCAAGTACATTTAGAATCTGAATAGAGTGTTATTCTGTCCCAGTCAATGGGCCAAATCAGATTTCCATAGGCCACAGGAGACTGCCCATTCTCCACATCCTCACCAGCCCTATACCTTGTTTTAAAATATTTTGCTGGTATAACAAGCAGTATCACTTAAGTTGCATTTGTGCGATTGATAGCAGAGGTGAATATATATATATATATATTTTGCACGTTTCTTGGCCATTCTTATTTTCTCAGCTTGCCCATGGTATTTGCTCCTTTTCTCATGCAGCTGTTTGTCTTTTTCTCGTTAATATATAGGAATTCTTTACTCTGAATGTGAATCTTTGTTTGTAATTTTTGGTGCTGATAAAAATATCTCAGCCATCAGTTTATCTCTCATCAATGAGGTTTTTTTCATCATATAAATGTTTTTGAGTTTTCGTGGTGGTAAAATCTTTTTATCTTTTTCTCTATACAATTTCATTTTTATTTTTTTCTTAGGAAAGCTTTTCCTACTCGAAACTGTTTCAAGAAAAATCATTTTTTTTCCTCCTTCTAGGATTGCTACTGCTGTTTGCTTGTTTATTTTTTTTTTTTAAAGATTGTATTTGAAAATGAGCTAGATTATGTTTTCATATGGCGTGGGGTATTTTTTGTCAGATGGATAACGAATTGTCCCCAAAATATTTATATCAATTCAGGATTTTTCCTCCTAAGGCACAAATGCACAAATTCTTCTTGTACATCGAATTCCCAAAGACATATGGGTTTATCAGCCCTCTTGCGAGCCCTGGATAAATTTGAAAGGGCACAGAAATTCGGTGGAATAAAAACGGCATGTAGCAATTACTTTATTCTACCATATTATTAAAACAACAATAATATCTACTTCATCTCCTGGAATTTTCTGTTTCCTCTAAGTCAATGAAATGTCCTTTAAATAACTTTGACCAGCCATAGAGAAGGCAGATTTCCTGGAGACAATTCAGCTGTGGCGTCCCAACCACCTAAGCCCCCGATGGAGTCAGCATAGGAGAAACAGGTCCACAGGTAACTGAAAGGCTGTTGAGATATTTGTGTGGGGTTCAGTAAGGTCAGAAAGCTGCTTCTCACTCAAGCAGCCTGGAGCCAGGCAACTCATCTGAAGGTGCACGCCCCCCTTTTCCTTCTGGGTCTGCAGGTGCTGGCTGAAGCGGGCTCTTACAAGAGCGTGCTGAGGCTCTCCTGATAATACAGTTTTTCCAAGTGGGAACATTCCCAGCCAAAACTTTCAGATTCAGCTCTTCTAAACAGAGAACTGAGCCAACCGGGTTGCAGCCTCCTATATGATCCGAGGTACTGGGCTCTTTGACAGACGCAGAACAATGTGCCCTGGGAAAAAGACCCCTTGGGAAAGCAAAGCCCAGCCTCCAGCCCGGGCTTGCGCAGCCAAGGGGTTGCGGGAAAGGAGAGGGTGAATATTCTTCTTGACTTACCACCTACTGAATTAGGCTCAGAGAGGGGCCAGGATTAGCAAGTACTGTATGGCCAACACAGGTCTTTTTATGCTGCAAGATAAACACACACTCTTTCAGGTTATAGCACGTTAGGATCTCCTCCCTGTGTAGGGAACTCACCCGGTGAGGATCTGCCACTTCCTGGTGACTCAGGGGACCACAACAGCATACTTGGACTGAGGACAGTCTCCTTGAGCCAGAGGTGAGCGGGACCCTGTGCAGGGAGGAAACGGAGCTGAGGCTGAGCTTTCCCTGTTCAGCTGCAATAGGCATCACCTTGTGTCAGAGAAGACAGCAGAGCCCATTTGACAGGCGACAACCATCCTCCTCCTGCATTCAGACTAGTTCGGCTGGAAGACACCAACGTTGTGTGGATGCGTGTCAATCAGTGTATATCTTGAGTATGAAAAATGCAAAAATATCCCCTTTGATGGCTTTGACTTTCCTTTGCTTCCACACCCAAGCACTCACCTCCCCACCTCCACTCCGTGACGGTGGTGTTCCATCCATACCCCTCTAACTGAGTTCCCAGGCCACACTGTCCAGCACAAAAGCCACATGAGGCTATTGAAACTTACATTCAAAGGAATTAAAATTAAATAGAATTAAAAACTCTATTCCTCTGGCCACATTTCAAATAATCAACAGTTTGTGTCCACCATAACAGAGAGCACAGATTTAGAACATTTCCACGATTACAGAAGTTCTATGAATCTCACATAGTCCTTGCATACCCTCACAAGTCCTTGCATACCCGTCTTTCTATGTTTTCTTCTCTGCTCTGCCTTCAAAGAGGATGGGACCCACTAAGGAAACAGACAAAAGCCAGTATTCTTGCAAATGAATCAGCGGTCCCAGTTGGTGATAGGATATGAGGGAAGGTGCTGGGGGCTTGGAGAGAGGGCAGTGTGTGGTCCAAGACCTTCCGGGAGCGCCACAGACTTCACTTCAAGCCATCACTTTGAGAAGTGAAGTTTCAGTGGAGAAATGAAGAATCCATGGACGTGAGTGTGTACATATGGCATAGAGGTTGGAGCAGGTGTAAAGGTGTTCACCCTACAGAGACAGACAAGGGGAGAGAGCCAGAGGAGGAACAGATCCCAGAACGTCTCTGGTTTCCCTGCATTTGTTTTGTTTCCAAGCCCATAGAGATGCTGCGCTCTGATTTATTCTGTTTCCTGCTCTATCACCAGGCTCCCAATCAAAATTAGGTTCTACCCAAGGTACCTCAGCCTAAAAACAAGATAAGAACTTTCAATTCCTAAAATGCATATTAAAATTCCCACCCTTTGCACATCTGGTGGAAAAAGTCAGGCCCAGTTTGCACTGCCCCCCATCCAAGCTGAGCAAGAAAGGCCAAGTTTGCGCCACTGTGCTGGTGGCTCTTGGCAAATGTATATAGGGAATCGCTGAGTCAGCAGTGACTTAGAGCCCCTTGGAGGGAGGAAGGGGAGCATTCGGAAAACTCAGATTCCCTCAAAAAGAGGAAAGTTACAGGAGGCCAAGATGCAAGTGAAAATCATTAAGCAGAATATTTGTAACGTGGCTCTAAAATTAGGCTGAGCTGGCAGTTTTCATCTGAATATTATTTATGGAATTCTTTTATGACTTACATGCTTCCTCCTTAAACAGATGCTTCAAGAACAAAATTGTAAGGGAAAGCCAGCATTTAAAACAAAATTTCCAAATACTATGCTAGGTTGCCTAATTGAAGGAATAAAGACAAGTGTGGAATCACATGTCTGATTTTAATAAGCAAATAGCTCAAGTTGGAAAAGAGCTACTACTCAATGTCCCTTTCCAATGTAGCAGAATTAAAATGAACTTTAAGCTAGCTATTTTAATGATGGAAACAAAAGGACTGATTAAAAGGGGATTCCTAAAATAATCCAAACTTTGAATTATTGATTTAGGGAAGATTTACACATGGAATTATTGAGCAAGAAAACGAAGAAGGGAAACATGTATAATGTGAATTTTTGAAAAGCAAATATTGAGAAAACTCTTATATAAATATGGACAAAAATTTCAAAAGTTAGGTACCACTTCATGATAATATGTTAAATACAGATCCAGTGTCAGTAAAATCAGACAAATAGAAGGCGTGTGTGTGTGTGTGTGTGTGTGTGTGTGTGTGTGTGTGTAACTTGCTTATAAGACTTTCAGTTCTCTTTTTTTTGCAAGTCCCACATGGTGGTGGTTTTACCATGTTTAGTTAACCTCTTTCTTGAGACCAGGTTTCTGCTCTCAGCTGTGCATTCCTGGTGCCCTAGGACAGTCTCTGGTATGCATTAGGCATGAGATGAACTATTGTTGCATAAATGACACCAGATAGATCAAACAGCATAGTTGGTAGAGGATGCTTGGAAACAAGTAGAAAAGCACAAGAGTTGAGGTCAGAGAACTGTAGCCAAGGTATTTCCTGGGAGAGGCAGGCACATGAAACTTGAAGACTCTATGGACTTGGATTCTGCACCAAAGACATAACCTACTGATGTAGTTTGTGGAGCCCAGTGCAAAATAAAATTTCAGGGCCTCTCGCTTAAATAATTATTAAAGGGGGTCCTGGGTGGCTCAGTCAGTTAAGTGTCTGACTCTTGATTTTGGCTCAGGTCATGATTTCAGTATCATGAGATGGAGTCCCACCCAGGGCTCCTCGCCCAGCAGAGAGCCTACTAGTTCCTCTCTCTTACCCACCGCTTTCTCCCTTTTTCCCCCACCCCTAACTCATGTACACATGTATGCACTTGCTCTCTCTCTCTCTCGAATAAATCAATATAAATAAATAAATAATTAGAAGAAGAAAATAAAGATTTGTAAGAAGTTCAAGATTGTGACCACAGAGCATTAAACCCATCAGGGGGCTCTGTGCCCATGCACGGTCACAGACCTGTGACACCAACCCCAATAAAGGTGATCAAGGGTCCTTGAGAGACGCATTTAAGAAAGATCTTTAAGCAGGATCACTACAGATGTAGTGGAGGCAACTGTTGGCAGAAGGTCTGGGGAAATCGCTTGGAAGAAAGGTGCACCAGCAGTGCAAGAGGAAGAGGAGGGCCTGAACAAAACAACCAGTGGTCGCAGGGTTGGAGAGGTGCGGACACTGTCCAAGAGGAAATGAAGGAACGGGGCACCACTATCCTGATTGCACTGGGGGTGCAGACTCCAGGTAAATGGAGCTGCAGCAGGTCCAGCCCGCCAGGACTCCAACATGCTTCTGAAAGTAATAGTAAACCAGGGAATGTGATAACCGTGATAGAGCTATGAAATAGTAGAAATAACCCACTAATAATCTCAGAGGAGACTGACATCATTTCCTTTATAGGACCTGGGAGAACAGGACCTGCTCCATATTAACACTGGCATGGGTGCTGCATCTCAAAATATTGTTCAGATGCCGGGGGAGCGGGGAACAGTCAGTTGACAGACTGCCTCCTGGTTTCAGCTCAGGTCATGATCTCAGGGTCATGAGATTGAGCCCCACGCTGGGCCCCACACTCAGCGCAGAGTCTTCTTCGGAATTCTGTCTCTCCCTCTCCACCAACCTCCCTCCCCAAAATATATAAATAAGTTTTAAAATGCACATATTGTTAATTTTTGAATAAAAAGCAGCAGGGAGGAGAGTCCAAGAGTCCAGGAGTCCAGTCAAGTGAGTGAGGAGGATATATACAAGCAGCGTATAGACAAGGATCCCGTGATGTTTGGGATCACAGCACTTTTCTGAGCAAGTTGAGTCCTATTTACAGGTGATAAAAGGAGGTCACCTGGAAGCAAGGTGATACTTTCAAGGTTACAGCGAGAGCTAGAAAATTATGTCACCAGACTCCTTTTCCAGGGTTTTCTCCAACAGACCACACTTTCTTCCCCAAAACTCTTCTATGGTATAGACTGTTAGTCACTGATTGGATTAGCAACATGGCAAATTCAGTGGAAGGCAGGATAGATGCCAGATGTTGCAACCACTAAGGATTTGAAGGATAAATAATCAAAGGGTTGGAAATGAGCTGGGCACCAGGGTTAACCCATTCAGGGTAACAACATGCTCCTGGCAAAGACTAGCTTCCTGATCTTTAGGATCAAGGCAAACTACTCAGCCAAATTCAGTGCACAAGTGCTCATGAAATGGCAGATTTGGTTTTTTTGCTTTTGTTTTTTGCTTTTCTTCAAGTTATGCTTGAATGCCCAGTATTGTCATGAGAAAGTGCTGGTTGGAACGTTTGCTTCTCTCTTATTGATGGGCAGCTGTGGTTGACAGAAATATAAGACTCAGAAGTTTCGGTCCCTTGGCCCCATCCGTCCATTCTGGCTTAAGATGATTACACAGCTATTTTGTATAACAAGAGCCAGACAAAAGAGAGACAAATGGTTGTATTTCTCAAACCAGCTCCATCAAGGATTACTCAGAGCATGGTCTCCTTCGTCTTTGCAGACTTATACTCCCATTATGGCTTGGAAATGGTAAGTCATTTTTCACAAGGCTGATCTTTAACTAGTTAGCACTGGAACTGTTAACATTGGTGCATCCTGCAATACTGGACCTTTGTTTTCTGACCCTTCTGGCTTCAGGTGTCCTGTACATTCCCATCCATCACAGCAACCTCTTGGATAGCCTGATTCTGCTCTTCCATGGCCCTTCACGATGGGAGCCCAGAACCTGAAGAAGGGGAAATGGCCAAGGAAACGGCTTCCCAGAACCTTTCAGAAGGAGCCACAAAACCACTGTTCCTGAGAGAAGACCATGTAATATATCATCTCCTGGAATACTTTAGAAATTAAGAAATGTTTTATTATAAATTACATCAAGTCCACAGATATAAATCAATTGTAAGTGAGAAAAACTAAAACATATGTCACTCTTACCCTTATCAATGTAAATTACTAAGTAATTTAGTGAAGTAACTAAAGAGACCATTTCCATGATGGGCTATGGCTACAGGATTCCACAACCCAACCCTCTTCCTTTCCTATTAGGGATAACTCCAACAGTCACAGATCACCCAAAGGAAAACCCCGCATTACAGAAGACATAAGGGAATTACAGTTTTAGAAGGATGAGAAAAATCAGGCAGAAATTACATGCATACGTACACAAAACAAAAAACAATGTTCTCATTATTTTAGGGTCTTAGAAAACCTATGTGTCTCAATATGCCTGGTTGTCTTCATCAAAGAGCATTTATCAAGGGGGAATTCTCACATGCTCTGCTGTGTCATTCACAAAAGGAACTATACATCCCTTGCTCTGTCCCTAGAGGGTGGCATCCCTTGTGCACTGGGTCCATGAGGGGGAAATCATTTCCACAACTCACAAAATGTCCTAATTGAATGGTGAGAGGAGAGGCCATTTGAGGAGAACTAAAAGTAAAATGGTCTCAAGAGTGTCCCTGTGGATTTCTACAAAATCTTTTAATAAAAGCAGCTGGAATTTCATCCTGGCTCACTCGCTTTCGTTATGTGTCCCAAGTACTTCAATCTAATTTTTTTTCTTTTTTCTTTTACTACTTGTGCCAAATATCAGAGTCTTGAAAATACTGGAAAGATTGTTTGCTTTTCATTTTGTTCCTTTCTCAGGTTCCTTTTGAAAATGGGTTTCGGGCTCAACATTCCTTGGACACATTTCTTTGCAGTGAGTTATTGAAATGAGTGTTTCCTTGTGGCAAAGTTTAGCTATGAGTGCCACTAGGCCATTAAGCTATAAGGCGTAGTGCAGCCCCCCTGAGCATCCCTGCATTTCCTTACATACTGCAGATTCAGGGGAGGGAGAGAGGGGAACAGCCACATCCAAGGTGGCTGATACTTTGGACTCACTCAAGGCTTGCTATCATCATATCTCCTAGAAAAACCCAGGCAGCCCCTAAAGCCCATCCCAATGTCCCCACAGTGTCCATATGCCAGGATTCTCTCAGCACCACTATTTGCCCGGTGAAGCCTATTGAGCACTATCCGTGAACATCAGCTGGCCTAAAGCTGACGTCTTTCTACAGACCATGAAGCAAATGGGAAAATAATGGGACTTGGCACCCACAACCTTGACTCTCAGTTCCAGTTCTATCTTTGGTAGTAATTAGTATCATAATTAGCTGGGAAGGTTGTTTAGATTCACCGAGTCTCTGGGGGGTTTTGTCTGTTTGTTTTCTAAAATGGGCTATTCATATAAAACTATAGGAAAAACTAACCAAAAGAGGACATTACTTTGCATTAAAAGTAAATATAAAAAATAAAACTAGATTTAAAAAAAATACCTAAACTGCAGGTTTGGGTGGCTGGCAGAATGACTCTCTGGGGGACTTAGAAAAATGCTCAGTCTGGTCTTGATCAATCATTTGGGATTGATAAAGATGATAACTGAGTAGACCAAGACTTGGGAAAATCCAGATTTCTAGGCCCAACAATGTATGAGGCACACTAGCAGTCCCCACTAACCCTGCACCAGGGAAAGAGGTTTCAGAAATGGAGAGAAAAGAGGGAGGGACCATAAACTAATATCCGCCTTGTAAAATTTCCAGGAAAAGAATTATATATTTCCAAGAAAGTTATTAATAAATTAAGTATAATTAGCATCTGTATGGCTCCTCACAATTAGTTTTCATATCCTTTTTAATCTTACTTAATCGTAGTTGATTCTACCTACCTAATCTCATTCAATTCTTACCACAACCCCAGTGGTATCAGAATTGTTGTTAGGGAGACTCAAACCCAGGCCCCCACATACAGTTTCATTATACTGCAAGTAAGGTGGTATATTTTGGCAGATTTGCCTACTCTTGATATACCCATTAACCTCTCCAACCTCATGGGAAAACTGGAATGATGGCACAAAATTAAAAGGAAAAACCCACAAGAAGTAAGAGTCTGTGGACTTGAACTTTGTCCATTTGCTTTCCCAAACCCACATGTAGTCTGCTTACCCTCTCCTTTTATTTCCATCTCTATTGGCCTATGTATCTAGCCAGGCTGGGGCAGTTATCTCTGATCCTCATGTGAAATAGTGAGACCATGATTCAGAAAAAAATGCTTCTCTTTGGAAACACCCTCTGAAAATAAATCAGACATTTCTTCTTTTTTCAGTGAATGGCTTCATTTCCCACCCTTTTCTGTCTTCTAGAAGTATGAGTTCCATTTGGGGTGTGAAATCCACCATGGTTCCTTGGGCAATGCTCAGATGAGACTTAAGCTCCCTATTGTAAAATCTGCAAGAAACAAGAGGGCCTTTTGCATTCCCAAAGAGCTTCAGATCTGGATGGCACAGGAAGGCAAGCACCTAAACCTGTCATAATTGTGCCCAAATTGAAGACCTCTTGTCGATGACAGGAGGGATGCCACAGGTTTTTTAACGTCATCTAATTTGGCTGAGCTGCTAAAGAGAAGTTACAAAAATGTACGTGCCTTCTGTCATCCAAAGGGACAGCATCAATGCCTTTGAACCAATAGACTTTTCAGCTAAGAGAAAATTAAAAGCAAATAGCAAGGCTCTGTGTGCACCTGTGTCCTTGTCTAGCACATGGATGGTGAGTTCCAGCATGTTTGGGCCTGGCTTTGCCTTCTTCTCGACAAGAGAAGGGGAAGGGGGTCAAGGACAAAGCTGACGGGCAGACTGCAGGACACTACTTGCTATAGTCCTTGCATTCGCCACCTTAACAGTCAAAGAAATTAATCTTATCTCAATGGATTTCAAGATTCCAGCATGGCTGGCTGGCCTGGTTGTGAGAGAAGCTGGATAAATACAAAAGTATCCCCCAAGTCAATTTTTCTCAAGAAACTCATTCTTTATCTGAGGTAATCAAAAAGCAGATAAATGGTAACTTGAGCAATAGGCTCCATTTTAGGCAAAGCAAATGATGTATACGAAAAATAAAAATAATTCCTCTGCAAAGAATAGTCAGGGAAGGAGGGAGAGAGGGAGGGAGAAGCAAAGACAGGAAAAGAGAGAGACAGATTAGGTGTAATAACCACACACAGATAAAGTTTTACCCTTAACTCTGTCCCCCTGTTGACTGCATGACCATTAGTATGTGTGGACGACTATGACTATGGGGGCATCTGAATGTATCTGTATGTCTGTGTGGACATGTGTGGACATGGTGGGAGGGAGAATGTGTATGGGCCTGAGGTATGTGCAGGGGGCAGGTGAGAGGGATGGGTACAGGCAAGCAGGTGTGTATCTTGAGATGTGGGTGGGGTACCTGGGGGGCTGCGAGCTTAGACATATTAGAGAACATGTATATGAGAGTATGTAGGTGATATGTGTAAGCTATAAGGGGGATTGTGTTTGGTAGGTGGTAAGTGGTGGGTTTGTGGACATCAGGTGGGAACTGTGTGCACAGAGCTGCGTGTATGTATGTAGGGTACGTGTGAGGGTTGAGGGCGTGTGCATAGGGAGTGTGTGTGGATACGGTGTATTAGAGGAGGATGTGCATCTGTGCAATTAAAGTGAAGTATGGGACCCGATGAAAAACCAATTGAGCTTTCCTTTTGCCTCAGCTGCCCCACCCATGGATCCTGGTGCGACACCTAGAGTGTCTTGTCCCAGAGATGTCTCCACATGCTTCTTCAGTCCCCTGGAACTGCTTCAGAATCCAAACCACACTTGGAAGCCCACACCCATGTCTCCTTTGCTGCAACTCAGAAGACTGCCTTGCCATGATTTATGTGACAACAGAGCCTTTATTCCCCCACTGGACTGATTTGGGAAGAATACTTCTGGGCCACAATTCCTGCTAATAAATTGTCTTCCTCATCATGACTGCCATGACCATCGCCATCGCCATCGCCATCATCCCCATGTGTGGCGAGGTGCTCAGTGGTGATGATGCATCATCACCTCCTTGCTCTGTTTCCTAAGTCAGCTAATGACACATTATCCTTTGTGAAACTTAATTCTGTGGTATGAAATACAGCTGGATTTGCTCATGACTCCATGTTACTAGAGGGAAAAAAAAATCTTTGAAACCCTAAGACTGGGGAAGCTTAGAGATCTTCAAATCAACATACAATCTCCATTTCTTGGCCAAAGCCTTAATCCCTCCAGACCCCTTCTTGATTCTACCCTAACATGCAAATTCTCTCACTACAGCTCCAACTTCTGTACCCCTTCTACCACCTTCTAAAATACAAAATTAATAATCCATACTATTCCCATGGATGGTTGCATGGAGAAATATTCCTTTTGTGGCTATTGTCTGTACATGAATAGATGTGTCACAATACCGCTAGTGACAATGATGAAAGCACTATTCCTCCATTTTCCTGCATGGAACTTCATGGAGAGTAGTTAGTTACAGCATTTGTCCTGGGGTAAGAGCATTTTCACAAGCCTCCATATTTCCATTTCACAAACACCCATTCCCAGAATAGTTGCTGAAGAATTTCTCAGGGACAGCACAACAGGTGCAGTGGCAGAGATATTGCAAGTGTGCCAAACTGTTGAAATTGAAGGCAGAGCTCAGTCTAGTTAGGAGAAAATAGCACCTGGTATTTTCTCCAAGGAAGGGAGAGAAGGAAAGAAATGCCAGGGGCGGATGCACCCTACCTCTATCCAGGCAATGAGATTTTCTCTGATTGCACTGGAGGGAACAGTGGAGAGGTTATTCAAACATGCAGAGAATTCAGTTCTCATTTTTCTGGCCCAGTGAGTTCTGTATCCTTCTGCATTAGGAAAAGAAGTGACAGTGTCCTCAGAACTTTTATCTGGATCCAGGCAGAAGGGAGAGTGTGTCCCATGCCTGGAGGCAAAGATCTGCAGCACCCCATGTGGCTGCTGGTCTAAGTTCTTCCGAAAGCCAGATGGTTGTTAGGTCTTCCAGAGACCCAGATGGCAGATCATGCCCTCGCTCTCCTCTGGCATCGACCTCAGGCCACAACCAGGGAAAGCACAGATGTCCCAGCATCACCAAAATTGGGCTCCTCCCCGCCGTGGGACTGGGGCCGAGAATATTAGGACTTAATGGAGAATGTACATTCACTCAATTATAATGTCAGGCAACCTGCTGATGTATACTATTTTTCCCTGATGGAATTGTTTTGAAGACTGATTTAGACTTCAGAGAGTAATGATATTAGTTTCAAGTGTACAACATAGTGGTTCACCAATTCTATACATAGCTCAGTGCTCATCACGGCAGGTGCACTCCTTAATCCCCTTCACCAATGTCATCTACCTCCCAACCATCTCCTCTCTGCTAACCACCAGTTTGTTCTCTACCATTAAGAATCTGGGTCTTTTTGTTTAGTTTTGGTTTGGTTTTGCGTTTGGTTTGTCTCTTTTTCTCTTTGCTCATTGGTTTTTTTTCTTAAATTCCACATGTGAGCAAAATCATAAGGTATTTGTTTTTCTCTGACCGGCTTATTTCACTTAACATTATACCCTGTAGCTCCATCCACGTTGTTGCAAATGGTGATATTTCATTCTTCATTATGGCTGAACAGTATTCCATTGTGTATAGATATACCACATCCACTTTACCCATTCACATAGACTAACAATAATCAGCTCATCCATGAACATGGTTACAAACATAATGTGGACACAAAATGTATCAGAGCCCATGTTTTAACAGCATCCATCCATTCATCTAGCCACTCACAAGCCTCTGTGGGAAGACTGCAGTGGCCAAGCATAGGGCTTAGAGCTGAGCACACAGGGACAACTATCACAGACCCCACACACTCAAGAAATTCAAAGTCTGCAGACAATTCAACCAACAAAGAACAGACAGAGAGGTCAGTGCTTCAAACGCAGCTAAAGAACAGGGTGAAGGGACCCTGGTCAGAGTCTGGGTCGGGGTGAGGATTTCTTTTGAAGTCATGACACTTGAGCTGAATCATGAAAGATAAGCAGGAGCTGTCTTGGGAGATGGGAGCAATACTCCATTTGCAGAGTAAGTGGTCCCAGATGATCCCCTTACGTGATCAGTAGAGGGAGCAGGAACTAGGAAATGTTAGGCCAAATGCTTCACCCAGGAATCAGTGAGACCTCAGAAGAAATCTGACTTCCCCATATTGTTCTATATAACTCATAGTAAACACCTTCTCTCTCTCTCTCTCTCTCTCTCTCTCTCTCTCACACACACACACACACACACACACACACACACACACACACACCAGTCGTGTGTTTTACTCCCTCTTCCTAGAAAGCAGAGAGAGAATACTGTGGGAAACTTGAGGCAAGATTACAGTTTGTGCAGTTTGTTCTTTGGGCAGGAACTGGTAGATGGAACTTTTGGAGGGGAGGGGGATTGGTGTGTTAATGCCAATCTGAGGGCATATAGCTGCATAATTTATGTTGGGCTTCCCTGGGAAATAAAATCACCTAAAGACTGTAAAATCTTGCCTTGTATTACTTTCCAAGGGATTAAGTACCATCCTGTTTACAGGGGCCTAAATCCCTCCCAGTCTCACACTTTGCATCTGTCCTTAAGCTAGCTACCCGGTGCCAGCTACAGTCCCGAGACACAGACCCACTTCAGATGTAATGTAGATGGAAGTACATACAACACCAAAATAGGCACAAAGTACGGAAAGGCAGAACTATATGGGGATCCCACACCTGCCCTTCAGCAGGATAGTTATCAAGTCTTCCATGCATGCTGACTATGTCATATAGATACGTACTGATTTTACAAGATAGCGACAATGTCAGCCTTCCCAGCTCTTGCTCCCAGCTAAAACCTCCCATCCATCAAGGCCAAGGCAACTTTTCAATGTTTCTAAAAAGTCATTAATTCTCTTTTCCCCCTAAATTCTACAGCAAACGAGGTGTGTCACACCAATTTAGCCCTGAATTATATTCTCTGCATTACCTTGACCTCTCAAGTAGATTTTAAGCTCTCTCAGGAACCAAAAAATAACAAGACCTTATAAGGCACCTGGACCCTCATACTATGACCACGGGTTGTCCCTTCCCCAGAAACCCCAGGTCTAATACCTGGTTTCTGCCTATTGGATTTCCCCAGGAGGATGGTCTATAAGAACCAGAACCTCAATACATGTGAAGGTAAAATCATCTTTCTGCCACAATAAAGTCAGCTTGTTGACTGTCCTCTATCTCTTTAAGCTCTGACTTTTCCTTGGGTTAACCTTCCACCAGCCATCTTTGGTATTACGACTCTCCTATATTCTTCTGCCTTTCTGTTACAAATCCAGTCTCCCATACAACTCAGTCAGATTAATTTTCCCACAGCATCACATGAATGGTCCCTCCTATGCTTCTCACTGTCTGCTTCATAAAAAAAACAAAGACTTCTTGATGTAGTGTTCAAAACCCTCTAGATCCTGGCACCCATTTTGTCAGCTGCATATTTTACTACATCTTAGTCCATACCTTTTATTCTAACAAGGCCATGCTTGCTACCTGAACCTCCCTTGTGCCTCTCTAGCTCCACACCTTCACTCAAGTCACTAATTCACATTAAATGCTTTTTCCAGCTAGCATAATCTGGCTCTGTCTTTAAGGAATACTCAATGTGTATGAGTTCTTTGTAAGTGAACCCATCAAGATTCAGGCATTGTGTTCTTTGCTGAGGGCATTTTCAAATTAAGTGACTTTACAATGCATCTGATACACTAAAGGCACTATGCTCAATGCTGGAGGATCAATCTAGATAGTCCTACTTCCATTTAGTAAGAGTTTTAAAACATAAAGACATGAAAAGAAGAGACTCATTAATCAATTAATAGCAGGAAAAAAAGTCCTTGATATGAAGAAAAACATGCCTCTTCATACTGCAAAAGCACACTGAATAACAAGTTTATGAATTTATAGATGACTCACATAAAATATATCTTAGTAAAATGTTGGAATTCCATTCCATGGATAGCAACAAAAGCATAACATTTTTTTCTTAAAGATTTTATTTATTTATTTGACAGACAGAGATCACAAGTAGGCAGAGAGGCAGGCAGAGAGAGGAGGAAGCAGGCTCCCCGCTGAGCAGAGAGCCCAATCCGGGGCTCGATCCCAGGACCCAGGACCCTGGGATGATGACCTGAGTCGAAGGCAGAAGCTTTAACCCACTGAGCCACCCAAGTGCCCCAAAAGCATAACATTTTTAAAGAAATGTACAGAGACCCCCTAGAAAAATCTACATTTTGCTTTTCATCAGCACCACTAGGCAATCACCACAAATCAGAAGCAATTATCTTTGAAGTTTCGAGGGTAAATTTTTGGACCCTAGTATTCTATACACTGTCTAATTAACACATCCATGCAAGGGTCAAAAGTATATATGTATTTTAAAAAGCATACACATATATATACACACACAAATAAAAGGCCAATAAATGAGGGAAACAAAAAAAGAACAGCGCATATAGAAAAAACACAGGGGCACCTCAGTGACACAGTCAGTTAAGCAGCTGCCTTTGGCTCAGGTCTGATCCCAGAGTCCTGGGATCAAGCTTTGCTTCAGACTCCTTACTCAGTAGGGAACCTGTTTCTCCATCTCCCTTGGCCTGCTGCTACACCTGCTTGTGTTCTCTCTCTGTCAAATGAATAAATAAAATCTTAAAAAAAAAGAAAGAGAAAACAAAATATGAAACCTGCGATATTAAATGTAAATGGCTTAAACTTTCTCATTAAGAAGTGATTATCAAAATAAATTTTTAAAATAAACAAAAATCTAGCATTATGGTACTAATGACAAGTCTAAAATAGGATGACATACAAACCTTAAAAATTTATAAAAATAGGAAGGGATGACCATATAAAATAGGAAAACAAAATAGACACAGAGAAACTCTAAGTGAGACAAAAGAAATACAAATCAAAACCACAATGAGATATCACCTCACACCAGTCAGAATGGCTAAAATCAACAAGTCAGGAAATGACAGATGCTGGCGAGGATGCGGAGAAAGGGGAACCCTCCTACACTGTTGGTGGGAATGCAAGCTGGTGCAGCCACTCTGGAAAACAGCATGGAGGTTCCTCAAAATGTTGAAAATAGAACTGCCCTATGACCCAGCAATTGCACTATTGGGTATTTACCCTAAAGATACAAACGTAGTGATCCAAAGGGGCACATGCACCCGAATGTTTATAGCAGCAATGACCACAATAGCCAAACTATGGAAAGAACCTAGATGTCCATCAACAGATGAATGGATCAAGAAGATGTGGTATATATACACAATGGAATACTATGCAGCCATCAAAAGAAATGAAATCTTGCCATTTGCGACAACATGGATGGAACTAGAGCGTATCATGCTTAGCGAAATAAGTCAAGCAGAGAAAGACAACTATCATATGATCTCCCTGATATGAGGAAGTGGTGATGCAACATGGGGGCTTAAGTGGGTAGGAGAAGAATCAATGAAACAAGATGGGATTGGGAGGGAGACAAACCATAAGTGACTCTTAATCTCACAAAACAAACTGAGGGTTGCTGGGCGAAGGGGTTTGGGAGAAGGGAGTGGGATTATAGACATTGGGGAGGGTATGTGCTTTGGTGAGTGCTGTGAAGTGTGCAAACCTGGTGATTCACAGACCTGTAGCCCTGGGGATAAAAATATATGTTTATAAAAAAAAAAGTGGTACAAAGTCAAAAGCAAGAACTGAGGCAAAAAGAGAGATTCTATGACAATAAAATGTAAAATCAAAATGATGTTATAATATTAATGAACTTTATTTAACTAAAAATATAGAATCAAAATACCTAGGGCAAAAATTTGGAATGAAAGTGGAATTGGCAAATTCGGTTTCAGAAATTCTTCCCTTGGTAAAAATAGATTAAAATGAAAAAAAAAATGAATAGACTTACAGGAAAATTTAATAACTCAGTAGACCTATGTCATCTGAAATTGTGTGTGTGTGTGTGCACATGTGTGATGAGAGACAATAGTTTGTAAAACTTTGTACTTAACAAAATATGCTTATTTTATAATACATATGAACCTTCCAAAATCTTACGTATTAAGCCACGAAGAATTTTAAAAGTTCCAAAAGACTGCATTTACTGAATATAAAGCTAATAATAAACAGGGATAACCAAAAATGTATCCAGTCTTCTAGAAATCAGAAAAATGAAAGAAACTTCCAATATGTTATTTGATAAAACAGGAAGACAGGACTAAAATAATATATTTTGAAGTGAACAACAGTGAAAGCATCACATTTACAAACTTGTCATATGTGCTTACTCAAAATAATAAGTGTAATCTTGAACATCTTATAAAACAAGTAATATTAAAGTAAGATTTACATATTATACACCAGAAACTAGGAAATAAGCTGCAAATTGAACCCAAGGGAGGTATCAGAAATAAATAAATAAATATTAAAAATTTAACTTGATATAGGTTACAAAACAAACACCTGATTAATAAAACCAAGAGTTGGGACTCTTGGGTGGCTCAGTTGGTTAGACGACTGCCTTTGGCTCAGGTCATGATCCCAGAGTCCCGGGATCGAGTCCCACATCGGGCTCCCAGCTCCACAGGGAGTCTGCTTCTCTCTCTGACCTTCTCCTCACTCATGCTCTCTCATACTGTCTCTCTCCCAAATAAATAAATGAAATCTTTAAAAAAAAATAAAACCAAGAGTTCATTCTTTGAAAAGACCCCTTCCTCCCCAAAAATGAATCAATCTTTGACATATACACTAAGTAAAAATGAGAGAAGATCAAATTAAAAGCATGAAACATGAGAAAAATACCATAAATAAATAAAACCTGAAGATATTTAAATTATAAGAAAATGGTAGGTACAATACTCCAACAATACACATAAAATATAAATTAAGTCAGCTATTTCCTAGGGAATATATGTTATATAATACTGATCTGCCTTATTAGAAAACATGAGTGAACTTACACTCATATATCTTAGAGTACCATTATCATAGAAATTTCTTCAGAAAAATAAAACTAAGACCAGAGTTTCAATACAAATTTGATAAAACCCGGAAGAAAGGAATAGTTCCAATATCACATAAGCAGATTTAGTCTACTTTTTAGAAAAAAAAAAAAGAAGTCCTCAACTCTTTGAGTCCAGAAAAGCCCCTAATTTAAGAAAACCCCCAGAACAAATATACACAATAGTGGTCTTAAGTTAGGGAACAATCATCATAAGAACAAAAATAAAATGTATAATCTTCAAACTAGTAAAAGGAAATAAAATCTAGCCAATAGAAAAGAGAAAAGTACATATATAGAGAGAGACAGGGAGGGAGGGTAGGGGTGCAATAAATGGAGAATATGAAATAAAATGGCAGAAATAAACACTAACAAGGTTATTTATGAGAAGTATAAATAGGATAAACTTATCAACTAAAGACAGAGACTAATAAATTGGCTAATAAAAAAGGTCAAAATATTGTCTACAAGAGACACACTAGAAGCAAAAAACACATAGGTTCAAAAATACAAGGTCTCAGTTAATTCCAAAGAATAGATATCATACATACTATGTCACTGATCTTATTCAGTAAAATTAAAAATAAGCAACAAACCAAAAGATAAAAGATCCTATACATTTAGTAACATAGTCACAATAACAAAATAATTCAAAAAGTTAACTAAGAAATATTTAGAAAAGAGTGTGAATACAAATGCCCAAAGAGCTAAATTACAGAGGGATTTATAGTTATAGATATCAGAAATTCACCTCCATACCTAAATGAGTACTGGAAACACAGAAACCACCTGTTTCTGAAGACTCAATTTAAAAAATCAATCCTCTATAAATTAATTTATCTATTCAAGGCAATCTCAATCATAATTCTCCCAAGGATTATTATTATGTAACTTCAGAAAAATTATTTCAATTTTTACCAATATGCGAATATCTCCTCAACATTTTCAAGTGATGAAAAGGGCTTTCCTCCATCAAGGGCCAAAGAATACTGAAAAGCCCTGGTAATTGAAACAATGTTGGGTAGGTTTCAGAAAAGACAAACCTACTTACCGTTATAACTTGGATTATTACTATTACATAAACTAGACCAGACAGAGAGAAAGTGGTCTTTACAGTTGTCTTTTCACCTTTATATTCTCTTATAGCACTTTATATTTCAAAGAAATGTATTTAGATTTCCTTCTAATATTAGAAAAAAGGGGCACATAGGTAGATCCGTCTGTTAAGCATCTGCCTTGGGTTCAGGTCATGATACCGGGGTCCTGGGACTGATCCTGCACTGGGCTCCCTGTTCATCAGGTACCCTGCTTCTTCCTCGCCCTCTGGCACTACCCCAGTTTGTGCTCTCTCTCTCTCTCTATCTCTATCTCACTCACTCAAATAAATAAATAAAATCTTAAACAAACAAACAAAAAAAGACAATTGTCCTGTGTTTGACTCCCTGCTCAGTGGGGAGCGTGTTTCTCCATCTCCATCTGTCCATCCCCCCCACTTGTGTGAGCTTTCTCATGCTCTGCTCTTTCACTCAAATAAATATTTAAAATCTTTTTTTTTATTTATTTTTTTTTACAAAGATCACAAGTAGGCCGAGAGGCAGGCAGAGAGAGAGGAGGAAGCGGGCTCCCCGCTGAGCAGAGAGCCCAATGCGGGACTCAATGCCAGGACCCTGAGACCATAACCTGAGCCGAAAGCAGAGGCTTTAACCCACTGAGGCACCCAGGTGCCCCTAAAATCTTTTTTAAAAAATTAAATTAAATCAAATTTAAAAAAAAAGAATTGTTACCAAAAGCTAATTAAAAACAATAAAAAGAAGATACTTAAGAAGAGGCTATTCATATATTACTATAATTCATTCTTTTGAGTTGAACTTCTCCCAATGTGCTTGACAGAAATTTAGGGACTTTTAGTAATTGGAAAGATTGAAAGAATCTCTTATCCCAAAATAAAATAAGCAATAATCCTATTTCCCACCCAAACTTCTTAAGATGGGGGGATTTTAATAGATACCAGCTGACCAGCAGTGGGGAAGAAACATAACACACAGAATGGCTATTTCATCTATGTTGTTTCAGATAAGCAATGGGAATAATTATGAGCAGCATCTTCTTTGCTAAGCTGTAACTTTCAGAGAAGAAGTTAAAGACAGTGGGTTGACGATAATAGCCAATTGTCTTTGGAATCCCCCCCCCCCCAAAATAGCCCATGATGGACCTAATCGGTGACCATCACTGAAACTTTGTTTAGAAGAATTCTGAACATTACCAGAAGTCAGGAATTTTTGTTTTCAGTATTCATATCATTGTGAAACTGAACAAATTATGGCCCACAAGTTGCATAGTGCATGCAGTTATCTTAGAACTAAATCTTTCTTTGTATAGTCTCCCATTTGGTTATTCTTTGGCTTATCAATATTAATATCTCAAAGCCACCAGTCGCCAACCCATCTGTTTAAAACCCAGCTAGACGTTCATTGTAATATAAGTGAACCAGCCACAATGCATGGATATGGAATTTTATGATGTGCAAATATTACTACAATGCATACAATACAATATATACAATCAACTGAAGGTAAATTCCGTTGAGCAAAGAAATCCGATGTACCTGCTCGTGACCTGTTTAGGTAAAATAACAAAAATGCTAAAGAAGTCTAGCTCTTAGCACATACCATAAGAAGTGGAAGGAAGCTGGACATATCTAATCTAACTGGATCTAATCCAGTTAGATCCTGACTCAAGTATTTTGTGGGTTCTTCATTAGTACACAGATTTAGTGGTTATTCCTGTCATTGTACAGAAATCATCTGAACTCTCAGTCAGGAGAAATAGAAAACTAGGCTTGATATTTCCTAGGCACGATTCTCTGGAGATTCTCCAAACAAGACTGTGAGACCATACGCAGGACCCTTCCAGAAAATTCTGTTCCATCTATTTATTCATCTGAGTTGATTCTAAAGCCGACATCATTTCTCTTTGTTTGGTCACGCTGGTTCCTTCACAGGTAATTAAGATAAGTTACCACGAAAGCCTGGAGAGCAGCAAAAGTGCTCATGGTAGAGACACGAAATAAGATTAGAAAAATGAACGTTCGAAATGGCCATTTAATCTTGAAGTTACACTACAGGGGAAATGTCTTTGATTCCCAAATGATATTTCACAGATGTCTATGTGGGATAATGGATGGGGTAAAGAAGGCAGAAATGACTAAAATTAATGGAGTTGTTATCACAGAGAGCCAGCTCTTTGCGGATCTGATTTTTCTTTCCCTGTGGCATATGAGGCGAAGGCAACCGCACAGAGGGGAAGGAATGGAATTCGCAGTCAGAAGTTTGAGTTGTTGAGACTCTGAGCAGGACAGTTGTGCACTTCTTGTGCACTGGTCCTCTCCTGTGAAGCACAGACAGTGACACGACCTCAAAGGCAGTTGCCTTGGTGGTGCAGTTGGGTAAGTATCTGACTCTTGGTTTTGGAGTAGGTCCGCCCTCAGGGTCCTGGGATGGAGCCCCACATTGGACTCTACACTCAGTGCAGGGTCTGCTGGAGATTGTTTCTCTCTCTCTCTCAAGTAAATAAATACTTTTTTTTTTTAAGCAGCTGTACAGATTGAACAAGGCAACAGGCAAAATCCTTCATCAATGGTGAAGTGTACCCCATTCACAACAAGGATCTGGTGAATCTAGGAAGATTTCTAATGCCACGAGCTGTTCCACGCTTGAGGCAATGATAAGTTAGACAGATGTTCATGCAGAAAGAACAGATGAGTGAGAAAAAGACCAACTTTGAGTCCCCTGCAAGCAGATGCAGTCTCTCTGGCAACGCAAGAAACAAGCCAGGCAGTCTTAGCACATTCTGCCTTTGGAAGTCAGAAGCAAGGCCAGCAGAGACCTGTCTTCCTTCAACACACCCGGCCTTGGCCGGCAGTGTTCAACCTCGCTGGTTCTTATTGATCCTTCCTTGGCCCAAATTCATTTCTCCCTTGTTTTCCCATTTCACATCTTACTGCTTTTCTGAATGATTTGATTGGTAAATTATTCAGTAAAGCAACCATCAATTATTCTATTTCATCAATTTCACAACCGCTGAAGGAAGCTGTTCAAAGCTTCTACATCTCGGTGGATGCTTGCTGTGTACCTCTACCAGAGCTCAACTTCACTCGGGGGTCAGCCATGCAGGAAGCCTCTGTTCGGCTCCAGCCAGTTATCAATATGATATGAACATCTAATCAGAAACCACATTTACTGTCTGCCTTGGCTAACAAACACGTCCTAGCTGTGTGACCTCGGCAAAGTTATGTAATCTTTCTTTGCCTCCATTTCCTTGTCTATAATACGAGGCTAATAATAGCACTTGTCTCCTAGAACTATTAAGGATTAAATCAATGTATACAATGAATAAAACACTGAAAATAGTGCCTGCACACGGTAAGCACTGTATATATACTTATAAAGTAAAGAAATACATTATTTGTGGGAAAAATTATATATGAATCCAGAATAGCCATTTCCAGGTGAACATATAGCCACTTCCAGGTGAAGATGAACATATAATAATTTTTATGGTGAAACAATATTCCCTAGAAAGAAGATGCATTTGACAAAACACATAGAACTTTATAGCACAGGGAAACCTTAATGCATGTAAATTTTTAAAAAATCATTTAGGAGGTCAGGGGATCCCAAGATGGAAGGCAGACTGTGGCAAGTGACTCTAAGTATATGATGAATGTATGAGATGACCTCAGCAAAGGGGACGAAAGATAGAGGTGAGCCAAGTAACTTTGGAAATGAATGAAATCAGAAGACTAAAGGCTAAAGAAACTATACATGGCCCCACATCTAGTAGATAAAGCCATTTTCCAAGAGAGAAGGTCTTGATCATGCTCATACCGTTAGAAAGGGACAATTCAATAAGCACGCAGGAGGGTGGGAACCAGGTTTCTCACTATTGAGAGAGATGTTGTAGACAAGCACAGAGAGGAGGTTCCAATGACCCATGTGCTAACAGACTGTAGCTGGAGATACAAGTATGAATGCAAATGTAACTTAACATCAATACAGATGATTACGTGCTGCCCTGTGTTTATACACACAAGTATCTCCTTGCTCTGTCCATGGAGAGGGCAGCCCAGTAACAATAAGGACACCGAGTGCCAAGATCAATATTTTTAATAATATTCTTGGTTAAAGAACCAGGGATCCTTGAGAAATGGCTGATTCTAGGACTGAGGCAGAAAATGCTCAAGATGAACCTGGGCCATTTTGTAGTGCCAGAAAAGCAGGACATGGTTAAAGAGAAAAGAGCAAGAGAGGACAAAACAAGTGGTAAAAGACAGAGGAAGAGAGAGAGAGAGAAGTTGCATATCAAAAGGACATCGAAACCAACTGAAAGCATTCTCAGAAACCAGTTAAAACAATTTGATTTGAGCAATAAAATAAAGTAGTATCAGGTGTGATCAGAGCAGGGGACATACCATGAGAGACTGTGGACTCTGAGAAACAAACTGAGGGCTTTTTTGGGGGGGGTTGTGTGAACCCAGTGGTGAGTATTAAGGAAGGCATGTATTGCATGGAGCACTGGGTGTGGTGCATAAACAAGGAATTTGGGATCACTGAAAAAAATTTAATTTAACTTAATTTAATTTAATTTATTTTAAAAATAATAATAAATAAAATAGCATTGGATTATAACCTGAAGTATAAAATAAATATTCATGAGCTAATATAAATAAATGATTAAATAAATAAACAGAGGTGAGGAGAAGAGATAAATCTCCTGAAATGAACTCCAAATAGTCTATGTAGATGCTGTATGTCAAAGGGGTAGAATAAGGCCTCCTAGTCCTTACTAGTGGGCTCTACATCAGGACATCTTTCCAAAGCAGACAGCATGGAAAGGGAGGAAAAACAATAATCTTACAGTGAGAAATCAGAAAAACAAGACCTAGGCCAGTTCATCAAAGCCAACATCAACAGTGACGAGCCATGTTGACAGTACATACCTTTGATATCATGGGATGAAAATGACTTTACCTCTGTGGTCTTCCTCCCTAAAACCCAGGACCTCAACACTGTCAAAGTCATCAAACACAAGGAAAGTCTGAGAAACTACCACAGCCAGGAGGATCCCAAGGAGACATGATGACCAAATGTAGGTAGGATCCTGGAACAGAAGGGGAACATTAGGTTAAAACTAAGGAAAAGGGCAGGAAAGGGTAATGGGGGGAGGCAGGAGTGACCATTAGCCATGATCATGGTGTGCTGTGGGTTGAGAAGAATGTTAACTCATCCCCCTGCCCCCGAGGCAACAAATCCAACAAACCAACTAACAACTAATGCTTGTAAAACTGAAAGGAAGTAACTGAAGAAGTTAGTTATGCTGAGAAGAGAAGCAAGAAGAAGGGGCAGTTATATCTAAGGTGACTGGCCGCCCTTGAAGGCAGCTTCCCTGGGGTCACCATGGGGCCACCAAGCAAGGAGCGAAGGCCGTGGGTGAGACCTCATTACATGCAGTCAGTCCTGGAGGGAGTGGCAGACGGGATTTACGTCATGGGTGGTGGGCCCACGCATCAGCATGTTTGAGGGGACCTCCAGGTGACAGTAAAATTCAGCCGTGGTTGAAAGCACACCATCGGACTGTTTCAAGACACTCAAGGGGGAATTTGTGAAGTTCTGTAGCTTTCAGCATTTGGAGTTTATGAGGTCTTGTGGCCACCAATCCCATCCATCTTGTCAGGCAAGAGGCCAACAACCCGGAAATAGATAAAAGAGAAGATGAAGAATAAAACACAAGGGCTGGGGGTTGAGGGGAGTAGAAAGAGAGAGAAGACGAACAGCCAGACTGTTTAATTATTTGTTAGACTTGCAGCAAATCCCTCCAGAAGATGCCACGGATCCCAGTTTGGAAAATCATGGAACAGATCATACAGGTAACTGTTTACAGAAAAGCTGAGGAACCACCAAAGCCTCTCTGTTCTCTGGGTTAATTTCCTCCAAGAGTAGAGGAAAAAACAGCAGTAATGTTGGCCACCCTCCGGCGCCCACACTGAACAACTTAAAACCACTATCACAAAAGCAAGCCTTGGAAAATAATGAATTGTTCCTCGAATGGCTCAGACATCCAAAGTGGACCCTTGGTCCACAGGCTTCTCAAAAGGAGCCCCTTACTCTGGTTACAGTTGAAAACTACAAATTTGCTTTCAAGATGGCAGTCCAGATTAAAACTGGTCCCAGGCACGCACACCCTGGGACTAGGGACACTTTTATTTCAAGGGTGACCTGGTATGAGAAAATCTTTTACTAAGATTCTCCAAGGTTTTTTTTTTTTCTTTTCAGAGAGAAGTACTATAAATAAATAAGGACATCTATTAATATAACACTTGACACAAGTAGATTAAAAAAGAAAAATATGATCTAAATATACATAATATCTGGCATAAGTGGATTAATGTTCCTAGTACAAGTAGGAAAAATGTTAAAAATTGGTGACATTCTTTTTATAAAATACTAAAATACAGGAATAGAGGAAAACTACTTTACTATAATAAAGTCCATATTTCAATCTAAGAGCTATATCTATGGTAAAATAAACGTGTCCGGTTTCACTGTTATTAATATTATAGATATACTGTTCACTGAAAGCAAAAGTGAGATAGCATGAAAGGTTAGATTATTGAAAAAGAAGTGATAAAACATGTGGGACAGTATGATTTTATTGTCAGACACCCCAAGAGAATAAGCTGAGAAACTGTTTTAATTAATAACATTTGATAGGTAACCTGGAAGAAGATACACACACACACACTACTTCCCATTGTGCAGCTGAAGTTGTAATGGGAAAGAAATCTCATTCACCTGAGAACTATGTGTGGTCTACATGAATAACTCTGCAATATTTTAATAAAAGATACAAAGACTTGACAGTGAAAAAGAGCAGGTGGGAGACAATATATTTTAAAAGGACCAATTTTCCCAAATCATTTACATCTCATACAAATTGAATCTGAATCCCAACATGCCTTTTTTCTTGAAAAATTGCTTTAAATGTCACCAGGAAGGAAAGATTACAGAGTAAATATAATTTTGAAAATGTATAATGAAGAAGGAACAATCTTTTCAGAAAGCAATGCATATTACAGAAAAACAGTACTAAAAATTGATACTGATACAAACTGGATGAAAGAGTCACTTTGTAGCAAAGAGAAATGGTTAACAATTCACACACACACACATTTTGTCCATAAGAGGTTTTCAGACTGATAACAATGTGGAGAAATAGACTTTCAAGTCATGCTTAGACCAAATTAAATATAACACTATACTCAACACATAGTCAACACTCAATATTTAATAATTGTAAGACCTACAGACAAAATTGAAAATGGCATTAAATAAAAGGATTTTATATACAGTTATCTATCAGATCTCTGGAAAGGGATAATTCTCTACCCTAGAAGAAAAGAAGAGATGGACGGATCTCCTAGGAACAGAAGCAACATAGTGATAGGGTTTAGGTCATACCTATTTCTGGCTTTCTCTCTGTCCTCAGTAAATGTTTGTTAAACTGAATCAGCCTTGGATAGCATGACAGCAGTGAAAATAGCAAAGGGCCACAGAAGGTGAAGCAGGCATCATAGGGAAATCATGAACATGAACTTCTTCTAGGTTAAGCCTTATGCCAACTGCGGCTGGTCTGGCTAAGCAGGGCATGCCTGGGCCTTGAAGATGTGACTGCTAGGGCACAGGACCACTGCTATGGAGTCTCAGCTTGGCTACTGGTTGCAAAAGTACTCGGGCCACCAGCTAGTCACATTCCTCTTGCCGATGACTGGCCAGAGGCCCTTCCTTAGCCATTTACTTCTGTTCACATTTACTTCTGTTCACAGCAAGGTTTCCACCACTAATAATAAAAGTCATGATGCTAGTTCTTTAGAACAAGACAATATTTTGCAGTTTATAAAGTGCTTTGATATGAAACAGCTCATTTAATATTCACTCTAACCTTGCCAAGTATTGTCACTATCATTCATCCTTAATAAGCCTGAGGGGACTGACAACTGTCTCCTGAAAACCCTTTTTTTTTTTTTTAAAGATTTTATTTATTTATTTGTCAGAGAGAAAGAAAGAAAGAGCACACAAGCAGGGGGAGCAGCGGCAGGCAGGAGGAGAAGCAGGCTCCCCGCTGAGCAAGGAGACTGATGCAGGCAGGTCTTGATTACTGGACCCTGGGATCCTGACCAGAGTCAAAGCAGACACTTAACCAAATGAGCCACCCAGGCATCCCTCATTCATTGCTTTCAAAAGAGTCATGGGAAACAGTGTAGTCAACTGAACCAAATGTGTCATTCAAAGAACTAGTGCATGGTGGCCCAAGAAAGAGCACAGGCAGATGCCCTAAGACATAGTTCTACCTCTCCTCATTCAAGAGAGTTAACATATATATTTAAAAATTGCAGTGCTGGCAATGCACAAAAAGCAGTCTCCACTGCTGTGAATGGGATCTACCTCTTAGATTTCAATTACCAGTGGATAAAACAGGCATTGCATCACAGAAAAGGGACATGTCTGTAAGAGCACATGAACATATGTGTTTCCTGAAATGAGGCTGCCCCACTGTCTCTGACAAATGAGCTTTCATTGATTCCCACTCTCATCCTTTGGCAAGTATCTATTGGGACAATGGCAGTGTGGCACACACTGGGCAGCCTCTCCATTGTGCCCATAGCTCCACAAAGTTCACAGACTCCAGTTTAAGAACCTTTACCTAGAAGGTGCAAGTATCTTGTCCTCACTGAAGTGATAGAAGAGAGGATTAACTAAGCCCTGACGTTAGGTAACAGCCTCAGACATTAACACATGGGCTTCTCGGTAGACAGTCTAAACATCTGGCATCAGTTGATTTACATAAGTGATTCTGAACTGAATTAGCTAAGGAGCCCCCTTGCAGGGTTATGATGGAACTGATTCCAGGTCAGGTACAGTATGTAGAAGGAAGGAATTAGTTCAATTGCTATTCCTATGACTCGGTGCTGATGCATAACCACCAAATTGGATCCTTAACATACCTGCCTCTCCCACAGGAGAACATCAGTTCTCTTTGGTTAAGGTATCCCAAGTACCACCATCTGAAATCACAACCTGACACTCTAGCGATCCGGGTTCAAAATTGCTTACTGACAAATGTTTGGTCTCCCATCGCTAATCATCAGCAGACGCAAAATAATGGCTCTTACCAAGTGGGATTGTCTGTCCTTGTATTTCACCTTCAGGACTTGTCATTGCTAACATTGAAAAGCAAACACTGCATTGCAGACTTCCTCCAAAAGTGTCCTTGAGACCATTGCCACCTGACCCCTGCCCTATGAACTTTTACCAAAATTGATGGGCCTGGGGGGGCAAATTTGGAAGGAGTGAGCCTGGGGGGTTGCTGACTAGAAGTCAAGCAAGGAAGAAAAATAAACCCAAGGGAACCTAGGAGTCAGGATGCAGGTGGGAGCAGAGCAATTCCCAGGATTCACCTGAGTACAAGGGGACAGACCAGAGTCCCTACAAGGGTGGATTAGGGGAGCAACTGGTAGAGAAGCTCTAGTCCCATGAGCCTGATGGAGAAGTGGTAACGGAAGTCTGGGGCTCACCATTGGCGACCAACCTGTTCTGAGTGTGGCTCAGCCTGAACCAGGAAGAGGTGGGGGGAAGTGACAGAGATATGGAAATGAAGGTCAGTCCATCCCAAGATGAGGGCAGAATGTAGATAAAATTAAGACTGCCTTCCACTGAGATTAATTAGAGAGAGAGAAAGAGAGAGAGGAGATGTGTTGGAAAAGACTGGATTTAGAAGGTAAACCAGAGGCTCTGGCATGAAAGAATCACTTTTTAAGATCTAGCCGAGTGGACGCAATTGCCCTTTGAATCTAGTTGGTTACGATTTATGATCTGACAAATATTAAGCTGGAATGAATGGGCTTTGTTCATTCAAGACAAATGCACAGAGAGAATGGCTCCCGTTGCTTCATGCAAAGTCTCAGATTTGGTACAAAAATATACCAAGCGTTCATTAAATATTTATTAATTAATTTTTATATTTGTTAGAAAGGACCTGTCTGTCCAAATGATTTTTACCTTATGGTGATCTGACTCTCTCCTATTTAGATATCAGATAGGAAGGGAATAAAAATTAAATCTATGTCTCTTTTATATTTTGACCTATCTAGTTTATATTTCATTTCGTCTTTCTTCTTCTAATTTTTTCATTGATAATGTGGCATGTCACCTCATTTCAGACATATCCAAATTATCCTTTTTTAGAAATTATAGATCAAAATATTCACATCCCCAACATCCCTTGCCGGTCAGGGTGATCATGTCCCTCAGGTAAATGCAGGGGAAATTTCTGGGGGTGGTGAAAGGCTATATCATTCTTGAGCCCTGGACTGCCACCTAGTTCTGGCTTTCTGACAGCATGAGAAACATTGACCCATTTGCTAATGTGCCTCATTGTCAGGGTGTCTATACTTCTCAGCTCGGGGTATCCCCAACTGTTACAGATAGCGTCTTAATCAGCTCAGGCTGCCCTAGCAAAACATCACAAAGTAGGTGGCTTAAACAACAGAGATGTAGTGTCTTGCACTTTTGGAGGCCAGAAGGCCAAGATCAGAGAGTGCCAGCATGGTACAGCTCTGGTGAGGGGCCTCCTCCTGGTTTGCAGATGGCTACCTTCTCACTGTGTATTTATGTGTCCTATAGAGAGAAAGAGAGTCTTGGTATCTTCTCTTATAAGTACAATAATTCCATCATGGCGGTCCTACCCTCATGACCCTATCTAAACCTAAAAACTTCCCAAAGACCCCATCCCCAATACCACCCCACTGGGGATTAGGACTTCAACAAGTAATTTTGAGGAAAACAAATATTCAGCCTATAACATTCACTTCTTATGGCTAATTATGTGTGTCAAACTGGACTGGGCCATGAGGTACCTAGACCTTTACAAAACATTATTCTGGGTGTGTCTGTAAGGGTGTTTCTGGATGAGAATAATACTATGGACTGAGTAAAGCATTTTAGCAGAGTCCCCTCATTAGTAACAAGCTAAACAGAATCTCTAATACTTGTTCATTTTATATCCATATAGTAGCCATGATGTTACCATTCTTTTAAAAAAATATCCTCTAATAAGGATATGTATGCTATTTCATTCATCTTTGCATTCCCTATGCCTATCCTAAAATAAGATGTGTAGTCAACGTTCATCAAATAGGGGTGCCTGGGTAGCTCAGTTGGTTAAACATTGTACTCTTGATTTCAGCTCAGGTCATGATCTCAGGGTCCTGGGATCGAGCCCCCCCCATCGGGCTCTCTGCTCAGCGGTGAGCCTGCTTCCCCCTCTCCCTCTGCCTGCCTCTCTGCCTACTTGTGATGTCTCTCTCTGTCAAATAAGTAAATAAAATCTTTTAAAAAATATTCGCCAAGTAGAACTGACACTGGATTTAAAATATGTGGGGAGTTCGAGAGAAGGGATCTTGCAATCTGAGATGAAATTAGAACTTGATCTACCTATTGAAGATCTTAATAGAGCAATAAAGAAGCTAAGAGTCCCAGTGTAAAGTCAGCAGTATTTTGTCTGCGGGAGGCACCTGCGGCCTTATGCATTAATACCCAGACCCCAGCTGATTTTTGCTTAGGAGGAAATGCAACTACTTTGTGGCTACGAAGCCAGGAGCAATTTTCACCATTTACAGGATGCTCAGGAGGCTTTCATTTCAGGTGGTTTATTATTAGCGTTAGTAATCCTTAATGCACGTCTACTAGCTCCCCCAGATAGTCGGAGAGCTCATGTGCTCTCCAAAGGCCAATGTGAAATGCTTCAGACCACTTTTTAGATTCAGACCAATCTAGGTTGAAATTTCAGTATGTACTGGCCACATGACCTTGGGACTGGGGAGGGTTATTTGCATGGAAAGCTGGGACTAGTGCACAGCAGGACTCAAAAAAGAGTAACACTTCCATTGCAATCACTGGACAAATGAGACAAAGTTCTTTTTTTTTTTTAAAGGAATATTTTATTTATTTGACAGAGAGCGAGAGTACACAAGCAGGTGGAATGGGAGAGGGAGAAGCAGGCTCCCTGCTGAGAAGGGAGCCCCATGTGGGCTTCAACCCCAGCACCCTGAGATCGTGGCCTGAGCCAAAGACAGATGCTTAACCGATGAGCACCCAATCTCCCCCAAAGTTCTCAATTTCTGATGACTCAGAAATCCCAAGGAAATTCGAAAAAGAAGACAAGATAGAGTGTAACTGGTTTATTTGAATGCATATTCTAAAACTGGTTTCATTCATTGCTGTAGTAGTTTAATGTTCATTCGGGTCCCTGCCTCCCATTCCCTACTGGAAAGCTGATGCCATGAGGGGTCAGGGAGGGGCTTTTCCAGCATGGCATGGTGAGTGAATGGCAGCGGAGACATCAGAACTTAGTCCCCCAGCCTCTGCTCTAGATCTCCTTCTGAAATATGGCATTGGCTTCCAAGTCCCAGATGGAGGGCAGCAGAGCAGCTCTCTGCTTTAAACACCCATCAGAACACACAACACTCCTCTTAAAAAAAAATAAATAAATAAGTAAATAAATAAATAAAAACACAATGCAAGCAGATAGGAAGATGTAGGTGTCACTATAGTGTACCTGAGACCAGCATTCTGGATCTGCAGTTCCTAAAATTCTGTACAAGGCCACTGTCTGTGATGGCCTCAAGAAGCTGACCTCTTGTCTCTTTGTCAATTACAGCAACTATTTTTTTTATAAATTTATTAATGGAACAATGATTCTACACCATCATGTTCAGTAAAATGAGGGAATCAAGCTCACCCAGTTCATTCCAGGATTCAGGCTGCACTTTTTTTTTTTAAGGTTTTTTTTTTTAACTTTTTAATTTTTTTTTTAAAGATTTTATTTATTTATTTGACAGAGAGAGATCACAAGCAGGCAGAGAGGCAGGCAGAGAGAGAGGAGAAAGCAGGCTCCCCGCTGAGCAGAGAGCCCAATGCGGGGCTCGATCCCAGGACCCTGGGATCATGACCCGAGCCGAAGGCAGCAGCCCAACCCACTGAGCCACCCAGGCGCCCCAAGTTTTTAATTTTTTAATTAAAATATAATGTATTATTAGCCCCAGGGGTACAGGTCTGTGAATTGCCAGGTTTACACACTTCATAGCACTCACCATAACACATACCTTCCCCAATGTCCATAACCCCACCACCGTCTCCCTACCCCCCTGACCCCTGCAACCCTCAGTTTGTTTGGTGAGATTAAGAGTCTCTTATGGTTTGTCTCCCTCCTGATCCCATCTTGTTTCATTTATTCTTTTCCTACCCTCCAAACCCCCCACATCGCCTCTCAACTTCCTCATATCAGGGATCTCAAATGATAATTGTTTTTCTCTGATTGACTTATTTCACTAAGCATAATACCCTCCAGTTCCATCCACATAGTTGCAAATGGCAAGATTTCATTTCTTTTGAAGGCTGCATAGTATTCCATTGTGTGTGTGTGTGTATATATATATATATATATATATATATATATATATATATATCTTCCATCCATTCGTCTGTTGACAGGCATCTAGGTTCTTTCCATAGTTTGGCTATTGTGGACATTTGCTGCTGGATATTTGGGTGCGTGTGTCCCTTTGGATCACTGCATTTGTATCTTAGGGTAAATATCCATTAGTGTGATTGCTGGGTCATAGGGTAGCTCTATTTTCAACTTTTTGAGGAATCTCCATGCTGTTTCAGGCTGCACTTTTAATGCCATTTCTACTAGGGGTGTGTGTGTGTGTGTGTGTGTGTGTGTGTGTGTGTCTGCACACACATGTGCATTTCAAGCTTCTCTTTTCAACATTACAGTAGGTATTTGGGGAATAAAACAGAAGGGAAAGACTTCCAACCCCTATGAACTAAAGACCTAATAAAGAAACACCTTTGTGGGCGCCTGGGTGGCTCAGTGGTTAAGCCGCTGCCTTCGGCTCAGGTCATGATCTCAGGGTCCTGGGATCGAGTCCCGCATCGGGCTCTCTGCTCAGCAGGGAGCCTGCTTCTCCTCTCTCTCTGCCTGCCTCTCTGCCTACTTACAATCTCTGTCTGTCAAATAAATAAATAAAATCTTTAAAAAAAAAAAAAAAAAAGAAACACCTTTGTCCACAAAAAGGTCTGTTCAAACAGGTTTATAGCAACTTTATTGATAACAGCCTCAAACTGGAAATTGTCAGGTGTCTGTCAACAGACTGGATAAACATATCAGTTTATATCAGTCATATAACAGAATATAACTCAGCAACAAAAGGACAAATGACTGACACAGAGGAGAATGGATGAAACCCAAAAGAACCCTTCACACAACAGAGTGTAAATATATTATCCAATTTATTTGGAGTTCTAGAATAAACAGAACTAATTTGTGATGGACAAACTGCTGGAACTGAGTAACCTGTGCGTGTATGTGTGTGTGTGTGTGTGTGTCTAAGACAGGGAAGCATCAACTGGAGAGAGACAGGAATTATGGAGGGTGAAGATAATGTCTTATATCATGGTTGCCCAGATGTACTTATTTATCAAAACTCAGTGAATTTACACTTAAGATTTGTATACTTGAATATATATAAGATTTATATTGAAAGAAAAAAACCTAGCTAAACTAAAAGAAATTCTAATTAGAAGTATGCATGGGGGGGGGGGTATAAGAATGTCTGCAGTTTACTTTGAAATGTGTCCCAACTTAGATTGGTGGAAGAGAGAGATAC
Source organism: Mustela nivalis (assembly GCF_964662115.1). Taxonomy (NCBI): domain Eukaryota; kingdom Metazoa; phylum Chordata; class Mammalia; order Carnivora; family Mustelidae; genus Mustela; species Mustela nivalis. Next base: position 140,126,651 of record NC_139025.1, read on the forward strand.
AGAGTTGTATAGATATGTAACAAAATGTCTGATGGAATCTAGCTGGTAGATATACAGGTTTTCATGGTTTTACAGGTTTGTTGTATGTTTGAAATTTATCATAATAAAAATATTGAAAAAAAAAACCCCAGTGAATTTAAGGAACTTAGAGGGAATGAGCCTTATCACCATCATCACTATCATCACTACTATATCCAAATACTCAATTTGTTAGGAATCCACTTTGGTTCAGATACCTTCAAAATATTTATTAACCAAAAATGAATCTTGGGCTGTAGATAGTATTTCCAACTCACATAGAAGGGAAATTAATTTTCTTTAAGTCACCGACTACCAATGGCTGACCTTGAGCTTATAATCTATACCAGGTTTGTTTTATTTGCCTATTAGCTTATTGTTGCTTTTGCTCTACTTAGGGCCATCCTACTTCCCAAGTGTGGGTCCAAAAACAACTCAAATATAAGCTTCTACAGACTCAAGTTTGAAGTTTCGTTGTTCAGATTATAGGATACATTGGATAAACAGAAAAAGGAATTATTAACTTGTATACTAATGGGTAGTATACAAGTTAATAGATGGATAAATTAGCAAAGAGAGCTAATTTGAAGTGGAAGTTCACATGACTGATGTTATTTGTTCTGCAAATGGCTCTCGAAGTGTGAAGTCAACCAGAGGACAGGAGCTGCTAAGCTGGATTTGGGAGGCACGGGAAGACTGTTAGTCAAAGATAACTTCGATATATTGCAATTACCCACCGGAGTATAATATAGAGAGCCTGTCATTTTTAAAGAAAACTTTTGATAATACATTTGCAGCTTTGTCAGGCTGATAGATGAAAGATGCATAAGGGTGTTTTGGATCGTGAGTCATATCTTTGCTAGCTTGCCAGTTACCTTGGAAGGCAAATTTGCTCAGTGACTTCATGCTTGATGACTTCACTTCCCAGTTGCTTTAGGTTCTATGAATCTAGAATGCAATGAGTTCTTGTCCAAGTGCCTTGAGGAAGAAATCAGCATGTACTTGGTTTAGTTCAAAGAGAATGAGGAGCAGTGTCCTGACCTAGAAATTTTGCTAAGTGTCATTGATACCTGGGAATTTGCTGGGTTGATATTCAGAGTTGTAAGCCCTGTGTGAAGTTTTTTTTTTAAGATTTTTTTTTTTATATATTTGACACAGTGAGAGAGATCACAAGTAGGCAGTCAGAGAGAGAGGGGGAAGCTCAGCAGAGAGCCTCATGTGGGGCTCAATCCCAGGACCCTGACATCATGACCTAAGGTAAAGGCAGAGGCTTAACCCACTGAGCCACTCAGGTGCCCCGAGCACCTGTGTGAAGTTTTAAATATCATCTCTACTTATGCAAAGGTACTATTTAGTACTGAGGCAAAGACTGATTAAGATTCAAGCACTGCGCTCATAAAGGCTTATACTTAATGCAAGTAGACTGTTCCTCAGAATAAGATGTCACAGGTGGTCTAAGTCGCTGCCTCTTTGCAGTCACTAGAATTGATCAACTCAGAGAATCAATACTGATGATGTCATGGCTATGAGCCCTCTGACTGCATGCTAATGAAGTTTTTGTAAGAGGGCTGGACCAGCTTATCAGAGCTGCCAACAAGATATTTATTGTAAACAAATCAAAAATAGTAGTTATACAGTGAACTTTTTGGGTGAAAATACTAAGAACCTTTGTTCTGGTTCAATCAGTCTTCAGAAAATTGACTGCCTGAAAAATGACACTATAATCTGATGAATGAAGAACTATGTTATGAACTCAGATATCCTGAGTCCTTGTATAGTTTACTATAATTAAAATATTTTTAGTATGTTTCTTTTCTCATAGAGAATATATGCTATGCAAGTCACTGAGAGGCTATATGTTTGAGATCCAAATATTTACGGCATGTGAACTCAGCTTCTGGCCATGATGAAATAAAATAAACTAGTTTTACCCTCCCACAGCTAAAAGAGAAAAAATACAACCAATATATATGTGCCAATGGTTTTCAGGCATTAGAAAACCGATAGCACAGTACTGCGATCCCAGAGAAAAGGGACAAAAATGAGGTAAGGTCGGTGATTGCCCTAACTTACTCTCTGGAGAATTTCCAGTCGACAGCCTGGGGATGGGGAGACCAAGCAGAGCCCGGTGGCTTTTCTTAGTTGAGGAAAGAGTAGGGAGACCAAAGTAGCCATAATTTGTGTGCATTGAGGAAGCAGTATACAGAGGAAAGATCTACATACAGAGAGACAGGAAGAGAGGAGAGATACAGAAATCTACAAAGGATTCCCCTCAGGTGTTGAGCTGAATGCTAATTAGCTCACGTGTACAAGGAAACCACCAAGATCAGGAAAGAATCACTGGAAGATGCAGGTGAAACAGTCCCTCAAGTTCATGCCGGGCCATAAATAGTTCAAGTTTCCATAAGACAGTAAGGCAAGATTTCCTAATACAAGGGTTAAGATCCTTAGAGAGTTTAACCCCAGATGAGAGATTGTTCCATATCTACCCAACAAAGCTTAAAAACAACCCTCAAGAGAAGCAAACTATTTCCAAGCAAACTTAATCTGCATTTCAGAAAAAAAGATCCCAAAAGTTTAAAGGAATAATCATTTAAAAAATTCAGCACCCAGCAACATAAAGTTTATATTGCATAGCATTTTATCAAGGTTGACAAGGCAGGCAGGGAAGCAGGAAAAATGACCCATGGCAAGTAGGGAATAATGAGTGAATAGAAAAAAAAAAAAACCTAGAAGCAAAACAAATGACAAGAATTAGTAGACAAGGAAGATAAGCAGTATATCAATAAATTCCCTACATTTAACAAAGTGGAAGAGAGGATGAGCAGAAAGGAAAAATAAAAGATACACAAAGAACCAAAATCAAAATTTTCAAATTGGAAAATTAAATGTCTGTTGAAAAAAACCATTCAATAGGATTAATAGCAGGTAAGATATTGGAGGGAGAAATTAATTAACTTGACCACATAGAATGAAAAACACGGAAAATAGAAGCCTAAAGAAGGGGAAAAAATGAGCAGAGCATTTGTGAACTCTGGGGACAACTTTAAGTGGCCTCACATATATATGTGTGTGTATTACTATATATGTGTATTATACATGATTATATTAATTGTATATACATATAGTTCTCAAACTGAAAAAAACAGGGTCATAAAATATATGAAGAAAGTATGTTTGAAAATTTTAATCAAATTTTAATCAAATTCAATGTAAACCACAAACTCACAGGTTCAAGAACCCTCAACATTTTCTTCATCACACACTTACTGTGTGTGGTAATTAGGCATGCTAGGAGGTCTCTAGATTTATAACCCTGGCCTCCTGGTGTTCATGTTCTTGTGTAATCCTCTCTCCCTGAATATGTGATGAATTTATTGGTTTGCATCTAATAAGTAGAATATGGCAGAAGTGGTAAGATCTCATTTCTAAGATGAAGTTACAAAAACAATGGTGGCTCTATCTGGGTCTCTTCCACTCTCTCTTTGATCACCATGGCCATAACATGGGAGTGCATGGGCCACCTATGGAGGAGCTCATATGGTGAGGAATTATGGTCTCCCAACAACCATTTGAGTGAGTTTTGAAGCAGATTCTCCAGCCCCATTGGAACCTTGAGATGACTGAGACCTCACGTGAGATGCTGAGCCAGATACATCCATCCTAGCCACACCAGGACTCCTGCTCCACAGAAATTCTGACATTAGAGCACCTGGGTGGCTCAGTGGGTTAAAGCCTCTGCCTTTGGCTCAGGTCATGATCCCAGGGTCCTGGGATGGAGCCCCTCATTGGGCTCTCTGCTCAGCAGGGAGCCTCCTTCCTCCTCTCTCTCTGCCTGCCTCTCTGCCTACTTGTGATCTCTGTCTGTCAAATAAATAAATAAAATCTTAAAAAAAAAAAAAAGAAAAGAAACTCTGACAACATAAATGCTTGCTGCTTTGAGCCATTCAGTTTTTAAGTAATTTGTTACGTATCAAGAGTAAGTAAATAACTCATTGGGTATATGCATGAATTTCAAACAAAAAATCTTATATTCTAGTTTATGCTTGAATCAAGGTTTTCCAGAAACATTTGCAAAACAAATGAATGCATGAAAGACAAGACAGGTACCCCAAAAATGGTTTCATAAAGGCGAAAGCAATTGTTCTTGATTAAATCTTTATAAGATTGGCAAGGATATTGATATGAGAGTTCTTGGGAGGAGGGATTTCTCCTGTTTGAGAAAAGAGGGGATTCTTTTAGGAGGAGACAGTATTTGGGACCTTGAGGGAATAGAATTTGACTACATTTTGCTGACAATGAATCTAGGCACTTGGAGTGAAAGAATCAGTCAGGACTGATGGGAAACCAAGAGGTACATAGAAGAAACCATGAGCAGGATGTAACATGAGAAAACAAGAGAAAAGATACCGAGGGAAAAAATGCTACTCTTACAGACAGATCTTTGTAACTTTTGTTTTGAACTCATGTTATGGAGATATTGCATATTAACATAAAGCATTGATTTTTGCAAATAACTCTCTTATCATTATACTTTCCTTAGTCACATTGAACATATGGTATCTTCCTGAGTTGAAGTTCTAGGCAAGACCTAATGAGCTTTCTTATTTTTAGAGAATAATAGATAAGGCACAATATTAGGCTAGTAATCTCTTCATTAGAGTGTGTCTGCATTTCAAAAAGTTGTAGTGACAGGTACACCTCAAGATAAATGTGATCACAAGGAAGAAAAATCCATTTTCTTGTCTGACTAACATTACTCCTATACCTAGTATGAACTTTGATTTTACGGAGCACCTTTTACTTATTGTCTATATTATTTATCTTCACACTTTGATTTTCTTGCCCTGATGGTTCATAGTAGTTTTCCCTTGCCAATTTAAATTTCAGCTTGCTTCTTTATATTGTTCATTGATCACTCAATTTCTCATTTTTAATTTCTGCCCTTTAGAGTCCAGTCACACTTCATATGGTGCTGCTAATGCTGTCCTTTATTCTCCAATCATGTTTCATCATTAAGTGACCATGGAAGTTTCCAGCTTGTTGGGGACACAAGCTTCCTTGAGCACACCTTGCTAAAATGTATACTTCAGAGCTGTATAAAACATGAGCAGGAAACAGCACAATGATCTTATATGCATTTTAAATATTTTATTTATTTATTTGAGAGAGAGAAAAAGAGAGAGAGCACATAAGCAGGGGGAGGGGCAGAGGGAGAGAGAGAATCTCAAGCAGATTGTGTTGAGCAGGGATCCTGACTTGGGGCTCTCTGAATCCTGAGATCATGACCTGAGCCAAAACCAAGAGTCAGATGCTTAACTACGCCACTCCCACATCCCCTACTGCCTGACACGCATTTGAAATACAAGGCACCTGGGTGGCTAAAGGTAGTGTCTGCCTTTAGCTCAGGTCATGATCCCAGGGACCTGGGATCCAGCCGCAAGTCAGGCTCCCTACTTGGCGGGAAGCCTGCTTCTCCCTCTCCCACTTCCCCTGCTTGTGTCCCCTCTCTCACTGTGTCTCTCTCCATCAAATAAATAAATGAAATCTTAAAACAAACAAACAAACAAAACAACGCTGGTTCTCTGAGGCCACTCCTTCTGACTCGATTTGCAGCTCTCTTTAATTTAACAAAATTGACATTTATGGTATATACCAAAATACGGTTTGTTCAGGTGAAATAACATGTTAGGATTTGCTTAGAGAATCAGAAAAGTGATTTGTTTTTATTCCTGGGGAAGAAATATAGAGCCTGTAAGAAATAAAGCAAATGTAAGACTGTAAGAAATGACACAAAACTTAACAAAGGCCCATGGTGTTTTAATCACTTCTATGGTCATAGAGCTTGAACTCCTGCCTTAGGTTTAGGAATTCCTGATCATGTTTTACCACTGAGTGTGTGTGGTAAACCATACTCAGTTTGATATACAAGGCTTGGGTTTTTGAATGAGAGTTACTGAAGTGGAACTCCATTTTACAAATTCATCAAGTAGGGACTAGTTTCACAAAACCCATCAGGAATGAGGAGAAAAGTCACAAACTCATTTCGAGGGTGGGTGCAAAGATCATTTAAAAGGTTCAAACCATAACCAAATTTGTCTGTCATTGAATCAGCTGAGAAATTCTCTTTTCTTTATAATCTAAAGTATATTTTACATTTCACTGAAAAGATTTTTATCCCTCCCATTCTTCATTTTCAAATCAGCCTAGCAGGAAGTTCCAACTACCAAGCCAAGCTATTTTTCTTTTTAAAGAATAATCTCTTAGCAGAATGTAAAAATTTTGAGAATATAGTTCAATATAAGGAGTTCCCTAATAAGAAAAAATGGTTGAGCACATATATACGGGGAATTAAGAAATTCATTTAGCATTAAGGTCGTACTTCTTACTATTTTATTCTCTATTTTGGGCCCAGATTTTCTCAGGAAGATACAATAGTCATTATAAATATAAACCTAAAAAAATCAGTAAAGCTGGTGTTTACCAAGTCAGCTTGAAAATATTACTATGCACTTAATAAAGCCCCATGTATTTCCTGACTACTTTTCAATCCATTAATTAGTGATTCTGTATTTTCTTTGTAGGGTATCATTACCGCCAGTAATTGGAGGCTCAATGAGTGAAAACGTATTCAAATTATATGTCCCAGCACTCAGAAATATAGGCTGGAGACTACCCGTCCCAAATTTGTTGATGCCCTCAACTAAAAGTGTTATTATTTCTTTCCATGTATCTATATTTTAATTTTCTGATTACTCTAGTAATAATAATTGAGTAATAATACTCGAGTAACTGGAAATATTGCCAGATGGGTCTGGCTTCATTTCCTGACTTGATCTCTTGCTGGTTGAGCCCGTGTTCCTTGCAGTGACTCAGTCATGAGGATCTCTTCTCTCAGCCGTTGGGGCTGTGCAGAGTCACTGTGTTTGCTATTTCCCTTCTATATTTCCTGCCTGGGCTCCAGCACCTGACTCTGTACTTAACTTTCTGGACCCTGCAGGTGCTGCAACTAGTCTCATCCTTCTGACATGCTGTTGTGCTTATTTGTTTCCATGGTTTGCCCCTTCAACAAACTGTGAGCCCCTGGGGGGCAGAAGCAATCTTATTTATGTATACCCACCGTGTTTACTCAGAGCTTGACACATTGTTGGTCAGGGAACCGGAACAGCCACCTGATGTCTAGCCACCTGCCTTGTCTGGCCAGAACAGAGTTAATAAATGAATTCGAATGCCTTTAGGTGGCCAGTGTGTGGGAGTCTCTATTTTTTTTGTTGTTGTTGTTGACAGTCACATATACATTTCATCAGCCTGGCCCCTGATCATCCTAGTCTGTGGTCCTCCTTGAGCTACTCAATATATGTTATTGTTTTGTGAGCGAATGTGTCAACAAATGTACATCTAATTGCACAGAAAATTATTATTCCAATAGTTTGGTTCTGGAAATTCCTTTAGTTTCATCTCAGACTTAAAACAGTAAAGGTAGAAAAATAAAAATGTGTTAAACAATGTACCAAAAAGCACTGTTGAGGCGGGCCTCTCTGAGCATTCTAGTAATCAAATCAGAAAGGAAAACCAATTCAGTTGTGCTGTTTGCAGAATTCAGGGGATGCAAACAAACCCATTGTGTAGAAGAGCCTAGGTTTGCATTCTGGAGAGGACTAACAATTTCTACATTGGATCATCTTAAAACAAGCACCAGGATTTTAAGAACAATAACCCTGGCCAATATTCCAGGTGCAGATTCAACAATCCATTTCTCAAGACCAATTCCAAGATGCTTTAAACTAGGGCAACGACAGCACACAAGAGAACAACCCTACAAAGTGATTCTGTGTGGGGCCACAGTGATGTTGTACTGTTTGAAATGCTCTCTTGCTCTGGTTTAATCTGGGGGAAAAGCTTAAGCATGAGCTCACCAGATGGAATTCAAAACCAGACATAAAATATTGATGATGATGAAGTATTCTTGAGAAAGGTTAAGCTTTACCTAAAAAAGTAAGTTTGGGTCTGCTTTAATTATCTGATAAGTGGGGGACCAAGGTTCTAAGATTTACCCTACCACATCTTCAATAATTTTAACTTTTTTTAAAAGGCAAAAGATTTATGCAATCTGAAGAGAAACCAGAGTATAATTTTAACTTTCTAAAAGCAACTATTACCAAATGTTCATCTTGGGCATAAAAATTTTCAGCCTTGAAAACTATAATGTCTATGAAAATGTAACTTTGAGCAACTTACTACGTGCGAACACTTCCAATTAATTAGCTAGTGTTAAATACATGACTGGATATTTGAAATAACTTGTTACATAGGCTTATTATTAATAACACAACTAACTGTTGGTGTTGGTTTCCAAAGAAAGATTTTATAACAATTCTTACTTCTGAGCAATTAGAAAGGAAGACTCCTTTTCTGTTAGGGCCACTCCCTTTGTTCAAGAAACTGAAACCCTACCAACCACTGCTTTTTAAATTTTTTTTTCTGACCAACTGCAGGAAAGCATGTAGTTAGTTAAATGACAGAATTAGGAGTGAGTCACTAAGTGTGGTCTCTCTACACCAACAAAAGGGGATATGATTTCTATAAACTCTCAGGACAATTAAATGGTAGGAAGAAACCAAACTGAGCAAATATAATAACAAAGATGGATCGTGTGAACAATACAAAGAATACCGTTTTCTCAAGGCCACGTAGCAAAGTCCATATGCTTCCTTATGGCACACACTAAACATTGGCCACTTGGATAGTGGATTAAATTTTGCCTTAACCACGACATGGATTTCACCTCCTGAAAGGTCTAGATCTCTGTATTTATATCTCAATTGTTTTCCTACTTCAGCTTTTTTTGCCCCAGTAATAACAAGAAGCACCGATGAAGGCAAATGTGAGTGATGCTAGGTATCAAGCTTTTATGTCCCTGTTATCAGAGCTCACAAACTTTTTTCTGGGGCACCCAAGGGGTTCGTCCTCCCAAGATGATCTCTGAGTCCTCTGATCAGAGCTGGACTGGATTGATTCTCTGCACTTATAGACAGGAAAACCTCCTTTAACTCCACGGGCAGAGAGCCTAGGTGACTACAGCTGCCGAACTTGTCCTATTTAAATTACTCTTGCAATTCAGACAGGCACTGCGACATTGCTAACATACCTCCACGCGGCACTTCTGATACATGACAGGCGACATCAGCTGCGGTGGCAAAGGAGCACGTGGGATCTGTAGAAGACACATCCGCCATTCCAAATGGAAAAGAACAGGTGAAATTATTACGTCGCCATGCAACCCAGTATATGTTGTCTAGCATCGAAGAGCAATTGTATCTGGCAAGAGTCTAATCTAAATGTGGACAGTGAGAAATCCCTGCCTCAAAGGTTATATTCTCAATAGAGTTCTTTCTTCAAAGGCTACATATCTTGATGTTCATGTGAATTACAAAGGCAAGACTATTTTATTTTTTCAGAAAAGTCACCATTATGGCATCATGGACAGTGCCTATAAAACTTGGTTCAGACTTGCTTATGTCAAGAAATTCAATGTCACAACAGTGTATTTTGAATTTATCTGCCACATATGTGAGTCTAGCAGCTGTTCTAAGTGCTTCTTGTGTTTACAGAATGAAGTCAAGTTGGTTAAAGCAATGATATAATTTCCTGGATGGAACATACTAGAAAGAGGCAGGCTATATATTTGAACAAGTGAAAAAAAAAAAAAAAAAGAAAGAAAAAGCAACAACAACAAAAAAAAAACTTCAAGGAAGCTTGACAGAAGAGTATATTGTGGTGAGATGAGGAGGTATGACCTTAGATTTCTGTCTCTTCAGATGTTTCACTTTCTGCAGCATTTAATGATTGAAAAATGCTGTTAGTCATTTTCAGCCTGTGGTTGAGCTACAGGAACCACAGAACAGGAACCCCATTGTGGCAGGGGTTGGAAGCAAAAAGCTTTTATGTGTGGGTTCACTTACTATTTTAATTCTGTTGTATTATTAGTGGCCTTCAATGCTATGGTTACTTTCCCTATTTACTGTTCTTTCCCTTCTTCCAGTGTCCTTTATGTCCCCCTTTTCCCCCATTACCTTCCCTCCCCGAGGAAGGGGATACAGCCTGCAGGGCCACCATGGGAAAAGCCAGATTCCCCTAGGCTCAGGTGACTCTGCTCTGCCTGCTACGAACGTGTTTCATACCTTCAAGGCCGATGATTTCATGGCTCTGAGGCTAATTTTCCTCATCTTCAATGAGGGAAATTATGAACGGTTTCAAAGGTTTGTGAAAATTAAATAGGATCGGGTATTGTAGGCAGAGCCCCCAAATCGGAGAGTGGTGAGCCCTTCTGTTCATTCACTGGTAGCCACTACTGAATGCCTTCTTTGCATGAAGACTACACCTCTGCTTCCAAGTTCTCTTGTGTTCTAAATGTTCTCCCTCCTGGCCCACAACAGTTCTTACCATGCTGTTATTCTAATTAGCCAATGCTTCATAAGTGTGGATCCGTGGGCCAGGACACTGCGGTTAAGTACTTTACCTAAAACACTTAAGTATTTCTCAGAATCTATATAATAGCTGTTATTTGAATCCCCATTTATTAAAGACAAAGTGGGAATTCAGAGGCATTAAGTGAACTCTTGGGTTTATACCATCAGTTGCCAAGGCAGGACTTGGTGAGGTCTTTCTGACTCGGAGCCCAGGCTCTTAACCACCAATTATAACAATTAAATTCTCCAGTTGACAGGCCACCCACTCCCATCACCTATAGAACGCCAGGTCTGTCCCACACTCTTTTATATCTAATTCCTGCTCTTCCAAGGGGGTGGCCGGGTGTGAAGTTCTGACCTCCTGGAGGCAGGGATCTGGCCCTTTTCCTCCCTAACCACCGAGTGTCTTGCAAGGTCGACTCAGAACACAGAAGACACGGGCTCCTTGGTGGAGGGGAAAAGAAACCGCCAGGCGGAGATCAAGAGTAAATAAAAGTGCAAGAAGAGCACAGCAGGAAAAGGAGAGGAAGGAGGAAGAAAGTTCATGGGAAGGAACCAAGGGCAAATATTTGCTGAACGCTTTAGGGCCAGTCATGGGACCCAAGGATCTCTAAGGGTCTCTGAGTAGGAGTACTCAGCGCACTGGGCACGGAAATCGGCCCAATCTCTCCAGACCAGCGCGTCTGCGTGGCCGAACTTGCAGCCGCAGTCTTGCAAACATGGCGGGGCTTAATGGGGTGCCTGGTTCTGGTACCTCCTGCCCGGGTCAGGGTGGTAAAAACGCAGCTTGCTCTCCCCACTGATCCCTTCGGGAGCGACGGCCCCAAGCACTCCTCTGAGTATCCGCGGAGACACGTTACTCAGCCATTACAAGTTTGCAAGTCACACTTGTTCTCTTTCCTCACTTTGAACACAGACTGCTGGGGCGCATCTTCCTTTTTTGGCGAGCGAAGCCGGACCAGTGCGTTAAGAGCGATCTCTTCCTCTTCGCTCCGCCGGCGGCCCGCCGGGGCCCAGGGGCAGCCGGCAGCGGAGCCCCTGGCCGCCGCGCGACCGCGCTTGGGGGGGCGGTCGCTCCAAGGTGACGCGAGGCCGCCTCCGTCCCCTGGAGGCGGGGCTGGCGGGCGGGGGTCTAGGAAGTCGGAGGGCGCGAGACGTGCCCCCGCCCCCGGCGCGTCCCGGCCGTTTCTGCGCGTGCGAGCGGCGGCGGCGGCGGGTCCCGGCAGGTGAGGGGCGCGCCGGCTCCTGGGCAGCCCCCGGGACGCGGCCTCGGACAGGTGAGGGCGGGGTCGGGCTTACCTGGCAGCGCGCCCGGCGGGGACGCGGGGGCAGCCGCCGGCTCTCTTCCGGGGCGGGCGCCTGCTCGCCACCGAGGTGAGGCGTTGGGGACCCTGAGGGTTCGGGCTGGGAATTCAGCGGAGCTCCTTCCCGGGAGCCGCGGCTTCCGGAATAAGGTGTGCGAAGGAGGGAGGCAGAAATCCGAGGGGGGCAGTCCCGGAGAGCGCACGAAGGGCAGGCGGCTTGTCCCAGGAATTCGTGGCTTTTTAAAGGACACACCGTTGGTCCCCTCGGGGCGCAGTGGAGTTAGTCACCGCCACCGCCTGGGCTCTTTCTGCGGAGCCCCTCGTTTGTGTGGGATTTCATGCGCTCCCTTCGTGGAGACCCGGAGGTTCAACTCTGGTTGCCAGCGCAGGCATTGGCGCAGCTGCCCAGGAGAAGAAAGCCTTAGGATAATTGTGTGGGGGTTCGAGTCTTGCACATTAAAAACAAAAATACCAGAAAACCAAAAAACCCAATACGGGGATGGTGGTGGTGAACTTGAGAGGCGATTGCTTCCGCAGTGAGTTCCTCAGCGCGCGGTCCATCTGTCAAGCAAATGGGGCGCCGAAGGCTTTTAGTCGTGGTTGGGTTTCCATAAACGGGTTAGAACGTCTGAAGGAAATTCTGTGCGGTGTCTGAAGGTTTCAGCGGCATGTAGGTAGGTACTTACCAAGAGCGGACTGGAAGTGACATTGACAGGAGTGACTTAAGAGTTACCAAGCAGCTTCCAGGTGAACCTTGGAACTTTACAAAAACCTGCTTCCCAACGCACTGAGTGGCAAAGAGGTCTACGGGTTATGATTCCTATTAGCATCCATTTTCGCTTGGGTCAGCAGCATTTAATTCAGTACGTATTTGTTGTATGTCTTTTAAGGAGGAACCTTTGTGAGAGCCAGGTTGGCGTGCCCTTTGGTAGCACAGGTGTTGATACACAGGGGCCATTTAGGGCCCTCATTCTGCGCAGCTGGGTGCTCAGAAAGAGCAGGGGCTTGGGCCCGCATTTCTTAAATCTCTGGTACTAAGCGTTTAAATGCAGGGAGAATGCAAATCTTTGAAGAAGTCTGACATCCCAGCTGACAAGGATTATGAAAAACCATCCTCAAAATAAGGTTATTGGGCACTTTATCTTGTTGTGTAAAATACACAAGGTAGATATTATTCCCCCTTTTTCAGGTCAGAAACCCAGGCAAGGAGGAATCTAGCAGTTTGTTGAAAGTAATTAGTGGACCTGAGAGCCAAGGGGGATATTTCTGAATGCAAAACCCATGCTTTTTCACTATTCCAAGGTTCTCGGACATTTAATGTAAATCTGACAGATTTAATGGAAAATAATTCAAATTTATTTTCCTAAAACAATCCATCAGTTGCAGTGACGGTTATGAATAAATGAGTATTGCTTTCAGTCTCTTTGTGTGGTTAAACTATAACCAGTCTGGGCCAAGAAGATGAACGGCAGTTTTTAAAATACAAAGTTTATTATGCGTCTTTGTTAACATATTTTTAAGGACCAAATATGTCCAAGAGGGACAAATATGGTAAAACTTTGTAGGTATTCCTTGTGGATTACACATTGAAGTAACAGTTAATTTTCTTATTATTCATATTCTTTAACACAGGTCAGCTTGATTCCATATCTTTCAGAAGAATAGAAATCACTGTTTTCACCTAGAGAGGACTTTGTGTGTGTGTGTGTGTGTGTGTGTGTTTAAATCTATAATCATATATGAATATATGTAACATTTATTTTAAAAGGTGTATCTGTTTTTCCTTAAATTTGTCTCTAGAAGTGTAGAGAGTACTGCCGTGCACTTATGGGGGAAGGAATCCTAATATTCCCAGTTTAGCCTTTGAGTGAATGATCCATTACAACTTGTAATTTCTTCAAATTCCTGTCAACCACGAAAGTGATTTTCAAACTGCAATTATTAGGCTGTAGATGAGAATGAAAATAATGTAATAATTTTAATACGCTATAATAAATAAAATTTAATACATTTACATTTAATAATGTAAATGTAAACCACGAAAGTGATTTTCAAACTGCAGTTACTAGGCTGTAGATGAGAATGAAAATAGTCCTTAGACTTTTAAAAAAAATTTTTAGAAGTTTTTATTTATTTGTTTGTCAGAGAGAGAGAGAGCACAGCAGGCAGAGTGGCAGGCAGAGAGAGAAGCAGGTGCCCTGCCGAGCAAGGAGCCTGATGCCAGACTCGATCCCATGACCCTGGGATCACGATCTGAGCTGAAGGCAGCCGCTTAACCGACTAAGCCACCCAGTTATCCCTAGTCCTTAGAATTTTAAATAATATTCCCGACACGGAGAGCACTTGCTTTCTTAAACTCTTCCTTATCATTGTTAGTAATTATACAGAGATATTGAGGGGTTTTGTAATTAAATTATCTTAAGGTGTTGAAAATAAGTGTCTTTTTGGGGGGTGAGGTGGGGAAGAGAGTCTTTGCCTGTGTTGGGAGGATCACGTAGGCTATATTCTGCCCAAGTTGTGCTTGGCACAATTTTTATTTTTGTTTTCATTTGACAGTGAAATCAACAACGCACCTTGAACTCCTCTCTAGGAATATTTGAAATCCTGACTAGAATGTGTTTGTAGATGTGTGCTTGGCTTGGTTAAGATTCTCTAATGGAGGGGCCAAGAGTGATGAATTAGAGAACTTTCCAGAAGACCAAAAGGGCCAAGGAGCAGAGTATGCATGAGATGTGAAGTGGGCAGATCTAGATTTTGTGACACCTGAAAGGCAAATGACTTGGGGATCTTTAAAAAAATAATGTAAAATTAGTTATGAAAGTGAATGCTTATTTAGAATGGAAAAAGATATGATCACCATTTGCTGGAAGTTTCTTTCTCTTTCAGCTGAGAACTTTGGGCAATTTACCAGAAATGCTTACATAAAAATGCTTCCTGATTGCAGCCCTCTCTCCCTGAGAACACTGAGCATCTCCTAGCAGCCTGTAGCCCTCATAGGGACCTCTGCCAGCGAGAGGCCGGAAGCTGAAGCGCCATTACCATCAAAAAGTAAGAGGGCCAACTGTGGTTGTAGGCAAAGGACTCATGGTTCACTGAGCAGGATGAAGGCTGGTCGCTGGGGTGGGAGGGATACTCAGCTTATTGGGGACTCAGGGCATTTCATATCTAGTAAACAGCCTGGAGGTAAGGCTCAGAGCTGACTTTTAGGACCTACTTTGCTTGGCTCTCCAGGGAGGCCTTTGGCTATTGGCTCTCTCAGTGCTCATTCTACCACTCATCGTTAATGGAGGCTTCTCTATGTCCCAGGCACGGACTATGGCAAGGTCCTATTTACCAGGGAGCTCCTACCCTCATGGAGCTGATTTCACTCTGACAGCACAGGGTCCTAGGGGCTGGCCTGGAGCCTGGGGGGCTCCTGATGGCTTGAGCTGAATTTGGAATTGTTGGTGGAGTTACCAAGATGGAAGAGTCCAGGGAGGGCATTCTAGGTGGGTGGAGGGCTGGAGACAGCCAGAGGTTCGGACCCCCGTACTCTCCTCCATGGATGCAGTGAGGCCCCTTTGGTCAGGGGTTCTCTGCATGTCCTTTCAGACCAGCTGCACCCATACAACTGGTTTTAACTTACTAGAGATGCATGTTCTCAGCCCCCATCCCAGACCCTCTGCATTGGAAACTCTGTGTCTGGGGCATAGCGATCTGCATTTTGAGAAGCCCTCCTGATGACTGCGGTGCGTGCTAAAGTTTGAGACCCGGTGCTCTTGGTATTTCACGGAACTGGTTGGGCATAGACTCCCCTGTGGAGATGGTAAGAGGGGAGTGGGATTCATGCCAACGCTAATATGCTGTGACTGTGATATGAGTATCATTTATGTTACGGTCACTGGCATTTTTGGAGTACCTGGACTGTACTCAGGCGTTGTGCTAAGAAATAGGAACTCTTTTAATCATGAACATAACCCCACAAAGCAGGGCTGTTGTCACTTACATTGAATGTGAGAAAACTGCAGCCCAAGGAGACAAGGGGAGTGTCCCCCGGCACACAGCTGGAAAGCATTTCAGCCAGGATTCCGGCACTTTCCCTCTCTTCTGCCTGGGATAGTTTTCATCTGTGTCTTTGTTGCGTGTGGGTCTTGTAGGGGAGGCTGGAAGGGAGACTTGAGACTACGTGGACTGGCCCTTTTTAACAATCATTGTCATTTGCTGACCATGTGGGTTTAACAGCTTTTCCTTTAGGGACAAATCGCCAGATGAGATAGGTACCATTTTGTCATTCCGTCCTTGGGGGAATTTCTAAAGTTTCAAAAGCAAATGGACACAAGTGCATATACGTAATTGAGCAACATGGATGTTTCCTCCTTCCCTGGTATGGTGATGGGCTCATGTGCATTCCCTCCATGGGTAGAAGGTAGCCTTGTTTTGTAATGTGGGTTTCTTCTGGGTATGGGCATGGGGACTTTCTTCTAAAGCCCAGCTCCCTGTCCAGGACACAGATATCTTGAAGATGATGGTGTGTTTGTCTATGAGGTCCTGGAAGGTACCTAGAAGAGCTATGCTTTGCATTTTCACATTTTTTTTCTTTCTGAAAACGATTGTTCTCCACAACTCTCTATATTTTGTCATGGAATACCTCCATCATTTCAGGAGGCATGAAATAGAACACAGGTGGGGTACCTGGGTAGCTCAGTGGGTTAAAGCCCTGCCTTCAGCTCAGGTCACCATCCCAGGGTCCTGGGATGGAGCCCCACATCGGGCTTTCTGCTCAACTGGGAGCCTGCTTCCTCCTCTCTCTGTCTGCTTCTCTGCCTACTTATGATCTTTGTCTGTCAAATAAATAAATAAGATCTTTAAAAAAAAAAAGACACAGGTATAGATGTGAGGACATGTGTGAGTGTGCCAAATGGTGGTTTGCCTTTGGGTGTGGACCTCAGGTTACTGAGCCTTCGCTTCTCTGCACGCAGATGTTGAGACAAATGTTAATTTGAGTGCAGGGCAGGCAGCAGAACTTAATTCTGGGAGTGCTGGCTGTCTCAGCCATGCCTTCATGCATTCACATAGTCATTTGTCGCCTGCCTGGTTGTGCTGAGTCTTAATGTCAGGCACCGGAAGAAGATACAGTGGTGGCTGGACAGATGTGATCCTTACAGAGTCCTGAGGACAAACTTACCCGCTGTGCTATGGCTGAATGGAGCCAGATGCCCTACTTCCCACAATGAGTCATCTGGAAAGGAGTTAAGAACTTATCTTAGTTCAGGAGAGAGGCTGTAGGGCTTGGCTTAAGGCAACTGGGAAGCAGAGGTGTGTGAGGGTTTAAGAAATGATCTGGGAGATTGCGTAGGTGATAGGGGGTTGTAGGAGGTTGTGGGTCAGGGTTTGTGCCTTGGGCCCCTGTGTTGGTGCTAGGACCACAAGTCAGGATGGAGTTGTTTTGAACAAATAAAAATGAGTTTTGTGGACATTGTGAGTTTGAAATGTCCGCATGACTCCAAGGTAGAGGTTTGGGTACATTGAATAATGCAGCAGAGAACCCAACTGAATAATTCAGCAGGTTGAGTAATATCAACAAATGAATGATGCCATCTCCCAAGGAGAGGGTGGAAGCGAGAAGCAGTTCACAAAGGAAACGCGGGCATTTCCCCTGGCATTGGCAGGGTAGGCACAGATTCGAAGTCCTTTGATGGAAAAGGTGAAAAGAGTCTACTTCCACTTTTTCTTGAGAGGGTGGAGATAAATTCTCTGGCCCTTTTGCATGATTGATAGCCTGCTATCTGGCCCATGGGAGGAGGGTGGCAATGTGGAACAGCAAACAAGGGCTGGCCGGAGCAGAGGGGCAAGGGGCTCATTGAAAGCTCATTTGCAGCGTTTCAGCTCATATAATTGTCTTAAGGTAAAATGCTTGCCATCTGTCCTCTTTTTTTTTTTTAAAGATTTTATTTATTTATTTGACAGAGATCACAAGTAGATGGAGAGGCAGGCAGAGAGAGAGGTAAGCAGGCTGCCTGCTGAGCAGAGAGCCCGATGCAGGACTCGATCCCAGGACCCTGAGATCATGACCTGAGCTGAAGGCAGCAGTTTAACCCACTGAGCCACTCAGGCGCCCGCCATCTGTCCTCTTAATGGGTTATTTTCTCTTGTTAAAAGTACTCACTATACAGGTGCCTGGCTCAGTGGCTTGAGGCTTCTGCCTTCGGCTCTTGTCATGATCCCAGGGTCCTGGGATGGAGCCCCATATTGGGCTCTCTGCTCGGCAGGGGGCCTGCTTCCACAACCACCCTCCCCGCTGCCTGCCTCTCTGCCTCCTTGTGATCTGTGTCTGTCAAATAAATAAATAAAAATCTTAAAAAAAATACTCACTATAAATATCTATCATAAATAGTTGTATTTATTGTATATCATATTTATTATAAATTAACTATCTGGATCATTTTGTAGCTCATACAGATCAGCCAGTGCTGTTTTGTAGGCACTGCTGATACGAATACTACAAAATTAATTTTTGTGTAGAATGTTAGGTTTCCGTAGGTGCTCAGAGTTGAGTCGAAAGCTTGTTTAAAAATTGTGTTAGAAAGTGGCTGAATAAATGAAACAAGATGGGATTGGGAGGGAGACAAACCATAAGGGACACTTAATCTTACAAAACAAACTGAGGGTTGCTGGGGGGAGGGGGATTGGGAGAGGGGGGTGGGGTTATGGACATAAGGGAGGGTATGTGCTATGGTGAGTGCTGTGAAGTGTGTAAACCTGGCAATTCACAGACCTGTAGTCCTGGGGATAAAAATATATTTTTATTTAAAAAAAAACGAAAAAAAAAAGAAAGTGGCTGAAATAAATAAATACATGTTCCTTTGTCCAAAAAACTATTAATTGAGCATGCATTATATGGAGTTTTAGTTGTGAATCATCTCCCTGTCCCCTGAGAGCTTACAGCCAAGATGGGAAGTCGGACAGTTTTACAGATACCTGCAAGAAAGTGTGCTGTTTGCTAAGGATAAGGGGCAAGGTGCCATGGGAGCCAAGCGGTGAGGGGCTGGGCTGCTTGCACTTAGTAGGACTGGGCAGCTGGAGTGAGCCAGCGGTGGGCAGGGATCACTCTGTAGCATGAAGCAACATTTGGAAAGAACAAACAGGTTTTCAGAATTTGCTGGATGGATGCTTTTGAGGAACTGAAAGTTTATGATCAACTTTGTCCATTAAAAGTCAGACATAGGGGGGCGCCTGCGTGGTTCAGTGGGTTAAGCCACTGCCTTCAGCTCAGGTCATGATCTCAGGGTCTGGAATTGAGTCCTGCATCCAGCTCCTTGCTCAGCAGGGGGCCTACTTCTTTCTCTGCACCTGCCTACCATTCTGCCTCCTTGTGCTCTGTCTCTCCCCGACAAATAAATAAATACATACATACATACATACATATAAAAGACATATTCACGAGAGGTTGTGATCTGGTCAGGAAACCTAGAAAAGAAAGTACTAAACTTATCTGCATGACTGTCCCCACGTTCAGAGCCAAGAGGTGACTGAGGGGATGGTACAAAAATGAAGCAAACCCCACTCAAACCAGAAACAAGTAAAAATAATGATTGTGATGATTGTATGATAATTTGTGTTTTGGGTGGTAGTGGGGAGGGGGCTATTGGGAAAGATGTTGGTGTTTAGTTTGAGAACTTCTTAGAAAAGGATACTATATTATTATGTAATGTCATATAATATATATATACATTATAATGAATATATATAATATATATAATGTGTATAATGTATATAGTGTAATTGTATATAACCAATATCATTATGATTAACAGTCTTACGAAGTGTAAAACATCACATAATTATTACATATATAGGTTTCTAGTCTGAAAATGGCCTTGGGGGTCAGTGCTTCCACCTCCTGTTGCTCTTTCCTGAATGAGGTGGGGTCCAGTGGTGCCGCAGGCTTGCTTACCTTCCCCTGGTCAGTCTGTCTGGTGAATGAGTCTGTCGCCGTTTGTCCTCTGGCAATGTGTCTCACTTGAGTGAGAATTCTTGTCTGTTAATGAACTGTCTCCATCTTCTCCCAGTCTTTGTGTCACCCTCTTTTAAAGATTTTATTTATTGATTTGACAGTGTGAGAGACAGAGAAGGAACCCAGGCATGAGCAGGGGAAAGAGCAGAGAGAAAGGGAGAAGCAGATGCCTTGCTGAGCAGGGAGCCTGACACGGGGCTCGATCCTGGGACCCTGGGATCATGACCTGAGAGGAAGGCAGACGCTGAACCGACTGAGCCACCCAGGCGCCCCTGGTGTCACCCTTCTAACTTAACTTCCTCTCTGCTGTGGTTGTCACGCACTTTGTTACATAGTCGAGTGTTTTGGATATTATAAGAATCTTTGGCGGAAGTCGCTTTCAGTGTTTTAGACCTGCCTAAACAGGCAGAATTTCTCTGATGTTTCTTTCTTTCTCTTAAATCTATTTGATTTGTGCTGGCACAGAAACGTTTGGCTTCAGCAAGGGATGAGAAAGAAGGTTCTCAGGAAGTTTCAAACTCTGTTAATATTTGAACCAGAAGACATGGCAGACCTGAGAAGGTACATGATACATTGTTTCTAAACATCATAAACTCTTTATGTGATTAAAAAGAAAAAGTTTGAACAGGTTGGTGCCGCCCTGCTCATTAATAACCAATTGGCATTTACTTGCTTTGTTAACAACTTCCTTTCCAACTTCCGGCTTTGTGTCCACTTCTGCCTTTGTCACCGTGAGCTCAAGATTATAAATCAATAATTGAGTGCTTAGTTTTTGTGTTCCTTGCCAATATGTGCCTTTTCATGGATGTTTTTCTCTTTTGGTGGAAGAAGCTTTTTGTTTTCCCTGGTTTGTAGGGCATGTGGATTCAGCTGGCATATATTTCATGTCACGTGCCCACTCCTGGGATTATGGAGGTTCTGCTAGGTAGCAGCATCCTCTTATTCTCAGGAACCGTGCTGGATAGGAGTCATACCCATTTTATAGAAGAGAGCACTGAGACCCAGAGAAGCCATGTGAGTTGTACAGGGTCAGCCCATTGGATGGAATTTTACTTCCAACCCCCACCCCCCACTATTCCATCCTAAGCCTGGGCTATTTTAACAACTCCGTTCTGACTTATTTTCTGGTGATGTGGTTTAGCCCCCAAACTAGGGAGTCTCCAAGACTCATGACAGCTAAAATGCCGGGTATTTCTTTGGTTCATGGATTTGGAAGCAGCTGTTCTGTGCATTCCCAGGCTGAATGCAGAGTTGAAACCCTTCACCGCAGAGGCTACTTTAAAAGCCATATCGATAAAGCTTTGGATTCCTGCTAACCCCTATTCTGGAGATGGATTTGGCAGGATCTTGATAAACACATCACGTTAGAACAATTTTCTGCCAGAAGCTTGTGAATACATGAAACTAGATGCTCTGAGAAGGTCTCTCTTTCCTATCTGACCCAAGTGAGGATTTAAAACACGAAATTGTTATAATAAATTTGTGTAGCAAAGCAAGCAGTCAGTAATTGTAAAACTCATGGCTCGTTCCACATGAGTACAACCCCAAGAGAACAACTTAACTGTGTGTTTTTTTTGTTTTTGTTTTTTAAACTGATGTCAGCTTTTAAAGAGATACAGATGTTGACATTTTAAAATCCAGATGAAATTCTTGTGGTGCTGTTGTTTGTATCTGAGTGCTCTTTTGCTGTTCATTCATTTACAGATATCAAGAACAAATGAGATCTTTTAAGGGTCCACAGTGTACAGATGGGGTTGGTATTCTGGTTGATGTGATCTTGGAGAAGCTAAGAGTTAACTTCTGCTGAATGTTCTGCTTATCCCCATGGGGACTTCTGAGGTACCTCTTGGGAACCTTTCTTTAATCTAGATAGTCTGTTCACTGAGAACACAGAAGGAAATTGAGAATACATATTTCAAGCTCTATTCATTACACTTCCTTTAGGACTGCATTTTACCTTTCTGTTGAGGCTGATGTGGTGTCTATGGGAAGCAGCAGGATATGACCAAAATGGCCCAGCATCTGTCCTCATGTCCTACCCATCATAACTTCATGGGCCTTTGAATAAAGCCCTCATCAGTGTTGTCTCTATCCATTCCAATTAGAAGTCAGTTTCTTTCAGGGGCGCCTGGATAGCTCAGTCAGTTAAGTGTCTGACTTGTGGTTTCAGCTCAGGTCATGATCTTAGCGTCATGAGATCGAGCCCCATGTTGGGGCTCCCCACTCAGAGGGAAGTTGGTTTGAGATTCTCCCCTTTTGCCCCACACCCCATTCACACCCCCCCCAAATAAATACATCTTTAAAAAAAAAAAAGGAAGTCGGTTCTTTCATGGTATGCAATGAATGATGAGTTTGTTGTTGTTAAACTATTTTTAATGTAAATTTTGCTGAGCAGTTCTGGCTGTCTTGTTGGTATAATTTTGGTAGTGTCTCTGGTTTGTAGTAATAGCCTCGGTCTAGCCGGATTGAAAACCAGCCCTTGCTATATGAGATTTTTTTTGTTGTTTTATTGTTATTTTTTCTCTAGTGGCTCTGGTTGAGAGCTGTCTTAGTGCTTAAAAATCATTGATTTTACAGCTGCTTTTTTTTTTAAGATTTTATTTATTTATTTGACAGAGAGAGAGATTGAGCAAGCACAGACAGGCAGAGACAGAGGGAGAAGCAGGCTCCCCCCTAAGCAAGGAGCCTGATGGGACTCGATCCTAGGACACTGGGATCATGACCTGAGCCGAAGGCAGCTGCTTAACTGACTGAGCCACTCACCCTTACAGCTGCTTTTAAGATTACATAGAAAGCACGAATGGAATAGTGTAGAGCAGGACCTCTTTACACACACACATATATTCACACTATGTGCTGCTGCATCAGTACATTTGTTTTCTGTTAATAAGCACTAGAAATATACTAGTGGTTCCCTTATGGAGACCTCTAGTCTGGGCTGAGTCACTTCTCACTGCGTGCCTCTCTGCACAATTACAATTTCCTAAAGGCATACCTTGACAAAACATTGCCAGGGCCAATTTGATGCTGGGATAACAGGCCTTTTTCTGTAGTCTTTAAATGTCACTTAAACAAACTCCTCCTCAGACATGAGACTCTTAAAAAGACTCTGCATTTGTTTAACTTGTTAAAGGTCCTAAAAAAGTCTTGTTATCTATGTCCAGATTTTATCAGCCAAACATCTCCATTTGCGATCAGGAGAACCAGTCCTCCAGTGCGTGCTGCTTGAAATGATTACAGGGAGGAAAGTGTCCTGAGTATTTCTGTCTACTCAGTAAGCATTTCTGGAGGTCACTGCAGATGGGGTGGGCAAGGAGTGGGACCAGAGAAGACACTTCTTCTCCAGTAGGGCATTGATGGAGCCTCACACTGTGGCTTCCTTGTCTCACCATGACTGAGTTACTGGGAAGAGCCCCAAGTCTGGACAAACCCTGGGCTCAAATATCAGTTCTGCCCTTGTAAGACTTCAGTGGCTCCAAAATTCTGGTTTCTTGTTTGTAAAACAGAGTTTGCGACTATTTACCTGGGTGTGCTGTGAATATTAGTGGTAATCCCTGCAGAGTGCTTTGTGTGTAACACGTACTTTATAAATGCCTGTTATTCCAGGAAAAGAGGGAGTCTGGCTCCTTCGCCGTATCCACACTTTGGAGAACTGAGTGCCAACCATGTTAAGGCAGCTTTTCTCCAGGGATCAGATGCCTCTTCACTGTTGGTGTTTGGCTTTATGTTGCCTTTTAACCAGAAGAATGAGAAGAGAGAGGGCAGAAAGCAGGAGTAGGACCTGGTACTAAATTGCATAATTTCAGTTCAAAAATTAACTGGAGACAGATTTTTTTCTTTTTTGAGACACATTTGAGGGAGCAATAAAAATTATCTAAATTCAGTCCATTTTACCCCAGTGGAGGTTCTTATCTTTCGAGTTGAGACACTATCTCTTCCTTTTTTTCCTTTAGTTTTTTTCCTTTCACGTTTAAGGTATTTTTTCCCTTTTGCATTTTTAAGTAAGTCTTGACATTAGAAAGCTGATACTGGACATGCACACATTGATCGTGTGCTGAATTTAGCATTTTCTTGGTGATTATAGTATAATTTGATGAAAGCCCAGCCACTCCTCAGGGAAACCAGACAGTGTTTCCTAATTATATGTGGACGAATTAATACCTTGGAAGTTTGACTTTGGAAGGTGACACCAAATGGTTTCATTGGGTTCACAGCCTACATTTCTGATGGCTGAAAAAGAGAAGGGAAAAAAAAAGTATTGATTAGCTAAGGATTTCATGTTTAAATGGAACAACAGGGAAAACAGAAGCAGTTTCTGATTTCAAAATGCACATCTCCTTGGAGAGTCAAGATAGATCTTCCTAAAAAGGTGATTAGAGGAACCCTCTTGGGAGCAGAGAGGATTGTAAAGATAGGCAAGTTCTGTTTGGACCGAGAAGTGGAGGGAAAATGTGACTTGAATCTGGAAGGCTGGTGAGTAAGTGACCCTCAAAGTCTTGTAGAGGTCGCCGGGAGTCATTGGGATTTTTTTTTTCCAAAGTTTTCATTTTTTAGAGAAAGCTTGCAAACTAGAGTAAGTGGAAGGAGCTCAGCAGACTCTACCCTCAGTGCAGAGCCCCATGGGGGACTCCATCCCATGACCCGGGACCATGACCTGAGCTGAAACAGAGTTGGACGCTTAACCCACTGAGCCACCCAGGTGCCCAAGATTGGCGCTCTATGTTCCTCTCCTACTGCATGACCTTGTGCAGTTTTTGTGATAGTTTCTTCACAGTGCTGGCCCTTTCAGGAATGTTGACGCTGAGCAGGAGTTAGGTGAAAAAGACAGAGGGACAAAGTGTCACAAAGAACAAGGACATACAGCTGGGACGCTAGGCTCACAGGTGGCTCTGCAGCATTTTCAGTGTGTGACGTTGGGCAAGTAACTTAAGCCTTCTGTGCCTCTGTTTTTCCATCAGTAAAATAAGGCTTTGATGGTGAGAGGCTCGTATTAGCTTTGAAGAACTACCATGTGTCACGTTCACTGGTCCTAACAGAACCTAGCGATTCCATCCTATTTAAAACCTCATTTGCAGCATTTTAGCTCAGTGGGGAGATTTGTTTTGGAGGTTTTGGGATCGCTCCCAGCCTTTTTGTAGCTGACAGTCTATGACATGAGTTGCAGAGTGCATGCCCTGCGAGACTGTAGAACATTGGGGAATTTCATTTGGGAATTACCAACTGAAGCTGTCATAGGATCGTGTCCACTTCACCGAGCTGGCACTGGCATTGATGGAATCTGAGAAGCGGGGGGGGGGGATCGATATAACCTTTTTAAAAGATAGATGGTTTTAATATTGATAATAGTGTTCTTTACCTTTCCATTTGATTTCATTTGTAACGGAACGCCACATAAATGCTAGGGCGTGCTGACTGCCTTGCGATAGTGAGTCACCCCTTCAGGTATAGACACAGAAAGTTCAATGATCTGGACAGATGTCACTCTAATGCATCACTAACAGGCTGAGAGGTACAGTCTTCAAATAAACTGTCCTTCACATGACTGTAGGAAATACCCTTTCATCTGCATTTTAAAAATCTTCCTTCAATCATAGATGAGGAAAGTCTTGGCTGTGCATGTCTCTGACTCGTTTTGGTTCACCTGTGGCAGTTTTCCACGTTTGCTTCAGATGTTTGGATTCTTTTGGAGGTGACTGAGCACGTGTCCTTCCGTTCCTCAGGTGTGTGCCTTGGAGACCTCATCTGTTGCCTTTTCTCCTGTTGGGACACCTGCTGTCTCAAGACTGGAAAAGGATCTCAGCTTATTGAAATCCAAATGTTGATGGGAGGAGGGAAGCGTGGCTGGCCTCATAGGCTTGCAGTCATGCCCGGGTCGAGGACCCCTCGGCCCTTGGTGGATAGTTTCAGAGACCCCCCAGTTCGGTGGCCTTCTTCTATGCTGGAGTGCAAGGACTTCTCTGGCAACTTGTTGACCGTGATTTTATAAAGGTGATAAGAAAAGTAGATCATTCTACTGATGAAATGTTTTGGGGAAATCCAGATGGGAGGCGTGGGCAGAGAAATGAGTTCTGTCCACAGCAGGTTACACTCAGACCTCTAGGAAGGCTGTGTCATCATTATTGATGTGATGCGCTGGACCCAGTGCACGAAGCTGCTCCCACACCTTATCAGAGAGCAATCCGTAGATTGCCCATCAATAGTTATTCAATGATGAAGCATTTATGGGAAAGCTCACCAATTGTGAAACTTTTTAGGTTGTTGGGAGGTGCTGGTCTCTATGCAGGCTCAGAGTTCTGATGAGTATTCAGTCAGGATTGTAGTAGACTGAATTGCCCTCTGAATGAGTTCATTCATTCATTCAATCCAAACTCAACCACTGTGTGCCAGGTACTGTTCTGGGTGCTGAAGTGCAGGGGTGAACTGGGCAAATACCATCTCCTCTCCTTAGAGGACTTAATTATTGTGGGGGGATGGGAGTGGATAGGAGAGTCCAAATAAACCAACTCATGGGACAGTTTTGATCATGAAGGCCATGCTGAATGTCAGGTGTGACAGATTATGGTGCAAACATGTGCTTTCATACTAATGGGTCAAGGTCAGGGTGAGGGTTAAGGTTAAGGCTCTTGGGGTGCCTGGGTGGCTCAGTCAGTTAAGCATCCAACTCTTGATTTTGGCTCAGGTCATGATCACAGGGTCTTGAGATCAAGCCCTATGTTGGGCTCTGTGCTGGGTGTGGAGCCTTCTTAAGATTCTCCATCTCCCTTTAATTCTGTGCCTGCCCAGCCCCGCATTCAGGCTCTCCTCTCCCTCAAGAAGAAAAGAAAAGAAAAGAAAAGAAAAGAAAAAAAAAAAGGTAAGGCTCCCTAAGGAGGTGATGCTTGGTCTAAACCTGAGGTGAGAGAGCTAGGTGTTTGATCTGTATGGAGAACAGATTCTATTGTTAACAGCCTGAACCAACAAAACAAAATCCCTAGGTCTTCCCTCCAAAAGTTTGCTGCACCCACTTTTCCCCTTGGTGGGGGAGGGGGTGCTCCTTTCTCCTTCATGCAGAATTTACTGTCAGACCTGGTAGCACTGAACATCAAGGAAAGGAGGGCCGCTTCAGGCTGAGGTCTTCGCTGTGGGTTCAGTGAGCCTTCCCCCTTGTACACAACCCAAGTTGACCAAACTTTGCATCTGGCAATAGCTTCTCTTTTCACTTGTTGATGATACTGGCTGGTCAGATGAGCCCAGAGTTGTGGCTAGGCTTGCTTTAACTTCCCTTTCATGGTTAAAACATATGTAAACTTGTGTGATGCTTTTAGCTTTCTGCAAAGGACACACTGTCCTCTTCTCACTTTGTCAAGATTCTGTTCATTTGTGTCAAGACACCTGCTGGAACTAAGAGCTTCCTCTTCCTTTAAGTCTGACTCTTTTCAACTATGGATTATTTTTAGCCTTTTTCTGTCAATTATGAAGCTTGAATTGTATTGAGTATTTATAGAAAATGAATTAAAGCAGCCAGTGAGGCTTTGCAAAGGTGCAAGTTTCTGACTCAAAACTGCTTTATGTTCTGTCACTGGAAACTCACTCCGCATGGGTTGACTTGGTTTTTTGGATTTGTTGCCTAAGTATAGAATAGTATAATTTGGTCCTTAGAATAGAAAATAATTGTATTACATCACTACTACTTTATAGGAAAGCAGAAAATTTACTAAATGATGTTATTAAACCCAAACCTAGATGCTCTTTGAACATTTGTGTAGATATTTATACAGGTTGTTTTCCCTCCGGAAGTTTCTGTTCTGTATGGAGACAGTAAGTGTGAAAACCTTTCACTGCAAATAAATAAGAATTCTACCAACCGAATAACAGATCCGATTAAATAAATGGCTGTTGTAATCCTCTGACACTTTTGCTCCAGGCGAATGAAGTGACTGCATTGAGTTTTAAGAATTTATTTCTGGAATATTAATTAATTAATTAATAAAAAACCCCATACCTGGACTTTTCCCCTTTGGCTGTCAGATCAGAACAAAATTAGTTATGTCGTGTTTTTTGAATTGTAGAGGCCTCTTGAGTTGATTATTCTACGGAAAATCATAGAATACATTAGGTCCTCAGACAGGATCTGTGTTTCTGATATTAGGAGCTGAACAGAGATAGCCTCTGACTGGTCTGGAGCCACTGTTCCCTTTTCTGAAGCCTGGGGCAGATTTTCAGGCTGATAACATCAGGTTTCCCACTGAGCCTCAGAATCATTTGCAGTAATCTCTCTCCAGGCATCTACCTTCCCTTTATCACACCAGATCCTCAGAAATGTACTTGTCATCCAAGATGATTTTGGATTGAACTTTTCCTTTCTGTTGGAGGAAAGCACACAAAGACATACATATATAAAATACCAATGCACAGGGACACCTGGGTGGCTCAGTTGGTTAAGCAGCTGCCTTTGGCTCAGGTCATGATCCCAGCTTCCTGGGATCGAGTCCCATATTGGGCCCCTTGCTCAGCAGGGAGCCTGCTTCTTCCTCTGCCTCTGCCTGCCACTCTCTCTACCTGTGTTCGCTCTCTCTCCCTCTCTCTCTCTCTCTCTCTAACAAACAAATAAATAAATAAATACCAACACACACACACATCAACTTTTGTTTTCATATGTATTCTTTGGACAAAGTGCCATGTCAATACTAAAGGGCATAACATTTTTAGAATTAGAAAGAAAGCCAATAGTCTCTGCTTTGAAAAAACCAGTCGTTCCCATCAGTTCATACTTATACATCATTATGCAGTGCCGTAAGCATAGTTTAGGTACTATTTTTATAATTTGCGTGTCTTGCATTTAAAATTATAAATCATTTTCCAGGCAGCTACTGGCATCAGAGAAACAAATTTTCATGGCTGAGTTAATGAAGATTTGTGGTTCATTCTGTCCACAATGTGTGTATCTCTACAAATATATCTCTGGGATAGTATACATTCTGTGCTAGATATTCTGGGCTTGTAGTATGTTTACATTTTACATTAACCCAATTGTCATCTTGTACAACTGTGCAGAAACTGCCTGTTCTTCAGCTGTGATCACGGACTAATTTAAAATTTCACATGATGGGGTTGTACTGGGAGTTAGTATAGAAGTCTATGAATCATGTGTTTTGGTGTGGATTTTCTTTAATATATTCAAAGTCTAAAAACATTAAGGTAAATCACTGGGCTCTCCAAGGAACTAACACCATAGAATAACCTTGAAAACAACTTTATCTAAGCACCTAAGTGAATTTATACCTCGCAATGGGGGAGCGGTGAGTTGTATATTTTTCCTTTTATTAACTCAGTAAGGGTCTTTGTATCTCGGTTGTTTAATTGCTGTGACATCCACAGGGGGAAATCACTCAGAGAACAGCCTTAAAATTAAGGGAAAAATGGCCTCAAATAATACATTTTGACTATTATGCTTATTTATTGAATTCAGTGCAGAGGGACGAAGAGAGCACAACCGACAGCAGAGCCCGACAACGCTGGTACAGAAATGATCCATTCTGGGGAAAAAAGCTGTCTCTGTTGTGTTATTAAATGTGAATTGCTCTTGAGTGTTTATGGAGTGAGAAGCAGCAGAAAAATGTTTTCATAGTCAAGTTTTAGCAAACATTTTATCCAAATGAAAAGCCATATGTTGATATTTATGTAATGACATAGAAGAATGCCTATGGAAAATGATTTGAAAGTAGTGATACTCCGACTGCCAGGGTATAAAACGGTGGAAATTTCACATACGTGTTTAAGCTGGATGTATCTCTTGAAAAACCAGCACAGCTCCAGCCCTGTGCCTTCTCCCTCGTGCCTCAGCCCCCACCACAGCTCAGCCTGCCTAGGTCTTCTTGTTCCTTTCCTGGCACATGTGATCACCTGAGGTTTTGACCCAGCTATAGTAACATATATCTTATTATTTTACCTAATAAATAAATTTAAAAAGAGGTTGTATTAGGTAAAATTGTTTAAAAACAGGCTTCTTTTTAAACAATTTTACCTAATACAACCTCTTTTTTTTTTTTGAAGAGTTATTTATTTTATTGGGGGAGGGGTTCGTGACAGAGGGAGAGAGAATCTTAAGCAGGCTCCACACTGAGCACGGAGCCTGATGTGGGGCTCGATCTCATGACCTTGAGATCATGACCTGAGCCAGAACCAAAAGCCGGACTGTTAACTGCCTGAGTCACCCAGGTACCAGGTACTTCTCATATGACCTCTTCAAGGTACCACTTTATAAATCTATCTATTCACTCCAGCTTGGCTTAAAAATTGGTTTTCTAACTTATGTACATTTTATTTTAAACATTGGTAAAATACACCTAGAATTTACCATCTTAACCGTTTTCTGAGAGTGAAGTTCAATGGTGGTGAAGTCCATTCACGTTGTTGTGCAAGTATCACCGCCAACCATCTCCAGAGCTGTTCTCATCTTGCAGAACTGAAACTCTGTACCCAAAACAACCATTTCTCCTCTTTCCCTACCCCCAGTCCCTAGAGACCACCATTCTATTCTCTGTCCCCATGAATTTGACTACTCTCATGTAGTAAAGTCATATAGCGTTGGTCCTTTTGTGACAGCCTTATTTCACTTACCGTGATATTATCAAGGTCCATCCATGCTCTAGCATGTGTCAGTTTCCTTATAAGGTAGAGTAATATTCTTTTATATGTATGTACCACATTTGGCTTATCCATTCATCCAGTGATGGACACCAGTATGGCTTTCGTCTTTGGCTGAATGTGAATAATGCTACTATGAATATGGGTGTATAAATAGCTCTTCAAGTCTCTTCTTTCACTTCTTTTGGGTATATACCCAGAAGAAGAATTACTGCAATATAGCATGATCCTATGTTTAATTTTTTGAGGTGCCGTTATCCTGTTTTCCCAGAGGCTGCACCTTACATTCCCACTAACAGTGCATAAGAATTCCAGTTTCTCTAGATCCTCACCAACACTTTCTATTTTCTGATTTTCTTAAGATTTTATTTATTATTTGAGAAAGAATGCATGGGGGGAGGCTCAGAGGGAGAGAGAGTATCTCAAAGAGACTCTTCACTGAGCATGGAGCCCAACGTGGGACTAGATCTCATGACGCTGAGTTCATGACCTGAGTCGAAATCAAGAGTTGGATGATTAACCCAACTGAGCCACCCAGGACCCCCCTGTTTTTCTTAATGTTAGCCACCCCAATGGGTATAAGGTGGTATTTTATTGTGGTTTTGATCTACATTTCCCTAATGATTAATGATATTGCATATGCCTTCTTTATAAAAAGTTTACTGGAAGTGTAAGGACATAACATTTTGCCTTGTCATTGAAAGAAAATTACCTGGCAAGTCAAAAGATCTGGGTTTTAGCCATAGCTCTATCCTAATTAGACATTTGAACTTCAGTTCTATTTAAGAAATGTTATTTAGACTTCTGCCATCCACATAAGACATGAAAATTGTAACCTAGAGGGAAAAGTAATTGTGAATTTTTTGAAGGGGGTATCTATGATTAAAACCTGAGTTTTGCCTATTTACAGTGTGTACTTAGTTTGCTTTTACATGTCTTCCTTTAGGACTTTAATTTTTAAAATTTAGCCTATCTTAATGAAGTGACACTGTTCATTTATTGTATCTTCACTGGTGTACGCGTAGAGAGTATCTCTTTCCTCCTCACAGCAGAGCCTCCTGAAAGGGTGTCTCTTGTCATATCTTTGCTTCTTGCCTTCCCAATTTTCTGCCTTCCAGATCCTGTATCTCCAAAGTCTCTGCAGCCTTCCCAGTAGCCTAAAGCTGTGGATGCACCTCTGCTTTCCTCAGCCCACTTCTTTGAAGTGTTGAGGTGGTTGCTCACTCTCTCATTGAAACTTCTGCTTTCAGCTTCCTTGATCCTCGTTCCTTTTCCTCCCTGAGGAAATGGAGGTCCCCCTGGCGAGTCCTTAGTTTTCATGAAGACTTCCCTTTTGGGGCTCCTGGATGGCTCAGTGGGTTAAAGCTTCTGCCTTCGGTTCAGGTCATGATCCCAGGGTCCTGGGATCGAGCCCCACATCAGGCTCTCTGCTCAGCAGGGAACCTGCTTCTCCTCTCTCTCTCTCTCTCTCTCTCTGCCTGCCTCTCTGCCTACTTGTGATCTCTCTTCCTGTCAAATAAATAAATAAAATCTTCAAAAAAAGAAAAAAGACTTTCCTTTTCTCTGTGCTTCCACTAAGTCTGTGATCCCTATCGTTCTGTCCTTATCTTATTTTCTTTTCACTTTACCCCCTTGCTTGGGGAGGGGGTGGTGGTTCTGTCTTCTTCAATTCTATCCCACACCTTGTTCCTAAACTTTAAACCTGAATATCCAGTTGGGCTACAGTTAGCCTTGACTTTGTTAATTTATCAGTTTTTGAGCTGAACACATTCAACAGGGAGCTTATCTTGCCTTTTGTAAATAACTCTTGCTCTTATTTCCCTGTGTTAATTGCTAGTTCCATTGGATTCCTTGCTGCCCAAGAAGCCTTAGACATTTGCCTTGGCCTCACCCCTACCCTCCCAACACATATGATAACGGATTACATAATTCACTTCTCCACCAGTCCCCTAAACTTCATCGTAATTACTCTTTCCTTGGTCCAAGTTCTTGCTGTGCTAGTTGGATGCATCTCCCGTGTGTTCCATTAGCTTCTCATTCTTAACACCTCATAGGCCATACCAGCTTGTATTGGGGTTGTTTTGTTATCTGCCTCTCCTACTGAACTCCGAGTGCCTTGGGAGAATGAATAGTGTGCATTTTGCTCCTTGAGCCTAGGAGGAGAAAACACATCCCTTCATTCCCATTGCACTCCATTTTTTTTTAACTCATAAAAAATAGGAGCAGTTTATAGTCCCTTGCCTTTTCATGTTACAGTTCTTATCCTATTGTACTATTCATGTAATTATAACCAGTAAAGTCCAAAGATGGAAAAAGAATGTTTTCTCACCAGCTTAAAAAAAATTTGGTAGTATTCTAATTCAGTGGTGGACTGAAACCAACATCTGCTTTTAACTCGTTTTTATGCTCTGGAGCACACCATTTACTTTCCCCTTCAGTGACTCGGATTTTAAACTGTATGAATCAAGGTTGCACATGCGTGGACAGGAGGTTGGAGCTGGGTGACATGTAGAAAACTTTGAATACTTCGATGATGGATTAGTGTCTTCTTCTTCTTCTTTTTACTTGGATTAGTGTTTTCTTCATAGGGTTTGGGTCTTCTTTTAATGCTTTTTTAAATTTCTTCCATTTATTATAGCTACTTATTTCATAGGATAGTTAAATCCTATCCTTTTTTAACTAGCCTTTGTAATTTTCTGTACTGTTTCCCACTGTAATGCACCAATAATTATAATATCCATGGTATCTCTTTGGGTTTTTTAATTCTTAATTTAGAATTATGACTGACTTACCCAGAGAAGAGATTTGATGAGCCCCATTTAGGGATGACAATGCAGTCTATAGGACTAAGCACAGATTTTGTGATTTTAGAGAGAAACTGTTCAAATCTTCACACTGCCACATATTAGCAGACAAGATGCTTAATATTTATAATCTTTGATTTCTTCTCATGTTCATTTGGTTTTTTGGGGGGGCAATGGGGGGGATGGGAAGACAGAAAATTCATAGACAAAGAGTTCAATGCAGTGCTTACCCATAGTCACTACACAACAAAGGGTCACAAGCCAAATTACCAAATTACCCACTTGATTTGGGAAATGTAACAAATGTGTCCTGTGTGATTTCCTTCTCTCTCTCTCTCTCTCTCTTTAAAGTTTTTATTTATTTATTTATTTGACACTGAGAGTGAGAGCACAAGCAGGGTGCACAGTGGGGGGAGAGAGAGAGAAGTGGACTGCCTGCTGAGCAGGGAACCCGATGCGGGGCTTGATCTCAGGACCCTGGGATCATAGCCTTAGCCGAAGGCAGATGCCCAACCATCTAAGCCACCCAGGCACTCCCCATGTGTGATTTCTTAATGATTTTGTATGCGGGTAAAATTGAGGTTAACACAACTCAACTATATACAGTTTTTTTAAATTTATTAATTTAACAGAAAGACACAGTGAGAGAGGGAACACAAGCAGGGGGAGTGGGAGAGGGAAAAGCAGGCTTCCCGCTGAGCACAGAGCCCAGTGCGGGGCTAAATCCCAGGACCCTGGGATCATGACCTGAGCCGAAGGCAGACGCTGAATGACTGAGCCACCCAGGTGCCCCTCAACTATATAAATATTAAGAAAACACATAGGGCGCGTGGGTGGCTCAGTGGTTAAGCCGCTGCCTTCGGCTCAGGTCATGATCTCAGGGTCCTGGGATCGAGTCCTGCATCGGGCTCTCTGCTTAGCAGGGAGCCTGCTTCTGTCTCTCTCTCTCTGTGCCTGCCTCTCTGTCTACTGTGATCTCTCTCTGTCAAATAAATAAAATCTTTAAAAAAAAAAAAAAGAAAAAAAAGAAAACACAGATTTTACATTCTGATAAATACTAAGTTACAGATATATTTATTGGATGAACAAATGAATTTAAACTGTCATGCTTGCCCTTATGAGAGTAAGCTTTATTTTGCCATTAATCACAGCCTTAAATGATTGATGATTCTTTATTTAGAAATGAATGACTCTGCCAGAGAGAATTTCCAACTCTGTTGCATTGCTTGTAACTTCAATAATGTCACTGAATTATTTCTCTAAGGCTTGTAGTTTTCAGAAGAGCTTAATTTGACATTTTTATTAAAAAAATGTTTTATGGGGGCACCTGGGTGGCTCAGTGGGTTAAAGCCTCTGCCTTCAGCTCAGGTCATGGTCCCGGGGTCCTGGGATCGAGCACCACATTGGGCTCTCTGCTCAGCGGGGAGCCTGCTTCCCTCTCTCTCTGCCTGCCTCTCTGCCTACTTGTGGTTTCTCTCTGTCAAATAAAAAATAAAAAATCTTTAAAAAATTCCCAACCATCTGGGAATGGCCAGTGAATATGGTGCCAGGCTAGGCCAAACAGGGATTTATGGACATACAACTTTTTAGAAGTCTCTCTTTGGGACATCAGACACATGGTTCCTTTTTTTCCCTAAAGACAATATTCAGTAGATTATATTGATCAGTACTTTCACAACTAGTTCCTAACGCTTTGATCTTGCAGCTACGCACTCATTTTCTTGGTGAGATAATCTAGTCAGGACTGTTGACAGAAATTAATCAAATATA
The DNA here is from genome assembly GCF_964662115.1 of Mustela nivalis. NCBI lineage: Eukaryota > Metazoa > Chordata > Mammalia > Carnivora > Mustelidae > Mustela > Mustela nivalis. The sequence goes on from NC_139025.1 coordinate 140,161,635, forward strand.
TGTTTAGGGAAGATGGCTAAGTATGAAGTTTGGTCAGGCCTGTGCTTTGGAGACCTAGGAGTAAAAAAAGGAAGATCTCTTTAGAATTGTTACTGTATTTAGTAGAGAGCTGGCATTCATCTCTACAACAGAGATCTTTGGTATCAGCATCCTTTTAATTTAGTTTAGTTTAGGTGAAGAGGGCTAAAAAGTTAAATTTTTTTTAGCAATTTTGTTTTTGCCAAGGCACATCTCATCATCTGAGACAGTAAATATTTTAATAATTGATTATTTTATTTGTACCTGTTTTTGCCAAATAGTGAGAAATCCCATTTGGACAAACACCCTTAAGAATGGAAAGTGCTCCCCATGGGGAATCCTGGAGTACATTGGGAGGAAGGAGTAGAGAAGGGCTCTGGGCTAATGGAGGATAGTATTTTTTTTTTTTTAAGATTTTATATATTTGAGAGAGAGAGAGAGAGACAGACAGACTGAGCAAGCACGAACAGGGAGGAGGGGCAGAGGGGGAGGGAGAAACAGACTCCTTGCTGAGCAAGGAGCTTAATGGAGGGCTCGATCCCAGGACCCTGTAATCACGATCTGAGCTGAAGGCAAATGCTTAACCCACTGAGCCACCCAGGCGCTCCTTGCAGGATAGGTTTAAGTAAGGCCAGGCAAAGCTGGGACCACCTCTGTACTGGGTGCTGTTCTGAAGCACCTGTTGTGTATCCCAGTCATCTGTGTTCAGGAGGCAGAAAGAATACAGTGGTTTTGGGAAGAACTGGTCTGAAAGAAATCATTGCTCAAAAGTAGTTGTTGGGAAGCCCCAACATGATTTAGGGGGAAAATGCATTCTGCTGACGTGCAACTAGGCTTCACTGTGTATGTTAGTGGTCCCACTATTTTTGGTCAGGATGACTTTTATTTTCTCAGATGTCCCGAGAAGTCTTTACTTTCTTTCTCCCGAGCTACACTGCTGTGTCCAAAACATTTACGGACATATGGTAGGAATAAAATAAACACTGTCCTCCCCTACCACCCTATGTCTGTGGAATGAGTAACGGCTCCTACTGACGACACACAGGACTGCCCTGAAGCTGTTCCTCTACACAATATGGGGTTCCTTTGAGACAGAAATGGAAATCCCAGTAAATTCATGCAGAAGTTTGCATGGTGTTGTTTAGGTTGGGAGGCTGTGATGATGTCACTGGTGAGTGTTAGGAAGGCAGCCTGTCTCAGGGATGAATGACTTTTCTGAGAGTGTGATTCGCAGTGAAGTAAAGGCTCTCTTGGAAAGGAAGCATAACCTTCAGTTTTCTTCTTTCCTGAATGAATGCAACAGGCAGTGTGACGTAAAATGTGATATAGAACTGGCCTTTCCAGCAGTGTTGCGGATCCACTATTAATGACATCTGGATAGCCAGAAAGCTAAAAAGAGAAAAAGCAAATAACAAATGAAAGACCCTTTGATCCTTTACTTCTACGTGGTCTCCTTCAGCTGTTGTTCTAATTGGGACAGGTTCTCCACAGCAGCCGTTGTGATCCCTTAGAAGCATACAAGTCAGATCCTTCCTGTGACCAAGCCTCACCTCTCCAAGACCTCCCTACCCTAGGTCTTGGGGTGCCTGGGTGGCTCAGGTGGTTAAACACCTGACTCTTGATTGCGGCTCAGGTCATTATCTCAGAGTCCTGGGATGGAGTCCTGCATCAGGTTCTGTGCTCAGTGGGGAATATGCTTCTTTCCCTCTCTGTCTGCCCCTCCCCACCTCCCTTTCAAAATAAACAGATCTTAAAAAAAAAAAAAATCTAAAGTCTTTGCTGGTCCCAGGTCCCTCTCTGATGTCATCTCTTCTTACTGCCTGCTAGATCATGTAGTCTGGGTATACAGACCCTTGCTATTCCTAGGACACAGGGATCATGCTCCTGGCTGTGGGGCTTGCATGGACTCTTCCCTCTGTCTAGGATCCTCTTCCCTAAGTAGCCAGGTTTTTCCTTGTCACTTAGGCATCCGCTCCTGTGTTACCGCTTCCTCTGTGAAATGACTTTATTTGCCTTTCCAGACATACATACCCCAACAGGAACATGAGCTTCAAGGGAGCGGGTGTTCTGTCCGATCTGGCCACTGAACTGAGCTGTAAATAAGTGGTCAAGTCACACATGGAAAGCTGAGCCTGGGCGTTAATTCAAAAGAGGAACTTTCAGAATTTGTGATAGATCAGACCAAATGCAACCTCATCTCCCATACATTTTGCTTCTGTAACAGCAGTGTATATTAACTACAATGACCTGGAAGCATTCCAAATGAAGGTGATTTTGTTTTTGAGAACAGCACCATGGAAAGGATACTTACAGTCTTCTCTGCATATTGGCCTTTCCTTGTGCTCCAGGGCCATGAGGGTTTCCCTGTGTGTAAATCACAGTTAAAGCAAGGCTTCCAGTGACCAGATTTCTCTAAGCTTGCACTATGGTTAATGGATTTATTTTAATGTTGTGACTTTAATTTTCTGCTCTAATTATGAGTGACTTCTCTCTCAGAGGAGATGCAAATCTTTTTTTCCTACCTCTGCCCCATCACCTGGGTCCACAGAAAGGCACCTGCGTCTACTTCTGAAATTGCAAATGATATGAATGCTTTGGAGGAAGCAAAAGGAAACAGTGCATAATGTAGTTTGTAATGTTAGAGTAAACTTGAGACAAATGAGATCATTTGTTGAAATTAGTGCTCGGTGGATTTCCCTAGAGAAACTCTGTTAACAGAGGTGACAGCAGCATTTACCTATTTTCTGAAAACCCTATTTGTATCACTTACTTTTTTTTTTTTTTTTTTTTAAACAAGCATCTTGTGTATTTAACCTTGTCTGGTTTGTTTTATGTTGGTTACCTGATCTTTTTTTCACAAAGAAGAAACACAGTTCCAAAAATAGTTTTTGCCTGAAGGGGAAAAAACAAATTCTTTTCTTAGTATGGTACGGTTTTGTTTTTGTTTTTGTTTTTGTTTTTCAGCAGATTAAAGGATTTAATTGTTCAGGTGCTCTAAAAATGTTGTGTTCTTTTGATCATAAGCCTATGAGGAGATATTTTTTGAGTAGCCACACCCAGTCTAAGTTTATATATTTGCTTATAAATTATGTACATGTACATGTACTGTGTACTGATATTAGATGTATTATTAAACACTCAGCAAAATAGAAATTAAATGGACACATTAGACCCGTCTGAATGACAGTTCCAGTATTTTCTTTGCCTGTGCCGGGGTTGTCCTGGACACTCCCTACGGCATGCTTCTGGCAGCCTGCCCTCCCCACCCCCACAGCCTAGAGCACTTCACGGGGTTTGCCGGATCTCAGTAGAAATGCAGCGTGAAAAGATGTCCAAAATCTGCATAGAGAGCCTGGAAGGAGCATCATTTGCTGAAGGTTCTGAAATAAGCTCACTGAACTCTTAATTCTCCATCTTCAGAGAGAACTCAGGAGGGCAGTGGGGTTGGGAAGCAGAAGCTGATGTAGAAACACTTCGGAAGCTATTTTGTCTATCCCCTTCCGAGCGAGCCTTGGTATGTTTCATTATGGGGGTGTGACGCCAGCACTCGTTAGGTGGTTATGTAACATACAATGCGTGCTCTCCAAAATCTCCAATTCAGAATTCCAACAAAGAAACCTGGCCCAACATTTTCACAGAAGGGATGGCATCATTGTGCTCTAACTTTTCCTTCGAAGCCTGGATTGCTCTGTGGTTGAAACTCTTGCTGGAAGATGATTTTGTAAAGGGTGTGGCTTCTGGAAGGTCGTGATGATTTATAAGGGCTTACTCGGGTCTCTGCTCTACAAATGTCTATCTGGCCTGCTTTGGTCCCTTGTACCAGTATTTCCATTTTATACTTTGTGATTGGGTGGAACCATGGATGATTCTAGTCTAACCCGCATGCACCATAATGCCCTCCTCACTGCTACATAATTGCTCTTTCCACATTCCGTGTATTTGATGAGTTGCTGTCTAATCTCCCTGTTCTTTATCTTACTAAAACCCCTGCTCTTCCCCCTTTGGCCAGTCACCAGCTAGGTCATTTGCTTTAAACCCAAGACTATTATGAAAAGATTCTACCTCCACTTCCAACTCTGTTCTTCTGAGAGTCCAGCTTCCATACCAATCATCTCTGTTTGTTCTACTCACAGAACATTGACATCTTCCTCCTGGGGATTCTGGCCCCTGGGCATCTCCATGGAGAGATTAAATCTGTGCAAAATTCCTCTCCAGCCCCGAATCGAACAAGACCTCCTCCAGTGTGGTGTATTCAATTCCAGAATGCTTTCCTGTCTCTTTGCCATATCTCCCTTGTCCACCCCCTGAGACCAGGCCCACGCAGCATGCCTGCTGTTCAGCAGTGGGCACCATCTCTTGATCAGAGGGCACCTCCTTCAAGGACAAGCTGGCTTGCTGTCCAGAGTGACAGCTCCAAGCCTCCTTTTCCTCCTGACCTCCCACCTCCCATCACAGATGGAATGGCGGGACCTGTAGGTGGTGGCCAGATAGTCAGTGGGGTTTCAAATGCATAAAGGACTTTCAGTCCTTTCCTGCAGACAGTACAGGAACCATTCGAGGGGATCGCATCCCTGCCTTGTCAATGCCCTTGCTCTGGTGGGGTGGAAGGGAGATTGCCAGGGGAGAAGGTTGAGAGGAGATTCAAGAGGCTTCAAGGAGTCAGCTCTCAGCTGCCCTTGGAATTAATATCTCATTCCAGTTTCTAAACGGTAATTTGATTGACGATGTTGCCATTTGCATAGTGGAGCAGCGAGTCTGGCAGAGTGGAAAGCTCAAAGGTCCTGAGCTAGACAACTGTGACTTTTCATGACAGCCCTGCTACCAAAACCAAGCTGGTGACCTAAGGCTAAGTTCACTTTAGTTCCTTCATCTGTAAAGATTTTTTTTTTTTAATGTCATCATCCCTGCAGGACTTTAAGAGTATTATATAAATCAAATTTGTGACCTGTAACTCAGTATGAGGGACATAGTACATGCTCAGTGAATTTTATTCACTGTTTTCTATCACCCCTGCCATGAGATATTTGTGCTGAGGTCCGGCTTTGTGACACCCAAGGTGTATGAAGGCGATTCTGACAGTATTGCAAATAGTGCCTCTGTTAAGTAAGGGAGGTAGATCATTTTGGGTGGATTGTGTTAATAAAAGAAAAGGTTTTCCTGACGGTATTCGAGGCTAAAATCCCTGTGTGACTAGTGTTTCTGTCCTTCCAGAATGAATTCGTGCCATGGTGTAAAACTAGTGTTAAGTTTGTTTCCCATTATATGCAACTTTGGATGGAACATTCTAGTTAAATCAGTGTGGTCAATGTGAGGTTGTGTTTATTAGAGACTATTTTTATTTCAGGACTTTCGAAAAACATTATAATGATGTTATGTTATATACATTTCCTGTATATACCAGTGAATCTAATAAGGCAGCTACTTAATTACTTTTGGGACACTTCTAAGTCAGTGCTTTGTTTCCTTCCCCTCTAATTATTGTCATTATGCATTTTATTCCAATAATATAATCCACTGTATTCTTTTATTCAGATAATGTTGCTTATTTTAAAAGTTAAAAAATAAACTATGCTTAAAAGGTTTTTAGTTGCCATCACCTAAATAATTATAGGACCAGGAAAGGAAATGAAATTGTAACATTTGTATTGTACAATTATCATTAAATATGTTACTGCAGTGTACCTTTTCATATATATATATTAAGTGAGGTTCATTTGAAAAGAATTGTTGGAATGTTGTAGTTTTAATTAGCGTGACTTTTGTGTGTGTGTGCATGTGTGTGTGTTTCCTAATCTGTCTTTCCACTCCTAGTAACATGAACTGTTCTTTTGCGTGATCTTTAGGAAACTGATGGAAACATATTGGCCTAGCGTCACTTATTAAGATCAATGGCCTCTAAACTTACTCTTTATTTGGACTTTACTTGTGAATGCGAATGACTGCAAGATTTATGGGAGTCATAGCTGCAGTGTTTATGTGCTCAGTTTAGCATGCATTTAAAATATTTATTGTTCCTCAAAGCACATTACTATTTTATTTACTTTTAAAGATTTTATTTATTTATTTGAGAGAGAGTGTGCATACACACAAGCGGGAGGTGGGTAGGGAGGGGGAGAGGGATAGGGATTCTCAAGCAGACTCCCCATCGAGCGTGGAGTCCAGTGGGGAGCTGGATCTCAGCACCCTGAGATCTTGACCTGAGCCAAAATCCGGAGTCAGATGCTTAACCAACTGAACCACCCAGGCGTCCCACATATTATAATTTTAGTTGTAAAATGAATTGGGCATAAATTTACATTATGAAAAAAAATTTCTAGGTTGTTATTTCATCTTTATAGTGCAAAATAGACTCTTGACATAAATCTTTGTGACCACTGTTTTTTTTAAATCATTTTATTATTTTTTAATTTTTAAAAAATTTTTATAAACATATAATGTATTATTAGCCCCAGGGGTACAGGTTTGTGAATTGCCAGGTTTACACACTTCACAGCACTCACCGTAGCACATACCCTCCCCAATGTCCATAACCCCACCACCCTCTTCCTTCCCCCCTCCCCCCAGCAACCCTCAGTTTGTTCTGTGAGATTAAGTCTGTTATGGTTTGTCTCCCTCCCGATCCCATCTTATTCCATTTATTCTTTTCCTACCCCCAAAACCCCCCACATTGCATCTCCACTTCTTCATATCAGGGAGATCATATGATAGTTGTCTTTCTTCGACTGACTTATCTCGCTAAGCATAATACCCTCTAGTTCCATCCACGTCATTGCAAATGGCAAGATTTCATTTCTTTTTATGGCTGCATAGTATTCCATTGTATGTATATGTGTGTGTGTATATAGATATACACACACACACCACATCTTTATCCATTCATCTGTTGATAGACAGCTAGGTTCTTCCCATAGTTTGGCTATTGTGGACATCGTTGCTGTAAACATTCGGGTGTACGTGCCCCTTCGGATCACTATATTTGTATCTTTAGGGTAAAAACCCAGTAGTGCAATTGCTGGGTCATCGGGTAGCTCTATTTTCAACTTTCTGAGCAACCTCCATGCTGTTTTCCAGAGTGGCTGCACCAGCTTGCATTCCCACTGACAGTGTAGGAGGGTTCCCCTTTCTCCGCATCCTGGCCAGCATCTGTCATTTCCTGACTTGTTAATTTTAGCCATTCTGATTGGTGTGAGGTCATAAACCTGTTTCTTAAGCAGGAAAGGACCTATGATGCCCTTGGATTTCTGGCTGAATTCTGACCAGACAAAATGTCTATCCAAAGAAACACAGAATTGCCTGTTGTTATTCACAGTACTTATGATTCCCAAAGTCACCAGGAACTTTGAATGAGTACTTCTAAAGGAAATACAGAGTTAGGTTCTTGAGAAACTCTGGTCATCTTTTTGTCACCCTATTAATAAATAACCTTGTTTTATGTGCATTTCTGTTTAAAGTCACCTTTATTTCATGTATATAGCTGGTTCATTAACATGGAACTCACAACCAACAGCACCGTAACTCACACCTGAGCAAAGTTGATCGAACATGCGTATTTTCTTCATAACACACGTCACAGCCTTCTTGTATCTAGAACACCAGATAGCACTTTAGCGCTGTGTGTGTGGGCCATTATAAACAGCAAAATTCATGAGAAATAGCAAAGAAACTGCAAGCAAGTGGCATTAGATCTCCAGAAGGACGCTTGGTTACAGTGTAAGCACTGAAACAAGGAAGCTGAGCCTTGCTCTCCTCAGCCGACGTTAGGACGGTGTCTGCAGGGCCATTCAGATTTGTTGCCACTTCGCACGTGTTTGTGAATGACTGGGAAAGTGCTGCTGGGGTTGCATACATACATACACTTTTGTATGTACATACATATGTACAAATGTATGTACATACATATGTACAAATGTACATCATACATTTTTGAATAGGCAGATTCACACACATGGGTTATGTGAACAAGGAGGATTGGCTACACTTAGAAGAAAGTGATTCTGAGGCCATGTATGCCTCGCGTTACCAGCGGACCAGTTACACTATTCCTTTCCAAGAGCTGAAGCCGGGAGAAGTGGCTGGTAGGTCCCAGATCTCCTACCTAGAAAAGTGCAGTCCTCTTCCCTCGTGCTAACACTTGAGACCTCTTTTAGGTCACAGTCCCTCCTTCTGCTTGCATAAGGATGTCACTTAGGCCACCTCTCTGTGACCCTCCAGTTAGCTTTGCTAGCCTGTCCCATACTCTTAGTCGGGAGACATTACAAGAAAGCAGCCTGTGGGTTCAGTTGGCCTGGGTTCAAATCTTGCCTCTGCTGCTTAGTAGCTGCCTGCCCTTGGGCATGCTTTTCAAATGCCTGTACGTTGCTTTCTCATCTATCCAATGGCTGTCACAACATTGCCTGTTGTGTCGTGTTAGTGACTGATGAGAAAATACGCATTTCAGGTATGGCAGACGTTTAAGACAGGTAGCATGTTAGCCCTCAAATATGAGCTCTTAATCTACTCAGTTATCCATCTCAATGTTCCTTTCTGTTTTTCTTAAGGATTTGATTATGCATCACCAACAAAACCAAAACCAAAAATAAAATTGAGGAAAAGAAGGGCATCTTGGTGGCTCAGTAGGTTAAATGTTGGACTCCGGATTTTGGCTGGCGTCATAATCTCATGACGTCATGGTTGTGGGATTGAGCCCCACATAGGGCTCCACAGTCAGTGTGGAGTCTGCTTGGGATTCCCTGTCCTTCTCCCTCTGCCTCTCTCCTTGCTCACACATGCTCTCTTTCTCTCTCAACCTAAGTAAATAAAATAAAAATTAAGGAAAAGAATTAAGGTGAAAGATACTCAAGTATGAAAAGATGAAGCAGAGATGATTTAGAAAAAGCTATTAGGGAGAGAGAAACTCTCACATTGGCCTTGTGTTCTGACCAGTTTCAAAAAAGAAAGACAAGTCTAACCGGGTTTTGGATAAAAGCAATTGTTTAGGAAATACACGGCTAATTTTAGAAGGGAGCAGTTTTTCTCTTGGTTCTTCTTGGAGCACCTTGCTATTCAGATGTCTGTTATACTGATTTGTCACTTATGTGTGTGTGTGTATGTGTATGTGTGTGTGTGTACGTGTCTCTCTTTCACCCTGGAGTCTTGGAGTTTGAATGTTAACTCATCGAACTTGAGGCCTTCAGGCCTAGGGTCCAGACACTGATTCTGCTAAGGATTACCCCCTTGTAAAATGATGGCCAGAACACTTGTTTGTTCTTCTTCCAATGTTATCATGGATCCCAGAGACACAACTAAGTGTGGAGAAAGGTACTGAGTGTTGTGTCAACATAGCAAAGGCATTGGAGAGTCTGATAAAGGAACCAAGTGCAGTGTGGCTTGTGCAAAGGGGTTTAATGGTTATATGGACTTGGGGGACATTGTGATGGGGACCCTAAAGCCATAGTCTCCATGCTTTTGGACCATGCCTGTCTTTTAGCAAATAGTCTGAGATACATAGGTCACGTGTATGCATTTATTTACCTGTAGATTCTACATACTTAGTTTGGAACTACTGTAACACATACATTGTAATTTGCATTTAAGGAGATATTGAAAAGGAAGGATGATTGTCCTAAAAGTAGATGGTGGTGATAGCTTCCTAACTCAGGAGGGTGACTAAATATTACTGAGTAACACAGATAAAACAGGTAAATTTTATTGTATATAAATTATGCCTTTGAAGTAGCTTAAAAGAAAGGATGACACCAAGTTGAAATTAGAAGGGTGTAAACATGTAGAACCTTTCATAAGTATGAAAAAGCTATTGCTCTCACCCAATGTATTAACAGATCCGCATTTTAGGATCAGACATGCCAAGCTTAACACTTTTAATCACTTAATTTGATTTTTACGAAAAGCTCATTCTCGGAGTATAGTTACTGCTCTTTAATACTTTTGCCTGTGCTATGTTTTATCTTTAAGATTTTATTTATTTATTTGATAGAGGGAGAGATCCCAAGTAGGCAGAGAGGCAGGCAGAGGGGGAGTGGGAAGCAGGCTCCCCGCTGAACAGAGAGCCCAATGGTGGGGCTCGATCCCAGGACCCTGAGATCATGACCTGAACTGAAGGCAGAGGCTTAACCCACTGATACACCCAGGTGCCCCTTGCCTGTGCTATGTTATTAGCATTTTCTTCAGCTCACTGTTTCTCAGCAAGAAGCTTTCTCAGTGACTAGGTAGCCTCTGTCAATCTCTTTGGTCAGGTGTGCAGGTGGTCATTGTTGCGCGCGCGCGCACACACACACACACACACACACACACACTAGAGTCTATCCAGATGCCTCACACAGGAGGATCCTGGTAGCATGTGGCCCATGAACCACTTCTCTGTACCGTGAAACCTGCATTTTTCCCTCAGAGCAGCTCCCAGTGGGCCCAGAGCATTGACTGATTCTTGGCACAAATTCTTGGCTCGATAAATACTGTCCAACAAGCAAATCAATCTGTGTCCTAAATTTTAGCGACACTGATTTTTACTCAGTTTTGGGGTGAAGGTCAATATATGTAGAAGTTCTATTATTAAGTTCCTGCCTACACAGAGGTATTCACTCTGGAGACCACTGCCTGTCAGTGAGCGGAATGTGAACGGTGTAGAGGGAGTTGGGGAGTATGGAGGCAAGGTGACAGAGCATGTGTTTCATGGAGAGACCAGATTCCCTCTTTGAGCATCTGATCTGTGGGACAGACCCACCTTACCACGCTCCCCTTACAAACGGAAAGGACAGAAAGAATCTAATCAGAAAACAGAACAGGTAAATGTAATACCTTTCCAAAACAGTGTAAGGGATTTTGGAAATACTGTGCAAAAGGCAGCTGCTGGTGATGTTTGAGGGATTTGTAAAATTTGAAGGGTGACATTGTGACACAGGACTTTTCCACATTGGCAGGACTGGCAAGAACCAGGAAGTACTCGGGTGAATTTTATCTTTTCAGTTTGTTTTGTGGAACTGCTTTGTAACTTGATTGAAATCCAGTTTTTTTTTTCCCCAAGATCTGATTTCCTGAGATATAATTTACATACTAGAGTTTCCTTGTTTAGGAAATAGTTGTCCAAACTTGAGACAGAGATATGGGACCATTATCATGATATAAAAGGTTTCTGTCACTCCTCTGAAGTTCTCCTGTCCTTTCTGTATCCCATTGGCTGTCCCTAACAACCATTGATCTTATTTCTGTCCTTCTAGTTTTCCCTTCTCCAAAATGTTATTACAGTATTTAGCTTTCTGCTTTTGACTTCTTGCAGGAACATACTGTTTATATTCTTCCATGAAATTTCATATATTATTTCATTCCTTTTTATTTCCGAGCGGTATGCCATTGTATGCACATGTGCCATGTCTTTCAAATCCATTCCTTAATAGTTAGTGGGAAGTGGGATGATTTATGTTTTTGATGATTTTGAACAAAGTTTCCATAAACATATATGTGCAGGTCTTCATATGCAAATCCGTTTGAATTTCTCTTGAGTAAATACTGCTAAGTGGGATTTCTGAGCTGTGTGGTCATTGCAATTTTAATTGTATGAAAACCATCGAATGGTTTTCCTGAGTGTCTGTGCCACTTTGCATTCCTGCCAGCAATTTATGAGAGGAGAGGTAGGGGCAGAGGGAGAGGGAAGCAGACTGCTGAGCAGGGAGCCCAACACAGCGCTGGATGCCAGGACCCTGAGATCATCACCTGAACTGAAAGCAGACACTTAACTGACAGAGCCACCCAGGCACTCCTCATGAAGCCCTTCTATATTGATTTTCTGGGGTTAAGAAAACATAGAATCAACCCAGAAAATACAACTATTTTTTAAAGATTATTTATTTATTTATTTGACAAAGAGAGAGAACAAGTAGGCAGAGAGGCAGGCAGAGACAGAGGGAGAAGTAGGCTCCCCACCGAGCAGAGATGTGAGGCTCGATCCCAGGACCCCAGGATCATGACCTGAGCTGAAGGCAGAGGCTTTAACACACTGAGCTACTCAGGCACTCCTGAAAAAACCATTATTAAAAACAAAAACCAAACCTCTTATTTTTATACCTTTTGTTTTAAGATGTTATTGGTAGATTTTTTAGGACTTAAGAAAAGCATGTTTGCCAGGTTTCCAGTCCTGAATTGAGGATCAAATGGTGGAACACTGTCATTAACATTATTGCTTAAGCTAATAATATAAGGACTTTTTAATTATTCTAGCTACATTACTCTGTCTTCTTCACGTAGAATCAAGTGCTATTTCTAAAGCACCCATTGAAATGTCTTTTATTGCAGCAATTAGGCTTGGTTGGGCTTGGGTTCAAATTCTGCCAATTTTGAAGCTCTGTTTTTCAGCTGTAAGCATAATTAATGTTTTAGACACATAATAATATAGATTTGTCCCTGCAACTTTGGTTATCTTGAGTCACATCTTTTCACAGATTGCATTATGAGGATTTAGGCTTGGTTTCAAATTCTGCTAATTTTCAAGCTGTGATCAAATTCATTTGCAGGCATAATTGATATCTTAGGCAGATAATAATACAGATTGATGCTTACAACACTGAGAATATTGAGTCATATCTTTGTCAATGACTGCCTTATAAAGGCGTATTAAAAACTGATGTCTCAGTATTAATTTTCAGTGTTTATATAAGCAGTCTCATGGGATATAATAGTTTGGAAAAACAGAATGGATCAGACTCACATGCATATGATTATACATCACTGTGGACAGCTTTTTCCTAGTAGTTCTTGTCAGTTTTTCCTCAAGCACATTTTAATAGACCTAGCATTCCGAAGAAAATCTTCTCACCTGAGTATTTTGCTCAGAGCCCATTATATCCTCAGGTCTACAAGCCATTGTTTTATTACTCCAAGGTCTCTCAAGGCTCAACTCTGAACCTGAAGAATATTATGTTGTTCTCTGGCCTGGCTGTGTTCCATCGGTGATATTTGACAGTGATACTGTTTTAGAACTTGAAACAAGGGAGGAGGTCTACAACAAATGGTTTCTGTGGAGAAAATAGTCAACTTTAAAGAGCGTTTCACTCATCCATCCATCCATCCATCCATCCATCTGTCTTTCTTTTTTAAAAAAATTTTAATGCACCCACCCATCTTATGAATTTTGTTTCAATCGCCCATTTTCAGCTAGCAGGATAAAACACAGGAGAGAGAGCAGGGTGGTGGAGTGGGCAGGGATGGCACAGCGGGTCTAGCTAGTGGAAGTAGTGTCCCTCTGGGGTTACCTTTGAAAATGTGTATGTTTTTGAGGGTGGCGGTGACAAGGGGCATTGCTAGTGTATGGGAGATTGAGGTTGGGGTTGGTGACTCTCATCCTATAGTGTGTAGGACAGTCCCATACAACAAAGAATGATCCTATTCTAAATGCCAGTAGTGGTTCCTGTTGAGCAATTCTGAGATAAGCCTGGGTTTCAATTTCCAGCTATAAACCTGAAAAAGTTGCATTTTCCTCATCGGTGAATTTTGAGTGAAAATATGTACTTAAAAGATCATTCTGAGCATTGCTGACAGTGAACACAGGACCAGATATGTAGTAGGATCTAGTAAAGAATCATTGGCATCATTTTTCACCCTCCAGTGGCTTCTCAACCCAGTCGAGTAAAACACAGCGTCCTCACACTGGCACACAAGGACCTGCCTGATCTGATCCCTGCTCCCCTCTGAACACACTTTCTCCCAGTTCCTCCCCTGGGTCTGCTCCAGGCCTGGCCTCCTTCCTGTTTGTCAGTCTTCCAGATAGCTCTGCCCTGCTCTGGACCTGCGCACTTCCTTGTCTGTTTTCTGTGTGGGAGGTGCTTCCCTTTCAAGCATCCACTTGGCTGTCTCCCTCACTGCTTTCGTTCTCTGCTCATCTTATCTGAGGGGGCTTTCCTGACTCATGATGTAAAGATGGCTGCCTGGCTGTCTGCCTGCAGCCACCCCTTCCCCTCAGCTCTCACTCCTTTTGCCATCACGTGACCACCATAGTCAATGTATGTTTGCTTGTTGTCTATCTCTTCCAAGTAGAACATAAGTTGGATGAAAGGAAGGACTCTGTGTTGTTCACTGATGTATCCCCAGTGGCTGTAATGCCATAGAGCCTAGATACCAGCAAATATTTATTGAATCAATGAATGACTAAAAACAGCAAAGGAAAAGGTTGTGTTGTGGTTGACAATGTTCGGTGTAAACAGAGGCTGTTTGTGTATATCATAAAGTTATACTTTCTGCTAGTTCTGTCATTTTTACACCAGATGATGGAATTGTTTACTAGAATCTCCCTATCTAAACAATTTTGACAGATGTTCCAAGAGAGAGTGCCTGCCTGGTTGTCTAAGAATTGGATTTCTCTGTTCTCCTCCATCACTTTTTTTTTCTGTGTTCCAAAATTCATTGTTTATGCACCACACCTAGTGCTTTATGTAATACATGTCCTCCATAATACCCATCACCAGACTTACCCAACCCTCAACGCTTCTATCCTCCAAAACCCCCAGTTTGTTTCTCAGAGTCCACAGTCTCTCATGTTCATCTCCCCCTTGATTTCCCCCAACTCAACTTGTCCTCTCCAGCTCCCAATGTCCTCCGTGTTACTCCTTGTGCTCCACAAGTAAATGAAACCATGTGATAATCAACTCTCTCTGCTTGACTTATTTCACTCAGCATAATCTCCAGCAACTTCTTTCAAGACATGTCTCCAAAAACAAAGGAAACAAAAGTGAAAATGAATTTTTGGGACTTCATCAAGATCAAAAGCTTCTGCACAGCGAAGGAAACAGCAAAACAAAGAGGCAACACATGGAATGGGAGAAGATATTTGCAAATGACACTACAAAGGGCTGATACCCAAGATCTACAAGGAACGTCTCAAACTCAACATACACAAAACAGATAATCACGTCAAAAAATGGGCAGAAGACATGAACAGACTTCTCCAAAGAAGACATACAAATGGCTAACAGACACATGAAAAAATGTTCTTCATCACTAGCCATCAGGGAGATTCAAATCAAAACCACATTGGGATATCTATCACCTTACACCAGTTAGAGTGGCCAAAATTAATGAGACAGGAAACAACAAGTGTTGGAGAAGATGTGGAGAAGGGGACCCTCTTAGACTGTGGGTGGGAATGCAAGTTTTGGAAAACAGTGTGGAGATTCCTTAAGAAATTAAAAATAGAACTTCCCTATGACCCTGCCATTGCACTACTGGGTATTTACCCCAAAGATACAGATGTAGTGAAAAAAAGGGCCATCTGTACCCCAGTGTTCATAGCAGCAATGGCCACAGTCACCAAACTGTGGGAAGAGCCAAGATGCCCTTCAACAGATGAATGGATAAAGAAGATATGGTCCATATATGCAATGAATATTATGCCACCATCAGAAAGGAGGAATACCCAACTTTTATATCAACATGAATGGGGCTGGAGGAGATTATGCTGAGTGAAATGACTCCTCCATCACTTTTAATTGAGGAAAGCATGAAAATATTATTTTTATATCAGATGGCCTTATGGGTAGGAAGATGTGATTTTCTTTGAGTATATGTTTTTAAATTGGTTGCAAATGTGGAGAAGTCATTAATAAAATTGTCTATAGCATATTAGAATTATTGAGTTGTCCTGTCTTCTTTGAGGAAGCATAATCATTCTTCAGAGAGACAATTAGTGTTTGCTGCTTTCGTTGACATAGGCTTCACTTGGGCTTGGGGAGTGCTTTGGAAGTTTCTGTTGTAAAAGAAACCACTGGCTTGGGGTTTTGAAAGTAGGGCAATGATAAACTATGTGTGATGTTTATTTGAAAGGTAGGTATTTGTGTGTAAAAGTTTCTTTTTGTTTTTGATAGGCAGAGCCATATTTCTGAAAGGTTTTTCTTTGTATTCTGAAATACTTATATTGATTTGGTAACTGATGGGTATGCACAGTTTGTTTAACTCGTTCTGTTTCACACCAGAAACAGCATAAGAAGATGTGTCTAAGGATTCTTTTGTTCTAAATTAATGTATGTCTTTGGGCTTACCTTTTAGTCACACTTTTATATCCTAAGATGGCTTCTATAACATGCCTTTTACTCAAGAGGGATACGATTTTTAGTGGAAATTATCATCTTTCCATAATTCCATCCCTCTGCCAGTAAGGCTCTAAAGATACTTCAAGTGTTCTGCTTCTGCAGGTAGTTTCCTAGAAGAAGTGTCTTTAAATGTGATAATCATGTTCAGCAGGACATTTGAGGTTTGGCAGTTGTTCTGCAATGTAGACACTGGTTTAGAGGTCAGTGTGTGTGGTTTAATAGGAGGCCATTAAACTCAAGTGTGCGAAGAAGTAAATTACTTTCTATTACACTTGATATGTATTGTTAGGGGTGTGCATTTGTTTATTGGGCAGTGCTTGATTTTCAAAATTTAGGTCTGTAGTTCCATGACAGATAAGAAATATTCCAATAAGGAATCAAGAAAATTGAGTGTCTGTGTGTTTATGGGTGTGTGTGTGTGTGTTTGTGTGTGTGTGTGTGTGTGTGTGTGCGTGTGTGTGTGCACATGCATATATGCACTGGCAAGTGGTGGGGCGCAATTTTGTCAAGAGATAATCATTCATTGAACACTGTAGCCAGAAAAACATATACCTTTAGCAAGATATTACGTCTGTCTACCTCTTACCATGATCAAGTGTTCTCAGCTTGACCTACATCCTTCCCATTCAGCCTAATTTTATCTTTTGTCTTCAGTTTTTCCTTTCCCACACCCTTCAAAATTTACCCCAGTCAGGTTTTTTTTTTTCCCGTTTCTACCCCCACAACAAGTCATACGCAGATTACCAAGAAGCTCCATTGCACCAGTGGGAGCTCTCAGGACTGGTGTTATCTACAAGCAGGTCTTGAAGCTCTTGACCACTTCCTCTATACAGTGCCCTTCCCTTGTTATCTCTGTTTTGGTTTCTAGTTTTCATAAGGTGACACCACACTTTTTTTCATCATCTGGCTATATCATCTTAATGTCTTTTGCAAATTTATCCTGCTCTAACAGACTGCTCAGTGCTGGAGGTCCTTGAGGCTCATGCCATCTTTCCATTTCATACTCTTCTTGGCAAGGTCATCCATTATTATGCCTACAGTGACCGTAATCTGAACGCCAATCTCTCCAAACTCTTTTTTCTAGACCTGATCTGTCAGCTCTATAGTCATGTACTCAGCTACCCAAATGGCTTCTCCAGCTGAACTTCTGAAATACAGAGAAACCAAGACTGATCCCACAATCAGTGAGTGAATAGCTCTAGTATTTTTTAATTGGGCTCAGCTCAATCCTGACATCCTCCTCCCTCTCATTCCTTTTATTGAGTCCTGTTAACTCAATATCATTACTGTTGTTCAGTACCTCCCTTCTTTACTGATAAAACAATAAAAGAGCAGAATCAGAAGAACATAGGTCTAAGCATCACAATTGGCTTCAAATAGTTGACATACATAGAACCCGAGAATTGCAGATAGGCCATAAGGTGGATCATAAAGAAAGCCTCCATTTGCAGAGGAATGAAAACATATGGATTTTCCCTTCTGACTCAATTCTTAGGAATTAAGCTAGAAGTCAATAACATGAAGATAACTGGGTAATCCCATTTATGTTTTAGAATTAAGCACTATACCTCTAAAAAAATCAAACAAACAAAACCACCACCAACAAAAACTCTCCTATAGAAGAACTTAAAATGGAAATTAGGACATATTTTGAGTTATGTGGTAATGAAAACATGACACGCCAAAACTTGTTTGATGCAGCTCATTTAGTGCTTAGAGGGAAATTTGTAGCATTAAATGGATAAATAAGAGACTAGTAGAGTCCAAAAATCAGTATCTAATTTTCTATTTCAAGAAATTAAAAAAAAAGGCAACAAAAAATGGCAAATCAAACACAAAGGGTACAGAAAGAATGAATGAGGTTTTTTTTTTTTTTCTGTCTAATCCCTTTATTATCATGAATGTAGATTTGTAAACTTACACTCACAGTGGCAGCTTGTCTTCAGAAAGCTGTTTGGAATATTACTCAGCAACAAAAATTAATGTACTATCAAGCCACCAAAAGGTTTGAAGGAAATGTAAATAAATATTACCAAGTGCAAGAAGCCAGTTTGAAAAGTCTGTGTAATATATGTTTCCCCTCATCTTGATCAGTTTCTATTACCCAGAACCAGACCAAATAAATATACAATCTACACACCAGTAGTTTTCTAGGCAAGTACAACTTTAAGATTCTTCCCCTAAGATACCACTTCCAGGTGAATTACAGCCTTCAGTCCTTCCCCATGTAGAAATTCTAGAGTCCACATTCACACACATTCATGGCTTGTGTCTACCAAAACTAATTTTAAAACATATTAAAAATTGGAATGATGGGAACACCTGTGTGGCTTAGTCATTTGAGTGTCCAACTCTTTGTTTTGGCTTAGGTCATGGGATCAAACTCCACATCAGGAATCAATACATAAAATCAACAAAGGAAAGTTAGCTTTAGAAAAGTTAATAAACTAATAAAGCCTTTGAGAGCCTGATCAGGAAAAACAATATAGAAAATATTACCAATATTCTGTTACTTATTGAATTGGAAGCCTCATTCAGTGCAGAAAGGAAAAAGCATAGGTATTTTAGAAAAGATGAAACAAAATTGTTATCATTTGAAAATAATTTAGTGGTCTACATTGAAAACTAAAGTTATAATTTACAGAGAAATTATTAGAATTAATAAATGACCTCAACAAGATGTTAGGAATTAGAATCCATGTATAAAAGTCAATTGTTTTCCTCTGTAGTAGCTACTGAAAATGAAAATATAATACAAATATCAATTACTGTAAAACCATGAAGTACCTAGAAATTAATTTGACAAAATATGTGCAAGTTGCCTATTATGAAAATGTATACATAGGTAACTGATGATCAGTTAAAGACCGTTAAGAGTTATATACCATATACTTTAGTGATTGTGCTACTTGATCTTTACCCAAATCAGCTGAAAACTTATGTTTCCACAAAAATTTGTGCACAAAAATTTATAACAACTTTATTCATAATTACCATTCAAATTTATTGAAGCAACCAAAATATCCTTCAACAGCTGAATGGATAAACAAACTGTGGCAAATCCATACAATGGAATATTATTCAGCAACAAAAATACGTGAGCTATCTATCAGGCCACAAAAAAATATGAAGGATATGTAAATAAATATTATTAAGTGCAAGAAGCCAGTTTGAAAAGTTTGTGTAATGTGTGTTTCCAACTATATGACATTCTGGAAAAAGCAAAAACTATAGAGATAGTAAAAAGATCAGTGGTTGCCAGGGGTTGGGGGAGGGGAGGAGGAATGTATAGGTCAAGCAGAGGAAATTTTTAAGGGAGTAGAAACTATTCTGTATGATACTGTAACGGTGGATTCATGACATTATACACATGTCCAAACTCAGAAACGTATACTACAAAGAGCGAACCCTCAGGTACATTATGAACTTCAGTTAATTATAATATATCAGTAATACTTCATCAGTTCTAACAAATATATCCCATTAATGACAGATGGCAATCATTGGAGAAATGTTTTTGGGCAGAAGAAGAGATATATGGGAACATAGTTACTTTTGTGCAATTACTGTATATATCTAATATTGCTCTAAAAATAAAAAAGTCTATTACCAAAAAAAGACATAGAAAATAACCATATTCATGGCTAGGAAGATAACGGTATCTTGAAGCTGTCCTCAGATTAATTTGTAAAGCAACTGCCAACTAAAATATTTACTACTTTTATTTGGGGTGGCAGTATTAGACAAATATACGCAGATCTGAAATTTATATGGAAGAGCAGAGAAAAAGGAAACCAATCAGAAGAACCACAAGAAGATGGGACCTTATGCAGCTGGATATCAAACCTGTAGTGACTAACTATGTGATATTGGCACAAGTATCAATAACTAGGTATGGACCTTATATATGGAAATTATATATCTAGTTAAGATGGCCTAATATATCACTGGGAGGTAGGGTAGGTTTTATTTGAAATTCAATTATGTACACAGATGGAAAACCAAAATCTCACCCCACCCCCACAAAACCACACATAAACAATTTAGGATAGAACAAATAACTGTGAAATGCAAAACTTCAGAGCTTTATCAAGAAAATAAATGAAAATATATTAGTGATCCTGAGGATTTTTAAATTGTACCCACCATATACATGCTATACACATGAACAAAACATGCAAAGAAAAAAAAATACTGGTAAATTGAAGTCATCAAATTTTTTCAGATGTGGATCTCGACACCTAATTTTTTTAAAAAGCTATACATAGGGTGGAGAGTTTTTCAGCTGAAAGTACCAAGGAAGCATTATCAAAATTTTGAAAGTACTATTTCAGATAAGAGGAAACAAAGTGATCAACCAATAGAATAATGGGTCCACTTTCACAATTTCAGATTGGCAAATATTAAAAAAAAAAAAATCTTGCAATAGTAGTTACAGGCAAAGAGATTGCACAACAGAACTTATTGGCTGATGTTAAATATATTAATTAATATATCTATTTTGGAAAACAGTTTGGCAATACCTAGCTAGTCAAGTTTAGGACACACGTAACTTACAAGTCAACAATTCAACTCCGAGATAGGGTGTTTCTCAATGAGGTCTTATTGTTAATTTGGGCAGGACACGTGTCTCTTGTAAGATACCTTTTGTAACTCTGATTTGCTCCCACTGTGTATAAGTTATGCCCCCAGCTTTGGTCATTAAAACAACCATTCCTTGCATGTTTCTAACCACTTTTAGTGGGACAGTCCAGAGATGATGGAAAAAACTCTAGGGAAAAACTAACATTAGCACCAGAAGAAAGTCGAAGAATAGTTTTTATAAAGTCTGCTTACCTCTGTTTTTAGTAGTGAAATGGAGTACCTTCAGAATCCAGCTGCAGGAAAATTAATAATTAAATTATAGCATCTTCTCACAACAGAATATTATACCATAAACTACGAAAACAAAATATAGGAGTTCGTATTGGAAGCAGACTGAGAAAGAACCAAGAGACACCCTCTAGTTCTGGCCCAAGGAATAGAAAAGAGAAGCCCTAAAGTACAGAGAGAAGGGAGAAATCCCTCATTGAGCAAAGGAGAGGAGAATGATTGAAAAATACCGAACAGAGACCCTTGGACTGTTGGGCGATTACAGAAGGCATTTTGTTTATATTATTGGAGTCCCAGAAGGAAAGGAAAAAGAATGTGACTAATAAGTATTCCAAGAAATAAGGGCTGGAAACTTTCCAAGTTTGACAAAAGTTATAACTTTACAGATTCAAGAAGCTAAGCTGCCCCAAACAAGATAAACCCAAAGAAATACATACCCAGGCATATCATAACTGCTTAAAACTGAGGACAAAATCTTGAAAGCAATCAGAGAAAAAGTGACACCTTATCTATAGGAGACAGAGATTCAAATGAAAAATTTCTCAGCAGAAATCATGGAGCCCGGAGGAAATGTCTTACCATTTTTAAAGTGCTGAAATAAATAAAAGTGCAGAGCCCAGAATTCAGTGAAAATATCCTTGAATGTGAAATGAGGATCTTCTCATTTCAGGTAAAATTGAGAGAATTTGGAGTCAACAGACCTGCTGTAAAATAGCAGGTTAAAGAAATGTCTTAGGCTATGGGAATTGATATGAGAAATTTTGGAATATTAAGAGTGGCAGAAATAGTAAATATAATAAGCTGATCTCTTCCTGAATTAGTTAAAATATGGTTTGTGAATGAAATCAAAGTAAAACCTTGTCTGACAGGAATTTTATAAAGTCAAAATCACAATTGGTGAATTAAAATGAACACTAAAAAAAATGAAGGAAGGAAAAACAGGAAACGGAAACAGAAGAATAAAAAACAGTGGAAACAGTTACATTGGGAAACCTTCATATAATACAAACATATAAATTATTATGTTAAATTTAAATGGTCTATACAAACCAAATAAGAGTCTTTCAAAATGGATTTAAACAGCAAGATGATATTAACAGTTGTAAACATGTATACAAATAACAAAACTTCAAAATACAGAAGTAAAACCTGACAGAACTAAAGGAGAAATATACAAATTCACACTTATGATTGAGAGACTCAGCATTCCTCTCTAGGTAATACTAGTAGAAAGAAAATCACCAAGAGTATAGAAGAATTGAACCATTCACAAACTAGATCTAATAAACATTTATATAACTCTCCACTAAATGCTAATTGACTAAAATATTTCTAAATGAATATAGAAGAAATTCTTTTTAGCATATTTGCAAGTTAAGCTATGAGAGGTGAATTAAATAATGTATTTGTGTCTTGCTAATGTGAACTACAAGTTTATGTTTAGAACAACATTTTACAAAGCAGGAAAAAGTGGTGAAATATTTTCAAAGCTAGAGTGGCTCTGCGTGAAATAAGTGATATAATAATTTAAAAACTAGCTAACATTATCTTAAGTATTTACTCTGTGCCAAGCACCGTTCTTCTCTTTATATAGACGAATTCATTCAGTCCTCACGAGGCCATCGAGGTAGTTACGTATACAAATAACAATGAGAAAGAGAGCTCTTTAATAAATTAAGATGTCAAAATTGGAAATTATAACAACAGTATCAGTAATTTAAAAAGCTTTTCTTGACTAAATACTTTTTCTGCATTTGACACTGGGCCTTAAACCTTGTCTCAACTGGTTTGCACACTATGATGACTTGCCGCTAATGGTACATCTAAGTAAAATGTGACACAGCAAAATTCCAAATCTTGGAGTTTGTCTCTGGAACCCAAGTTCTTTATCCCTGCATTACCTTCTGAAGATGCCCATTTCATCCTGGAAGAAGCTGTTGCCTGTCCTGGTGGTCATCCAGTGATCCAGCAAAAGCTATAGATTCTCATAGTCCTGCTCTTCCAAAGGCAGTGACTTCTCAATGACTAACTATCCTGCCTAGAGTAAGATAGGGCTGGGTACAAACACTTGTCTTTGATATTCGAAAATGTATTTTCTTGTGGCTCTTGGCCTATTTTATCCTCAGCCGAACATGGCAATGTAAATACAGGCCAGATCAGAATTACCTGACTCTGCTGTTCTTTTTCATACTGAAAGGATTTATTATGAGCTACTTGACACATAGAATAAGGTTTATTTCTCCAAAGTTGATTTTTTTGGATTAAACCCCTAAGACCTTCAGATAATTTTCTCTTTTTTTAATTTATTAGTTTTCATTATGATAAATGTACTCTTTAATCCCTATCCCCTATTTACCCCATCTACAACCCCCAATAACTATCAGTTTGTTCTCTTGGTTTCTATCTCCCTCTCGTTCCTTTGATCATTTATTTCTCAAATTGCACATATGAATGAGGTCATATGGTATTTGTCTTTTTCTGACATATTTCAATTAGCATTTTTCTTTTTAACTCTACCCATGTTGTTGCAAATGGCAAGATTTCCTTCTTTATGGCTGAGTAGTTAATTTGTGTGTGTGTGTGTCTGTGTGTGTGTGTGTGTGTGTGTGTGTGTGTATCTTTATCCATTCATCTCTTGATGAATGTTTAGGCTGCTTCCATAGAGTTTGGCTATTATAAATAATGCTGCAATAAACATGGGGTGCATGTAATACTTTGAGTTAGTATTTTTTTATTCTTGAGGTAAATACACAGTAGTGCAATTCCTGGATCAAAGGGTAGAACTATTTTAATTTTTTAGAAGCTTTCATGCTATTTTCCAAAGTGGCTGCATCAATTTGCATCCCTACCAATAGTACATGAGGGTTCTTTTTTTTCTCCACATCTTTGCCAATATTTGTATTTTCTTGTGTTTTTGATTTTAGCCATTCTGACAGGTGTGAGGTAATATATCCTTGTGGTTTTGATTTGCATTTCTCTGCTGATAAGTGGTATTGAGCATCTTTTCATGTGTCTGTTGGCCATCTGGGTATCTTTGGAGAAGTGGCTGTTCATGTCTTCTGCCCATTTTTAATTGGATTATATGTTTTCTGGGTGATGATTTATATAAATTCTTTATATATTTTGGATTCTAACCCTTTATCAGATATGTCATTTTCAAATATCTTCCCCCACTCAGCAGGTTGCCTTTTCATTTTGTTGATTGTTTCCTTCACTGTGCAGAAGATTTTTATTTTGACATAGTACCAATAGGTTATTTTTTGTTTTACTTCCCTTGCCTCAGGTGATATAGCTAGAAAAATGATGTTATGTCCAATGTCAAAAAGATTACTGCCTGTGTTCTCTTCAGGGTTTTTATGGTTTCAGGTCTCACATTCAGGTCTTTAATCCATTTTGAGCTTATTTTTGTGGATGGTGAAGAAAGTGGTCAATTTCATTCTTTTTCATGAAGATTTGACTTTGACTTGATCCCTAATGAGTCCAACCTGTAATATGTCAAGTCACCCCTTTTCCTGCATAGTATTTACCACTCTGTATAAGTACATGTTATTTGTGAAGCATTCCTGTAATTCACACCTAACTTTTTGTGGGAAATACGTTCAATCATATATTCTGAAGCTAAAGCTCTGAAGCTTGCATTTCTTGAGATTTCCCTTACAGTTTTGTCAATTTTTCTGACTTGGTACATTGGAACAAGAACAGGCCTCTTACTTCTATAAATGCTTTTCTCTTTAGTCAACCTTATTTTTACTATAAAGTTTTAAGATTATCAGGTGGAATTTTTGTCAACATGAGTATGTGTGTATACTTCCAAATGCACCTATCTTGGTGGAAGGGAAGATGGTAACTTTAAAGCAGGGATTGGCCAACTACACTCTGCTGAATTTACATCAATAAAGTTTTATTGGAACACAGCCACACTCATTTAGGTGTTGTCCATGTCTCCTTGGGTGCCAAACAGCAGAACTGAGTAATCGTGATACACCATGTGTCCTATAAAGTCTTAAATATTTACTGACTGATTTCATACAGAGAATCTTTGTCTACCCTGGTTCAAACACTAAAAGGTACTGGTTATTTAATAATATTGATTAAAGATGCTGTTATTGTGGTGGCAAATTTTGGCTCTGCTTTCCCCTGGGGCAACATAAGAAAGTAGTCTTTTAGTTATGAAACAAATATTTTATGTGTAGAAATTATGTGTGTGTGTGTGTGTGTGTGTGTGTGTTTAGGGTAGACAACATGAGTTAATTACATGTATTGTGAAATGAGTACCACAATCAAGTTAATTAACATATTAACTTGTTAATTTGTAAATTTCACCTCACATATTTAGAACTTTTGTGTATGTGTGGTGAGATCACAGAAGATGTATTCTCTTAGCAAATTTCAACTCTACATGGCATTATTAAAAAAAAAAAGATATGAGATCACAAGTTTTGGTGAGGATGTGGAAGACAGAGAGCCCTTGTGCACTGTTGTCGGAAGGTAAACTGATACAGACACATGGAGAACAATATGGAGGTTCCTCAATAAACTGAAACTAGAAGTATTATATGACTCTGGGTATATATATCCTCCCAAACTAAAATCAGCATTTCCTCACTCCCTAGTTCACCTTAGCATTATTCACAGTTGCCAAGATGAGGAAAACAATCTAAGTGGTTATTGAGGGGTGAATGGATAAAAAAATGTGAGACACATTGAGATATGAGTTAGGCATCTGGAGAGAAGGAAATCCTGTCATTTTCAACAACATGGCTGAACCGGAAGGGAGGACATTAAATGCAGTGAACTAAGTCAGAGAAATCGTTCTTCTTATGAAACATTCTTTTCACATCAACCTCACAGTTCCATTCATGACTAGAATTTTTCTATGGCTCCTCTGACAAAAATGTTAAAAATTCAGTGTCTTAAAATTGCTTTAAGGGGGGGCGCCTGGGTGGCTCAGTGGTTAAGCCACTGTCTTCGGTTCAGGTCATGATCTCAGGGTTCTGGGATCAAGCCCCGCATCAGGCTCTCTGCTCAGGAGGGAGCCTGCTTCCTCCTCTCTTTCTCTCTGCCTGCCTCTCTGCCTACTTGTGATTTCTCTCTGTCAAATAAATAAATAAAATCTTTAAAAAAAAATGCTTTAAAAATATTTGTAAACATTACCAACCAAATGTTTCCATCTCAGTCCCTTAGTGGAACGTGTGAGATTTTCCAGTCACATCTTACACTTCGATGTGCTTAGATACTACCGAGAAGGGTCATTTGTGTTCTCTCTCCTCACATGGTGTTTTCTAGGAGCCGCTGCAGTTGTTTCCCACACGGAGGAGCTCTCTCATGGAGTGACTTCCTGGGTCTTCAGGCAGCCATGGAGGATAAACCGTCTGTCTGGGGCTCTTTGAAACAGCAGAGCAGGCCTTTGTTAATCAACCTGAGCAAGAGGAGGGTGAAAAAGAACCCAAACAAGCCCATAGACCTACGGGCAAGGCGTTCCCTGGACCGCCGCCTCAGCCTCTCTGTCTAACCTCTTGGAGGCTGAGGCCTTGGCCCCAGAGGGCAGGCCTTAACTCTGGGCCCCAGTCATCGTACACCTCGGTGCCCAGCAGCCTGTCAACGGCGGGGATCTTGCCCAAGAGCAGCAGTAGCTCCTTGAAACAGTCTGAGGAGGAATTGGACTGGAGCCAGGAAGAAGCCGACTACCTCCATGTGGTGGAAACGGACTCCGAGGAGGCCTATGCCTCTCCCGCCGAGGACAGGAGGCCTTCTAGCAATGGCATCCTGGATCTGCTGCAGAAGACGCCGGCTGGAGACGAGGCCCTGGAAGAGCCAGAGGTGAGACCAGGGCTGGGCACTTTCCTGCTCCTTCTTCTGTTTTTCTCCTTTCTATGTGTACTCCTTGACCTTGGAAGATTTGGTTTGGAGTTATTTTTGTGGTTCACTTGGATGGAGAGAATGTCATTTATAAGAATTTAAATTCAGGTAATATTGATTGCACCCACTGTTCCCATTCGTTTTAGGGTTGACCTCTATGTATTTTAAAACTATTACAAATAACCTCTCTGGGATACTTTAAGGCATTAAAAGCCCTATTGGATGAGTTTTCCTTTTCCCATGTTCCTGGCAAAGAAATTAAGAGCATAACTTTTCCTCGAACTTTTTGCTTTGTGTGTGTGTGTGTGTGTGTCTCCACCACTGCTCAGTGTTATGGTAGACAAAAATGCATGTTAATATTCCTTTAAAAAAAAGATGAACCATGAAAGACTATGGACTCTGAAAAACAATCTGAGGGTCTTGGAGGGGCGGGAGGTTAGGTGAGCCTGGTGGTGGGTATTACGAAGTTCACGTATTGCATGGAGCACTGGGTGTGGTGCATAAACAATGAATTCTGGAACACTGAAAAGAAATTTAAAAAATTAAAAATAAAAATTAAAAAAAAAATTAAATAAAATAGATGAAAAGTGTTCCCCAAATGTGGAAGAGGGAGGTTGAAGACGTGGAGTCAAAGTACAATTTTTGGATGTCCTCTTGCTGGCTTTGAAGGTAAATGAAGGACACATGAACCATCGAGTACAGGTGGCTCTAAGGCTAGGATAGAAAAGAAAACATAGTCTCCTCAGACTATGAACTCTTCTGTGCAGACAGTGATTTTAGCTCATGGAGACCTATTTCAGATTTCTGACTTCAAAAACTATCAGAGAATAAACTGATTTGTTAAAAAAAAAAAGATTTTATTTATTTATTTGAAAGAGAGAGAGAATGAGCAGAGAGAGGGGAAGAAGCAGACTCACCTGCTGGGCAGGGAACCTGACATGGGACCTGATCCCAGGACCCTGGGATCACGACCTGAGCCGAAGGCAGTCGCTTAACTGACTGAGCCACCCAGGGACCCTTGCATATTCATCTTCCTAAGAAATGTATGAATGTGTGTCTCCGTTTGACTGTCAGAGGGTTTGAACTTGCTCCAGTCTCACTTGTATGTGTGTGCATTTGTGTGTGCTTGTGAACACGTGTGCATGTTTGCCTGTGGACAGCTTCACTTGCATTAAAAAAAAAAAAAAACTCAAGTATTCAAATTCTTATGGTTTCATTGATTTTTTAATGCTTTAGTATTTTGATGAGATAAAATAGCCAAATACAATTATGATAAAATCTTGTATATCTAGAACACATTTAATATAAATTCAGTCCCCAGATTAGTAAATCATGGTGACTGGTTTAATCAGTTTTTTTTTGTTTGTTTGTTTGTTTTTGTTTTTTTTTTTTTTTTAGTTCCCCATCAATTTTTACTAACGTAGGTTGCAGCTTTGAGGGAAGAAGTGAATTTTTTTGTGTGGAGACTCTAGGTTTCTGTTATAATTGCATACAAACCTGGATCTTCAACTGGGATTTTTGTTATTCAACCAAATTTTTTTATTTAACCAAAGACTGTCATATTTTGGGGTGTCATATATTTATATTTAATTGTGTCATATATTTGGGTGTCATTATGGAATGGATCTTGGATATCTGGAGTAAGTACATTGCGACCAGATTCCTTTGGAAACTTGATGATAAGTCACGATTAACCATTCAATGACTTAACTATCTTTTTCCTTACCACTTAGTTTTATGAAATTCTTTTTGTAACTGTGTTACAGTTGTTACCATTGTTTATAAACTTGAAATATGTTTTTCCAGTAATCAAGATATAAATCAGGTGAATTATTAAACATAATTCATAATTCATAGTTTGGTGTGAAGGAGGTAATTATATCCAATGTAGAATTGGATACTGAAGTTTATCTTCTTGTTACATTATTAACCGATCAGAAGAAAATGTGTGGGTTTTTTGGGTTTGATAGGCTAACACTCTCGGATTAGAATTCTTCTTTTAAGATTATCTTTTTTTAAAGACTTTATTTATTTATTTGACAGACAAAGATCACAAGTAGGCAGAGAGGCAGGTAGAGAGAGAGAGGGGGAAGCAGGCTCCCTGCTGAGCAGAGAGGCTGATGCGGGGCTTGATCCCAGGACCCTGAGATCATGACCTGAGCCAAAGGCAGAGGCTTTAACCCACTGAGCCACCCAGGTGCCCATGATTACTTTTTTACAAAAGATTTTATTTTTATTTATGGGCGAGAGAGAAAGAAAGCAGGAGCATGGAGGGAGGAGGGGGGGGAGAGGGACTAGCAGACTCCCGCTGAGTGGGGAGCCTGACGGGGGGATCAATCCTAGAACCCTGAGATCAGGCCCTGAGCAGAAACCAAGAAACAGACACTTAACTGAGCCACCCAGGTGGCCCCAGAATAATTTTTTTTTTTTAGGTTAATGCCGTGAAGTTGTTTGGCTGACTATAAATATTCGAGTACCTACTCTTAACTCAGGCACCATAAAGGTCGTGACTAGAAATAGAGATGGATAGGAAAGTGACCCTGCCTTTAAGTTACGAGGTATTAAGAGACAGCTTTGTGTAGCTCTAAAGAAAGCATAAGAGGCAAGAAGATATTGGAACTGTCTGTGCAAAACATCTAAGCCTTGCCTCTTGGCAGCCTGGTGGTTGGAGGATATCAGTGCATTGGGACAGACAGGCATTGTGACAGGACGTGAGGGCTTGCGCAAGTTGGTGTAAATTTGATAGGTGAGGAAATATGGTGGACACAACCTGAAGTGTGAGTGGGGTGGTTAGG
Source organism: Mustela nivalis (assembly GCF_964662115.1). Lineage (NCBI taxonomy): Eukaryota > Metazoa > Chordata > Mammalia > Carnivora > Mustelidae > Mustela > Mustela nivalis. The sequence continues at coordinate 140,191,249 of NC_139025.1, forward strand.
AGGTGGTGAGCATTTTGCTGCCCCTGACATAGGTGTTTGAGGAACTTTCTGATGTGATATGTGCTAGGAAGGGTGGTCTTTGTTGAGGGGCTGTTTATGGATGGTCAATGGATGGTTGGTAGTGGTTACTTTCTCTTTTCTGGGCTAAATGCAAAACTCTTGGAATAATTTAAAAAATTATTTTAAATAATTTTCCTTTTTAACTCACCCATGAAGAGAAAGCAAACTTTTTTAAATATTTTATTTTGAAGTCATCTGTGCCCTGAATCTGAGGTTCAGACCCACAACCCTCAGATTAAGAGTTACATGCTTCATCAGCTGAGTCAGCCAGGTCTCTCTAAACCTCTTTTTTGAATACAAATCTTCTGCTTCTATTTTCCTGTCCTAGGACGTGCAAAGTAGAAACTGAGACTGATCCTCCCATGGTCACTTGAGTGCTACATATCTGCTTGGTTTGCAGAGGATGGCAGGACTGGGCTATAGCTAATCAGGCCTATGGGATGACATGTGGTCAAGTGCATTGCTCTGTCTATCCCCCTTTTGAGCTCCCTTCCACCATATTGAGAGGGCTTCTCCCACTACCTGAGGATCTAAAATTTATTACATGGTATAGAAGTTACCACTCCCTTGCTTATCTTCCCCACTAGGCTGTGTAATTTGGTCTGTGGGTAGTTCTAAAGGAGTCATGTCTAATTTGTCTTTGTTTTCTTGGGGCCTTGCTGTGTGCCTGACACAGAGCATGTGCTCAATCACTATTTATATATGAGGAAATCAATGATAGTAATGAATCCATTCAGGTTCATACAGTTTTTATCAGTGTCTTTGTTGTAAGTTCTCTTCAGTTTATAATTTCATTAAAGTCAGAATTTCTTTATTTGTTTAGGATTTTTTGGAAAGAAACATACTGTAAATGAAATTTCTATCTATATGATTTCACTGAAAACAGATTTAGACAGGTGTAGACTTTTCATCCCAAGTCTGATACTAGCCTTAAATCTAAATGTGTTTGTCTCTGTCTTTTTTTCAATGAAGATGGAAGATCTGGTGAATCCATGTCATGTGAGTTTGGGGGTTGGTGAATCTGTATCTAGGATACAGGTCATCTCTTTTCTTCCTGATGAATAGTGGACAGGTTACTATCACTCTCATGGAATGGGAGAAGCAATGAGGAGGGAAGAAAGGATTGGCATGGACTGGGCTATAGCTAGTCAGGCCTATGGGATCACATGTGGTCAAGTGCATTGCTCTGCCTATCCCCCTTTTATCTCCTTCCACCATATTGGGGTACCACAAAGACAATAAGATGTTTGCTGAGTATTCGTGGTGTGGCTGATATTATTTGTAGCTTTCCAGAGCGGGGAGGGGTAAAGCAAGGAGCATCTGTGGTTCAAGTACCCATTGATGTTTGTCTCCCATGTTTTATGTCCAAGGGCAACTTCAAGGCTGAACCTGCAGCAGTGGGATAACACCCCAGATAATGATGTTGGCTGAGTGTCTTCCAGTTTTTTCCCCACTCCTGTCAGGGTCAGCAATGAAGTGAGGCGTGGGCTTACATTTAGGGGAAATGGAATGAGAAAGCAAAGAAAAAAATTAAGAGGGAAGAGGAAAAATGAATGTGAGAATGTAGAGACGTCACATGGAAGTCTGAAATAGTCAAGTATGGAACAGTCTCACTGTCGTGCTCAGTCATCCCTAAGATCAAAGTGGAAGAAAGTCATTTTAGAATAAAGGATGCATTTGCTGGAAGAGGAGTCTCCAGACTTTCTCCTGGGTCCCAGATTCATACCACACTGGATAGTCCACAGAAACCTGATCACAACTGGTTCTGGCAGAATTCTGTCTCTCTGAAGTGTTCTCACAGATACAAACATTTGTTTCTTGGCAACATCACCATTATGCACCAGGTGGCACCCGTGAAATGACATGAAATGCTGTTAGACTGTTCCCTTTCCTTGCTTCTCATGGTCTCTGTAATCTTCAGAGACCCATCTCACATCTGTCTTCTCCTCTCACATAAATTCTCTCAATCCTTCAAAGCCCAGCTGAAAATTTCTTTTCCTTGTCTGGGTTTCCTGACTATATAATCTGTATCTTCCCCCTACCTTTATTTACACAGCATTTCACTTTTGCTGTCATGGAACACTAACCTCATTCTGCTTTCTCTAGAAATCTGTAGAGGGAGAAAGGGTTTGGAGCAAATAGAGGGAGTAGGGAAGGGAAGGCAAATGGGTAGTCGGCAAAGGTGTCACTGAGTAAGATCCCGAGAAGATCATTAGCTTCCAAGACCTGTATTAACTGTCCACTGGCCATCTGGCTCAGAGTACCACCTCATGATAACCCAATACCCATGAGACTGAGCTAGAAATTACAAATGGTGACTTATATGCAATGAGAATGAAATACTATGTAGACTCTCCTATTTATTTTGATATAAACAGCTCACTGTGTCATTATTGTCAAGTTCTTTGGGAAGTCAAATCATAATGAGCATCAACTTCATTAAAGTGGAGTGAGCAATAATTATATCAGGGCCTAGAAATACTTTGGAGAGCCTGTTGGGTGTATTGGCTCCCTGAAGTCAGCCTGCATTACAAGTCACATAGAATCAGGAGACTGTTTTGTGGACTCAAATGCCTGAGAAGAGAATGGTGTAGATAGCCATCCATCTCCCAATAGCGATTGAATTCTGAATGAGGACTTGACATACTCACATTTTGTTGGCATGGGCCAATGACATGATGCCCACATGCCAACCTGCCTAGGCCATGAGGCCAAGGTTCTTAGAGTCCTGTGTGCTGGGCTCTCTCTTCCCTCCATAGGGTTCAGGAGTAAGTACAAACTTTTATCCAGGTCTTCTTGCATGACCTTGTCCTCTTTTGGATTGACACACTATTTGATTAGCTGTGTAATTATCACTTTCAGTCAGGATGAGAACATCACATGGTTGCCCGGCAACCAGATTTTCTCCTTTACATGACTTTGTATGTCTGGCTTCTGATGGATGAAAGGTGGTCTTACAGTTTTATCCTGCTTGCTGTCATCACCAAAACTTGGGGATAGGAGGTGGCAAAGGGCACCTTTTTTATTGCCAATCCCATCCACCATTTTGTATTTTCATTGGTTGTTTAGAAGTTGGCATCTCTCTCTCTCTCTCTTTTTTTTTTTTTAAGATTTTTTAAAAATTTATTTGACATACAGAGATCACAAGTAGGCAAAGAGGCAGGCAGAGAGAGAGGAGGAAGTAGGCTTCGCTGAGCAGAGAGCCTGATGCGGGACTCGATCCCAGGACCCTAGGATCATGACCTGAGCCAAAGGCAGAAGCTTTAACCCACAGAGCCACCCAGGCGCCCCTTGAAGTTGGCATCTCTTATTAGACTGGGAGCTCCTGAGGAACAGACACCTTTTTTTCTTTCCATTCCAGCTTTCTGCACATCTCATTTATGTGGAAAAAAAAAATATACACACACACACACACACACACACACACACACATTTTAAAATAATCATTTCAGTGGTGGGAAGAAGGAGAGGGAGAGCAAGAATCTCAAGCCAATTCTGCATGTTGAGCGTGGAGCCCTGCGTGGGGTTCAGTGTCAGGACTCTGAGATCATGACCTGAGCTAAAACCAAGAGCTGGACACTCAACGAACTGAGCCACCCACAGGCCCTTACGTGAAATATATTGACTCATGTTTCTCCACAGCTGATTTTCAAGCCACAGGCCATGCTAGGTACTGTGGGGCTGCATGAATTTCCGCTGGGTTGGGGAAGGTGGTGATACATGGAGGCCTGGGGGAAGGAGGGCGGGCTCTAAAGGAATTCCTAAGTGTCAGGTTAAATACAGTTAAGGAGACCCAGGGGTAGAGTAGCTTCTTTTTTCTTTCTTTTTTCCCCCCTTGCCTTTTTTCTTCTCACTTCCTTCCCTGGTACTCATTTTATAAGATACTCTCTTCTGCTTTATAAAGTCAGGTATTTAGAAAATACAGAAAGTTGCCACTGGTTCCCCTCCTTCGTGTTGATGGTGGTGTAGTTGAGCATAGGCCCAGATTTCACAAAGACAATGACGAAGATCTGAGGTGGTCCGGGCCCCTGATTCGTGCTGGATTACTGGGCAAGGTGAATGGGGAGGAGTCATGTAGCAGGTGGTCAGGAAAGGGCCTGAAGAGGGAGGGCATATCCACTCCAACTCAGGCAGGGAATAAGCCAAGTTGCTGAGTTTCATGCAAAATTTTAAGGCCAAAAAAAAAAATGAAGGGCTTTTAGCTCAAATAGCTTGAGGGCACAAGCACCTGACATGGTTTGCATATTACCTTTGTATTTATTAGTTATTATAGTGGTTTCTACCATTACATTTCCCAGAATGAAATGAGGGCCCGGAAGGTTTAATGACTTACCTAACATCATCAAGCTGGTGTTAGAGCCAGGAGCTAAATCCAGGACTGTCTGAATCCAAGTGCAAAACTCTATGTACATCAGGAGTTTGGAAATGAGACGACTCAGAGCCGCTGATCTAAAAAAGTTGGTAGTCAAAGGGAGATTTTTCTTTTTTAAGATTTATTTATTTTAGAGAGAGAGCTCACACAAGCAGGGGGAAGGGAAGATGGAGAGAGAAAGAGATGCTCCAGGAGACTCCATGCTGAGTGCGGAACCCCCAATGCGGGGTTTGATCCCAGCACCCTGAGATCATGTCCTGAGCCAAAATTGAGAGCCAGGTGGGCACTCAGTCGACTGAGCCACGCAGGTGCCCCTCGAAGGAAGGTAGTTATTTTTGTGTGTCCACTGTGCCCTTTTAAAGGTGAGGATAATTATAGTGGTTGAATGGCCTTGTTGTGCTCAGCGACTAATAATCCTGAATGAGAGGATTATTGCCTCCTACCACCACATTGTCCATGTAGTCGCCCACTGGGGATTTTCTGACATTTCATTTGGCAGTTGAGGTTTTAAATAACTAGCGTAGCGTCGGTGCTAGCTTATGCAGATGAGTTTAGTGGTTTAGAGAAGTACCTTACATTATTGGGAGGTTTCCAGAAAAACTACCAGCCAACCACAGACCTTCAGTTTCGTGACCACAGAGAAGCACAGTGACAAAGCAGTACAGAGGAACTAGCTTACACCTGGCACAACTGAACAGGTACATTAATTTCTCTACCTTTCAGTTATGTGTTCTGTACTGTTAGTGATTTATCTCCAGAATCATTCCTCACCATCACCGTGTCCACGAGACGGGCACGTCAGCCATGTTCCAGGAGCTTCTGTGGGGTTGGCCTCTTTCTTCTTCTTTCCTCCCTCCTTTCTCCTCTGTTTAGTGCCTACTATGTGCAGATGCTGCTGTAGACACCAGGAACACAACTGTCAACCGAACAAACACCCACTATCTCGTGGAGATCTCATCCTGGTCCCAATGGGGGCAGGCTACAGATATGTTCAGAGAGGGCCAGGTGTAATAGAGAAAAACAAAGCAGAGAAGGTTATTGGGAGTGCTTGAATAGAGAAGTCCCAAAAGACCTCTTCTGGCCTGGTTGCATTTACCCAAAGACCTAGAGGAGGCAAGGAATCCAGGTGTGTTGGTGCCTGGAGAAAGAGCTTCTCTAGAGGAGAGAAGAGTAAGTGTACAGGCTCCAGGAAGGCAGAGGAGTGCCTGGTGTGATTCAGGAATAGCAGGGCAGCAGTGTGAGGGGACAGTGGGTGGGGATGTGAGTTAATTTGGAGGCTGTGTGCATCATGTGGGCTTTCCTTTTCTATTGGGCAAGCTTGCGAGACCATAGGGCTACTTGGGTGTACCAAAGAATGGGCTAAGAAGGATCCCTTTGGGCTCAATAATGGTGTTGCTCACAGGCAGGGGTAAGTAGTATACAGGTGGTGCTTATAACACCTGCTCTAGACCCTGGGAATAGCATTAAGTAGAAGCTTTGCCTTGGAGGAGAGCCATGGAGGAAGCATGCACAGGTCAATGAGCTGTGCTTGTGAGGATTGGGGGCACTGTCCTGAGACTTCATTACCAGCCGTCTAGCTCTGTTGTGATGAAAGTATCAGAGGGAAAGGGATGGTTGGAATGAAGGAAGGGACTTGGTTGGCAGACCACCTTCATTGAGCTTTTTCCTCCAGTCTTCCTAAACACATCCCCCACCTTAATAACAATCATACTAGTAAGACAGCAATACTAACAGAAAGGCCACACCAGTATCGCTTTCTGAGAGGTTACATATAAGGACCTGTGCTTGGTACAGTATAAGAGTATTATCTCATGGGACCACATCTATTTGGTTTCCTCTACATACAATTAGCCTAGTAAAGTGTCTGGCCCAGAGACAGCCTTTCAATGAATTAATTTTTCTCCAAATAATCTGTAAAGTAAGTATCTTTTTTGGCCCTTTTGGAGATGTTCTCATGTCTTGAATTTTAAGTAAATTGTGCAAGAACCCAAAGATAGGAAGTAGAACAAGTAGGATTCGAAATTCGGTCTTTCTGACTCCCAAGTCTCGTCTTCTCCGCACAGAGCTGGGCATTCTAATTTTGAATTCTCCTGGATCTGGGCACTGTGAAAAGAGTGGAGGATCCAGGACACTCCAGTAAAAGTCTAACTCTTTAATCTCCCTTCAGCAGCCAATTATCCTGTTCACGTCGGCTTCCTTATTCCTACATCGATGATACTGATGACAGCTTGTGGGCCCCTTAACAGGAGAATGTGTGTATTTGAAATTACAAAGTGCTAAGAAAGTGTAATGGGGACCATTATTCTTTTAACCTACGTGCTGGTAACAAGCGTGAAAAGAGTGCATGCAAGGTGAGTGGACAGATATTACTGAGCGTGAAAATAAAGGTTGATTATACCAGGGGTTGGCAAACTTTTTCCACAAAGGGCCAGATAATAATAGGTTATCAATTGTTAATAGATGTTCAGTTAATGTTTGTATGAATGAAGAAATGAAAGAATACAAGGGAAGATACGTAAGACATGCCATGCTTATAGTTATGATGGTAGTGTTAAGAAATGAAAAATTCACTGCTTTTGAGAAAAAGCCAGATTTAATCAAATATGGATTTGCACAGTACTTTTAAAGTTTTGTGGCTGTATATGCACAAAATTAGAAATACTTGAATAAAATTCCCCTGAGAATGTATTATTGTATTTTAGTATTTGTCTTTTATTCCCTTGTAAATATTTTATTATGTAAGTTTTGAAAACACTAGGTCTTTGACACAACTGTCATTCGGAACATGACAGATGATATCATTGCCAGTCATTGAATTACAGGGATAAATGGAATAAAAAAAAAATCCTGTTCTTGAAGGATTCATGGTCTCAGGAATACGGACTTAGAATTTATTATACAAATAGCCATAGAGTATAAGGTGCTATGGTTTACTCTATCCAGGGGAACTGAATCTTGATAAATTAGGAGAATTTTATTAAATGGCTAAAAGGAACAATATTTCATTTAATAAGTGGACATTATTATGAAATCATATGGTGCCTTTATGGATTGACAGTAATTTGGGTGGTAGCTAGGGCAGTTTGCAAGAATCATTTGTAAGGGCAGATTGGGGCTACCCAGATTATTAGTTCATCCTTTGACATGGAGGACATCAGAAACTTTCCAAGGATATTTCCAAGGATATTTTCCAAGCAGAGAAATTCTGGAGCCAGAGTCCCTCAGTTCATATTCCAAGCCCTGCCCTTTACTGTGTGTGTTACCTTGGACATATTTATTTAGGATCTCTCTGCCTCAGTATCCTTATTTATAAAATGGTCACGATAATTATAACCAAAAAGATTGCTGTTTGGATTGAATGAGTTAAGATATATCAGGTACATGGAAAAATTCTTGGCACATTGAAAAATCCCAATAAGTATTGGCTCTTGTTGCTTTTACTATATGCATTGAGAAAAACTCAAAGCTTATTTTCAGCCAGAGCTAGAGGCACAAAAAGATTCAAGGGATTTCTTAGGGGTGAAGTTAACAAAGCTTCAAGTTAACTACCAATATGTAACCAGGAATTTCAACCAATATGTGCCTATGTGCAGCGTAGAGGTAAGTTTGAAATTTGTATAACAGTTCCATGATTTACAAACTTCTAGAACGTAAATTTTCTAATTTGTGTTTTCTTTTAGATCTTCTAGAAAATTTCAGCTGTAGCCCTTGCACCAGAAGCTGAAATAATAGAAGCTGTGTACGATGCATTAGGGTATTGAAGAAAATACATTTTGAATTAAATGTTTGGAATATAAGGAAGGAAAGGTGATTGAAAATGGGGCGGAAGAAAATTCAAATCACACACATAATGGATGAGAGGAATCGACAGGTAAATGAAAATTTTGACTTATTTATTCTTGATGTAAATATTTTTTTTTTAAAAGAGGAGCATAGGACAGAATGGTTGAATTTTTCTTAAATTTAATTCCAAGTCTATTTTTGTTTTCAAACTAAATAAAAAATTTAAACACTTTTAGCTTGTCATCGTGTGCTTTAAAGAAACTTTTTCTTATTGCAAAAATCATAGATGTTGGTTCTAGAAAATATAGGGGAAAAGAAGAGATCACTGTAGTCCCACCGTTACTGTCCATTGTGTAGATTTATTGTAATATACTTAGTCTTTTGTTCATTTGATTATGTTTGTTTTTAATAGGTTAATTATTATTATAAATTATCACCGCTATTTTCATAATTAGGGAATACCTAAGTTAACTATGGTTATCAGTGAATGTGCTTTAGTCACTTAAATTTTCTGGTTAACCAACAAATAAAGAGAATTTTTTTATAACTCATATTATCACAAATATTCCCAGAACAGTTATTATATTGATCTCAGTTTTAATTGATAAAATATATTGAACTTAATTTTTAGCACCAGTGTCAATAAACCCTTATAAGTTCAAGATAATTATAGTACTGATATATGAAGACCAGAAATTGTAAGAGTTTAGAGCAGGTATTGGCAAACTGTGGTTCATGGGCAAGCTGGCTCATTTTACAAACAAATCATTGTTAGAAAACTGCCATGTGCATTTGTTTACATATTGTCTGTGCCTGATTTCACATTGTAACAGCATAATTGAGTAGTTGCCCATAGGCCTAAAATCATTACTCCTGGCCTTTTAAGAAGTTTGCCATGCTCTTGGTTTACAGGAAAGAAGGAAAAATAGTTTCATAGAATATTGTAAATAATCTAGTAGTCACAGCATATGCAGGAGGGGTAGATTCTGCTCTGGAAAGTTTACCTCTCAGGAGAAGTTTCCAGAAAAGCTGGTTTCTGGAAGCTTACCAGGAACAGAACAGCACTAAAGATAAAATCTGCAGAGTCTGAGTAGTAATTCATCTGGTAATATGGATATAATTGGAGACAAAACTCAGCTGAATAGCTGATAGAGAAGTTAGTGGAAGTGATTAGAGTTGTCACTGGACCTAAATGAAGAGAACTCCTGTTTCATCTCATGAAAATTCTTCTGATAAAATGTAGGGCTCACACAGTATGATTCTTTATGAAGGTTGATAAAACAGGGGAGAGTGATAAAATAACTAGTCCATCATGATTCTAAGCAAGCTTGCAAGTAAATGTCCCTTCATAAATCTGAGGACTATGTCACATAGAGGGAACATGGGGGACCTGCTTCACGAATACATGCAATACTAATGTAAAATAGGGTTTATTCGGGGAATAACATAAAAGCAGAGAACTGGCAAAGGACGTAACATTCCCTGAACTCTCATTATCCCATAGAGAGTCATGTTTAAATTCAGCATAGATACACTGGATCTACCAGTGGAAAAGACATCCCAACTTTAGAGAGAAAAAGGAGCTAGGCATATGTAAGTGACTGTGTAATGGAGCTTTTTAACCTAAGGAAATGATATTATTTAAAGATGAAGCTTGCCACTATACTCAGCAACTAGAATTAGCCTGAATTAATAATTAATATGTTGAGTTTACCTAAGTCATTTTCTTACTAAGCTGCCAGATGGGGCAAGGGTAAGGGTGTCTGAATTTCTTCTCAGGAGATTTTGGCAAAGAATGCAGAAACCATACTGTGGAGGTAGTTAGACAATTTGGTTTTCAGGTTTGATTAGGCACAGACGTAATTTGTCACTTTTAACTTGTGGATTTTGAGTCAAAAGTTTCATTATTCTTGCATTAAAATGGGGGAAAAAGGTTTCTGTGCTGAAGAGAATATGTGTCACTTATTCATCCAAATTTGAATATTTACCATATCAGAGAGAGACTGTTAAGCACTGGAGACTCATTCAAAACATATAGCCTACAGAAGAAATTTAACTATGTGGCAGATAGATGCTAAGCTTAGGTGCTGGGAGGGTTTATGGAAGGAACTACCAACCTCTGGGGTTGTTTAGCGAGCAGTACTGAAGGAGGTAATAGCGAATAGAGTTTTCAATGATGGATTTTTGGAGCTACTAAGATAAAATCACACTTCAAGTCATTAGAAGAGTGAGTTAAAACTCTTGGGGTTGACACTACCATGCACTTAAGAGCTGCTTCACCTCACTTCAATTCTACTTGGAAGCTTTCACTTGACTTCCATTTGGGAGCTTCTAGTGAAACCTTGTGTTGGTCCTTCTTGGCATAATGTGTTTCTATTTAAAAAGTAAATTTTGTATTAAAGTATAACATCAAAGAAAAGCACACAAATCCTAAGTGTGGCTAAGAGAATTATTGCAAAAGTACATGGCCACGTAACCAGCATATCCCAGTGCACCACCCCAGAAACTCTCTGTCTTGTCTCCCAGGCATTATCTCCCTGCCCCAGGGAAGGAAAATCATTCACTGAACTTTCTAACACATAGGTTAATTACCCCTGGTTTTGAATTTATGTGAACAGCATGTGTTCGTTTGGGCAACATTATGTTTGTGAAATTAATGTTAGTGTTGCATGTGGGTATATATGTAGATGTATTTTATAAATCTACATATTCATATATGTTTTCATTGATGTATGATATCCCATTGAGTGAATAGAACACAATGTGTACACTTATTTTTTCTACTGTAAATAGAATTTTGGGTTGTTTTCTACTTTGAGACTATTATAAAGAGTGCTATTTTGAATACTCCCATGTGTGTCTTTGGTACCTATGAATGCTTGGGTATATGTCGAGGGGTACAGTTGCTAAGTCAGAGAATATACCTGTGATAGCTTTAATAACAATAGTTTTCTAAAGTGGTTGTACTGATTTATAATTTTTGCTCTGCTAACAGGGTGTGAAAGTTCCAGCTGCTCAGCTGCTCTAAATATTCACCATTACTAGTTTTTATCCCTTTCATTTTAGCTGTTCTGGTGGGTGAGCAAAAGTAACATTTTAATTTTAAGTTTCTGTGATGTTTGATGAAGTTGATCACCTTTTCATATCTTTCCTGGCCCTTTAGATACCTTCTTTTATGACTTACCTGTTAAGTCGTACCTCACTACCTTTTCTTAGGCAGTCTCCTTGAATGCTTTTTTCTTAGTAATTATTAGTATACATTCTGTATATAATATATTCTCAGTGTTTTGTTCATTGTGTGCATTTCAAATAACTTCCCTCATATCATGGCTTGCCTTTTCACTTTTTCAATCCTTTTTTTTTTTTTTTTTAATGTTGTCCAGTTTCTCTTCTTTTTTTTTTTTTCCTTTATGGCTATTGCTCTGTGTTGTGTTGGAGAAATACTTACCTATCATAAGTCCATAAAGATTGTTTTTATGCTTTCTTCTGCTTTTTACCTTTCATGTTTTAGATCTGTTATCCATTTTGAATTTAGTTTTGTGTATGGTGAGGTGTTGGGGTTAAGATTTATTTTCCTGATAAATACTCAGTTCACCCAGTACAGTTTGTTTTAAGAACCATCCTTCCTCCATTGCATGACAGGGGTTGCCTTTGCTGTGAATCAAGGAATCATACACATGTGGGGCTGTTTCTGAACTCTGTTTTGTTCCATTTGTGTATTTTATATCCTTGCTCAATTCTGTACTATTTTAATTACTGTAGTTTAACATTTGGTAGTAGAAATTCTCTACCATGGTATTCTGCATGACTGAGTGGTTGTTCTTGTCATTTTTCTCTCCAAGTGAAACCAAGTGTCAATATTCACTTAAGAGATGGGCGCCGGGGTGGCTCAGTGGGTTAGGCTGTTGCCTTCGGCTCAGGTCATGATCTCAGGGTCCTGGGATCGAGTCCCGCATTGGGCTCTCTGCTCAGGAGGAAGCCTGCTTCCTTCTCTCTCTCTCTCTGCCTGCCTCTCTGCCAACCTGTGATCTCTCTCTGTCAAATAAATAAATAAAATCTTTAAAAAATATTCACTTAAGAGAATCAACAAAATAAACTTACTGGAATTCAGATGTGTGGATTGATTTAGGAGAACTGAAATCTTTACTGTATTAAGTCTTGTAATCCATAAATAGATATGGTTACCTTACATTTGTTTTTCATTAATGTACAGGTCTAAACATTTTTTATTTTGTTTATTTTTAGGTATTGGATTTTTTTTAGTGTCATTATGTTTTTCCCCAGATTTCATTATTCTCAATGCTTGTTGCTAAGCCTATAAAAGCGTAGTTTATTTTTTTAATGTTGACTTTGTGTCTAGCAATCTTGCAAAATTCACTTTCAAAATTTACTTATTTCTAATAGTATGAGTTGTACACTATTTTGGATTTCCTATGTAAACAGTTGTGTTGTCTGTGAACAGTGATTTACTCTTTTTGAAATCCTTTATTACATTGTTTCATTGCACTAGCTAGGACCTCTAGAATAATGAATAAATATGAAGGTAGTGGGCATCCTTTGTCTCATTCTCAACTTTAGGAAAACGCATTCAATATGTGATCATTGATTATGGTATTTACTGAGAGTTTTTCTAAAAGATCCCTTTTATCAGAATAGAAAAGTTTTCTGCTATTTCTAATGCCACTGTTTTTATCCTGAATGAGTATTGAATTTTATCAAAAGCTTTTTCTGAGTTTATGTAGATGATTCTATGGTATTTTTCTCCCCTTTTTTCTTTAATGTAGTATCCTATGTTGGTTGATTTTCCAATGTTAAAGCATTTGAATGCTTTAAAAATGTATTTCTTGAAATACACCTTTATATATATCACTTGATTTGATTGTTCTTACCCCATTTTTTATTTTTGCAAGTATGTGTGTGTGTGTGTGAGTGAGTTTAGTCTGAAATTTTTTTTTCTTGTAATGTCATTCTTAGGTTATGACAAGTTATGCTGGCCTTAGAAAATGAGTTGGGAAGTCTTGTTTCTTGTTCTCTGGAGAAGTTTGTGTAATAGTAATATATTTCTTCTTTGAATACTTGGAAAAGTTTACCAGTAAATCTGTTTGTCCTTGGAGTTTACTGTGTGAGAGTTTTTTAATGTAAATATTTAATTTCTGTAAGAGATAGACTGATTCCTACTCTTCTACTTTTTCTGCCAGTTGGGTAAGTTGGGTTTTTCAAGAAATTCTCTATTTTATTTAAATTGTTAATATTATGGATATTCAATGTGCATATGCTCTAATTTTCTTCATATTGCTCATATCCTCTTTTATATTTTGTCTTCCATTCCTTATATTGTTACTTCGTGTCTTTCTTTCCCTTGATCACTGAGATTATGTCAGTTTTATTAACCTTTCTTTTCTTCTTTTTCTATTGTGTTATGTTAGTCACCATAATTATTAACCCTTTCTAAGAATGAACATTTTAGCTCACGGGTTCTGAGCTGTGTCTGCCAGAGAGATGCCTGGGGAATGAGACAGGGTTTAATGAAATAAAAGGTGAGCCCAAAAAAGGACCTGCCCTCTCCCCACAGGTCTGCTTCTGGAAATGACTTTGTGGACCAGGGACCCTCCTGGGGGCCATCTCGGGGGTGATGGGCTAAAGATGGAGAACCACATGGACCACTGCAGTCACCCCTAGAACAGAGTTAATCCCTTCCAAATATTCTTGGACATGCTGGCTCCACAGAAAATTCATGAATTCATGAGACTCTGCCAGCTCCAGCTGATTTCTTCTGACTTGCTAGAACTAGAATCCATTGTCTTAATTAATACCTTTGGGGAGACCCTTTCACTCCTGGGAAGCTGCCTGCCCAGAGTGGCTGAGGGGACCTCAAAAGAGACAGATCCCTGAGACCTTGGAGGACAGGGCCAGGCTTCTCTGAAGCAGAAGGAAGCTTTAAATCAGGAGAATGAGCCTCACTTACAGGTGGGGGTCCTGAGAGAATGGTCAAGGTCTGGCCCTGCTTTGACCCGTAGGTTTCCTGTCGGGTCATGTGGGCCTTCAGTGGCTGGACATCTGGCTACAATCAGTCTTTCCACCTCCCCCCATGCCTGTAGAAGTGAGATCACTTTTGATTTCAGGGTAAAGTTAGAGCAACTGTCTCCTAGAAGCTGGCTGGCCTCCCCATCCCCCAATGCAACTGCTGTGCTCTGGTTGTCAGGCAACTGTTTACCTTAGCACTAGAGCGCCTCCCAAGGTTCTGAGCCTTCAGTTGAGACCCAGAGAACACTGGCCTTTGGAGGCAGAGCTGGGGATCTCTCCATAGCCCTGGATGGCCTCCTGCCTACCATAGATCCACTTTCCACTTGGTCCTAGACCACCTGTGCGGTCCTCTGCTGGTGATTTCTGAAAGCTGGAGACACGTTTCAGGTCTCCGTGGATTTCCCTGGGAGATCCTGGTATAAACTGTGATACTGGTTTTACCAGTGAAGAAACAACACATTTTAGAGAAGTGTGAAGGTGTCAGGCAAAAGGTGTTTCGCCCACGCTGAAGTCTGTGGAAAAGGCAGTGAGAATATGGAACCGCTGACACAAGCTGATGATGCCCGAGGTCTGCCCGGGGCGGAGGCCAGTCTTCCCAACTTAACATCCACGTGCTTATCAGCAGTAAATACAAACCACTGTAGGCTGTCTCTTCAGAATACTCTTGACTTTCTGAAAAAGTTACTGAAGGGCCAGCCTCCTAAATCATCTCAAGAGACTGGTCACAGACCCATCTTCATTGCCTCAGAAGAGAAGGGAGAAGACCTTGGGGAGAAAACACTGGGTGATGTGACTAAAAACCCTCCTGATCTCCAGAGTCCAGAACGGCTCGCCCAAGAAACTGCGAGATGGAAGCAGAGACTCCAAGAAATGGAGCAGGAGAAAGAAAGGCTTGAACAGTCAAACGCAGGATTCCAACAGGCCCTGAACGAGAAAGTCAGCCAGTTAGTACCCGTGGGTGAAAACCTGCTGAAAACCTTCCCCGGGCCCACACACCTTGGAGATCATTTGGGTCATGTCAACTGTGAGGTCGAGGAAAAGAGGGAAACAGAAAATGACGATGGCCCCATCCACGGGTCAGAGGGTGATCTGAAGGGTGTCACTGATGATGCTGATTCCAATGTGTCCCTTCAAAGTGCTGAAGCGAAAAAGCAGGAACTAGCCAGACAATTGCAGGAAGGAAAGCAAATGAATGAGGAGCTTATGGCACAAATAACAGATCTTCAAGCCAAGGAGGCCTCTTTGCAGCGTGAAAATTCACAGCTTGAAGAGGAGATTCAGCAGCTGAAACAGAAGCTTCAAACTCTGCCTCAATTATATCAAGATTGCATCAGCCCCGTTGAGAGAAAATGGTCTGAGGCAGAAGAGCAGTGTGCAGACATTAAGTGGAATCTTTCCTGCACACGTAGAAACATCAAGGCCATGTCTCAGACTCGAGACTTCTACAAGGACATCGCTGAAGACACCAGGAGACAATTGGAGGAAAATGCCATACACTATCAAAAGGGGATCCTCTTCCATGCAAAGAGAGCTCAGGAAAGCTGGATGGCAGCTGTGCTGACCGAGAGAAGCCTCAAGGAGCTAAAGAAAGAAAGTGATTACAACAGGCAAATGTTGGCCAAAGCAGAGTCCAACTTCCAGCTTTTCCCAAGTGGCCCTTTTACTCCTGCTCCTCCACCAGCTGCCCACAGAGGCCCAGAAGTGTCAGAGAACCCCTGGATCATCAGCACCCCCAGGAAGGAGAAGAGCCAGGACTTGAGGGCCCAGGCAGCTGGGCCACACCACCAGAGCCCCCTGAGGATTTGACTGAGCTCACCGCAGGCCGGTCCTGAATTCCCACAGCCACAGCATAACATCTGCATGTGTTTTCTGTCCTTAAAGTTATTTTGACTTATCTCTTTTTAGTTTAGGTATTATTTAGATAGATAGTTAGATAGTTATTTAATTGATAGTACAGTTGCTTTTATTCAAGTAGATTTAGCATTATAGTTTTCAGATAGTATTTTTCCATTTAAGTGTCATTTCCTATAATTCTTACAGATGTATTATTTTCACCAGACCCTCTAGAACTAGAAAATATTAAGTTAAAGATTTAAGTTAAAGATCTCCAGTTACTTTAACAATTATCAAAATTTGGCATGGATACAAACATTTAAAATAATCAACATGTTTTTAAAGAACGTTTTTCTTTGGCATGAACATTTTTGTGTGCTGTTTTCATACACATAAGCTTGTATGAGACATCTGCACAAGTCAATTAATATGTATCTGAACAAATTTTGATTTGAAAAACTGGGGAAAAGAAAACCCTAAAACAACAATTTCCTATTCCAACTTCATAAAATTTTGATTATCTTAGCAGAGTTTAGTTACAATTTTTTCTCCCTTTGTTAACATTTAAAACTTTTTCCCTTTTCTTTAAGTTATTGTTTGCTAAATGTTTCGACATTTCTCAATTTATGTAGCGAAAATAAAAGTTTTTCAGAGATGGCAAGCAAACAGACCTCCCCCATGGAGTTTACAAGGCACTTTTAGTCAGTTTGGCAGTAACAGAGAGTAATAGAACAGTAAAGAAAGCTGCCAATTTTTAAAACAATTTTAAAGAGAGAAAGAAATGATGTTCACACAATTTGTATAATATGCAAAATATACCTAGCTCGTATATACACAAAAGGAGAATTGCCCAATGTATCAGATAGATGCTTGCCCTCTGTTTCTTGGATCTGTGGAAGCAGAAAGCAAGGCAAAAAGCAGAGGGAGACTCCCAGATGCTAACAACAGGGGGAGCTGTTCCCACTCTTGGGCCTGCCTGGAGGGAGGAGGGGGAAAGTGGTGCCATCAGGGCCCTAGGGAAGGCAGATTTAGTTCCAGGCCACCGCAATAATGCAAATGTCACCATAAAGCACATAATTCATTAATTAATATTTTTTATGGAAATCAAATAAAAAAAGCCTTGTTTAAAAAATATTTTTTGTTATTATTTTATTTATTTATTTGAGAGAGAGAGTGAGAGAGAGCATGAGAGGGGAGAAGAACAGAGGGAGAGGCGGACTGCTCGTGGATCGGGGAGCCCCATGTGGGACTCGATCCCAGGACTCTGGGATCATGACCCGAGCTGAAGGCCGTTGCTTTGCCAACGGAGTCCCCCAGGCACCCAAATTAAAAAATATTTTCTTGCTGAAAACTGCTAACCGTCATCTGTGCATTTAGCAAGCTGTAATCTTTTAGCTGGGAGGAGGGTCTCGTTTCAGTATTGAGGCACGTTGATCAGGGTGGTGGTTGATAGAAAACTGTGACAATTTCTTCAAAGATGACGACGACCAAGGTTGCCGCATCAGCCTACCCTTCCTGTCATGAAGACTTCTGGTAGCGGGCAGGGCTGTGGAGGGATGTGAACAAATTGGAGCGCAGATGGTTGGGAATGTGAAACAGTGCAACTGCTGTGGAACATGGTGCGAAGTTTCCTCCAAAAATTAAAAAATACTCTATGATCCAGTAATCCCACTTCTGTATTGCGGAAAACTGAAATCAGGGGTTTCTGCATTTCTAGGTTCATAGGGCACTATTCCCAGGAGCCCATGGATGGATGGATGGGCTGAGAGAATGTGGTGTGAATGAGTATAGAAAATGTAATATTATTCTTTAAAAAGAAGGAAATTCTGTCACACGTTACAATATGAATGAAACTTAAGGATATTGCGTTCCACAAAATAAGCCAGTCTCTCTCTCTCTCTCTCTCTCACACACACACACACACACACACACACACACACACCAGATTTTCTGCGTCCCCTTATATGAGATCTCTAAAGTGGCTGAAAATAATATACAATAGGGACACCTGGGTGGCTCAGTAGGTTAAAGCCTCTGCCTTCGGCTCAGGTCATGATCCCAGGGTCCTGGGATCGAGCCCCACTCTGGGCTTTCTGCTCGGCGGGGAGCCTGCTTCCTCCTCTCTGCCTACTTGTGATCTCTGTCTGTCAAATAAATGAATAAAATCTTAAAATAATAATAAAAATAAAATAAAAAATAAAGCAGTCAAATTTCTACAAACAGAAATTGGAACCATGGCTCCCAGGGCTGAGGGGTGGAAGGCACGGGGTTGTTCTTCCCTGTGCATAGAGTTTCAGATTTGCAAGATTAAAATTTCTAGCAATCCTTGCACAATTATGTGAATTTAGTTAGTAATACAAAACAGCAAACTCAAACTCGCGTGAGAACAAATGTGTCCTTCCTATCCCCCCAGAATCAAATCAGAAGTTAGGGAGTTAGCCAATGAGGAGGAAGCTGGTGTCTTATTTTCCTATTACTCTATGATGTTTGGGTGCCCTGATTATATACCTCTGGAGAATATCCTAGATATAACCTCAAGATAGAGATTAATCCAAAGGCGCCTGGGTGGCTCAGTGCCTGAGGAATCCAGTTCTTGCTTTGGGTTCAGGTCATGATCTCAGGGTCTGGGATTGAGCCCTGCATCTGAGCTTGTCCCTCGCACTCCTCCTCCCCCATGTGCGCTCTCTCTCTCTCTCTCTCTCTCAAATAAATAAATAAATAAATAAATAAAATCTTTTAAAAAGGGAAAGATGATTCTACCTAGAGAACATTTCTCAGGTAGTTCTTCCTATCTCAAATGTAGCTGGTGATTAAACCCAGTCATATCACTCCCCCCCCCCTTTTTTTTTTTTAACAGAGAAAGCAACAAGCAGGAGGAACAAAGGAACAACAGGCAGAGAAAGAGGAAGAAACAGCCTTCCTACTGAGCAAGGAGTCCTATGTGGGGCTCCATCCTAGGACCCTGGAATCATGACTTGAGCCTAAGACAGACACTTAACTGATTGAACCACCCAGGAGCCCCTCCTCCTGGAATCTCAAAACACTTCCCCATTTTGTAATCCAAACAGGTTTACCAGCAAAACAGGTTGTACCAGGCCATGCTGGGGGTCCTGAAGACTATTAACGTTCAGTCATTACAAAATGAAATTAATATTTGAGCAAATATGCACCATTTATTGTGTTTATAGACTTATTTTTGGTTATTGCCTGTTTAATTTTCCCCTTAATTGGGATTGATTTTAAAAGCTGTTTGCATATACAAACCTCTTTTCTTTCACACTGCATTATATATACTCAGGGCAGAGGTATCCAGTGAAATTTGGTAAGTTCAAACATAAAGTAGAAATTTTCTTCATAATTAGGTTGAGGTTTTTTTTATCAAGACTTGAGGAGATGCTTAGAATTTTAGGCCCTTAAGACTTGATACAGGGAATGTTAATACCCTGTCAGGAGCACTTTGTTTCATTTTGCTTTCTAATTTGTTGGCATTCACTGATTAAGCACATAATTAACAAGCTAGTATAACAGGAGAAGGCATTAGGGAGTGGTTTTTCTTGGTCATTCGGGTCTTCAGTTATCATCAGCAATTCTATTAAGTGTTATCTATTTGCTTTGTAAAATGTAGTTGAGATATTTGAAAAGAGGAGTTTGAATCAGTCATTTCATTTAACCCTTCTTGTTAATATGGAAAATTGGAAGTTTTAGTAACTTGTTTCACAATATAAACTGTGATATTTGACATTCAACTATTATTGGAATGATAGTGTCTACACTGTTTTTATTTGTTTCAGATTACTTCTTTACAAGATGTATCCATGTGATTTTGTGATATTGTCTTGTGTAATTTCTGCTCTGGTAATTATCCTATAGAAATTTAAAACTTATTTTAAGAATAAGTTTGAGAAGTTGTCAGTGTTTATCATTTTTGTTCACAGCAAGCACTCACCTGTTGTCATGGTATCTCATGACATGAGTGGCTCGGTTGGTTTGCCATCTGCCTTTGGTTCAGGGCTCAGGTCATGTTCTCAGAGTCCTGGGATTGAGCTCCAGCAGAGTTGGGCTCCCTGCTCAGTAAGGAGTCTGCTTCGTCCTCTCCTTCTTCCTCTCCCCCTGCTCGTACTCGCTCTCTCTCTCACAAATAAATATATAAAACCTTAAAAAAAAAAAAAGTGAGCTGAACTGTGGTTGTGCGTAACTGTTAAAAGCATGCCTCGGTTAGACAACTTGACTGACTTGCTATGTGACCTTGGTAGGTACCTTCTTAGTCTTTCAGTTTCCTTTTGAGGATAATAATGAGATTATTGTTGGCTTGCCTTTGTTGCTGTTCCTAACTGCATCTAAAGCAGTTAGGATATTGGTTAGCATATGATAAATACTGCTGTTGCAGTTGCTGTTATTGTCATCATCTCATTAAGTCTTTCTCAAATCTTAATCCCATATGATAGTACTTACTTCCTTGCTTTCTCTCTCTCTCTCACTCTCTTTTATTTTATTAAGGACTTCATATAACTGCTGTATATTACATATTCCTCATTCATTGTGTGATGTAGGCTTCCCCAACTAGAATGCAAGCTCCGTGAGATCAGTCGTAGAGATGTAGAGATTTTTCACTAGAACCTAGAAAGGTGTCTGGAGTATATTGGATACTCAGTAAATATTTTCTGAATGGACTATATTGAATTCTATTCCAAATAGTAACTAGATATTGGGGATATAAAAATGCATGAAGTTCTTTCTCTAAAAAAAATAAAAAAGTATAGAATAGAAGAGGCTCATACTTAAACAAAACTCAGTATGATTTTACTCCCCCCCCACCTCCCAGAAGTGATTGTGATGGTAAGAGTATTCCTGAGGTTGCTGTCACAGAAGGTGCTGTTAAACCTGGGAAGATTGTTTAAGAGATGGGGGCACCCTGTTTTCTAGCAGAGGTGAAAATTTGAGCGGAATTACAGAGCTTGAAGTCCAGGTTCAACAATGTAGGCTGATTAGAAATGGAGGGACTGGGTGACTCATTTGGGTGTCTGACTGGATTTGGCTCAGGTCATGATCTCAGGGTTCTGCAGTTGGTTCCATGCTTGGTATGGAGCCTTCTTAGGAGTCTCTGTCTCCCTTTCCCTTTGCTAAACCCCTCTCCCCAACCTGCTTGCTTATATGAATGCAAGCCGCTCCCTCTCAAAAAAAAAAAAAAAAAAAAAAAAAAGGTAGAGTGTCTAGCTAGGAGGTTGGTGGGGATCACGGAATCAGATTTGGGAGTAATAGCAATTGGAGATGCAGGTTGTCTAGCCCTTGCCTGGACAGAAGCAATGAGATTTGGAGATTTAATATATGAAATTTAATGATAACTGGATGTAGCACTAACATTTTAGTTTTTTAGTTCAGGTTTTATTTTGAAGGTAAGACTATGTTTCATTATATAATATTATAAAAGAATTTGATTTTTTAAAATATTTCCTTTTAGAAATTGAGAACTATGTACAAAACACAAATTTCCAATAACAATTCATTATTTATTTATTTATTTTTAAAGATGTTGTTTATTTGTCAGAGAAAGAGTGAGAGAGTAGAGACCACAAAAGTGTGCATATAAGCTGGGGAAATAGCACACATAGGGAAAAGTAGGCTGGCTCCCTGCTGAGCAAGGAGCTGGATATGGGACTCAATCCTAGGATCCTAGAATCATGATCTGAGCCCAAGGTAGATGCTTAAACCGACTGAGCCAATCAGGTGCCGCTCAGATTTGTGTTTAATTGGTTATTTAATATGGGTCAAATTGCTAAACTTTAATTTGAGAACCCATTAAAAAAAGAGCTCCACTTTGAATTACTTGATTTTAGAAGTTGGTGATGATACTTTTTAAGGAGCTTTTTTTCCTTTTTTTCATTTCAGTGTAATTAGTTTAAAAGCTAAAATTGCTTTTTTTTTTATTAAAGATTTTATTTATTTATCCGACAGAGAGAGATTACAAGTAGGCAGAAAGGAAGGCAGAGAGAGAGGAGGGAGCAGGCTCCCCGCTGAGCATAGAGCCTGATGCGGGACTGGATCCCAGGATCCTGAGATCATGACCTGAGCCGATGCAGCGGCTTAACCCACTGAGCCACCCAGGCGCCCTAAAATTGGCTTTTTGAAGCAAGCTCTTTTTAACCTTGCCAAAAAAAGCTTATTTGTGTGTCTATATGTCTTAAAAGTTCAGGCTTTTAATATTTAATTTGTTAATACAAAAAGAATATTTGGCAATTTGTATATTTTCCCCTCTAGAGATGGGGTTGATTTGAAATGGAAATAAAATTATAGTATCACAGTAATTAATATTGCTGAATCAGATTCTAAAGACTGGTATTTCTTTCCATGGAGAAATGACCATTTTTATTTGATGTAGCAGATTTACTTGGGAGTTGGTAGAGTCATCCAGCCATGCATTTCTAAATTATTGGATGAACAACACCATAATTGGTCCTGGCCAGTCTGGGTGAGCAAGGTGGGGACTGAGGGAAGGGGCTTTTACCATCTTTCCTTTATACCTAAAGGCCTTACTGTTATTCAAAGCAAACTGGATTATTCTTTATGTACTGATCCTTGGTTAGTATTCACCAGTGTTTCTTTTCTAAATATGAATTATTGACATCAGTTTTATGTTCACTTTGGCAATCTTATGTTCATTATTTTCATTTCATTATTACCTTTAAAAGACAGTGAAAGCTACAAGCATACATGTATTTGAATACAAACATATTTTACGGCAACGCAGATCACTGACCCTCTGACAATTTTCTTTTATAAATGAGAACATAATATAGTGAATACTTCCAATTATTTTAGCAAAGCGCACATTCAGTAGGCTGTGTGTACAAGGTAAATAGAAAGCATATCATGGGATATAGAGTGTAGGAAAATGGGGCCTAGGAAACCCAATTTGTGAATCTAGTCATTTATTGAATATTACTGAACATCTAAATAATACTTAACTGAAAAAATAGGTTAGTGACATTAGAAATTCCCCATTGGCTAACATTATGTTTTTATTAGATAAATACCACAAATGACTTAAATATTTATTTTCCTATTTTTCAGCAAGTATTTTTGGAGCTATCTGCCGGGCATAGTGTTGAGAGTTGGAATGTATAATGACAAAACATATTTAGTTCAATTTTGGAGTTAAGAACACTTACCCATCTCATTTTTTTTTTCCTTTAGCAATTGCATTTTGTGAAAAAGGAACAAAGAATTTTCTGCGAGGATCATATGAAGTGCACTTTCTTGCTGATATATCATTTCTAGTAAGATATTTTTCATTATGTTATGAAGTAAATAAACACAATGGAAATGATTTCCTTTCTTAAAATCAGACGGTCTTTTTAGCTTGAATAGTAGTCTTTTTGGAGTTCATTTTGTGGCTTAATGTAGATTAATTAAGGGAATTTATAATGTCCATTTGAAGCGCATTCTGTTGTACTCTGACAGTTTTTCATATATTTAGCAATACCGCTGAGATAATCCTAACTTTTTCATTGTTCTCACTTCATCTTCCATATCATTTAGCCTTATTTAAAAAAAAGAAAAAAAAAACCTGAAGTAGTCCATATTTTCTGTGACAATAAATAGAAGAAAGTGTGGATTTGAGGACATGAGTTAGATATAAGCTGAGAAAGATGTTCAAATGAAAGATGAAGTGTACAAATATTTTCTGAAAATATCTTAGGAAGGGTCAAAGAAAAAAGTTAAGCAGAGTTAAGAGATTTTTTAAAAATGTCAACTTAACATTTGTAACTTGAATTTGCCTCCTTAAATCATAGGTGCATATTTGCAAAGCTTCTGAGTAGGGTGTTTGACTTACAAATTTACAGTGGTCTAGGTTCATGGTTCCAGATTGTAAGATGTATAGTGCTCTTCGAACGTTTTCATGGGGGCGCCCCCGTGGCTCAGTGGGTTAAAGCCTCTGCCTTTGGCTCAGGTCATGATCTCAGGGTCCTGGGATCGAGCCCCACATGGGGCTCTCTGCTCAGCAGGGAGCCTGCTTCCCGCCCCCGCCTCCCCCGCTCTCTCTGCCTGCCTTTCTGCCTACTTGTGATCTCTATCAAATAAAAAAAAAAATGTTTTCGTGACTGAAACTTTATCTGAATTCCTCCTGGATTCAAAATGGAAAAGAAGTTAGTTACATTAATACCAGAGCATTTTGAAATAATAAAATTTTGAAAAATGTTAGTAGGGGATAGTTTTTGATGTGTTTTAACATTAACATTTTCAATAGATATTAGACCTCATTGATGTGCCTGATGATTATCTCAGTAAGAAAAGGGAGTGGAACTTGACATTTTTTGTACTTGTTTTAAGAACAGTTTTATTTAACATAAAATGTAAAATTTGGGGGGTATTAAGTGGTATTCAAACCTTATGACTTATAAAATGAATCCTTTGTTAAAGTACTTTATTGTGATACCAGTTTCTTTTTAAAAATTTTTTTATTTTTGAATTTTTATTTCATTTTTTTGAGAGAGAGAGGGATGGGGAGTGGTAGAGAGGAGGGAGGGAGGGGAGGGGGAAGGCCAGAGGTGGAGGGAGAGAGAGAATCTTAAGTAGGTTCCATGGCCAGTGCAGAGCCCAATGTGGGGCACTATCTCACAACCTTGAGATCATGATCTGAGCTGAATAAGAGTCAGACACTTAACAGAATGAGCCAGCCAGGCACCCCATGATACCAGTTTCTTATGTTTCTATATTTTTCTTTTAAAACTTTGACAGAGGAAGCGTCCATTTTATGATATCTTTCAGTTTGGGGAAGTAGGAGAAGAGGCATAATTTTTTCAATTGAAGCCAAGTATCCTACAGGCCAGAACTTGTATACACACAGGCAGGATGGGAAAAATAGAGTCAAATTCCTATTTTTATTTTTTAATTTTCTAAATATTTTATTTATTTATTTATTTGACAGGCAGAGATCACAAGTAGGCAGAGAGACAAACAAAGAGGGGGGAAGCGGGCTCCCCACTGAGCAGAAAGCCTGATGCAGGGCTCTATCCCAAGACCCCATCATGACCTGGGCCAAAGGCAGAGGCTTTAACCCACTGAATTTAAGAAGATAAATGTGTGTAAGGTGCAATACAAGGTTTCTAAGATAAATTGGTGATTTCTAAGATAAACAGGATTCTGTTGTTTTCCAAGCACCTTGATTGAAGTTTGCTAAAGAAAAATGTATAGATTAAAATGGGTCCTGGAACAGTATTCACTCAGCAGTTCCCCTTCTTTTTGTTGATGAATATTTAAAGAAAAGGGAAGAATTCAGAGTATCTACTAAGTTAAGCAAAAGAATTTAAACTATGTAGAAACTACATATGTAATATATGTATTATATACTCTTATGTTTTAGTTTGCTTTTTTTAAATGGTATAACCGTAGATACCAATTGGACATTTAATTTTTGAAAATTAATTATAAGAATATTTTCCGTTGAAGTTTTTCTCCTGATTTCTAGTGTATGTACAAAAAAAGGTATTAATATGTTTCAAAGAAAGTAAATATGTGAAATAGCATGAATGCAGTAAATACTCATTTTTTTATGATCATAAATACTAATATCATGCTTGGAAATACATTTGTTAGTAGTAATAATGATTCACTCTCCCGCAAATATTTACAATTGTGTAGCATTTTGTTCTAGCCCCATGTGGTACATATAATATGTATAATTTCAATTTTCCTCTTATAAAAAGTTAGTTTTAGAAATTGTGAGATACTGAAGGTTATGCAGCTCAAACAGTGAAATGTTTGTGGCTAGGATCCTCCTTTCTTACTCAAATAGTAATGGATCTTCTCAGTCAGATAGTGCTTTGAAATTCTAAGCAAGTTGTGAAGAAGGAGTAATTGGAAATGGCGCAAAATGCTAAAGCAGAAGGAAGATTTCAGCGATGTTTAAAGTTCATGATTTTTGGTCTTCAGGATTTGTCTTTCTTCTTTAATTTAAAGGCAGCCATTGTGGTGTTGTTTATAGGAACTTTCTTCCTTTTCTACTACTTCAAAGTAGAATGCATTTTTTCAAGGGAAGCTGAAAGATTTCTTTTTGGAAAATATTTAAAAAATTATTTTTCTTTAGAGGTGCCTGGGTGGCTCAGTTGGTTAAGTATCTGCCTTCAACTCAGGTCTTGATCCCAGAGTCCCTGGATCAAGCCCCACATCGGGCTCCCTGCTCAGTGGGGAGTCTCTCCCTCTCTCTGTCCAGACTCAGACTCACCCTCTCTTGCTCTCTTTCTTTCAAATAAGTCGATAAAATCTTAAAAGTCTTTTTATTCTTTACTGTTGACCACATTGTTTAAAAACCTCATGTCTAGATGATAGTTCTGGGGTATTCATTTGCAACAGTAATATATATTGTGTTCCTTAGGACTTTGGTGCTGATTTCATTTTATGTTATCCCTAGATGAGCACAGTGTTTCCCACAACATTAATAATTATATGCTCAAGATTCCCAAAGGCATATTTTTAGCTCTAATCTCTGAGTCTTGTGTCTAGGTTCCTGTTTGACATTTTCAATTGTATGATCCATGACCATCTCAGGTTTAATATGTCCCAAATTGAATTAAGTCCCCTCCTCCTCCTCCTCCTCCTACTCTTCCTCCTTCTTCTTCTCCTTCTTTCCTTCCTTCCTTCCTTCCTTCCTTCCTTCCTTCCTTCCTCCTTCTTCCTTCTTCTTTCTTCTAACAATTTATTTATTTGAGAGAGAACATGCCTGCCAACACAAGCTGGGTCAGGAACAGAGGGAGAGAGTCTTCATGTGGACTCCCTGCTGAGCACGGAGCTCAACAGAGGCTCAATCCTAGGACCCTGAGATCCAGACCTGAGCTGAAATCAAGAGCCAGTGCTTAACTAACCTGAACCACCCAGGTGTCCTCTAAGTTCCCTTCTTTTAAAGCAGTAATGAATCATTCAAGATTTTCTCTTGTTAAGTACTTGTTTATTTGTTTAAAAAGCTCAGTTGTTGATTGTACACAGTTACTTCTATTACAAAGGTACTTTTTACTAAAAATTTAGTACTTTTTACTAAAAGTATTTGAAAAACATTAATAATTGATTTACCAGGATCATCAGAATGAGATGTTCTGATGAACTCAGAGATTGATGTTTATTTAATAAGAGCTAACCTTAGAAAGTAAAGTTCACCTTGTGTTTAAAGTTCATGCTCTTAAAATATTTAGTTACTTAAGCAACAGAGTTCTTTAAAACAGTGAACAAAATTGATTTGAAAAGACTGAAATTCTGTGATCAGTATTAGTATGATTTTGAGTGTTAGACGATGTTATTTCTCTTTTCTTTTTTTTTTTTTAATTAAGTGAACTGTACCCCCCCATCGTGGGGATTGAACTCATAACCTGAGATCTAGAGTCACAAGCTCTACTGACTGAACCACAGGTGCCCTGGTATTTCTTAAATTAAGACAGCAGAACCCATATTGGAAGTCTTTCTAAAATGTGGTTTCTGATTTTATGAAAATGACCCACTAAAAAGAATTTCAGTTAACTGAGAGTTCAGTTTAAACTGATTTTTGACTTTAATGTTGCCTGAACACAGATATAGGCCTTGGAGATAGTGAGATTCCTTCCCCTCTCCCCGAAGGATAAGATATATTACTTTGCGGGGAAAATGCCATCTGTGTTTGCTAAAGATAACTATTAGTCTCAAAGCTTAGTATTAAATGTTTCCATTTCTTACAATTCCTTTAGTTTTATCATATAGAAGAATTAGCACTCCGTTGACCTAATATGTTAGTGGTTAGCTTAATTTAATAAAATCATAATCCTGCAGTTGTTTTAAAGGTGTGTACATACTTTTGTTTAGCATTTATATTTTTTGAAAGTGTGGTAGAATGTATATAACACAGTATTTATCATTTTAATCATTTTTAAATGTATAGTATGGTGGTATTAAGCAAACTTCTATCGCTGTGCAAAATCACCACCATCTCCAGAACTTTTTCATCATCCCATTTTAAAACTGTGCACTCATTAAGCAATAATTTTCCATTTGTCCCTCTCTGTCATCCCTGGGAACTATTTTACTTTCTCTATGAATTTTGACTACTCTTTGTACCTTATATAAATGGAATTATCTAATATGTGTCTTTTTTTACCTCTTTCTCTTATCATATATTTTTAAGGTTTATTCGTGTTATAACAAATGTTAGGATTTTTTTTTATAACCGTTTTATCAGTGAAGGTATCTTTTTTTTTTAAGGTTTTATTTGTTGATTGATGGGGCGCCTGGGTGGCTCAGTGGGTTAAGCCTCTGCTTTCGGTGCGGGTCATGATCCCAGGGTACTGGAATCGAGCCCCACATCGGGCTCTCTGCTGGACAGGAAGCCTGCTTTCTCCTCCCTGCCTGCCTCTCTGCCTACTTGTGATCTCTCTGTGTCAAATAAATAAATAAAATCTTTAAAAAAAAATTTTATTTGTTGATTGAGAAGAGCACATGTGTGCATGCACTCATGAGTGGTGCAGTGGGCAGAGGGAGGGGGAAGCAGGCTGTCCACTGAGCAGGAGGCCTGACAGGACACTGAGATCACACCCTGAGCTGAAGGGAGATGCTTAACTGGCAGAGTTACTCAGGTACCCTAAGTGATAGGATTTTCTGTAAAGCTGAAAAATACTCCATTGTATGTAGATAACACGTTTTGTTTTTCTGTTCATCTGCCAATGACATTGGGATTTTTCTACCTTTTAAGTGTGGATAACGCTCCTATGAACATAGATGTACAAAAATATTATTCAAGTCCCTGCTTACGGTTCTCTTGTATATAGACCTAGAAGTGGAATTTTTGGATCAAATGTTTATTTGCTGTTTAATCTTTTGAGTAACCAGCATACTGGTTTTCACAGCAACAGTACCATTTTACATTCCCCCAAGCAACGCACAAGGTTTCACATTTACCCCCATTCACAATATGACTTTTTTTTTTGGTTTTCGTTGGTTTTAATGATAGTTGTCCAAATTGTGTGAAGTGGTATGTCATTGTGGTTTTGATTTGCATTTGCCTAATGATTAGTGATGTTGAGTATCATTTCACGTGCTTATTGACCATTTGTATACCATCTTTGGAGAAATGTCTATTCAAGTCCTCTGCCTATTTTTGGTTTTGAGTTTTAGGGATTCTTTATATATTGTGGATATTAATCTCAGATAATATGACATAGAATTATTTTCTTCTATTTGGTGGGTTGCTCATTTACTCTGTTGATAGTGTCCATGGACACTTTTTGACATTTGGCCATGTATTCCTGGATTTGTCTGTGCTCTTTATTCTGTTCCATTGATCTATGCGTCTGTCTTTATGCCAATGCCATATTGTATTGATTACTATAGTTTTATAGAAAATTTCAACATTAGGGAGTGTGTGTCCTCCAAATTTGTTCTTTTTCAAATTGTTTTGGATATTTGGAGACCTTTGAGATTCAATATTAATTTAGGGTGGCTTTTCAAAATTTGGGATCTTGATAGGGATTGCATTGAATTTGTGGTTCACTTTGGGTAATATCTGTATGTTAACAACAATAAGTCTTACAGTCTGTGAACATAGGGTGTCTTTTTATTTATTCTGTATTCTTTAGTTTTTTTTATCAGTGTTGTTGAGTTTTCAGTGTGCAAGGTTTTCACATTGACTAAGGTAATTCCTGAGTATTTAAAAAAATTTGATGCTATTGTAGAGGCACCTAAGGTGGCTCAAGTCAGTTAAGCCAAATTTTGGCTTTGGCTCTTGCATCCTGATTTTTGCTCAGATTATGATCCTGAGATTGAGCCCCACATTGGGCTCTGTGCTGTGCGGGGAGCATGCTTGAGGATTCTCTTCCTTTCCCTCTGTTTCTCCCC
Source organism: Mustela nivalis (assembly GCF_964662115.1). Lineage (NCBI taxonomy): Eukaryota > Metazoa > Chordata > Mammalia > Carnivora > Mustelidae > Mustela > Mustela nivalis. The sequence goes on from NC_139025.1 coordinate 140,221,169, forward strand.
ACTCTTGCACGCACACACGCTCTCTAAAATATTTAAAAAAAATTTTTAATGCTATGGCAAATGGAATTATTTTCTTCTTTCAAACTGTTTATTGTTAGTGTAGAAATGCAAATGATTTTATTGTGTTCATTTGTATCCTACTACTTTGATGAACTTATTAGTTCAACAGGTTTTTGTGGAATCTTTTTAGTGGATTCTATGTATAAGATGACATCATCTGCAAACAGAGGTACTTACACTTTTTCCTTTTCAGTTTGGATACCTTTTATTCATTTTTCTTGCTTAATTGCTTTGACTAGAACTTCCCCTGTTGAATTTATGGGGCGAAATCAGTCATTTCTGTCTTATTCCTGATCTTAGAGGAAAAGCTTTTAGTCTTTCACCACTTGAACATGGTGTGAGCTGTGGGGTTTTCCTATATGATTTTTATTTTGTTGAGGTAGTTTCCTTCTATTTCTAGTTGATTTTGTTTATCATAAAAGAATATTGTACTTTGTCACATGCTGCTTTTGCATCAATTTAGAGGGTCATGTGTTTTTTTCCTTCATTCTCTTAATGTGGTTTATCACATTGATTAATTTTATTAGTGTGTTAAATCATCCTTACATTTCCAGGAATAAGTCCCACTTTGTCATGGTGTACAGTCCTTTCAACATGCAAAACACACAACAGGCAACATCACACCATCTCAATTACTATTCATTTTATAATAAGTCTATTAAATAACTGTGTGAGTCTTTTCTTCAAGGTAGTTTTGACTATTCTTTATATTCACAAATGGATTTTAAAATAATCTTGTTAGTTTCTGCATGTAATAAAAGGAAATCTGGTATTTTGATTAGGATTGCATTGAATCTCTAGATTAATTTGGGGGAGAATTGACATCTTTATGAAATTGAAACATCTCAGAATCTGCAAAGATGGATTTTTCTTTTAGTATATTTTAAATTTCAGGATCAAGGCATTTTTGTTTTCTGTGTTTTGTTTTGGATAACTGAGATAATAGCATCTTTCATTTAATTTTTTGCCCGTGGGAGTGCTTGCTTCAGTATAGAAGAAAATTTGACTTTGAAGGAAAGAAAGGAGGAATTGCTGTAGCCAAGACCTAAATAGGAAAGAAGGCATGTATAGTCGGACAGATGCTGATGGATTGATAGATATGATGGCAGAAACTTGAGGAGATTCTCTTCTGATTACTGTTTTTTCCATAAGTAGAATAGGTAGCAAAGTCATCAACTGAAAGTGAGGATGAGTGATGAGTGTTAGAGTGTTAGAATAGGGCATCAAATAATCAAGCACATAACTGGGAAATGGAAAATTACTAAACTTAAGGAAAGATTAATTAGCCTGGTGAGTATGGTTATTTATTCTCAGCCTATTCAGCTACATGGAAGTAAGCAGGTAGTCAAGAGCGGGTTCTTTCCCAGGAAATGACTGGAGGGAGGAGAGAAGAGGGAGAGCAAGAGCCGAGGGAGTGAGGGTGCATGAGAATTTAATTAGATAAAGAGACATAAACTGGCTGAGGAACAGTGAAAAGGTGGTAGGTATAATTAAATTATAGCACCTAATGGGATCTAAAGAGTGTTAAAATTATGTTACTACAGCATTTGAGCCAGAAATATGGGAAGTAGTAGTTAAAAAGAGTTATATATATGAGTTTAGTTTGATATAATTTGCTTTCAGATTTTTGTTGGTTATTCGTATTAATCTTCATGTGGTAAATGCAGCACATGTTATAAAAAACAAGTTCATATTTTTTAATCCAAAATCTTTGGGGACAGATACTTGTTTTATTTTCAGCCCCTCTATTATTTTTTCCAGGAACTTGCCAGTTTTATTATTCCCTCCAAAGAACTAACTTTTAGTTTTGTTGTTCTCTGTTGTATATTTTTTATTTTATTATGGTATGCTCTTTTATTTCTTCATCTGTAGTGTCTTGGGTTTAATTTGTTCTTTTTATAACACTTTCAGATGGTTGCTTAGAACATTGGTTTTTGGCCTTTCCTCCATATATGTGTTCTAAAGCTATAAATTTCCCTCTTAAGCATGGTGTTACCTGCATCCCATAACTTTTGATGTTATGTGAATTTTATAGTGTTCAATTCTTTTCTGATTGTGGCTGTGATTTCTTTTTTGACCCATGAGTTGATTAGAAGTTTATTGCTTAATTTCACTCTATAAGCATTTCTAATCATATTGTTGTTACTTCATAGCTTAATTCATTGGAGGTCAGAGAAACATGTCTGTCCTTTGGAATTTGTTAGCAGTTTATGATCCAGCATGTGGTCACTTTTGGCAAATGTTTTTATTCACTTACGAGGAATGTGTCTTCTGCTCTTGTTAGGTATACCGTTCTGTATGTCAGGCTGGTAATTGTAAAATTCAAATCTTTTTGTTTCTTCTAATCTATTCCTTGTTTTGGTGTGCTTGTTCCATTAGTTTCTGAGAAAGCTTTGTTAAAATCAACTTGCTAGATTTGTCGTTTTACTTACTAGTTCCCTTGGTACTGACTGAAGTTTATTTGGAGAAAGTATGTTTTTGGGATGCCTTGGTGGCTCAGTCGTTAAGTGTCTGACTCTTGATTTTTGCTCAGGTCATGATCTCAGGGTGGTGAGATTGAGCCCGACATCGGGCTCTGTGCTCAGCAGGGTCTGGTTGAGATTCCTTCTGCCTCTGCCTTCTCCCAACCCTGCTTTCTCTCTCAAATAAATTTTGAAAACAAAAGTGTTTTTCCATCTGCACAGTTCAGTACAATATTTTAACAAACTGATATGTGGGCAAAGTCACAAATTAAATTTCAAATCAATTTGTAGAACATTAGAATCACAGGTAGACATTTTTGAGTCATGTTCTGTCAACAGAGGGAATGTGCATCTCTGTTGCTACTGGCAAAAAGAAAGAGGTTTCCATATTATAAGCCTTTGAGCTGTTATCTGCTGTATGTGTTTGTCTTGCATAAATTTCTATTTGCTGTTGTATTTGTCCCTTAATTTTGCTTAGTTTTGTAGAAAGCACAAAAAGTGTTTAACACAGAAAGTGTTAAATCATGGAAAAGGAAATAAAGCCAGTGAGAAAGCTATTGCATCTGAAGTCATGTAGTATTTTACATCCTAACCATGATAATTTTCTATTATAAATGGACATTTTCTGTATTTCAGTTAAGTATTAAAAGAGAAATGATTGGGGATTATGAGTTTATATGTAATATAATTTTTCCTATTTAAAAACATGGAAAATAGGTCCTAGTTTGGATTTTGCACAGGATATCTGATTTTAAGGAACAGATTCCTGACTTTAAGTGTTATTAGGTATATTCAGATTTAGAATTGCTAGCTCTTTCCAGTGAATTGAGCTTTTACTGTGTCCTGGGATTGAGTCCTACATCGGGCTCCCTGCTTCGTGGGAAGCATGCTTCTCTCTCTCCCACTCCCCCTGCTTGTGTTCCTCTTTCACGGTGTCTCTCTCCCTCTGTCAAATAAATAAAATCGTCAAAAAAATAAAAAATATGTACTGTGATAAAGTATAGCTACAGATCTTTATTATTGATTTGTGTTCTACACAGTGTGTTCTCCATGCTTTTACTTCCATTCTATCTCATATTTAAGATGTACTTTTGTAGTCATCCGATCTTTTTTTAATACAATTCAGGTATTAATTCATTTTCCCCTTCCATTAGCTTGTTATGTTTCTGTACTTTTACTGCTCTTACATGCATCTTTGACTCAAGTCCAAAAAGTAAAAAAGTACTCTTTTTATTTCCCATTAAATGAAAGGGTTTTAGAACACCTTAACTTTATTTACTCCTGTACTGTACTGTTGTTGTGTATTATTAATATTTTAAATTCTACAGTGTATTATTATCTTCTTTAGTCTATATTTACTCAGAATTGCATATTTACTCTCTTCCTTATTCTTATTTGTTTGTTTATGTATGTACTTTTTGGTGCAATATCCAAGCTGTGTCTGGTATCCTTTTTTCTTTCTTTCTTTCTTTTTTATTTAAATTTTTTATTTTTTTTTATAGACATATCATATATTTTTATCCCCAGGGGTACAAGTCTGTGAATCGCCAGGTTTACACACTTCACAGCACTCATCAAAGCACATACCCTCTCCAATGTCTATAACCTCACCTTCCTTCTCCCACTCCCCCTCTCCCTAGCAACCCTCAGTTTGTTTTGTGAGATTAAGAGTCACTTATGGTTTGTCTCCCTCCCAGTCCCATCTTGTTTCATTTATTCTTCTCCTACCCCCTAAACCCCCCATGTGGCATCTCCACTTCCTAATATCAGGGAGACCGTATTATAGTTGTCTTTCTCCGCTTGACTTATTTTGCTAAGCATGATACCCTCTAGTTCCATCCACGTCGTTGCAAGTGGCAAGATTTCATTTCTTTTGATGGCTGCATAGTATTCCATGGTGTATATATACCACATCTTCTTTATCCATTCATCTATTGATGGACATTTAGGTTCTTTCCATAGTTTGGCTATTATAGACATTGCTGCTATAAACATTCGGGTGCATGTGCCCCTTTGGATCACTAGGTTTGTATCTTTAGGGTAAATACCCAGTAGAGCTATTGCTGGGTCATAGGGTAGTTCTATTTTCAACATTTTGAGGAACCCCCATGTTGTTTTCCAGAGTGGTTGCACCAGCTTGCATTCCCACCAACAGTGTAGGAGGGTTTCCCCTTTCTCCGCATCCTCTCCAGCATCTGTCATTTCCTGACTTGTTAATATTAGCCATCCTGACTGGTGTGAGGTGATATCTCATTGTGGTTTTGATTTGTATTTCCCTGATGCCGAGTGATATGGAGCACTTTTTCATGTGTCTGTTGGCCATCTGGATGTCTTCTTTGCAGAAATGTTCCATGCTCCTGGATTGGAAGAATAAATATTGTGAAAATGTCTATGCTACCTAAAGCAATCTACACATTTAATGCAATTCCTATCAAAGTACCATCCATCTTTTTCAAAGAAATGTAACAAAGAATCCTATAATTTACATGGAACAAGAAAAGACCTCCAATACACAAAGGAATATTGAAAAAGAAAGCTAGAGTTGGTGGCATCACAATTCCGGACTTCAAACTCTATTACAACGCTGTCATCATCAAGACAGCATGGTACTGGCACAAAAACACACACATAGATCAATGGGATAGAATAGAAAGCCCAGAAATAGACCCTCAACTCTATGGTCAACTAATCTTTGATAGAGCAGGAAAGAATGTCCAATGGAAAAAAGACAGCCTCTTCAATAAATGGTGTTGGGAAAATTGGACAGCCACATGCATAAAAATGAAATTGGACCATTTCCTTACACCACACACAAAAATAAACTCCAAATAGACGAAGGACCTCAATGTGAGAAAGGAATCCATCAAAATCCTTGAGGAGAACTCAGGCAGCAACCTCTTGGACCTCAGCCACAGCAACATCTTCCATTGCCATAGGCAAGGGAAGCAAGGGCAAAAATGAACTATTGGAATATTTATCAAGATCCAAAGCTTTTATACAGCAAAGGAAACAGTTAACAAAACCAAAAGACAACTGACAGAATGGGAGAAGATATTTGCAAATGGCATATGAGATAAAGGGCTAGTGTCCAAAATCTATAAAGAACTTAGCAAACTCAACACCCTAAGAACAAATAATCCAATCAAGAAATGGGCAGAAGACATGAACAGACATTTCTGCAAAGAAAACATCCTTTTTTCTTTCTACTTGAAGAAGCCCCTTCATTGTTTTTGGTGTTAAATTCTTTGTTTCTATTTGATTACAGATGTCTGTGTTTTGCCCCCCCCCCACCCCCTTCAGGAGTATTACTTGCCAGATAGACTATTCTAGTTTGGCATTTCTCCCACTCTTGGCACTTTGAGAATATCATTCCATGTCTTCTGACTTCCATTACTACTGTGAAAAAGTCCACTGTAAATCTTTCCTTTTTTGACTACTTTTAAGATCTCTCTGTCTGTGGCTGTGTCTCTTTGCGTGAGTCTCTCTCTTTCCCTCCATCCACCCTTTTTACTTTGATATGTTTTTTGTAGTGGTTTTCTTTGGATTTGTTTTGCTTGGGAGTTTGTAGATCTGGGTTCTGTGGCATGATGTCACTGGTAAGTTTTTAAAAAGTTTTCAACTATATGTCTTTAAACATTTCTCTCTTTTCTTTCAAGGACTGCAGTTACATGTATTTTGGATCCATGTGTCATAAGTTTTTCACACTCTGTTTGTATTTCCCAATTTATGTCTTTTTGGGCATCAGTATGAGTATTTTCCTCATTCTTAGCTTCTGGATCATTGATTGTTCGGCTGTATTCTAACCTATTATGATTTATTTTTTAATTTTCTGTTTTCAGAATTGTATTTTTCAGTTGTTTTCCATACTTTTAGCATTATCTGCTAATAGTCGTTATTAATTCTTTGAACACATTCACATATTTTAAAGTTCTTTTCTGATAACACCATTACTTGGATCTACTATAGGTCTGATTTCTTGCCATTTTAAAATCAGAGTTTTCAAGTCAGGTCTTGACTGGTAATTTTTCATTTTTAGACATTTTGTATAATAATGATAAGATCATTTAAATTTCTAGAAGATGTTAAGTTTTGCTGGTAAGATATACTTTTGCTAAAATCTTTACAGGAGCTAGGCTTATAACACTAGGTAGCCCAGATTCCTTAACCTAATCAGGGATTGAGATGATATGAAGCTATACTTTCCTCCTTGTTGGTCTGGTCTATTTCTAATTTACGTATATACCTAGGGTATAGTATTTTGGATTCCCTCCCTACTCCCGGTGTGTTTACTGGAGCTGGGCTATTCCTTGGCAGACCTTGCATCTATTTTTGTGTCCTACTGAAGATCTGTTGAAAGCTCTGTTTAGCTTCTCAGCCTCTCAGCCAACGTTTTTGGGTCTAAAAATAAACAGACACAGACACACACACACACACACACACACACACACTCTTATTTATTTGAGAAAAAGTGAGAGAGAGAGCACGAGTGGGTGGGGGTTACATGGAGAGGAAGAGGGAGAAGCAGATTCCCTGCTTAGCAGAGAACCTGACATGGGGCTCAGGCAATATTTTAAGAATCTACTAATGACTAGGGGGAGAATTATTCTGAAGTGCGTTCTCATCCGTTTCTTCCAGATCTCAGCCCTTCAATTCTGTCTTGGAAGTTCTCCAGTGGTTTTGAACAGATTACTTTTCTTGTTGTTTTCTCATTATTAGAAGGTTGGTTTGGGGCTCCTGGGTGACTTAGTCAGTTAAGCATCTGACTTACTTTTGGCTCAGGTTGTGATCTCATTGTTTGTGGGATTGAGCACTCTGTCAGGCTTCGCGCTCAGGTCGGAATCTCCTTGACCCCCCACCATTTGTGCTTGCTTATGTTCTCTCAGCCTCCCTCTGAAATAAATAAATTTTAAGAGAGAAGGTTGAAGTAACCTATTCAACTATTGTCAAAAGCAAAATGCTTAGATATGGTCTAATAGAATTCAGAATTTTTCAGATTCTAAAGGAGAGCAGAGTGCATACACCTTAGAGGCATTAGAGGCATTAGAATTGAAATGCACGAATATTTATCTTGTCTACTAGAGTTCAAATTTTTATAATGGGAATTGAATACAGTGTGATCTGTTAAGGAACATGATTTGAATAAACTGACTTTTATTGGTTTATAGTGCAGTCTCATGAGGAAGCAAAAACATTCTACAGCACAGTTGTTTGTTTGGTTCCCACCAGTTGACTAGCCATCCTTCAGTTTTTCTAATGTTTCCTGCTTCCGTGCACATGGTATTCTCTCTGCTTAGAATGTATACCTTCATACTCAGGTTTGAGGCACATTCCAAAGGAAGCCTTACCTAACTTGTGAATTTAGGTCAAATAAACTAACATCCTAATATTAATTTCTGAACTCATTTATATGGTAGTTTGATTAATGTCTGTTTTCCCCTCTAAACTATGAACTCAGTGAGATCAGAAATCATGCCTTTTTTCTTTTTAAATATTTTACTCTATGTGCCTACTTCAGTGTTTGGAAGTAGAATACTTTTGCAAGTTGGTGATCAGTTAATAGGTTATCAATTGTTAATAGATGTTCAGTTAATGTTTGTATGAATGAAGAAATGAAAGAATACAAGGGAAGATATGTAAGACATGCTATGCTTATAGTTATGATGGTAGTGTTAAGAAATGAAAAATTCACTGCTTTTGAGCAAAAGCCAGATTTAATCAAGCATGGATTTGCACAGTACTTTTAAAATTTTATGGCTGTATATGCACAATATTAGAAATACTTGAATAAAATTCCCCTGAGAATTTATTATTGTATTTTAGTATTTGTGTTTTATTCCCTTGTAAATATTTTATTATGTAAGTTTTGAAAACACTAGGTCTTTGACACAACTGTCATTCGGAACATGACAGATGATATCATTGCCAGTCATTGAATTACAGAGATAAATGGAATAATAATAAAAAAAAAATCCTGTTCTTGAAGGATTCATGGTCTCAGGAATACTGACTTAGAATTTATTATACAAATAGCCACAGAGCATAAGGTGCTATAGTTTACTCTATCCAGGTGAACTGAATCTTGATAAATTAGGAGAATTTTATTAAATGGCTAAAAGGAACAATATTTCATTTAATAAGTGGACATTATTATGAAATCATAGGGTGCCTTTATGGATTGACAGTAATTTGGGTGATAGCAAGGGCAGTTTGCAAGAATCATTTGTAAGGGCAGATTGGGGCTACCCAGATTATTAGTTCATCCTTTGACATGGAGGACATCAGAAACTTTCCAAGGATATTTCCAAGGATATTTTCCAAGCAGAGAAATTCTGGAGCCAGAGTCCCTCAGTTCATATTCCAAGCCCTGCCCTTTACTGTGTGTGTTACCTTGAACATATTTATTTAGGATCTCTCTGCCTCAGTATCCTTATTTATAAAATGGTGACGATAATTAAACCAAAAAGATGCTGTTTGGATTGAATGAGTTAAGATATATCAGGTACATGGAAAAATTCTTGGCACATTGAAAAATCCCAATAAGTATTGGCTCTTGTTGATTTTACTATATGCATTGAGAAAAACTCAAAGCTTATTTTCAGCCAGAGCTAGAGGCACAAAAAGATTCCAGGGATTTCTTAGGGGTGAAGTTAACAAAGCTTCTTCTTAACTACCAAAATGTAACCAGGAATTTCAACTAATATATGCCTATGTGCAGGGTAGAGGTAAGTTTGAAATTTGTATAACAGTTCCATGATTTACAAACTTAGAGAACTTAAATTTTCCAATTTGTGTTTTCTTTTAGATCTTCTAGAAAATTTCAGCTGTAGCCTTTGCACCAGAAGCTGAAATAATAGAAGCTGTGTATGATGCATTAGGGTATTGAAGAAAATACATTTTGAATTAAATGTTTGGAATATAAGGAAGGAAAGGTGATTGAAAATGGGGCGGAAGAAAATTCAAATCACACGCATAATGGATGAGAGGAATCGACAGGTAAATGAAAATTTTGACTTATTTATTCTTGATGTAAATATTTTTTTTTAAAGAGGAGCATAGGATAGAATGGTTGAATTTTTCTTAAATTTAATTCCAAGTCTATTTTTGTTTTCAAACTAAATAAAAAATTTAAACACTTTTAGCTTGTCATCGTGTGCTTTAAAGAAACTTTTTCTTATTGCAAAAATCATAGATGTTGGTTCTAGAAAATATAGGGGAAAAGAAGAGATCACTGTAGTCCCACCGTTACTGTCCATTGTGTAGATTTATTGTAATATACTTAGTCTTTTGTTCATTTGATTATGTTTGTTTTTAATAGGTTAATTATTATTATAAATTATCACCGCTATTTTCATAATTAGGGAATACCTAAGTTAACTATGGTTATCAGTGAATGTGCTTTAGTCACTTAAATTTTCTGGTTAACCAACAAATAAAGAGAATTTTTTTATAACTCATATTATCACAAATATTCCCAGAACAGTTATTATATTGATCTCAGTTTTAATTGATAAAATATATTGAACTTAATTTTTAGCACCAGTGTCAATAAACCCTTATAAGTTCAAGATAATTATAGTACTGATATATGAAGACCAGAAATTGTAAGAGTTTAGAGCAGGTATTGGCAAACTGTGGTTCATGGGCAAGCTGGCTCATTTTACAAACAAATCATTGTTAGAAAACTGCCATGTGCATTTGTTTACATATTGTCTGTGCCTGATTTCACATTGTAACAGCATAATTGAGTAGTTGCCCATAGGCCTAAAATCATTACTCCTGGCCTTTTAAGAAGTTTGCCATGCTCTTGGTTTACAGGAAAGAAGGAAAAATAGTTTCATAGAATATTGTAAATAATCTAGTAGTCACAGCATATGCAGGAGGGGTAGATTCTGCTCTGGAAAGTTTACCTCTCAGGAGAAGTTTCCAGAAAAGCTGGTTTCTGGAAGCTTACCAGGAACAGAACAGCACTAAAGATAAAATCTGCAGAGTCTGAGTAGTAATTCATCTGGTAATATGGATATAATTGGAGACAAAACTCAGCTGAATAGCTGATAGAGAAGTTAGTGGAAGTGATTAGAGTTGTCACTGGACCTAAATGAAGAGAACTCCTGTTTCATCTCATGAAAATTCTTCTGATAAAATGTAGGGCTCACACAGTATGATTCTTTATGAAGGTTGATAAAACAGGGGAGAGTGATAAAATAACTAGTCCATCATGATTCTAAGCAAGCTTGCAAGTAAATGTCCCTTCATAAATCTGAGGACTATGTCACATAGAGGGAACATGGGGGACCTGCTTCACGAATACATGCAATACTAATGTAAAATAGGGTTTATTCGGGGAATAACATAAAAGCAGAGAACTGGCAAAGGACGTAACATTCCCTGAACTCTCATTATCCCATAGAGAGTCATGTTTAAATTCAGCATAGATACACTGGATCTACCAGTGGAAAAGACATCCCAACTTTAGAGAGAAAAAGGAGCTAGGCATATGTAAGTGACTGTGTAATGGAGCTTTTTAACCTAAGGAAATGATATTATTAAAAGATGAAGCTTGCCACTATACTCAGCAACTAGAATTAGCCTGAATTAATAATTAATATGTTGAGTTTACCTAAGTCATTTTCTTACTAAGCTGCCAGATGGGGCAAGGGTAAGGGTGTCTGAATTTCTTCTCAGGAGATTTTGGCAAAGAATGCAGAAACCATACTGTGGAGGTAGTTAGACAATTTGGTTTTCAGGTTTGATTAGGCACAGACGTAATTTGTCACTTTTAACTTGTGGATTTTGAGTCAAAAGTTTCATTATTCTTGCATTAAAATGGGGGAAAAAGGTTTCTGTGCTGAAGAGAATATGTGTCACTTATTCATCCAAATTTGAATATTTACCATATCAGAGAGAGACTGTTAAGCACTGGAGACTCATTCAAAACATATAGCCTACAGAAGAAATTTAACTATGTGGCAGATAGATGCTAAGCTTAGGTGCTGGGAGGGTTTATGGAAGGAACTACCAACCTCTGGGGTTGTTTAGCGAGCAGTACTGAAGGAGGTAATAGCGAATAGAGTTTTCAATGATGGATTTTTGGAGCTACTAAGATAAAATCACACTTCAAGTCATTAGAAGAGTGAGTTAAAACTCTTGGGGTTGACACTACCATGCACTTAAGAGCTGCTTCACCTCACTTCAATTCTACTTGGAAGCTTTCACTTGACTTCCATTTGGGAGCTTCTAGTGAAACCTTGTGTTGGTCCTTCTTGGCATAATGTGTTTCTATTTAAAAAGTAAATTTTGTATTAAAGTATAACATCAAAGAAAAGCACACAAATCCTAAGTGTGGCTAAGAGAGTTATTGCAAAAGTACATGGCCACGTAACCAGCATATCCCAGTGCACCACCCCAGAAACTCTCTGTCTTGTCTCCCAGGCATTATCTCCCTGCCCCAGGGAAGGAAAATCATTCACTGAACTTTCTAACACATAGGTTAATTACCCCTGGTTTTGAATTTATGTGAACAGCATGTGTTCGTTTGGGCAACATTATGTTTGTGAAATTAATGTTAGTGTTGCATGTGGGTATATATGTAGATGTATTTTATAAATCTACATATTCATATATGTTTTCATTGATGTATGATATCCCATTGAGTGGATAGAACACAATGTGTACACTTATTTTTTCTACTGTAAATAGAATTTTGGGTTGTTTTCTACTTTGAGACTATTATAAAGAGTGCTATTTTGAATACTCCCATGTGTGTCTTTGGTACCTATGAATGCTTGGGTATATGTCGAGGGGTACAGTTGCTAAGTCAGAGAATATACCTGTGATAGCTTTAATAACAATAGTTTTCTAAAGTGGTTGTACTGATTTATAATTTTTGCTCTGCTAACAGGGTGTGAAAGTTCCAGCTGCTCAGCTGCTCTAAATATTCACCATTACTAGTTTTTATCCCTTTCATTTTAGCTGTTCTGGTGGGTGAGCAAAAGTAACATTTTAATTTTAAGATTCTGTGATGTGTGATGAAGTTGATCACCTTTTCATAACTTTCCTGGCTTTTTAGATACCTTCTTTTATGACTTACCTGTTAAGTCGTACCTCACTACCTTTTCTTAGGCAGTCTCCTTGAATGCTTTTTTCTTAGTAATTATTAGTATACATTCTGTATATAATATATTCTCAGTGTTTTGTTCATTGTGTGCATTTCAAATAACTTCCCTCATATCATGGCTTGCCTTTTCACTTTTTCAATCCTTTTTTTTTTTTTTTAATGTTGTCCAGTTTCTCTCTCTTTTTTTTTTTTTTTTTTCCTTTATGGCTTTTGCTCTGTGTTGTGTTGGAGAAATACTTACCTATCATAAGTCCATAAAGATTGTTTTTATGCTTTCTTCTGCTTTTTACCTTTCATGTTTTAGATCTGTTATCCATTTTGAATTTAGTTTTGTGTATGGTTTGAGGTGTTGGGGTTAAGATTTATTTTCCTGATAAATACTCAGTTCACCCAGTACAGTTTGTTTTAAGAACCATCCTCCTCCATTGCATGACAGGGGTTGCCTTTGCTGTGAATCAAGGAATCATACACATGTGGGGCTGTTTCTGAACTCTGTTTTGTTCCATTTGTGTATTTTATATCCTTGCTCAATTCTGTACTATTTTAATTACTGTAGTTTAATATTTGGTAGTAGAAATTCTCTACCATGGTATTCTGCATGACTGAGTGGTTGTTCTTGTCATTTTTCTCTCCAAGTGAAACCAAGTGTCAATATTCACTTAAGAGATGGGCGCCGGGGTGGCTCAGTGGGTTAGGCCGCTGCCTTCGGCTCAGGTCATGATCTCAGGGTCCTGGGATCGAGTCCCGCATCGGGCTCTCTGCTCAGCAGGTAGCCTGCTTCCTTCTCTCTCTCTCTCTCTGCCTGCCTCTCTGCCTACTTGTGATCTCTCTCTGTCAAATAAATAAATAAAATCTTTAAAAAAAATATTCACTTAAGAGAATCAACAAAATAAACTTACTGGAATTCAGATGTATGGATTGATTTAGGAGAACTGAAATCTTTACTGTATTAAGTCTTGTAATCCATAAATAGATATGGTTACCTTACATTTGTTTTTCATTAATGTACAGGTCTAAACATTTTTTATTTTGTTTATTTTTAGGTATTGGATTTTTTTTAGTGTCATTATGTTTTTCCCCAGATTTCATTATTCTCAATGCTTGTTGCTAAGCCTATAAAAGCGTAGTTTATTTTTTTAATGTTGACTTTGTGTCTAGCAATCTTGCAAAATTCACTTTCAAAATTTACTTATTTCTAATAGTATGAGTTGTACACTATTTTGGATTTCCTATGTAAACAGTTGTGTTGTCTGTGAACAGTGATTTACTCTTTTTGAAATCCTTTATTACATTGTTTCATTGCACTAGCTAGGACCTCTAGAATAATGAATAAATGTGAAGGTAGTGGGCATCCTTTGTCTCATTCTCAACTTTAGGAAAACACATTCAATATGTGATCATTGATTATGGTTTTTACTGAGAGTTTTTCTAAAAGATCCCTTTTATCAGAATAGAAAAGTTTTCTGCTATTTCTAATGCCACTGTTTTTATCCTGAATGAGTATTGAATTTTATCAAAAGCTTTTTCTGAGTTTATGTAGATGATTCTATGGTATTTTTCTCCCCTTTTTTCTTTAATGTAGTATCCTATGTTGGTTGATTTTCCAATGTTAAAGCATTTGAATGCTTTAAAAATGTATTTCTTGAAATACACCTTTATATATATCACTTGATTTGATTGTTCTTACCCCATTTTTTATTTTTGCAAGTATGTGTGTGTGTGTGTGAGTGAGTTTAGTCTGAAATTTTTTTTTCTTGTAATGTCATTCTTAGGTTATGACAAGTTATGCTGGCCTTAGAAAATGAGTTGGGAAGTCTTGTTTCTTGTTCTCTGGAGAAGTTTGTGTAATAGTAATATATTTCTTCTTTGAACACTTGGAAAAGTTTACCAGTAAATCTGTTTGTCCTTGGAGTTTACTGTGTGAGAGTTTTTTAAAGTAAATATTTAATTTCTGTAAGAGATAGACTGATTCCTACTCTTCTACTTTTTCTGCCAGTTGGGTAAGTTGGGTTTTTCAAGAAATTCTCTATTTTATTTAAATTGTTAATATTATGGATATTCAACGTGCATATGCTCTAATTTTCTTCATATTGCTCATATCCTCTTTTATATTTTGTCTTCCATTCCTTATATTGTTACTTCGTGTCTTTCTTTCCCTTGATCACTGAGATTATGTCAGTTTTATTAACCTTTCTTTTCTTCTTTTTCTATTGTGTTATGTTAGTCACCATAATTATTAACCCTTTCTAAGAATGAACATTTTAGCTCACGGGTTCTGAGCTGTGTCTGCCAGAGAGATGCCTGGGGAATGAGACAGGGTTTAATGAAATAAAAGGTGAGCCCAAAAAAGGACCTGCCCTCTCCCCACAGGTCTGCTTCTGGAAATGACTTTGTGGACCAGGGACCCTCCTGGGGGCCATCTCGGGGGTGATGGGCTAAAGATGGAGAACCACATGGACCACTGCAGTCACCCCTAGAACAGAGTTAATCCCTTCCAAATATTCTTGGACATGCTGGCTCCACAGAAAATTCATGAATTCATGAGACTCTGCCAGCTCCAGCTGATTTCTTCTGACTTGCTAGAACTAGAATCCATTGTCTTAATTAATACCTTTGGGGAGACCCTTTCACTCCTGGGAAGCTGCCTGCCCAGAGTGGCTGAGGGGACCTCAAAAGAGACAGATCCCTGAGACCTTGGAGGACAGGGCCAGGCTTCTCTGAAGCAGAAGGAAGCTTTAAATCAGGAGAATGAGCCTCACTTACAGGTGGGGGTCCTGAGAGAATGGTCAAGGTCTGGCCCTGCTTTGACCCGTAGGTTTCCTGTCGGGTCATGTGGGCCTTCAGTGGCTGGACATCTGGCTACAATCAGTCTTTCCACCTCCCCCCATGCCTGTAGAAGTGAGATCACTTTTGATTTCAGGGTAAAGTTAGAGCAACTGTCTCCTAGAAGCTGGCTGGCCTCCCCATCCCCCAATGCAACTGCTGTGCTCTGGTTGTCAGGCAACTGTTTACCTTAGCACTAGAGCGCCTCCCAAGGTTCTGAGCCTTCAGTTGAGACCCAGAGAACACTGGCCTTTGGAGGCAGAGCTGGGGATCTCTCCATAGCCCTGGATGGCCTCCTGCCTACCATAGATCCACTTTCCACTTGGTCCTAGACCACCTGTGTGGTCCTCTGCTGGTGATTTCTGAAAGCTGGAGACACGTTTCAGGTCTCCGTGGATTTCCCTGGGAGATCCTGGTATAAACTGTGATACTGGTTTTACCAGTGAAGAAACAACACATTTTAGAGAAGTGTGAAGGTGTCAGGCAAAAGGTGTTTCGCCCACGCTGAAGTCTGTGGAAAAGGCAGTGAGAATATGGAACCGCTGACACAAGCTGATGATGCCCGAGGTCTGCCCGGGGCGGAGGCCAGTCTTCCCAACTTAACATCCTCGTGCTTATCAGCAGTAAATACAAACCACTGTAGGCTGTCTCTTCAGAATACTCTTGACTTTCTGAAAAAGTTACTGAAGGGCCAGCCTCCTAAATCATCTCAAGAGACTGGTCACAGACCCATCTTCATTGCCTCAGAAGAGAAGGGAGAAGACCTTGGGGAGAAAACACTGGGTGATGTGACTAAAAACCCTCCTGATCTCCAGAGTCCAGAACGGCTCGCCCAAGAAACTGCGAGATGGAAGCAGAGACTCCAAGAAATGGAGCAGGAGAAAGAAAGGCTTGAACAGTCAAACGCAGGATTCCAACAGGCCCTGAACGAGAAAGTCAGCCAGTTAGTACCCGTGGGTGAAAACCTGCTGAAAACCTTCCCCGGGCCCACACACCTTGGAGATCATTTGGGTCATGTCAACTGTGAGGTCGAGGAAAAGAGGGAAACAGAAAATGACGATGGCCCCATCCACGGGTCAGAGGGTGATCTGAAGGGTGTCACTGATGATGCTGATTCCAATGTGTCCCTTCAAAGTGCTGAAGCGAAAAAGCAGGAACTAGCCAGACAATTGCAGGAAGGAAAGCAAATGAATGAGGAGCTTATGGCACAAATAACAGATCTTCAAGCCAAGGAGGCCTCTTTGCAGCGTGAAAATTCACAGCTTGAAGAGGAGATTCAGCAGCTGAAACAGAAGCTTCAAACTCTGCCTCAATTATATCAAGATTGCATCAGCCCCGTTGAGAGAAAATGGTCTGAGGCAGAAGAGCAGTGTGCAGACATTAAGTGGAATCTTTCCTGCACACGTAGAAACATCAAGGCCATGTCTCAGACTCGAGACTTCTACAAGGACATCGCTGAAGACACCAGGAGACAATTGGAGGAAAATGCCATACACTATCAAAAGGGGATCCTCTTCCATGCAAAGAGAGCTCAGGAAAGCTGGATGGCAGCTGTGCTGACCGAGAGAAGCCTCAAGGAGCTAAAGAAAGAAAGTGATTACAACAGGCAAATGTTGGCCAAAGCAGAGTCCAACTTCCAGCTTTTCCCAAGTGGCCCTTTTACTCCTGCTCCTCCACCAGCTGCCCACAGAGGCCCAGAAGTGTCAGAGAACCCCTGGATCATCAGCACCCCCAGGAAGGAGAAGAGCCAGGACTTGAGGGCCCAGGCAGCTGGGCCACACCACCAGAGCCCCCTAAGGATTTGACTGAGCTCACCGCAGGCCGGTCCTGAATTCCCACAGCCACAGCATAACATCTGCATGTGTTTTCTGTCCTTAAAGTTATTTTGACTTATCTCTTTTTAGTTTAGGTATTATTTAGATAGATAGTTAGATAGTTATTTAATTGATAGTACAATTGCTTTTATTCAAGTAGATTTAGCATTATAGTTTTCAGATAGTATTTTTCCATTAAAGTGTCATTTCCTATAATTCTTACAGATGTATTATTTTCACCAGACCCTCTAGAACTAGAAAATATTAAGTTAAAGATTTAAGTTAAAGATCTCCAGTTACTTTAACAATTATCAAAATTTGGCATGGATACAAACATTTAAAATAATCAACATTTTTTTTAAGAACGTTTTTCTTTGGCATGAACATTTTTGTGTGCTGTTTTCATACACATAAGCTTGTATGAGACATCTGCACAAGTCAATTAATATGTATCTGAACAAATTTTGATTTGAAAAACTGGGGAAAAGAAAACCCTAAAACAACAATTTCCTATTCCAACTTCATAAAATTTTGATTATCTTAGCAGAGTTTAGTTACAATTTTTTCTCCCTTTGTTAACATTTAAAACTTTTTCCCTTTTCTTTAAGTTATTGTTTGCTATATATTTAGACATTTCTCAATTTATGTAGCGAAAATAAAAGTTTTTCAGAGATGGCAAGCAAACAGACCTCCCCCATGCAGTTTACAAGGCACTTTTAGTCAGTTTGGCGGAAACAGAGAGTAATAGAACAGTAAAGAAAGCTGCCAATTTTTAAAACAATTTTAAAGAGAGAAAGAAATGATGTTCACACAATTTGTATAATATGCAAAATATACCTAGCTCGTATATACACAAAAGGAGAATTGCCCAATGTATCAGATAGATGCTTGCCCTCTGTTTCTTGGATCTGTGGAAGCAGAAAGCAAGGCAAAAAGCAGAGGGAGACTCCCAGATGCTAACAACAGGGGGAGCTGTTCCCACTCTTGGGCCTGCCTGGAGGGAGGAGGGGGAAAGTGGTGCCATCAGGGCCCTAGGGAAGGCAGATTTAGTTCCAGGCCACCGCAATAATGCAAATGTCACCATAAAGCACATAATTCATTAATTAATATTTTTTATGGAAATCAAATAAAAAAGCCTTGTTTAAAAAATATTTTTTGTTATTATTTTATTTATTTATTTGAGAGAGAGAGTGAGAGAGAGCATGAGAGGGGAGAAGAACAGAGGGAGAGGCGGACTGCTCGTGGATCGGGGAGCCCCATGTGGGACTCGATCCCAGGACTCTGGGATCATGACCCGAGCTGAAGGCCGTTGCTTTGCCAACGGAGTCCCCCAGGCACCCAAATTAAAAAATATTTTCTTGCTGAAAACTGCTAACCGTCATCTGTGCATTTAGCAAGCTGTAATCTTTTAGCTGGGAGGAGGGTCTCGTTTCAGTATTGATGCACGTTGATCAGGGTGGTGGTTGATAGAAAACTGTGACAATTTCTTCAAAGATGACGACGACCAAGGTTGCCGCATCAGCCTACCCTTCCTGTCATGAAGACTTCTGGTAGCGGGCAGGGCTGTGGAGGGACGTGAACAAATTGGAGCGCAGATGGTTGGGAATGTGAAACAGTGCAACTGCTGTGGAACATGGTGCGAAGTTTCCTCCAAAAATTAAAAAATACTCTATGATCCAGTAATCCCACTTCTGTATTGCGGAAAACTGAAATCAGGGGTTTCTGCATTTCTAGGTTCATAGGGCACTATTCCCAGGAGCCCATGGATGGATGGATGGGCTGAGAGAATGTGGTGTGAATGAGTAAAGAAAATGTAATATTATTCTTTAAAAAGAAGGAAATTCTGTCACACGTTACAATATGAATGAAACTTAAGGATATTGCGTTCCACAAAATAAGCCAGTCTCTCTCTCTCTCTCTCTCTCTCACACACACACACACACACACACTCACACACACACCAGATTTTCTGTGTCCCCTTATATGAGATCTCTAAAGTGGCTGAAAATAATATACAATAGGGACACCTGGGTGGCTCAGTAGGTTAAAGCCTTTGCCTTCGGCTCAGGTCATGATCCCAGGGTCCTGGGATCGAGCCCCACTCTGGGCTTTCTGCTCGGCGGGGAGCCTGCTTCCTCCTCTCTGCCTACTTGTGATCTCTGTCTGTCAAATAAATGAATAAAATCTTAAAATAATAATAAAAATAAAATAAAAAATAAAGCAGTCAAATTTCTACAAACAGAAATTGGAACCATGGCTCCCAGGGCTGAGGGGTGGAAGGCACGGGGTTGTTCTTCCCTGTGCATAGAATTTCAGATTTGCAAGATTAAAATTTCTAGCAATCCTTGCACAATTATGTGAATTTAGTTAGTAATACAAAACAGGAAACTCAAACTCGCGTGAGAACAAATGTGTCCTTCCTATCCCCCAGAATCAAATCAGAAGTTAGGGAGTTAGCCAATGAGGAGGAAGCTGGTGTCTTATTTTCCTATTACTCTATGATGTTTGAGTGCCCTGATTATATACCTCTGGAGAATATCCTAGATATAACCTCAAGATAGAGATTAATCCAAAGGCGCCTGGGTGGCTCAGTGCCTGAGGAATCCAGTTCTTGCTTTGGGTTCAGGTCATGATCTCAGGGTCTGGGATTGAGCCCTGCATCTGAGCTTGTCCCTCGCACTCCTCCTCCCCCACGTGCACACTCTATCTCTCTCTCTCAAATAAATAAATAAATAAATAAATAAAATCTTTTTACAAAGAGAAAGAAGATTCTACCTAGAGAACATTTCTCAGGTAGTTCTTCCTATCTCAAATGTAGCTGGTGATTAAACCCAGTCATATCACTCCCCCCCCCTTTTTTTTTTTAACAGAGAAAGCAACAAGCAGGAGGAACAAAGGAACAACAGGCAGAGAAAGAGGAAGAAACAGCCTTCCTACTGAGCAAGGAGTCCTATGTGGGGCTCCGTCCTAGGACCCTGGAATCATGACTTGAGCCTAAGACAGACACTTAACTGATTGAACCACCCAGGAGCCCCGTCCTCCTGGAATCTCAAAACACTTCCCCATTTTGTAATCCAAACAGGCTTACCAGCAAAACAGGTTGTACCAGGCCATGCTGGAGGTCCTGAAGACTATTAACGTTCAGTCATTACAAAATGAAATTAATATTTGAGCAAATATGCACCATTTATTGTGTTTATAGACTTATTTTTGGTTATTGCCTGTTTAATTTTCCCCTTAATCGGGATTGATTTTAAAAGCTGTATGCATATACAAACCTCTTTTCTTTCACACTGCATTATACTCAGGGCAGAGGTATCCAGTGAAATTTGGTAAGTTCAAACATAAAGTAGAAATTTTCTTCATAATTAGGTTGAGGTTTTTTTTTTTATCAAGACTTGAGGAGATGCTTAGAATTTTAGGCCCTTAAGACTTGATACAGGGAATGTTGATACCCTGTCAGGAGCACTTTGTTTCATTTTGCTTTCTAATTTGTTGGCATTCACTGATTAAGCACATAATTAACAAGCTAGTATAACAGGAGAAGGCATTAGGGAGTGGTTATTCTTGGGTCATTCAGGTCTTCAGTTATCATCAGCAATTCTATTAAGTGTTATCTATTTGCTTTGTAAAATGTAGTTGAGATATTTGAAAAGAGGAGTTTGAATCAGTCATTTCATTTAACCCTTCTTGTTAATATGGAAAATTGGAAGTTGTAGTAACTTGTTTCACAATATAAACTGTGATATTTGACATTCAACTATTATTGGAATGATAGTGTCTACACTGTTTTTATTTGTTTCAGATTACTTCTTTACAAGATGTATCCATGTGATTTTGTGATATTGTCTTGTGTAATTTCTGCTCTGGTAATTATCCTATAGAAACTTAAAACTTATTTTAAGAATAAGTTTGAGAAGTTGTCAGTGTTTATCATTTTTGTTCACAGCAAGCACTCACCTGTTGTCATGGTATCTCATGACATGAGTGGCTCGGTTGGTTTGCCATCTGCCTTTGGTTCAGGGCTCAGGTCATGTTCTCAGAGTCCTGGGATTGAGCTCCAGCAGAGTTGGGCTCCCTGCTCAGCAAGGAGTCTGCTTCATCCTCTCCTTCTTCCTCTCCCCCTGCTCGTACTCGCTCGCTCTCTCACAAATAAATATATAAAACCTTAAAAAAATAAGTGAGCTGAACTGTGGTTGTGCGTAACTGTTAAAAGCATGCCTCGGTTAGACAACTTGACTGACTTTGCTATGTGACCTTGGTAGGTACCTTCTTAGTCTTTCAGTTTCCTTTTGAGGATAATAATGAGATTATTGTTGGCTTGCCTTTGTTGCTTTTCCTAACTGCATCTAAAGCAGTTAGGATATTGGTTAGCATATGATAAATACTGCTGTTGCAGTTGCTGTTATTGTCATCATCTCATTACGTCTTTCTCAAATCTTAATCCCATATGATAGTACTTACTTCCTTGCTTTCTCTCTCTCTCTCTCACTCTCTTTTTTTTATTAAGGTCTTTATATAACTGCTGTATATTACATATTCCTCATTCATTGTGTGATGTAGGCTTCCCCAACTAGAATGCAAGCTCCGTGAGATCAGTCGTAGAGATGTAGAGATTTTTCACTAGAACCTAGAAAGGTGTCGAGTATATTGGATACTCAGTAAATATTTTCTGAATGGACTATATTGAATTCTATTCCAAATAGTAACTAGATATTGGGGATATAAAAATGCATGAAGTTCTTTCTCTAAAAAAAATAATATAGAATAGAAGAGGCTTATACTTAAACAAAACTCAGTATGATTTTACTCCCCCCCCCCACCTCCCAGAAGTGATTGTGATGGTAAGAGTATTCCTGAGGTTGCTGTCACAGAAGGTGCCCTTAAACCTGGGAAGATTGTTTAAGAGATGGGGGCACCCTGTTTTCTAGCAGAGGTGAAAATTTGAGCGGAATTACAGATCTTGAAGTCCAGGTTAACAACAATGTAGGCTGATTAGAAATGGGGGGACTGGGTGACTCATTTGGGTGTCTGACTGGATTTGGCTCAGGTCATGATCTCAGGGTTCTGCAGTTGGTTCCATGCTTGGTATGGAGCCTTCTTAGGAGTCTCTGTCTCCCTTTCCCTTTGCTAAACCCCTCTCCCCAACCTGCTTGCTTATATGAATGCAAGCCGCTCCCTCTCAAAAAAAAAAAAAAAATGTAGAGTGTCTAGCTAGGAGGTTGGTGGGGATCATGGAATCAGATTTGGGAGTAATAGCAATTGGAGATACAGCTTGTCTAGCCCTTGCCTGGACAGAAGCAATGAGATTTGGAGATTTAATATATGAAATTTAATGATAACTGGATGTAGCACTAACATTTTAGTTCAGGTTTTATTTTGAAGGTAAGAGTATGTTTCATTATAGAATATTATAAAAGAATTTGATTTTTTAAAATATTTCCTTTTAGAAATTGAGAACTATGTACAAAACACAAATTTCCAATAACAATTCATTATTTATTTATTTATTTATTTATTTTTAAAGATTTTGTTTATTTGTCAGAGAAAGAGTGAGAGAGTAGAGACCACAAAAGTGTGCATATAAGCTGGGGAAATAGCACACATAGGGAAAAGTAAGCTGGCTCCCTGCTGGGCAAGGAGCTGGATATGGGACTCAATCCTAGGATCCTAGAATCATGATCTGAGCCCAAGGCAGATGCTTAAACCGACTGAACCAATCAGGTGCCGCTCAGCTTTGTGTTTAATTGGTTATTTAATATGGGTCAAATTGCTAAACTTTAAGTTGAGAACCCATTAAAAAAAAGAGCTCCACTTTGAAATACTTGATTTTAGAAGTTGGTGATGATACTTTTTAAGGAGCTTTTTTTCCTTTTTTTCATTTCAGTGTAATTAGTTTAAAAGCTAAAATTGGCTTTTTTTTATTAAAGATTTTATTTATTTATCCGACAGAGAGAGATCACAAGTAGGCAGAAAGGAAGGCAGAGAGAGAGGAGGAAGCAGGCTCCCCGCTGAGCACAGAGCCTGATGCGGGACTGGATCCCAGGATCCTGAGATCATGACCTGAGCCGAAGGCAGCGGCTTAACCCACTGAGCCACCCAGGCGCCCTAAAATTGGCTTTTTGAAGCAAGCTCTTTTTAACCTTGCCAAAAAAAGCTTATTTGTGTGTCTATATGTCTTAAAAGTTCAGGCTTTTAATATTTAATTTATTAATACAAAAAGAATATTTGGCAATTTGTATATTTTCCCCTCTAGAGAAGGGGTTGATTTGAAATGGAAATAAAATTATAGTATCACAGTAATTAATATTGCTGAATCAGATTCTAAAGACTGGTATTTCTTTCCATGGAGAAATGACCATTTTTATTTGATGTAGCAGATTTACTTGGGAGTTGGTAGAGTCATCCAGTCATGCATTTCTAAATTATTGGATGAACAACACCATAATTGGTCCTGGCCAGTCTGGGTGGGCAAGGTGGGGACTGAGGGAAGGGGCTTTTACCATCTTTCCTTTATACCTAAATGCCTTACTGTTATTCAAAGCAAACTGGATTATTCTTTATGTACTGATCCTTGGTTAGTATTCACCAGTGTTCCTTTTCTAAATATGAATTATTGACATCAGTTTTATGTTCACTTTGGCAATCTTATGTTCATTATTTTCATTTCATTATTACCTTTAAAAGACAGTGAAAGCTACAAGCATACATGTATTTGAATAAAACATATTTTACGGCAATGCAGATCACTGACCCTCTGATGATTTTCTTTTATAAATGAGAACATAATACAGTGAATACTTCCAATTATTTTAGCAAAGCACACATTCAGTAGTCTGTGTGTACAAGGTAAATAGAAAGCATATCAGGGGATCTAGAGTGTAGGAAAATGGGACCTAGGAAACCCAATTTGTGAATCTAGGGAGTTACAGAATATTACTGAACACAGCCTCAGAGTGACCACCTCAGTTCTGCTCCTCCCTTCTCACTAGTTTATCAACCCCTGGAGTTTTCAGTGTTCAGCTCCCAGGACAAGAGCTATTTATTAGCAGCAATCCATTGCCCATACAAAGGTTAGATTCTTCATCTCCCTATACACAGATCCTTCATCTCCCTTTACAGATTCTGTAAAGGGCTACAAGGGAAAAAACAGTTGCAGAAGACCAATTCACATCTGTCAGGTTCTCACCCCTCTAGAGTCTTGGCAACTCAAGTCCTTTTTCCTGCAGGAACTTTCCAGTGTCTTTTGTTGTATTTTATCTTGTTGTTCTGGTTGATGTCAGTGGGTTATTTAGTCTTCTATCAGTTACTTCATCTTACCTAGAAGCAGGTTTGTCAATTTCTTTCAACATTTTATTAATATAATACATGCTATTTTATATATTTTGAGACTACATACCATTAGGCTCATACATATTTAGAATTATTTTACCTTCTTGATGAATTTTTCAATATATATTGATCTTCTCTGTTTTCAGTGAGACTTCCAATTTTAAGTCTATTTCATCTTACTTTAACATAGTTATACCTTTCTTACAGCTAGTGTTTTCTCAGTAGGTCTAGATCTCTACATTTACTTTCAACCTTACTATGTACTTAATGCTTTAAGTATATGTTTTATAAATAGTATATGGCTGGATTTTTCTTTTTAATGTAGTCTGATAGTATCTCTTGACTTGCCAGTTTACTTGGATTTTATTCTTTGTTTTGTTTGTATATTTGCACTATTTTATAACATCTTATTGATTTCAATTTGTTTAAGGGCCTCAGGCATTAAAAAATGACATAATCATATCACTCCTTGTGTCCTTAAAGGGGATATCAGAGGGGGAAGCATACCATGAGAGACTGTGAACTCTGAGAAACAAACTGAAGGTTTTGGAGGGCAGGAGGGTGGGGGTATGGGGATGGGGATGGGTGGTGGGTATTAAGGAGGGCACGTATTGCACAGAGCATGGGGTGTGGTGCATAAACAATGAATTTTGGAACACTGAAAAGAAATAAAATAAAATGGGGGGGGAGAACTCTTCAGATTCAGCTTTACACAGAGTCCCCTACAGAAAAGAGCACTGGAAGAAGATACTCTATCTAGATGGAAATCTACCAATGGGGGGGGTTGGTTTGTATTTTGTTTTGTTTTGTTTTTGGATTTGTTTGTTTGTTTTGTTTTGTTTTAAGATTTATTTAGAGAGAAGGCTTGAGTCGGGGAAGGGGCAGAGGGAGAGAATCTTTCAAGCAGACTCCTCTCTGAGTGAGGAGCCCAATGCAGGGTTCAATCCCACAACCCTTGAGATCAGGACCTGAACCAAAACCATGAGTCAGATGCTCAACCAGCTGAGCCACCCAGGTGCCCCAACCTTGGAGGTTTTGATTAAGAATGGTTAGGTAGCCAATGCCAGAGATTAGTCAGTCCCTACCCATGTTTTTCAGACTCTTATACAAACCATTGCTTCTGTGATGCTCTGATATTAATCCCTCTTATGAGGTGGCAGGTAGTAGGTGTCCCAGAAATGAAGATGAGAGGCATAAGCTGAACTGAAACTGCTCTTTTTATTTTATATTATATTATTTTATTTTGTTTTATTTTATTTTTTAAGTAGACTTCCGTGTCCATTAGGGATCCCAATGAGGGACTTGAATTCATGACCTGAACTCAAGACATCCCTCACATTCAGAGTTAGATGCTTAACCAACTGAGCACACAGGCACCCCAAAACTGCTTTTTATTTTTAAATTTTTAATTTTTTAAAAGATCTTATTTATTTGCCAGAGAGAAAGAGAGAGCAAGCGAGTGAGCACATACAAGCAAGGGGAACAGCAGGCCGTGAGTGGAGTAAGCTCTCCACTGAGCAAGGACCGAGATGCAAGACTCTATCCAGGACCCAAGATCATGACCTCTGCTGACAGCAGACGCTAAACCAACTGAGCCACCCAGGTGCCCCACCACTGGTTTAATTCTAAGGGAGGTAGATCCTGTGTCAACATCTTGTCAGAAATCTCAATTTGCTATTTTTTGATTTTGTTAAAATTAATAGTCCTATTCTATTCTGTGATCTAAATTTCCAGTATTTTAGTCATAGTTCTCAATTGAAAGGATTCATTAGTTATCAGTTATTCTTTACTGTGGTTCTTGCTCCCTTTTGTTGTTGTAATCTGTTTCGTGCTTTATGGATTAATTTAGAGAATTCTTTAGCACCACTCAGTGCCATGTGGCATTTTAGAAGCTGACTGAATATGCAGCATTGAACAAAACTGAAAAAAATCCCAGTTTTTCCCAATTTACATTTTACTTAGATGACTAGGTTTATTTCAGCTAGTAGTTTTGTTTTGTTTTTCTTCCAAGAAGAGTTTCTGGGTGCTATATTTCCTTAGTATTTTTTTTAAAGATTTTATTTATTTATTTATTTGTCAGAGTCACAGGTAGGCAGAGAGGCAGGCAGAGAGAGAGAGAGGGGGAAGCAGGCTCCCCGCCAAGCAGAGAGCCTGCCATGGGGCTTGATTCCAGGACCCTGAGACCATGACCCAAGCCGAAGGCAGAGGCTTTAACCCACTGGGCCACCCAGGCAACCCTCCTTAGTATTTTTATGTTTGAAAATGTTTGTTACTTTGTACTTGCACTATGGCTTGGCAAGGTGTAATGGTCTAGGACCCCATTCCTTTTCCCTAGAACATTGCAAAGGTTAGTTCAAGGCGTTCTGGCTTTCAGTTTTGCCAGCATCAGACTGAGTATATTTTTCTTTTCACCAACAAGTGACTTAACATTCAGTAACTTATGCAGAATATGACATGAGTTTGATTACTTAAAGTGTGTGTGTGTGTGTGTGTGTGTGTGTGTGTGTGTGTCTGAAGTTTGTGACCTTTCAGTATTGTTTTATTTTTTTAATTTTTAATTTTTTTCATTTGGTATGGCTATACTTTGCTTTCTTTTTTTTTTTTTTTTTAATTTTAATTCCAGTGCAGTTAACATGTTGTATTAGTTTCAGGTGTACAGTATAGTGATTCAGAGTCCCATATATTACTCAGAGTGCATCAAGGTAAGTGTACTCTTAATCCCCTTCACCTATTTCACGCATCCCCCACTCCACCTCCCCTCTGGTAATCTACTGTTCTCTAAGTTGAGAATCTGTTTTTTTTTGGTTTCTCTTTTTTTCTTTATTCATTCATTTTGTTTCTTAAATTCCACACATGAGTGAAAGCATATGGTATTTGTCTTTGCCTGACTGGCTTATTTTATTTAGCAGTATACTCTCTAGATCCATCCACGTTGGTGCAAATGGCAAGATTCCATTCCTTTTTATGGTTCAATAATATTCTAATGATATATAACACATCTCCTTTATTCTGCAATCTGTAGACACTTGGAGTGCTTCCATATCTTGTAACAAATGCTGCAGTAAATATAAGGGTACATATATCCCTTTGAATTAGTGTTTTTGTATTCTTTGGGCAAATACCCGGTATTGTGATTACTGGATTGTAGGGTAGTTCTATTTTTAGTTTTTTGAGGACTCTCCATAGTCTTCCACAGTGGCTGCACCAGTTTGCATTCCCACTAAGAGTGCACAAGGGTTCTTTTTTCCCCATATCTTCTCCAATGCTTGTTGTTTCTTGCATTTTTTTATTTAAGCCATTCTGATAGGTGTGACATGATTATCTTATTGTGGTTTTGATTCGTATTCCTGTGATGATGAGTGTTTTCATGTGTCTGTCGGCCGTCTGAAAGTGTTTTTTGGAGAAATGTCTGTTCATATCGTCTTCCTATTTTTTATTTGGGTTATTTGTTTTTTTGGGGTATTGAGTTGTATAAGTTCTTTATATACTTTAGATAATTCCCCTCGATTGGATATGTCATTTGCAAATATCTTTTCCCATTCCCTAGCTTGTTTTTTAGTTTTGTCACTTGTTTCCTTTGCTGTTTTCAATGTAGTCACAAGAGTTTGCATTTTGCTTTTATTTCTCTTGCCTCAGAAGACATGTCTAGAAGAATATTGCTATGACTAGTGTCAGAAAAGGCTACATGCGAAAGAATGAAACTAGACCACTTTCTTAGACTATACACAAGAATAAACTCAAATGGATTATGGATCTAAAATGTGAGATGTGAAACCAAAAAAAAATCCCAGAGAAGAACACAGCCAGAAATTTCTCTGATGTTTTATTTTTAAACAAATATTTTTTTTCTTTCCAGTTGTGTGCTTTTTTAATATACTTTCTTTTGACTATACCTGATGTCTTTATTCATACTAATTTTTTGTTTGTTTGTTTTGATCCTTTGAATTTCCTTATTGTGGCTTTAATCTCTGTTACGATTTCTTTTCTTCCTGGTTCTTGTCTGTGTGATACTAGCTCACTTTTTAGGTCATTATATTATGTCTTTGGTAATGGCATTAGGTACTAGTAAACAAGGGATGATTTTTTTCTGCCCCTAAAGATTTTATTTATTTATTTGAGAGAGAAAGAGCAAGAGCCAGAGGGAGGGGAGAAGGACAAGCCAACTCCCTACCGAGGTATTCTCTAGCCTAATTTTATGTTATGTTATCTGCTTCACATGAAATACATGAACTGAAATGTAGCTGGATTGCAACATTACTAATTAACAGTATACCAATTAGGAGACTGACTAATACCCACTTTTAGATGGAAAACTGATGTCTAGAAGGAAATCTCTATATGCCACCCCAAAATTTCTTAACTGCAAACTCTGAAGTAGAGGCAAAATGTAGAGACTCTGAAGGCTTATTTTTTTCCTTTGTATCTTATTATTTTGTTACAATCTAGTATCTTGGGCAGAATGTTTTTTACCTTAAACTGTAATCGTTATCTTTTCATTCTCTCTGTTGTTGCCCTCCCCCACCTGAATTCCATTTCCTTAAAAACGAAAACAAATATTTCAGCAGATGTTGAGGGTTTTTTTTGTTATTTGTTTTGTTTTGTTTTAACGTAACTTGTAATTTGTGTTTCATACTGAGAATTAAAATATCAGCTATAGGCCAGTATTCAAAAATACTTCATAAAAAGTATTTTGGATGTGTGGACACCTTTCATATAAGTAAGTGCCATAAGCAGGCTGCATTGCTTTGGCTCATTAACTTTTCTCGTCACGTGAAAGTTTAATTAAAAAAAAAAAACTTTTAACCCTATTTTCAGTCAGTCCACAAAAATGTGGCTTATTTTTCTGGTTATATAATATGTGGAACTTTATACTTGGTGTACTGTGAAATATAAAAAGAACTTAAGGAGATCGATCTCTATAAAGTTAGGAGAATAAAGTAATCAAGTGCTAAGAGGTATAGATGTTAAATGCATCTGATGTTACCAAAAGGAAGAACACATACATCTTGCCTAAATTTACTGAAAACTATTAAATCATGTTACATTTTAATTTTATCATGCTACATAGGAAATTTATTGAAAAATAAGGAATATCTTTCATTTGTACAGTGAAATGCATTTTAATTGTTGCTTCTCTTTTACATGTGTAGATTATATTTGTAATATAATAGTATAGTATAGTCAATAGTATAGTATAGTCAATTTTATACCTGTGGGAACAACTTTGTAGTAGAAACAATTACCTTAATCATATTAAAGATTCTCAGCTTCTTCAATAACTACTGTAATGATTGATTATAAATGTAGGTCGGTAATGAGACAAAGTTCATGGAAGGAAAAGCATATCGTAGTTGTTGGTGAGGAGAGAAAATGCTGCAGTTAACACTGTTTCCAGTTCTATAGACTATTAAAACCCATTTTTTTAAAAGATCTTATTTATTTATTTATTTATTTGACAGAGAGAGAGAGATCACAAGTAGATGGAGAGGCAGGCAGAGAGAGAGAGGAGGAAGCAGGCTCCCCGCTGAGCAGAGAGCTCAATGCAGGGCTGGATCCCAGGACCCTGAGATGATGACCTGAGCCGAAGGCAGAGGCTCAACCCACTGGGCCACCCAGGCAACCCCCCCCCTTTTTTTTTTAACCCATTTAAAAAAAATAGACTTTATTTTTAGAACAGTTTTAGATTCACAGCAATATCAAGGAGAAAGTTTGCGTATACTTTGTGCTCCCACGGATGCACAGTTCCCTGACTACCATATCCTACATCAGAGTATGGTACATTTTTTTAAACTGTTAAAGCTACATTGAACAACATCATCGCCCAAGGTCCATGGTTTACTTCGGGGTTCATCCTCAGTGTTGTACAGTCTCTGTGGTTTTGACAGTTGTTTAATGACATGTAGTCATCATTATAATATCATGCAGAATAGTTTCACTGCCCTAAAAATAATCCCTCCTGCTAACCCCTGAAAACCACTTACCTCTTGACTCTTTAGTTTTGCCTTTTCTGAATTTCCTGGGATTTTTGCGAATTAAATTTTCCCAAATTAAATCGTATAGTATGTAGCCTTTTCAAATTGTTTTCTTCCATTAGTAATAATACATTTAAGGTTCCTACATGTCATTTCATGGCGTGATCGTTTATGGCTTCTTAGAGTTGAATAATATTCCATTGTCTGGATGTATCACAGTTTATCCATTCACCTACTGAAGGTACATACATATTTATTGGGTTCTGTTGATATTATGTTGAGTGTTTTTACATCTATGTTCATAAGAAATATTGGCCTGTAGTTTTATTTTCTTGTTCATCTATGTGGTTTTGGTATTTAGGGTAGTCTTAGTCCCTTATAGGTACCATTGGATAAGTTATATCCTCATAGGATAAGTTAGGAAGTATTCCCTCTGCTTCTGTCTTCTAGAAGAGGTTGTAAAATGTTGATATAATTCCTTAAATGTTTGGTAGAATTCACCAGTGAATCCATCTGGAGCTGATGCTTTCAGTTTTCAAAGGTTGTTTACTATTGATTAATAGATGATCTGAATAGGCTTGTATTGATTTCTCCTTGTTTGAGATTTGGCACATTGTGGCTTCCAAGGTACTGGCCTATTTTATCTAGCTCATCAAATTTGCAGGCATAGAGCTGTTCATATTCCTCTGTTATCTTTTTAATGTCAGTGGGATTTGTAGTTGAGTTGTAATGTCAGTTTTTCATTTCTAGTGTTAGTAATGTCTGTCTTTGTTCTTAGTTAGCTGGCTAGAGGTTTATGAATCACTCCTCGCCCCCAGAGAATTAGTATTTGGTCATAACATTTTCCCCTTTTGATTCCCTATTTTCAACTTAAGTGTTTGCTGTTCTAATTCTTATTGTTTCTTCTCCTTCCTTTGGATTTAATTTTAATCTAATTTCTTAAGCTTAGATTTTTGATTTTAGATCTTTCTTCTTCTTAGTTTATGCATCTAATACTATTTTCCCTCTAAGCATTGCTTTCATTCTCAGTACCTGAGTACTTTGATTTAGTTCAAAATAGTTTTTCATTTCTCTTGAGATTTCTTCTCTGACCTCTATGTTATTTAGAAGTATGCTGCTGGGTGTTATATTCAACTAATGATGTACTATAAGTTGGCTCTTTAAATTTAAATTAAAAATAAATTAAAAAATAAAAGCACACACACAAAATAAAAGTATGTTGTTTAAGTATTTTGATATTTTCCAGCCAATTTTCTGTTACTGATTTATTTAATTTCATTGTCATCTGAAAACCTATACTTTGTGATTTCTATTCTTATAACTTTGTTGAGGTATTTTATGGCCCAGAATGTGGTCTGTCTTATTGAATATTTCATGTGAGCTTGACAGTAATGTATATTCTTCTGTTATTTGGTGAATTTGATGTCAGTTATATTAAATTGCTTGATGATGCTGTTGAGTTCAGTTATGCCCTTACTGATTTTTCTGCCTGTTGGAACCAATATTCAACATTTCCGATAGAAATGTAGTAAATAAAATGCAGTCTAATTTAATAGCTTTCACTAAATTTACTCAAGATGTCTGTTTTCTTCTTTTTGGTAATATCAAATCCCTTTAATATCTATTTGTCCTATGTTGAAGTCTCCTCCTATAATAGTAAATTTCTCTGTATTTCTTTGAGGTTTTAACACTTTGTCTCATATATTATGATGTTTTGTTATTAGGTTCATATGCTTTAAGGACTGTTATGTCTTCACAAGAATTGACTCCTTTATCAATTTTTAATGCCCTTCTTCATTTGAAATAATTCTCCTTGCTCTGAAGATTGCTCTGCTGGAAATTAATGTAGCTATGTTCGTTTTGATTGGTGTTATAGCAAAGTATATCTTTCTCTACTTTTAATCATTTATGTGTCCTTTAAGTGTTTTTTTTTTTTTTGTAGACAGAATATAATTGAGTATTGGTTTTGATATATGGACAATCTGGTTTTTAATTGGTGTATTTAGACCATAGACTTTTACAGTGATTGGTGATACAGTTAGATTAATAACTGCCATATTTGTGTTCTAATTGTTGCTCTAATTCTTTGTTCCTCTTTTTGTTTATGGTCTTTTTCTGTGTTCTGTGGGTTTAGTTAAGTATATGATTCCATTTTCTCTCCTTCCTTAGCAGATCAGTTATAGTTCACTTTTTATTTTTATTTTTTTAGTGTTTGCCCTAGAGTTTGCAGTATAAATCTACTTTCAGATAAACACTTCACAGTTATAGATTTACAGGTAGTACAATAACCATATAATAACAAGTATTCCCAATTCCTCCCTTCTATCCATTCCATGTCATTACTGTAATTCATTCCATTAGTATTTTGTTGCTATTATTATTTGAATAGACTGTTATCTGTTATGTCAATTAAGAAAAAAAGAAAAACATTCGGGTGCACGTGCCCCTTTGGATCACTACGTTTGTATCTTGAGGGTAAATACCCAATAGTGCAATTGCTGGGTCATAGGGCAGTTCTATTTTCAACATTTTGAGGAACCTCCATGCTGTTTTCCAGAGTGGCTGCAGCAATGTCCACAATAGCCAAACTATGGAAAGAACCTAGATGTCCATCAACAGATGAATGGATCAAGAAGATGTGGTATATATACACAATGGAATACTATGCAGCCATCAAAAGAAATGAAATCTTCCCATTTGCGACAACATGGATGGAACTAGAGCGTATCATGCTTAGCAAAATAAGTCAAGCAGAGAAAGACAACTATCATATGATCTCCCTGATATGAGGAAGTGGTGATGCAACATGGGGGCTTAAGTGGGTATGAGAAGAATAAATGAAACAAGA
Source organism: Mustela nivalis (assembly GCF_964662115.1). Lineage (NCBI taxonomy): Eukaryota > Metazoa > Chordata > Mammalia > Carnivora > Mustelidae > Mustela > Mustela nivalis. Next base: position 140,254,594 of record NC_139025.1, read on the forward strand.
TGGGATTGGGAGGGAGACAAACCATAAGTGACTCTTAATCTCACAAAACAAACTGAGGGTTTCTGTGGGGAGGGGGTTTGGGAGAAGGGGGTGGGATTATGGACATTGGGGAAGGCATGTGCTTTGGTGAGTGCTGTGAAGTATGTAAACCTGGTGATTCACAGACCTGTACCCCTGGGGATAAAAATATATGTTTATTAAAAAAAAAAAAAGAAAAGCTTTTATCTTCCCTTATTACTTTTTTGATATTCTTTATCTACATGAGTTTTTGTTCTGTAGGAGTTACCTACTTTTTGAATAATTTCTTTTGACATTTCTTGCAAGGCAGATCTATAGACCATGAATTCCCTCAATTTTGTTTGTCTGAGAGGGTCTTTGTTTCTTTTAAAGTGTAATTTCTCAAGATACAGAATTTTGGATTGGTGGATTTTCCCCCCTTAATACTGTATATATCACTCCACTGTCTTATTTCTTATATTGTTTCTGAGGAGAAATTGCTTATAATTCTTATATTTGTACTTCTGTAAGTACGGTGTTTCCCCCACTCTCCCGGCTTCTTTCAAGATTTTTTATTTTCTATACTTTATATCGACTATACTTAGATGTAGTTTTTTGTTTTTTGCAGGGGGCGGGGCAGGGTTGTTGCATTTCTTCCTTGATCTGTGGTTTGCTGTCTGACATTAATTTGGGGAAAATTCTCAGATGTTATTGCTTCAAATGTTTCTTACTTTCATTTTCTTCCCCTTCTGGTATTCATGTTATGCATATGTTATACTTTTTTAGTTGTCCCACAGTTCTTGGATATTTCATTCTATTTTTTTCAGCCTTTGGTCTTTTTGATTTTCAATTTTGGAAGTTTCTGTTGACATATACCTTAGCTTAGAGGTCCTTATCAGTTTGCAGCCTGCTAATGATCCCATCAAAGACTTTCTTCATTTCTCTTAGAGTATTTTTTATCATGAGCATTAAAAACAACAAAAAAAAGTTTTTTAGAAGTTCTGTCTTTTTAGTTATGTTACTCACATATATTGTCTGCTTTTCCTCCATTAGACTCCCTTAGCATGTTAATTAGCATGTATTGCTGGTCTGATCAACATTTTTGTTAAATATGAGTAGTTTTGATGCTTCCCTTTTCTCTTCAAACTGTTTTTTTGCCATGAAGTTTGCCTTGTAAATTTTTTTTTGAACCAGGCATGATGTCCTGGGAAAAGGAACTGCAATAAAAAGACCTTTAGTAATGTGGTGGTATGGTATGGGGAAAGGGGAAGTGTTCTGTAGTCTTCTGATTAGTTTTCAGTCTTTTAGTGAACCTGTGCCTGTGGCCTGTAAACTTTAAACCTGTTTCTCAATCCCTGCCCCCCATCTTTAGGTGGGACAGAATGGATAGAGGGGTTTAAAGGTGAATATTTCCCTTTGCTCATGTTAAAGGCTTGAGGGAGCTGGAGCTGGATATTTCCTTTTCCCTAGGTTACTTGGGCTCTGCTGTCATAGAATAGTTTGTCTTGAAGGCAGGCCTTGTAAAGAACAGAATGTTCTGGTGTATTTCAAAATGATCACTTTTCCTATATTCCCTGCTTAGAAGCACAAAGGGATTTTTCACTGATCTTTACTGTGAGAACGTGAGAGGCATAAAACTCACAAAAGTGTATACATGCAACCCAAAGCCCAAACACTCCCCCGCCCAGGAGTTTTTAACTTTTATATTTGTCTTCTCTGAGACTTCAGGAATTCCTCAATTACAGTTTAGGTTTTTTTACCTTGGTATTTCTTTTTGTGATAGTTTCTGCTGTGGCTCTGGTATTTTATGATTTTCTGTATCTGCCCATCTGTGTCCAATTTGGAGAGCAGAAATTACTCTGCGACCTCAGTAGTGGGGGATCTAAAAGAGTTGTTGATGTTCAGATTGCTCAGTTTATTTACACACATAACATGGAGGGTAAATAACATGCTGGGTCAACCAGGAAATCAAAGAGGAAATGAAAAAATACATGGAAATAAATGAAAATGAAAGCACAATCGTCCAAAATCTTTAGGATTCAGCAAAAGCTGTTCTGAGAGGGAAGTTTGTAGCAGTGCAGGACTACCTGAAGAAACAAGAAAAATGCCAAATAAACAACCTAGCCTTACCCCTAAAAGAGGTAGGGGGAAAATAAAAGAACAAAGCCAGTAGAAGGAAGGAAATAATCTAGCACAAAAAGAAATAAAATAGAGACTTCAAAAAGCAACAACAACAACAACCAAGAAAGATTAATGAAACTAATAGCTGGCTCTTTGAAGAGAGCAACAAAATTGATAACCCTTTAGCCAGACTCATGAAGAAAAAAGAATAATCAAATAAATGAAATCATAAATGAAGGAAGAGAAATAACAACTGACACCTCAAAAATGTAAAAGATTATAAGAGAATATTGTGAAAAATGGTATGCCAACAAAATTGGACAACCCGTAAGAAATAATTAAATTTCTAGAAACATACAACCTACCCAAACTGGAACAGGAAGAAAAACAAAAACAAAAACTGAACAGAATGATTATTAGCAATGAAATTAAATCAGTAATCAGAAACTCCCGACAAATAAAAACACAGGATCAGATGGCTTCACAGGTGAATTCTACAAAAGATTTAAAGAGTTAATACTTATCATTTTCAGAGTATTTTTTAAAACTAGAAGAGGAGAGAAGGCTTCCAAATTCATGCTATGAAGTCGACATTACCCTGATAACCAAAACAAAATAAAGGCACTACAAAGAAAGAAAAATAACAGGCCAATATCTCTGAATGAACATCGATGCAAAAATTCCTCAACAAGAAGATATTAGCAAACTGAATCCAACAATACATTTTAAAAAATCATGTACCATGATGAAGTGAGATTTATTTCAGGGATGCAAGAGGGGTTTGTATGGGTCATTATTCACAAATCAATTACTGTGACATACCACATTAATAAGAGAATGGTGGAAACCATCTGATTATCTCAATAGATGCAGAAAAAAGCATTTGGCAAAGTACAACATCCATTCATGATACAAACATTCAACGAACTAGGTCTAGGGGGATCATACCTCAACATAATAAAAGCAGTATATGACAAACTCATACCTAACCCCTTACTCAATGGTGAAAACCAGAGTTTTTCCTCTAAGACCAGGAATAAGACAGGAATGTCCATTCTCACTACTTTAATTCAAAAAGCCATCTAAATTGGTAAGGAAGAGGTAAAGCTGTCACTCTTTGCAGATGGCATGGTGTACTGTCTGTAAAAAACCCTAAAGACTCCACTAAAGAAACTCCAAGAATTGATAAATTCAGTCAGTCCTAGGATACAAGATTAATATACAGAAACCTGTTATATTTGTATACACAATAATGAAGTAGTAGAAAGATAAAGAATACAGTCACACTTTAAATTACACCAAAAATAATAAAATACTTAGGAATAAATTCAACCAAGGAAGGGAAAGACTTCTACTTTGAAAACCATAAAACACTGATGAAAGAAATTTAAAAGTTACCCAAACAAATGTAAAGATACTTCTTGTTTATGGATTGGAAGAACAAAAATTTTTCAAATGTACATACTACCAAAAGTAATCTAGAGATTTAATGCAATCCTTTTCAAAATACCAACATTTTTCACAGACCAGAATAAATAATCTTGTAATTTGTATGGAGCCACAAAATTCTCCAAATAGCCAAAGCAGTCTTGAGAAAAAACAGCAAAGCTGGAGATATCCCAGTTCCAGATTTCAAGATATACTGCAAAGCTGTAGTAATAAAAAACTGTGCTATTGGCACTAAAATAGACGTATAGATAATGGAACAGAATAGAGAGTCCAGAAAGAAACCCATGCTTATATGGTCAATGTGCAATAAGAGAGGCAAGAATCGACGATGGGGAGAAGACAGTCTCTTCAACAGATGGTGCTGGGAAAACTGGACAGCTACATGCAAAAGAATAAAGCTGGGCCACTGTCTGAAAACATACACAAAATTTAAATGGATTAAAGATCTAAATGTGAGACTCAAAACCATAAAATTCCTAAAAGAAAACACAGGCACTAATTTCTTTGAAATCAATTGTAGAAACAGTTTTCTAGATGTCTCCTAAGGGAAGGGAAACAAAAGTAAAAATAAACGATTGGGACTGTATCAGAATAAAAAGCTTTTGCATAGCAAAGGAAACTGAACAAAACAAGGCAACCCACTGAATGGGACTTCTCCCATTTATTTACAAATAAATATTTAAATAAATATTCATATACTTACAAATGAATATATTTGTAAATGATATATCCAACAGGGGGTTCATATCCAAAATATATAAAGGACTTAGATCAATACTATAAAAAAACAAACAATCTGATTAGAACATGAGGCAAAGGACCTGAATAGACATTTTTCCAAAGAAGACCTCCAGATGGCCAGCAGACACATGAACAACATCGCTAATTATCAGGATAATGCAAATCAAAACCACAATGAGAGATCACCTTAATAATCTGTCAGAATGGCTAGAATCAAAGAGACAAGAAATAACAAGTGTTAGTGAGGATGTGAAGAAAAAGGAACCCTTGTGCACTGTTGGTGGGAATGCAGATTGGTGCAGCCACTATGGAAAATAGTGTGGAAACTTCTCAAAAAATTAAAAATGAACTACTTTATGATCCAGGAATCACACTGCTGGATAATTTGCCCAAGGAAAACAAAACCACTAATTCACAAAAAAAATTTATATATCCCTATGTTTATTGCAGCATTATTTATAGTAGCCAAGATAAGGAAGCAAATCAAGTGTCCATTGACTGAAGAGTGGATAAAGAAGGTAAAGATAAAGAAGATATTGAGATAAAGATAAAGAAGATATTAAAAAAATTATATATAGTATATATATACACACATACATACATGCAGTGGAATATTATTCAGCCATAAAAAAGAATGTAGATGGACCTAAAGGGAAAAATGCTAAGTGAAATAAGGCAGACAGAAACATAAATACTATATGATTTCACTCATATGTGGAATTTGAAAAACAAAACAAATGAATAAGAGACAAAATAGACAAATACAGAGAACAAACTGGTGGATGCCAGGAGGCAGGTGAGGTGGGTAGGAAATAGATGAAGGGGATTGAGAGTATACTTATACTGATGAACACGGAGTAATATTTAGGATTGTTGAATTAAAAAAAAAATTCAACAGTAAAGATAGACCGAAATACATTGCATGTAAGAATCTTTGCAGGCACTTGGGATCTTAAATATAGATGGTCTTTGAGATATGGTGTGCCACCCTTGTTAAATTCAGAGAATTATATGAGTCCCAGATTTGATAACAAAATCCAGAAAACTATTTAGGGTAAAACAAATTTGTCTCAATTTATAAAGGTAATGAGTGTTTTTTAGGTTAGGCTTTTAGTCCTATTTTTTTTTTCTTTATAGTGATGGTAGTACAGGAGTAAAATGATTTAAAATTTGTGTTTATTTTGGCTACATATCACTGAAATAGTGATACTTTAAGGATTATTAAAATTTGACAATAGTTAGAATAAAATATCTAATGTGTTTGATGTAATTTATAAACCCATTTCATGATGTATTCAGAATACTGAAGGGGAAGAATCTACAGCCAAGAATACTCTATCCATCAAGACTATCATTCAAGGGCACCTGGGTGGCTCAGGGGGTTAAGCCTCTGCCTTCGGCTCTGGTCATGATCTCAGGGTCCTGGGATTGAGTCTCGCATTGGGCTCTCTGCTCAGCAGGGAGCCTGCTTCCTCTTCTCTTGCTCTGTCTGCCTCTCTGCCTCCTTGTGATCTCTGTCTGTCAAATAAATAAAATTTTAAAAGAAAAAGATTATCATTCAAGATACCATTTTACCTTTAAGTGGGAAGAGTTTCCCAGACAAAAGTGAAGATTCATGACCCCCCTACACCAGCCCTGCAAGAAATATTAAAAGGTACTCTTAAGTGCAAAAGAGAGACCAAAAGTGAGAGAGGACAAGAAAGGAAGGGGGGAATTCTTAGTAATCAAGGTAATGAGGGCTGCATAAATCCTGATTCACTCAACATAATTTCCAAAAATAATCCACACAGAAAAGCATGAAGAACAAATACAATTGTATGAAACCTACAACTTTGGTGCAACTAGAAAGCAAATGATGTCCAAATTTGTTTTAGCTTTAGGGAAATATTACCAACTTACAGTGTGCTATTTTTTCTTTAACTTCTGCAGGTCTTTCACATGAGCAAGCATACTTAAGGAAAAACAGTGTGAAAGGGAGAAGAGACTTTGTGAATATCTAAAGTTGATTTGAAATCATTACTAAAAAAAGGAAGTCTATTCTAATAAGTACAAAAATTCTGAAAAATACTACTTGTAGGTCAAACAGACCAGCGGTAAAGGACTTAAAATTTATGTGATATTTAAGGAAGTGGTCTTGGGAGGGTAACTGTTTGGGGGCTTTTATAAAGGAAGACAGAGGTAATCATTTGGAAAATGTTTTTTGAATGGAAAAGAAGGGAAGAGATAATGAAATCCTTCAAGAAAAATTTAAAAAAAAAGTACAAAAAAAGATATTGAATGATATCAGAACTCCTCTCCCTCCTGCTGCTCCCTTAAAAAAAAGCTTCCATTAAAGAGACCATACTGAATGATCCATCCTCCCACTGCCAGTACTTTCCATTGCAATTAATTGAGGCCAGTAATTTTCACGTATACAATCTACTATAAAGAAGAAAACAGATGATTTATAGCTGTTCAGGTGATGAAGTTGTTGTCCCCAAACAATGGAAAAGTGGAAAAAAACCTGTAAAATGATAACTCCAAGCTGAAACCATTCTCCATAAATAAGTGTTTAGAAATGTGACCGATGAAAAAAATCATTATTCAGAATTTGGAAATACTAAGAATAGATTTCGATTTTTTCCAAAGGTATAGATAAAACAAAGTGATTAAATTGCATAAAGAAAAATAAAAAGATAGCATTATATCAAAACAAAGATTAAATTACACAGTGACCACAGAAGACTAGATTCAAGTGAAATCTTAAAAAGATTACTGAAGGAAAGCAGGAGATAACTAAGTGAATGGAAATGAGATAAGATTGGTATATATATACAATGGAATACTATGCAGCCATCAAAAGAAATGAAATCTTGCCATTTGCAACAACATGGATGGAACTAGAGCAAATCATGCTTAGTGAAATAAGTCAAGCAGAGAAAGACAACTATCATATGATCTCCCTGATATGAGGAAGTGGTGATGCAACATGGAGGCTTAAGTGGGTAGGAGAAGAATAAATGAAACAAGATGGGATTGGGAGGGAGACAAACCATAAGTGACTCCCAGGATCCTGGGATCAAGACCTAAGCCAAAGGCAGATTGAGACACACAGGCACCCCTATAGTTTTTATTTTAACAAATTTTCTCTAATCATGCTTAATGGATATTGTGAAGCCGCATTACTTGTCTCAATTTTCATACTTTTTCATAGCTCACTTAATTTGCAAGCCTTAATTTAGAGTAAGAATTATTCTTGGAATAAATACTTTGTTGATTGTCATTTTCTTTCTCTTCTTCAGTATTAGAAGTATGGGAAAACATTTCTGACTAAATCTTTGCTAAACTCAGAATTTTAGTACAGCAGGTACATCTAGGTGCATCTCAAAACATAACTGATTTCAAGTTCAGTGTTTTAATAAGGGTATTCTTATATTCATTATATTTTTAAAGTGGTATGATACAAGGCCAGGATTCTAAGAAACAGTGTCACAATCATTAATGAAAGCTTAAAACTTTCTAATGACAAATATTATGTAAACAAAGTTGATATATTAGTGGGAAATTTGGGAAAGTATTTGTAAAACATAGTTAATATAGCTAAGGAGCTTTTACTTAGATAAGTAAAAAAAAAAAAAAAATCATAAAGTATGAAATGGCCAAAAGATGGGCAATATAGAGAAAGCAAATCCCAAATGACAACAAATATAAGAAAAATATATCTAACAATTACTAGTTAGGAAATGCATATTAAAGAAATGAGATTTTTATTTTACATCTATCATACTAACAAAACAGTTGTAACATTTATATGAAAAAATTATGAAAGAGTCCATTAGTATACCATTTGACATAGAGGCATATCCACAAGGTGTGGTTGAATTACTAAAATAAAGAGTATTGATAGAGTCCCTGTTTTATCAAATGCTGACAAAATCCCTTATTATGTATAAATGTATATATGAATATGGTTATATGATCTTGCATAAAAATGTGGAATGAAAAATACTAAGTGAAAAACACTGGTTAAGGGGGTAATTTTGGTTCAGGGGAAAGTAGGGAGGCAAGTATAAAACACTATTTCCATATATATATGCACTTATATAAAATATATATTTGTGTATTTATATTGTAAGGATTTTTTTTTAAGATTAATTAATAATAGATTTACTATCACAAGGTGAGGAAAGGAACCATTAGGCACATGTAGTGTTAAGAGTGTTCCACAAGGAGGGAAAATAGAAAAGTTCCCAGGGAGGAAAGTAGCTGGTGGTTAAGGAAGACACACACACATGCACATAAGCACACACACAGACACATGAATGAGGCTTACTGGATGTAAAGGAGAGTGATGGGAAATAACTTCAGAGAGATAGTTTGAAGCCAGATAATTTATTTTGTTTACTTAATGAGTTTGGATATTACTTCCAGTGCAGAAAAAAAGCTCTAAACTTCTACTTAAATAATTGGATGTATGTTTTAAAAATATCACTTGGTTATCCAAAGGATACGAGCATAGTCATTTGAAGGGCACATGCATCTCAGTGAGGGAAGAAAGGACCTGAGAATAGACTGTAACAAAGGGGTGAGGTAAGTGGACTGCAGGACTGGATGCAGGTTAAAGAATTTCTGGAGAGAGGATACAAAGCAGGAGAGCTAGATAGGAGGCAAAGTGGAATACAAGAAATTGAGATTTTGGAGGTGATGTTGATGAAGTTCTAGAACCTAGATGAGGTTCGGTGGGCTGAGGTCTGGTGCCGATGACCAAGAAAGAATTCTTGAGACATCTTTGGTGCAGAATGGTGGTTTATTAAAGGACAGGGACAGGACCTGTGGGCAGGAAGAGCTGCTGCCCTGGGTTGTGGGGATGGCAGGTTATATAGCCTGCGGTTGGGGGAAGGTGAGGGGGAGGAAGGTTTCAATGGAGTTTTCATATGCTAAGGAGGGCCTATAAGGTGCCAGGATGTCCCAGGCCTACCTGAGGCCTTGCCCTGGCGACTTGATCAATGTTGTCTTTAGACCAGCCATTAACATTAAGATAGTTGGGAGACTTTTTGGTGGGGTGTCACAATCCTGCTCTCAATCGTCTTTGTTAGTGAGATTTAGGACATTTGGAAGCCAAGGGAGACTCCTGTCTAGCAGGATTGTGAGCTCTGCAAATTAACCATTTGCTTATTGTTCATGCAGTCAGGGCTGCCTGAGGGATGCTACACATATACTGAGCGGGAGCAGATGGAGAGGGGGGTGCAAGGCACCAGCTTTTGCTTTGTCTTCAGCCAGCCTCATGCTCCCTCATCAATGTGATTATTGGTGGTGGCAGAGTTAAAGGTGTGACAGTAGGAGTGGGTGTTTAACATAGGGTGGATGTGGATCATTTGGAGGTTGGGGATGTTTTTGCAACGTTCTTTTTTTTTTTTAAACTGGGATACTGAAATCACCAGTTATACAAGTAGGGCTGGAAAGGGAAGTACCAGGTGAAAGATATCAGTACATGAGGGGGTCACATGGTGCCCTTCAAGAGGACAGTTATTGAGTGGTTTAAGTTTCATGGTGTGAGCTTCAAAATACCTGGGGCTTTTGAAGGAAAAGGAAGGAAAAATAACTTGTAAGATAGAATACGGAGCAAAAAGGACTTACTTATCTTTCCCGCTCTTGAGCATAGTAGATGTAATATTTAAAATAGACCAACAAATATTGGTCTCTGTTTGAGAGGACTTCAGGTGACAGGTTTCAGTTGGAAACTGGAAGAATATTCAAAGAAAAATTTGAGGACACTGGGGAATTTGTTGACCCTAGACTGTGAATTTTACACTGGATGATAAGGGCCCAGTGGTCAACTGTGTCCTCTTGTTTTTTGCGTTCTGCAGCAGACTGGCAGCCAGGGATAAAGGAAAACTTCCTCAGGAGAGTGCTTTCTGAGGAATTAGAAGTTAAACGTGGAACACTAGTCTTGCGGCAGATGGGGGAGTAAGAGGCTCATGTGGAACATGAGGCTACCAACCTTTTTCAGCTGTGGAATCTGACTCAGGATTAAAAGAGGCCTCATCTTTAGGTAGCCTGTATTCAAGTACTGCTAATGCTTTTACTAAAAATATACCTTTTTTTTTCTTTGATCGTCTAGGTTACTTTTACAAAGAGAAAGTTTGGATTAATGAAGAAAGCCTATGAACTTAGTGTGCTCTGTGACTGTGAAATAGCATTCATCATTTTCAACAGCTCTAACAAACTGTTTCAGTATGCCAGCACTGACATGGACAAAGTTCTTCTCAAGTATACAGAGTATAATGAACCTCATGAAAGCAGAACCAACTCGGATATTGTTGAGGTAACACATATATCTAGTAATGCCTGAATTGCAGACATGATTATTTCTTCCCTTTAGTAACTTTTAACTGTCAGATTGCTTCACATCCACATTTCAAATCCGTTGTATATATATATAAAATACATAAAAATATTTAAAAACATATATTTAATTATATATATATAAAAAAATTTTTTTTCTCCAAATCATTTCCTGAGATGATCTGATTATTGTATAATAATGTATATATATTTTTTATCCAAATAATTTGTTACAAGGATCTGATTATTGCTCTGTCATGACCCACTTAGGCTATATACATATCCTGTTTATTGAGACAAAATTAGGCTATTGTACTGTGTAGAGCAGTATAATACAGCATTTTATCTATGATCATTTTGTATGCATTTTAAAGTTAATATTATAAGAATCTATATCACTTGGGATAGTATGAAGTTACACTGTTAATATGCTTTAATCATTTCGTTGCATCAGTGACTACCCACAATTTTAAACACTAATGAAATGGAAGAAAATGACAAAAATAATACTTCTATTTTGTGAATATTATTTTAGTTGTGGGGTGGGGAGAGATTCTTCACTTTTTTTCCCCTCCTTATCTGTTGTCCTTCAGTATTTCTAATAATTCTGCCAACCTAATTAAAGTGAAAATAAAAGGAATTTTTTGGAATTATTTCCATCTTACTCAGAAATAGGTTTTAAAGCAAAACCTTCAAAAAGGAGAATCTGTATGCCTTCCCCTATAATTCTTTTCTGCTGTAAAATATTTTTATAAAAGATAATTTTCCATTTATATTTCTAATGACATTTTAAATTAGCTTAATACTTTTGTCTTTTTTGTTTACATTTAGAGATTCTGTTTCATTTTTATTCAAAAAAGGAAATTTTTTCCCCTACTACTTCAAAAGTTACATACTTTGGCTTAGTTTTTATATTAGAAGACTATTTCAGTAAATTAGGGATTTCCTTGTGAAAACACTAAAACCATGTGAAACGATGCAGAATTAACCACAAAGGAAGAAATGAAATCCTAATGTAGATTTTATATGAGTAATTAAAATTAAGATAAAGATTCTTTAACTATTGTAGTGTACAGGAAGCTAATTTACCTGCCTCCACTGATGAAATGCATTTTAAATTTCCTCTATACCCTATTACTCTACTGCAACCATTCATTTTTGGACAGTAATTGATTTAGTTTGTTACTGCGGGGGAAAAAAATCTGCTACTTATAGTTAAAAAAAACCTCTGTTACTTTTTAGCAGTTAATCAGTTGTTTGCAGTGAGAAGTAAAAGCATCTTCTATTACAGCTACAACTCATCTCTGTTGCTTGTTCCCCACAGTTTTATTTAAATGGCTCTTTGCTATGAACATCCCCTGAAATGTGTATGAAGTGTTCGATTTTGCTTTTGTGGTTCACTTCAGTTAAACAACATGGTTACATAGCCAAACCCCTTAATGCAGTTGTGATTGTATCAATTTTAAGTTACTTTATATTAGCATTTATGGTATATCTTAATCACTTATGTGCGGTATAAATTAGACCCTTTCCCTATTAAACCATAATTCACTTTGAATTATGATTTTGTAAATTATGAGATCATTATTCAGGTAATCTTTTATCAGAGACTTCATAACTGGATTCCCTTGAAATGGAGAATATCCCTGGTGTGTTTAATTTAAAATGACATCTTATTTTAAAAATCTTTGTATCTTATCAAACGCTCCACTGCCTAAGTCAAAGAAATAGAGTTGACTTTAATAATGCCAACAAATAGATAGTTCAAGCTAGTTTCATTGTAGAAGGCAACCACCTCCTTAACCCTAACTACTCTGCTCTTTCATTGCAGCAGTAGTTGTTCTTGGCCCCTGGAAGTTGAGGGTACTTCGCACAGCCTAAAGTTTACTTCCTTAGAGAATATGAAGAATATAGTCTGATTTAATCCTCACAGAATTTTCAAACTACCTCAGTCTTCATCTCTGTTGTGGTCAGCAATCAAAGTGTAAGAGAGTAAATCCCAAACAATTTTTAGCAGTCTCCTATATTACAGTTTACTTTAGTGTGAAGGGAAACTTCGCAGGTCAATTATCAATTGGGAGTTGAATGTTTTCTTTTTAAGTGAATTTCTTAGATACAAGTGAACATGAATATTATGTGGAGGTCTGAATTATATAAATACAGTGGGTAGAAGACATATTGGCTTATAAGGGATAAATTTGTTGGTAGGATAAATTATAAGGCTGAATTTACTTTGTATGTGAAGCTGACTGAATTAACCTTCATTATAAAACAATGGTGGTTATCCTAGATACTCTTTCTTCCACATATAAAGGTAATGGAACTGCAGTCTCACTAGTGGTGTGCATGTGTCTGAGTTCCTTTTATCAGTGGTGGTGATGGCTTATACTAAGGGAGCTATGAAGATTATTGTGAGCCAAACTAAGATTATAGGATAAGAGTAATGACAGATACATATAGAACTTCCTATGGGCCAGGCATTTCCAAGTGCTTTACAAATATCTCATTTAAAGATACTGTTAGAATACCATTGTAAGTATTTTTTTCATATAGTGTTTCATATAGTTTCCTTTCAAACAGTTGTAGTCATTGGAAGCACATTTTTGTCCATTTAACAGAAATATTCAAGGGGTTCCTGTGTGCCATGGAGTCTGCAGAGTGATGTTATTTAGTGATTTCTGACTCAGGCGCCAAGACTATTCTTTCTACACATAGTTTTGTAAACCAGTGAGATACACTTGTACCAACTGAAGATTTTTTATCTGTGAACGTCTAACAAATTGGTGTAATGTTCTGGGTGGCTGAAAAGCCATCTCCTGTGACTGAGTTCATCAGCTACAGTAAATGGAAGCATAAGTGACTCACTTTAGAGTGTTTTCTAATGCAATACGGTTGTCAGTGAGACTAACTGAAAACTTTGAGAACAACCTTCATAAGGCCTCTAACATGAATTCATTTATTTCCTATTGCATGTAAGGTGATGAAGTTCCAGAACCTAAGTCAGGTTCGGTGGGGTGAGGTTCGGAGCTGACGACTAAGGAAAGAATTCTTAAGACATCTTTGGTGCAAAATGGTGGTTTATTAAAGCACGGGGACAGGACCCGTGGGCAGGAAGAGCTGCTGCCCCGGGTTGTGAGGAGTGGCTGGTTATATACACAGGAGTTGGGTAGGTGAGGACAAAGGGGTGTTCAGAAGGGCTATTGGGGCAAAGAATACTATCAGGATATTGAAGGCTTAGTTGCTATCAAGTAAAGACAATTGGGAGTCTCCTGGTGGAATGTTACATTCCTGCTATCAAGCATCCCTGTTAATGAGATTTAGGTTTAGAAGAAATTTAACTTTATTTACTTTTCCTTCTACCTCTGCCTCCTTCGGTTTTTTATGGAGGGGAGGGTGATCTTAGGGATTGAGGAACTGTGTTCTGTGTCTTTGGAAATTGAGAAATTGATAAGGTAACTTCTTTGTTGTAATTCTAAAGGACATTTGCAAACCAAGGGAGACTCCTGCCTTGCAGGACTGTGATCTCTGCAAGTTAACTATTTATCGTTTTGGGCAGTCAGGGGTGCCTGAGGAATGCTACACATATGGAGGGGAGCGGGTGAAGAGGGGGTGCAAGGCGCCAGCTTTTGCTTTGTCCTCAGCCAGCCTCCTGCTCTCTCATCAAGTTACTCTTTAAGATCAGTAGGATTTTACTTTCTCCCATATTGCTAAAAAGCTATACCTGCAAGGATGTACGTGTATTAGGCCTATGGAACTAGATCTAGTATGTTTTTTGGGAACACAGTGAAAAAAATATATTAAAAGTAGTTGGTATTTAAATATTATGATGATAAACAGATAAAAAGAAAGATGTGGTTCTCACATTCTATCTATCTTTTGATTTTAACCTCAAATTTAAGAAACCCATATACAGAATGGTGTTCTATCTTTGCTGTCCCTTGTTTCACATTACTTATATTTTGAAACTAGTTTCTTAAAATTTTAACAATTACAATTGATAAAAAATAATTTCTCTATGGCTTTTAAAAAAAATCAACAGCATTTCCATATTTTAAATTGCATTTAGATATTTTAAAGTCTGTAATGTCTTGTAGGATGTAAATACCCCCTACATTCAGAAAGCTTAAATAAATGAAAATGGAAACTTACACATTAGTCAATTAGATAGTGTCATTAAGATAAACTTTATAAGAGACTTCATAACTGGATTTCTTTATAATGGAGAGTATTGCTGCAGTGTTAATGGGATCTTATTTGAAAATGCTTATACACTGCTTTTTAGGAGCTTATTCCTTTAAAAAATGGGTTTTACTATATTTACTATATTTCATTAGGAGACATTCTGTAAAGAATGTCATCAGAAATATGCATTGTACCTCTCCATGTTATTAAGCATTGATAACAAAAATATGTGGCTTTTTGTTTGGTAATTTAGTTGAAATGTACAAAGGCAATGTTATAATCCCCCATCTTTCTCTTTTCAATAAATTAAGATTTAAAAGCTTATGAACTGTAGTGTGCAATTTGATAAGAACATTGGATTTGTCTTAGAGTATTAGAGAAACTAGCAATGAAAATCAGTTGGTTACCGTTATTCATACACGTGTGTGTACATTGTGTTTACACTAAACAAAAGCCTAGGGCCAATAAAACATTTCTGTATCAAAATAAAAATGATGCTAAAGCCACAAAGTGAGGATTTTAGCAGCTGCTAGTAAATGCCTGAGAATAGTTCTGTATCTACTTTTCTCTTTGCTTCGCTTTGCAGGAATATTTGAAATATGATATATTCCAGTATATAAATATTTTAAAAATAGTTATGACTTGGTGATATTGGAGAATATTCAGCAAATAGCTTATGTGGTGATTCTGATCACTGTGCTGTTATTTAAGAATGTAAGAGACCATGGCCATTTACCTCTTTAGTTAGTATCTTGTAAACTGTTCCCAGATAGAGGTATCTTCCTCATGACAGGAATACTGTAGTACTTAAAAGAAAAATTTCTCTTGTACTATCTTATTTGATCTTCATATCCAAGGTATGCTTTTTCAGAAGTGGGGATTGAGACTCCATTTGCCCAGAGTCATTTAGCAATTTAACAGCAGAAATAGGATTGGAATCTGGCATTGACATTATAGCCTCCCTTTGCTCCCCAGTTTATTGAATCCATTGGAGCTTTGGAATATTTCGTCATAAATGGATGAAGGTTTTTTTATATAAGTCAGTGATGTATACATAACATGTAGCAACCATGAATGAGTTTTCCTCAAAAATAACAGAAAATGAGTGGGGATAATTGTAGTAAGAATAGTAGATAACTTTTATCTAGTTGCTAATTTAGCCTGGTACCTTCTGGGGCTTTTACTTATTTCATCTGATTGAACCCTCTTACTGTCCTTATTTCACAGATGAGGAATTTGAGACACAGTGATAAAATAGGATGACAATAATTCGGATTCTAAAGAAAGAGAAAATCTGCTTTTTCAGAGTCTTACTCATTCCTCCGACTTTCAGATCACAAAGAATTTAGAAATTACCAATATCTTAAAAAAGAGGAAGATAGGGAATCAATATAAGGTGCATCTACCAATTATTAAATAAAAAGAGCTGGTAGTGAAAGTTGACCATGGCAGGGATACATTATTTGAAAATCCGTGGCTCTCAGAGTATAGTACCTTGACCACCAGGAGCAGCATCATAAGAGAACTTTTAGAGATCTGAGGCTACTGAAGCAGAAACACTGAGGGGAGGTCTGAGCAATCTTGTATGAACTCGAATTAACTTGTCCTAAGTGGTGTGAGCCCAAAAGCTTCAAGGTAACATGCAGTCCCTGGGCAGTGGTTATCCAGCTTCTTAAACATTTTTATTCCCAAGAATATCCCTGAAATCATTTTAAGCAATGAGCAAGAACAAAGTGTAACTTGTAAGACCTTCTAAGGAAGCAATCCAAAATAGCATGCCAATTTCGGTGTGAATTACAAACTAGGGGACACGTTTCCAGTGGGTTACCTTCTAACGGGTTACTTTCAATTCACTTCTGCATGGTTATAAGTGCTTCTTTGAATGTATATAGAGGGCCTGGTGCGGATGTGTGGGCCATGGATTACAGTTCCTCAGTTGAACAAAACAGAAAGATAAAAATGATTTTTGTCTCCTGAGATCATCTAGTACTGACCTTATAGAATCAGAAGCATCATTATACTTCGGTTTTCTGACAGTATTACAATGTTCTCAGAGAATCTTTCTGAGCCAATCAGTTTTTTTTTTTCTCCCCATGTTACAGATAAGGAATGGAACAGACAGGGAGTGTTTAAGAGGCTTGCCTAATGTTTTACAGCGCTGCAGTGGAGCGGCAGGGAAAGGGGAAAAATAATGAGACAACTGAAGACAAGACAAAGCTTCCCTCCACCTCCAGCCCCCTGCCCTGCTCTTTTATTCCTAACAGAGCCTGATGCAGCAGGATGGTGATTCACAGGGCGAGGCACGAAATCCTCATGGCCCTCCTCCTCTTCTCACTTGTCCTGCATCATCACCTCACGCAGCAGTCACCATAGCTCTCGTAATTTCAGTTTGACTCTTTTTATTTTTACTATGTATTTGAATATTATTATTTATCATACAATTATTGGTTCTCACGTATGTGCTTTTTAAGGAACTGTGCATCTCTGCTTGTGATTTTTATTTTCTTGAGGTCAGATTTTTCTCCCATCGAAGATTGATGTTGCTGATATATGAACAGGAGTTCATGTGGGAAAGGGATGAGGGATCACTTTATAATACAGCTTACATTTCTCTACTGCATTTCTTGTGTTCGTCGATGAATACCTATGTATCTTTTTCATGTCTCTTTGGGTCACAGATTGAGTGTTTTAGTAGTTAGCATCAGTAAGTTGTTCTTTTTCCTCTGAAGTTCTTTGCTACATTAGCCACATTTTTGGCCAGTGAGAAAAAGGGTACAGAGGATTGGGGGAGTGATCAGAGAAAACTTCCTCTCGAGGAAACACCATCATCTTAGTTCTTTAAAGGACAGAGTTGGAGAGCAAAGAGGGTAGAAGAACGGTGTTCTAGCTCAAAGGGGCAGCTTATGTGGAAATTGGGAAATGAAACCTAGCACAGTTATTTTATGGAGTTAAAGTCAGCCAAGCATAGCTGTAGTAGTATAGTGTGAAGAGTGGAAATGGCCAAGATCTGGAAAGGAAACCAGATCCCAGGGAGGTGTATAAGGCCCTTGACTTTCTCCTGAAGGCTTGGGTAGCTATTGAAAGAGCTGTGTCTAAGTTTTATGGACTCTCTTCTCTTTCCAAGCAGTACCTTGTGTTCAAATCACACTGTAATTTTGTTTGTTTGTTTTTGAAAGGGGTTGAAAAGGGAGGAGGAAAAGGGTAAAAATGTTGACTATAGTGCATTATTTTTACATTTTTAATTTATTGTACTGATACTTACCATACCATGTGCAAGGCATTGTGCCAGACACTGGGAATAAGTGGCCATATCTCCGCCATTTTCCTAAAAGCTATTTTATTATCTTTCTACAGAAGTTCTTTTGTTAGATACATTTCAGTATAGATTCAAGACACTTAGAATCTCAAGGGTTTGATGTTTTCCATCAAAGAGTAATCATTCAGCATATAAATACTATCTTACTATTAGAGTTATAAGCTTATTTAGTGCAAAAGATGCAGGGTACTTACCATGTTTAAGGATGTTCTGTGTGTGCCTATAGAGTGAGAGATCGATAGAGTGTAAGTGATATTTCTCTTATAAAGTTGTAGCAAGTGCAGACATGCAGTTTTTTTTTAAATAAAATGGCCATTGAAACACATAGCTCTTCTTAAAACTAAGGAGACAATTTGTATAGTTTTTATATTTATTCTGATATTATTTTTGTAGCTCAGCTTTGAGAGAAGCTCTAGAGATCTAGAGTCTAAAGAAAGGTATCTTTGGGTTTTTTTTTTAAGATTTTCTTTGTTTATTTGAGAGAGAGAGAGAGAGAGAATGTGTGCATAAGCAGGGGGAGCAGCAAAGGGAGAAGGAGAGAAGCAGGCTTCCCGCTGAGTAGGGAGCCTGATGCAGGGCTTGATCCCAGGACCCCAGGATCGTGACCTAAGCCAAAAGCAGACACAACCAACTGAGCTGACCAGGGACCCTGAGAGATATCTTCTTATCATAGATTAGTCATAATCCTACTTTTTAAATTTACAATTACACATTCAGTGCTTGACCGAATAAATCCTTCCAAATGGTAGTATGAACTTCCCTTATTTTGGAAAAGTAAGCATACCTTATAATTTTGTAGGTTTTGTTTGGTGTGTTGATTTGTGAATCAAATCAATTTTGGATATGTGCTTTGATACTTGTGTGTCCTAGGGATATTCTGTGAAGAATCTTATTGTATGTGTAGGCACACTGATATTTGATTTTATTTCTTACTCAAAGAATAGTTCCTAAAATTTTGATTTTAATTGATGGGCAGTAAAAGATCAGAAGTACGCTTTTAAGATTGTTTTTGAAATGTTAATGACTCTTGCAACTTGTTATGTAAACTACAAGTCTGAGTCTTAGAGAATAAACCAAAGCTTGAATTCATATTGGAATTTACCTCTTGTAATTTGACAGGGAGTATTGTTCTGTGCTGCTTTGTTTTTAAAGAAATTTTCATTCCATATAACTGCTTTGTTATTTTGTGGTAATTTCTGGGCTTGAGTTGTTATTTCCAAAGTCTCTTGAAAATCTCAAAAAGCTTATGTTCTGCAAAAAACCCTTAGAAATAGTAACTAGTATTTGTAAAGGAATTTTTAAAAAATCAGTTTGCTTTTTCATGCTACCAGTGGTCTTATAGGATTGTTCCATTGTATGGTATAATTAAAATATTTTTAGTGCTATTTTTCATATGTGTTATAGTTGGATTAAGTTTTTAAAAATTGTTCTGTTAGTTTGAGGTATAAAAAAATCTATCAGTTATGTTCTGTACAACAACAGAAAGGAAGGGTTTTAGATGAAGATTTAGGCATTTTGTGAAAGGTGGTAATAATTCTCAAATTCTGTTATTTGAGATTTCACTGATTAGGATCTAAAGTAAGTTTCTATATATATTTAGTATTTATAATTAGCATTTCTTTGCTATCCTGATCTGTTATTTATTGAATATTTATGGTACCTATTTAATAGGAACAGAAAGTAGAATTAAAGTTCTAAATCCTGGGGCACCTAGGTGGCTCAGTGGGTTAAAGCCTCTGCCTTCATCTTGGATCATGAGCATAGAGCCCTGGGATTGAGCCCCACATCAGGCTCTCTGCTCAGTGGGGAGCCTGCTTCCTTCTCTCTCTCTGCCTGCCTCTCTGCCTACTTGTGATCTCTCCCTATCAAATAGATAAATAAATCTTTAAAAAAAAAGTTCTAAATCTTGTGGGTATTCAGTATCAATTAAAATAATATATGCATAAGCATTTTTTAAAAAAGATTTTTTATTTTTAAGTAATCTCTACATGCAGCATGGGGCTCATACTCACAAGCCCAAGATCAAGAGTTGTATGCTCTTCCGACTAACTCAGCCAGGCACCCCATGAAAGCATTTTGAAAACTCTTTTGTATTAGGTTGTTTCTGATTACAAGCAACAAAGACCTGACTGAAACTCACCTTTAAAATAAGGGTACTTGTTGGGGCGCCTGGGTGGCTCAGTGGGTTAAAGCCTCTGCCTTTGGCTCAGGTCATGATTCCAGGGTCCTAGGATTGAGCCCCACATCGGGCTCTGTGCTCAGCAGGGAGCCTGCTTTCTCCTCTCTCTGTCTGCCTCTCTGCCTGCTCGTGTCTGTCAAATAAATACATTTATTAGCAAAGTCTTTGCTAAAGAACATCAATATTCTTCCCACTGGATTCCCAAGATCTTTTAAAAATCTTTTTAGAAAATTAAAAAATAAATAAAGTAGGGGTACTTGTTACATCACATAACAAAAAATGCAGCAGTGTGGTAGAGATTAGGCTCTGCTCTGTTGAAGTAGGCTCCAGGTTTCTGCCTTCTCTCAGGCATCAGCTTTGTCCTTATGCTGGCTGGTGCATATTGACAGTAGCAGCTCCCGATCTTACCTCTGCACATGGCATCATCTATAGCAGCATTACCCAATAGAACTTCTTGTGGTGATGGAAATGTTCTCTATTTGTGCTGTCCAGTAGTGGTAGCCATTAGTCATATGTAGCTGTTGAGCACTTGAAATAGAAATAGTGCCATTGAGAAACTGTATTTTTAACTTGTCTACCATATTGTTAAGCACCAATATAAAGCATCAGAGATCTGTTGTGTCCTAAAGTTTTCACCAAATGTCCTGAAATTAACTCTATTATGCTGGCTTGGATAACATGCTTCCACACTCCTCCCTGCAGTACACTAATCATGGTAGCGAGGAGAAAATGGAAAGTGCTGATTGGCTTATTCTTGCTAGATACTCCACCTCTGAGAGGTACTATGAAGCTACATTGATCCAGAAAGTTTCTATTTGCATAGGTGGGGATAGACCTGTAGCTCAGTGGAACAGGGCACAGAGCTCAGAAACAGACCCATACATTCATGGTCAGTGGACGTTTGACAAAAGTGCTAAGGTTAATCAATGAGAAAAGGAAAGTCTTTTCAATAAATGGTGCTAGAAAAGCTGGATATACATAAAGAAAAAATAAACCTTAATATTACTACACATCATACACACGTCTGTGGAGTAAAGAGTTTGTATGGGTGAATAATAAAGGTGAGGAACAGACAGACTGGGTGTAGCTGATACAGTGCCTTGACTATCAGGCTGTGGTGTTTGACCTTTGTCTTACAGGCAGTGGGCAGCCTTTAGAGGTGTTTAAAAGTTTAGGTAGTCAAATAATTGTTACAAGAATACTAATCTGGCAGCAGATTACCAGCATTTTAAACATGTTTATAGCTTTTAAAAATAGACTACAGATCTCATCTTTTAATTATGATAGTCTTTGGTAATGTTGAGATTTTATGAAGAAGAATGCTGTTCCACTTAGTTTGAATGAGGAATGGTGATTAAAATGGTGGTTTAGACTGTGTCCTAAAGATTATGGAATATTGACATGTCATGCTTTTTCTTAATTGATCTATAAAAAAATTGAAGAGAGCATCATTTGTAGAAAAGGAAATGTTTAGAATTTACCCATAATGTGAATGTGATCAAGTATAAGTATAAATAAGCTTTGTAATGTGATCTCCCTTAATGTAACAATTTACAGTATTTTTATTTAAAGTCATTATTTATTATGAAAAGTGACCAAAGTTACTGTAAAAGGGAGTTTATTATGAGAAGGTTTGGAAAACCCTGATCTAGTTCTGTACTTTATTTAAATGATAAGAAAGCAGGAGTCCAAACAAAGCCAAGGACTGGTCCAAGATCTTACGAGTTTGCAGTGACAAAACCAAGACTTAAATAATGTTTTCTTGAAGACCCTGGGTCTATCTCAGAAAGTCTTTGCTAAAGAACATCAATATTCTTCCCACTGGATTCCCCAAAATCAGCACACAGCTTAATAATAACCTGTACGGTTGAACTAAAAGCATTGTTGCTTCCTTCAGTTAATTTATACTCTTAAAACTTTATCAGGGACGCCTGGGTGGCTCAGTTGGTTGGGTGTCCAACTTGATTTTAAGTCAGGTTCACGGTCTCATGGTGACAGGATCAAGCCCCACGTTAGGCCCTGCACAGTGTGGAATCTTGCTTGAGATTCTCTGCTCCCCTGCCCCATACACACACTGTCTCTCTGTCTCAAATAAATCTTTAAATTAAAAAACAAAAAACAAACATCAGACGTTACCCAAAAGTGTTAAGGACAAAAAGCAATGAAGTATGTTTAAATGGAAATAAAGTTCAAGAATGAAAGAATGTGATTCTCTTCACACTGTAATACTGGAAATACTGCCTTGATTGCTGTATTGCCCCCATCTTCCACATTGACTCCCACGATATATTATTTCCAACCTTTAGAAAAGTAAACAGAAAAACATACAAGTGCTTCTGCTGTAATGCATTCCTGAAAAATCTCATAAACTCCAAAACCTGTGCAACGTTGTGTTTTGATCAACACAAACTAAAAAATAATTAGTAATTGAAAAGAGAATTTGAACTGCTCAGTGAGACAGCTTAGTATGTAGTTAGTGGCTACCACAGTAGGTGTTATAAATGCACAGAATTGATTACTTGAGTAGAAGTGTTGGCAACATTTAATTAGAATGGAGATAGTGGGTCTTAGGACAGTGCAGATGACTGTGTAGCAATGAGCAATGGAAGGTGGGGGGGGGCTTGCCATTAAAGTGAGCATGGGAAATATTACAACCTTCATCAAGGCTGGGAATAGTCCTCTGAAGCCCTCGTTTTCAATTTCTTTTTTTCTTTTTTTAAAAAGCTCTGGCTCTCAGGAGGCCTTTCTCCTTTCCTGCTAAAGGTTGCCACTTTCCTGGCTCCCCTTTCCTAGGAAAAATCCCCAGTGAACCAGAGTGACTTCTTTATACTGACACCATTCCCTATTTGTCAGTTTCATGGCACCTAATTTATATTCCAAAACACATTATAGTAGAGCAGACTGTATTGTTTAATCATAGAAAGAGTTTTGCTTTTTTTTTTTTTAAAGCAAATTTATCAGCTAATATTCATCTGAATAAGCGGCTGCTGTGTAAAAGATTATTCTGGGTGTGGGGGGAGTTGTATTATTACTGGTTTCTTTTAAGGTACAAAAAATAGCTGTTTTCATAGATTCTATTGGCTTTTGTTTCCTATAGTTCTGTTCAGTGCTAATCTTAATATACCTGGGTATAAGACTCAATAGGTGTGAATTCCAGTGTGATTATTCGTAATAATGGTAAAGATTTCTAGTGTTTTCTGCAACCTGCATAAAGTGCTTTCACACTACCTGATATCTTTATAAATTATTGCCCCCAAATCCTTCACTGTCATGTGAAGTTGAATGATTGAATGTTCAGCAAGGCAACGTAGTTTAGCTAGTGGCTACCACAACGTAGACACATTTGAGATTAACTTTTTCTCTTTTTATTGAGATATAATTTTCAGACCATAGAATTCACCATTTAAAATTATAGTTTTTAATGTATTCAAAAGTTTGTGCAACTGTGCACGCTAATTCCAGAACATTTTCATCAACTGTTCACAGTCATTTCCCAGCTCCCCTTACCTCCTCATCCTGGCAAACACTAACCTTTTTTGTGTGTCTATGAATTTGCCTATTCTGGATATTTCATCTAAATGTTCTGTCTTGTGTCTAGCTTCTTCCATTCAGCATAATACTTCCAAGGTTCATTTATATTGTAGTATGTACCAATATATCATTCCATGGTTAAATGATATTCCATTGTATGGATAAACCATATTTTATTTATCCAGTCATTCATTGATGGACATTGGGTTATTTCTACTGTTTTATTGCTACAAAAATGTGGCTCTGAATTTGTGTACAAGTTCTTGTACGGACATGTTTTCATTTTTCTTAGGTATCTACCTAAGAGTGGCATTGGCCAGTTTGTATGATAGCTCTGTGTTGAACTTTTTGAGGAACTTGACAGTGGAATTCTGTAGAAAATATGGGACTCCTTTCCACAATTCAAGGAAAAGCAGAAACATCATCAAAAAACTTTGTAGATTTCATTAGAAAATATTTGGTCAATTTTTTTCTAAAACGTTGTTGTTGTTGTTTTTTATTTCTGTAATGTTGGATCAGGTTATCTGGACCAACCCTTCTGCTGAAGACAACTAAAAATACTAGAAAAATTGTACAAAAACTTCCTTATAGTATCAAAGAGCTGTTAAGGAACATGCCAGACCAAAATCTAAGAAAAGGTAAGATCCTAAGAGGTAAAGAAGTATTTAAAATTCTGGCTACCCTGAGTCATTTGCCCACCAGGATAAAACAGTTGAAAACTGAGCTTCAGGTTTTGTTGGATCCAGAAGCAAAGAACAACTCATTACATGTAGGTTTCCAAGTCTAATAGATCGCCTCCCATATCAAACTGGGACCTCAGGAAGAACAAAAAGTCCACAGTCTTTTCTCACTTGAAAAAATTGCAAGGGGAGATCTGTTGTCCTGAACAGATGGGGGAAGAGGAGAATAAGAAAAGTAAGAAAGAGAACCTGTCTCTGTGGGTTGTAAAACAAGTACCAGCATTGTGTGGGACTACTCATTGTCCAAAATCATTTAACACAGGAAGCCCGGGAAAACTTTTGCCTCAGGTATCTGGAAGAAGCAAATTGATATACTTTTTGAAGAAAGGCACTTTATTCAAAGCATCAAAAATCTCTTTCAAATAACCTTTCAAAACCATAGAGCATACCTCATACAAAGATGACTGACCATAAAAGAAAATAAGACACCATAAGCAAAATGCAGAAGAAATAGCAGAAACTAACATCTAAATACTTCAGATACTCATTATTATACATAGATTATAAACAGTTTCACTCTGTTTTAATAAACAAGCTTGAAAATATCTGCAAGAAACAGGAAAATCTGAAAGAAGTAATATAGCAAAATTGAATGAAATACTTAGAGCAATGAAAATTCACAAGAATTTGTGAACTGAAACAGGTTATCTGGAGGCTCACCACAAAGAGATGAAAAGGTAGAAAATATAAGATGTTGAGGAAAAGGAAAATTGGTTGGAAATTCTAGCCTGAATTTTTGTTGGCTTTCTAGAAGGAGGGGAAGAGAGGATGAATATGATGGGGGCAGATGCGATATTTGAAGAGATAATGACAATTTTCCAGGATTGGTTTAAGGAGTTCAACAAATCCCTTGCAGAATAAAAGAAAAAAGAATATATATATATATATGGAGTAAAACTACAGAAAACAAAGACAAAGAGAAAAACATACAGAGCAGTTTATCTTCAAAGGAGTAGTGACTCTAAATAGCCGCAAATGAAAATCTCTAGTCAATGAAATGATATCCTGAATGTGTTGAGAAGACGGAACTTGTAATCCAATTTAGAATTCTATATTCAGAGAAAATGTCTTAAAGAATGAAGGCAGGACACCTGACTTACATGCCCAGGAAACCCCATTGCTTCCTTTCTTCTGGCTGGCAGCAGGGAGGCCACACTATAGCTGGAGGTACTGTAAAAGACATGAACTAGCAGGAATTCATCAGCGCTTTGGCAGTCTTTGCTGAAAAAATTTGGGGAGCTGAAAGCCCCTGCATGGGTAGACACTATAGCAGAAAGAGCTTGCTTGCTCCCTGTGATGAGAATTGTTTTGTTTGTTTGTTTGTTTGTTTGTTTGTTTGTTTTTTAAAGATTTTATTTATTTGTCACAGAGAGCACAAGCAGAGGAAACAGCAGACAGAGGGAAAAGCAGACTCCCCACTGAGCAAGGACTCCCTCCCAGGACCCTTGGATCATGACCCAGGCCGAAGGTAGCAGCTTAACCGACCGAACCACCCAGAAGTCCCTGATGAGAACTGGTTCTACACATGGGCTGCTTCCACAGCACGGCACCTGTTTCTCTAGGGTGGTGCTGGGGTCAGCTCCATAACCAATATCTACGGGGGACACCAGAGAAATGGGTTCATGCCCAGCCACTTCAGCAGAGGTTCTAGGAGCATGGCCCACAAGTCCTCCAAAACTTAGGAGCTGAAAACTATGAAGAAGGACCAAGAGGGAACCTGCACACTGACACATCAGGGACAGAGAAATCTGGAAAGAATCACCAGACAGGTATCAAGTGCCACCAGAAGTATTAGAACAAATGCTGGGTTAATAAATTGGCTCATTCATTTAAAAAAAAAAAAAAAGCAAAAAAACTGTGTATCAGTTTTGCAACTAAACCATGTCAGGCTTTTGAAGAAGGGGTCCAAAACCCAAGTCAGACTGTCTTGGTAAGAAAGCAGTCTTCATGGGAAGATCAAATGATCTTCAGAAGCTTCCAGTAGACAGTGACCCGTGTCTCTGTTTCATCAGTGAACATTAGAACCTAGTAGGTACTCTCAGTAAGTTTTGTTGGAAAAAAAGAAGGCAAATTAAATTATTTGTACAATTAAAACACACACACACACACTAAGAAGGGATGGTGAAAACCAATAGCCAAGGCTTTTGAAGATACACTTTCCTGACTTCATGGTGCACTGAGAACCAAGTTTATCAAAATATTTATGTGTGAAGATTTGCAACAGAATTACATTATCCTCTGTTGATAGGCTGATGCCCAATATCTGGGTTTCTGTGAGTTAAGGGCCCCCTCAAACTGTTGGTATTGCTCAGGGTTAAGGGAAGAAGTATCATTGTCATTTATTGGGATCTTTACACTCAATCCTAGGAGTATCATAGAACTTTTAAAATTTAAAGAAGCCATATTTTGAACATGACACACTTCTTACTGAGGAAGATAGGAATAAGATTATGGAGGACCTGGAGAAGGAGCCAGAAGGCATTGCCTATAGCTATATGCAAAAGGAATGTGCTGTCTTCCCAAGGTTGAAGTGTTTCCTGATCCCAAGCCTCTCTGTGTTCTCCCTTTCATTTATCAGCTTATTAATGCAGTCTGTTGAACCAGCTGAACTAGTACAGTGTGGTGGAAAAAGCACTGAATTGGACATCAGAAGATTTAGATTCTAGTCCTAGTTCTGCTATTTAAGAGCTGTGTGATGTGGTAGGGTTGAAGGCAGAGTACTTGGGTCTCTCCTAAGCTTCATATTCTCCTTTGTAAAGATAGGAGGTTAACCTAGGTTGCAATGGTACCATTTAATTTGTTTTTCATCAGCTATCTTAGTATACTTTTTTTGTGTATGTAAAATCTCAGGATCCTGTTGTGCCTCAAATATTTTGACTCAGTGGACAAATTTTCAGAAAAATAAAACTTAACAAAATGGAATCATGAAACTATAGACAACCTGAATAGTCTTAATTGTGAAGTTTACCACAGAAGATCTCCAAGTCCAGATGGCTTCATAAGCAAGGACTAACAGATTTTTTAAGGAAGAAATAATGCCAGTATTTCTAAACTCTTTCAGAGAACAGAAGAAGAAGAAACACTCTTTTCTCCATTATATGCGCTAGCCCAACTTTGATAGCAAAACCAGCAAGCAGAGTTCGAAGAAGAAAAATCAGAAGTCAGCCCCACTGAACATAAATGCAGAACTCCTAAACAAAATATTAGTCCACTCCTTTGAGCTCACATCTTTTTTAGTGGAGACACTTAACTTGTTTTCACTTTGATCCATTTTCTGTACTCCTTGGGCATGCATATAGACTCTATCAGCCTCTCTTTGGGAGTAGCCATGTGACTAAATTGGCCAATGGAATTTGAGTAGAAGTGACACATGCTGGTTCCAGGGCTGATCTGTCAAATACCTCCCACATGATCTTCATACTGTCTCTTCCCTCTTTGCCTGCCAGGTGCAGAGAATCCAGATGGGCACTCTTGAGGTCTTATGTGTGGAAGCACAAGATAAATGAATCTGGGCTCTGAATAATCTCATGCAAGCCTCTGAGATAAGAAACATCCTCATATGGCTTTTTATAAATAGGAAACTTCATTGTGTTAGACCACTGAGAGTGTTTTGTTCATTAAAGCATCTCACGTTACTTATGCTAACTAAAACAGAAATTAAATCCAGCAGTATATAAAAGGGACAGTGTATTATGACTACATTGGATTGCTCACAGGAATGTAGGGTTGATTTAACAGAGTTATCCCATCATTGTGGAATGGAACTCTCAATAGGTATATATCTCTGCCACCAAAAAACCAACCAACCAAATAAATAAATAAATAAATAAATAAAATAATAATAATCTTTATAGAGTCAAGGAAATGCCAGTCAAAAGAATTCAACAACTGATTCTGAAATAAAGGAAAAATGAGGGGGAAAAGAAGACATCCTGAAGAATAACAGTGTGAGAGGGTTTGCTCTACAATATATTGTGACTAATTTTAAAGCTGTAGTAATGAAGATACTATGACAATGCACAAATACTGATTTCCAAACATAGCAGTGAAGTAATAGCTTAGAAACTGAACCATGTGTGCATAAATGGGGGTATCTATAATCATAGGGGAAAGAAAAAAATTCTTTAATAGTGTTGGGACAATTAGATACATAGGAAACTATGAAGGGAGTCTACCTCATATCTTACATAAAATCTATCTCCAGGAAGATTATAGACTTAAATGCAGAAGGCAAAATTGAAAGCTTTTAGAAGATATAGGAGATTATTTTTATGATTTTGAGGTAGGGAAGGATTTATTGAAGACATAAAAAGTATAAAGGAAAAATTGGTAAATTTGACTTTGTTTTTAATCTGAAGGCAGTTTTTTTTTTCAAACCACAGAATGGAAAAAGATTTTTTATAATGCATAAAATTAGTAAAGGACTTATGTTGATTTCAAATTATAAAAATGACAATAAATAAGAAAAAGATGAACAACCCAATTGAAAATTTGGAAAGTACTTGACCAGACACTTAGAAAAAAAAATTCAGAGAGCCAATAGGTATGAAATGTGCTTCAGTTCCTTAGTAATCAGGGAAATGCAAATCAACTTCTCATTTCAGGTAGAAATGTACTTTGATACAATTATACAATTGTACAACTATACAATTATAGTTGACCCTTGAACAGCTCCACAGTTGGGAAAACAGCACCCTGTGCAGTTGAAAATCCATGTTTGACTTTTGACTCCCCCTAAACTTAGCTGCTTACCAGAAGCCTTACCAGTAACATAGTCAGTTAACACACATTTTTCAAGTTATATGTGTTACATACTGTATCCTGACAGTAAAGTCAGCTGGAGAAGAGAAGATGTTATTAAGAAAACTCGAAGGAAGAAAAAATACATTTACTGTATTATACTGTATTTATTAGGAAAGAGATTTGGGTAGGTCTGCACAGTTTAAACCTGTGTTGTTCAAAGAAAAAAGTACTTTAAAAAATGTTTTGACATTATCTAGTATAAGAAAGATAAGAGCCACATATTTTATGAACTTAGCAGTTCCTTTCCCAAGAATATACTCTAGAGAAGTGTGTGTAGATATGGGGTAGATTATGTTTACAAAAATGTTCATAGCACCATTTTCATTTCAATAATGGCCAAAAACTGAAGCAACTCCAATATCTGCAGTAGAATGAATAAAGTTTTTCCCCTATACAATGAGTTACAATATTCAGTGAAAATGAACAAACTAGATCGGTATGCAACCCTGAATCTAATAAACATAATGTATAATAAAAGAGGCGAGACAGAAGAATGCATCGCATATACTTCATTCACATAATATTAAAAAGTAAGCCGAAGGATATAGTTACAGGTACGCATACATGTGGTAAACCAGAAAGCTTCATCATCACAGAGGTTGGGTGGTCTTTCCTGGAGAGGGCAGAGAGGAGAGGTGTGTGATTGAGGGAGATATATAGGTTCCAGTTCTAGTCTGTGTTTTGATTTGGTTTGATTACTAGTAGTCATTTTATAATTGTTGAATTTAATAAATTTTGATGGCCTTTCTTTGTGAATTTTTCAGTTTTAAAAAATGTTTTTATGCATTTTCAGAGTGTTTAGGAAGAATATAAAATGTCTTTAATTAACAACAGTTATTAAAAATGAGGAAAAAGAGAACTTTGCCTATTTAAAATAGCCCTATTTGGTTTGAGTTTCTTGAAACTTAAGATATGTTATTCCTTTATTTTACAAGTAGTCATATCTTGTGCTAGATCTGATTATCCATTCATCCAGTATTTATGGAGCATTTACTGCTCAGGTGCTTGACAGAAATGAGATTCAGGATGGGTGGTGTTATTATAGATTGATTAATTAGCTCCTTGTGCATTTAAAAAATCATGCATATATACCTATTGAGTATTTTAGTTCCATAGTTTTGCTTCTGAGTACTGTGATTCTATTAGCTTGTAATGGAATTTGGCAGTAGCAGAATTGAGCATACATTAAAGAACATTTCAGTTCTTTGTAGACAGTTGTTAAACACAGTCTTGTCAGGTGTGGGCTCTGGTAAACACTCAGAGAGTATAGACTCCTGAGTTGAAAACTTTGTAGCATAACAAAAATTGCAGAAAATGCCAGCCCCCTGTGATTATTTTTAATTTTTTATTTTTTTTATAAACATATATTTTTATCCCCAGGGGTACAGGTCTGTGAATCACCAGGTTTACACACTTCACAGCACTCACCAAAGCACACACCCTCCCCAATGTCCATAATCCCACCACCTTCCCCCAAACCCCCTCCCCCCAGCATCCCTCAGTTTATTTTGTGAGATTAAGACTCACTTATGGTTTGTCTCCCTCCCAATCCCATCTTGTTTCATTGATTCTTCTTCTACCCACTTAAGCCCCCATATTTCATCACCACTTCCTCATATCAGGGGGATCATATGATAGTTGTCTTTCTATGCTTGACTTATTTCGCTAAACATGATACGCTCTAGTTCCATCCATGTTGTCGCAATTGGCAAGATTTCATTTCTTTTGATGGCTGCATAGTATTCCATGGTGTATATATACCACATCTTCTTGATCCATTCATCTGTTGATGGACATCTAGGTTCTTTCCATAGTTTGGCTATTGTGAACATTGCTGCTATAAACATTTGGGTGCACGTGCACCTTTGGATCAGTACGTTTGTATCTTTAGGGTAAATACCCAGTAGTGCAATTGATGGGTCATAGGGCAGTTTTATTTTCAACATTTTGAGGAACCTCCATGCTGTTTTCCAGAGTGGCTGCACCAGCTTGCATTCCCACCAACAGTGAAGGAGGGTTCCCCTTTCTCCGCATCCTCACCAGCATCTGTCATTTCCTGACTTGTTGATTTTAGCCATTCTGACTGGTGTGAGGTGATATCTCATTGTGGTTTTGATTTGTATTTCCCTGATGCCGAGTGATATGGAGCACTTTTTCATGTGTCTGTTGGCCATCTGGATGTCTTCTTTACAGAA
This sequence comes from Mustela nivalis, assembly GCF_964662115.1. Lineage (NCBI taxonomy): Eukaryota > Metazoa > Chordata > Mammalia > Carnivora > Mustelidae > Mustela > Mustela nivalis. The sequence continues at coordinate 140,286,172 of NC_139025.1, forward strand.
ATGTCTGCTCATGTCCTCTGCCCATTTCTTGATTGGATTATTTGTTCTTTGGGTGTTGAGTTTGCTAAGTTCTTTATAGATTCTGGACACTAGTCCTTTATCTGATATGTCTTCTGCAAATACCTTCTTCCATTCTGTCAGTTGTCTTTTGATTTTTTTAACTGTTTCCTTTGCTGTGCAAAAGCTTTTGATCTTGATGAAATCCCAATAGTTCATTTTTGCCCTTGCTTCCCTTGCCTTTGGCGATGTTCCTAGGAAGATGTTGTTGCGGCTGAGGTCGAAGAGTTTGCTGCCTGTGTTCTCCTCAAGGATTTTGATGGATTCCTTTTGCATATTGAGGTCCTTCATCCATTTTGAGTCTATTTTCGTGTGTGGTGTAAGGAAATGGTCCAATTTCATTTTTCTGCATGTGGCTGTCCAATTTTCCCAGCACCATTTATTGAAGAGGCTGTCTTTTTTCCATTGGACATTCTTTCCTGCTTTGTTGAAGATTATTTGACCATAGAGTTGAGGGTCTATTTCTGGGCTCTCTATTCTGTTCCATTGATCTATGTGTCTGTTTTTGTGCCAGTACCATGCTGTCTTGATGATGACAGCTTTGTAATAGAGCTTGAAGACTGGGATTGCGATGCCACCAACATTGGCTTTCTTTTTCAATATCCCTTTGGCTATTCAAGGTCTTTTCTGGTTCCATATAAATTTTAGCATTATTTGTTCCATTTCTTTGAAAAAGATGGATGGTACTTTGATAGGAATTGCATTAAATGTGTAGATTGCTTTAGGTAGCATAGACATTTTCACAATATTTATTCTTCCAATCCAGGAGCATGTGTCTTCCTCAATTACTTTCATGAGTACTTTATAGTTTTCTGAGTATAGATTCTGTGCCTCTTTGGTTAGGTTTATTCCTAGGTATCTTATGGTTTTGGGTGCAATTGTAAATGGGATTGACTCCTTAATTTCTCTTTCTTCTGTCTTGTAGTTGGTGTAGAGAAATGCAACTGATTTCTGTGCATTGATTTTATATCCTGACACTTTACTGAATTCCTGTACAAGTTCTAGCAGTTTTGGAGTGGAGTCTTTTGGGTTTTCCACATATAGTTTCATATCATCTGCAAAGAGTGATAATTTGACTACTTTTTTGCCGATTTGGATGCCTTTAACTTCCTTTTGTTGTCTGATTGCTGAGGCTAGGACCTCTAGTACTATGTTGAATAGCAGTGGTGATAATGGACATCCCTGCCGTGTTCCTGACCTTAGCGGAAAAGCTTTCAGTTTTTCTCCATTGAGAATGATATTTGCGGTGGGTTTTTCATAGATGGCTTTGATGATATTGAGGTATGTGCTCTCTATCCCTACACTTTGAAGAGTTTTGATCAGGAAGGGATGCTGTACTTTGTCAAATGCTTTTTCAGCATCTATTGAGAGTATAATATGGTTCTTGTTCTTTCTTTTATTGATGTGTTGTATCACATTGACTGATTTGCGGATGTTAAACCAACCTTGTAGCCCTGGAATAAATCCCACTTGGTCGTGGTGAATAATCCTTTTAATGTACTGTTGAATCCTATTGGCTAGTATTTTGGTGAGAATTTTCGCATCTGTGTTCATCAAGGATATTGGTCTATAGCTCTCCCTTTTTATAGGATCCTTGTCTGGTTTTGGGATCAAGGTGATGCTGGCCTCATAAAATGAGTTTGGAAGTTTTCCTTCCATTTCTATTTTTTGGAACAGTGTCAGGAGAATAGGAATTAATTCTTCTTTAAATGTTTGGTAGAATTCCCCTGGGAAGCCGTCTGGCCCTGGGCTTTTGTTTGTTTGGAGATTTTTAATGACTGTTTCAATCTCCTTACTGGTTATGGGTCTGTTCAGGCTTTCTATTTCTTCCTGATTCAGTTGTGGTAGTTTATATGTTTCTAGGAATGCATCCATTTCTTTCAGATTGTCAAATTTGTTGGCGTAGAGTTGCTCATAGTATGTTCTTATAATAGTTTGTATTTCTTTGGTGTTAGTTGTGATCTCTCCTCTTTCATTCATGATTTTATTTATTTGGGTCCTTTCTCCTTTCTTTTTGATAAGTCGGGCCAGGGGTTTATCAATTTTATTAATTCTTTCAAAGAACCAGCTCCTAGTTTCGTTGATTTGTCCTATTGTTTTTTTGGTTTCTATTTCATTGATTTCTGCTCTGATCTTTATGATTTCTCTTCTCCTGCTGGGCTTAGGGTTTCTTTCTTGTTCTTTCTCCAGCTCCTTTAGGTGTAGGGTGAGGTTGTGTATTTGAGACCTTTCTTGTTTCTTGAGAAAGGCTTGTACCACTATATATTTTCCTCTCAGGACTGCCTTTGTTGTTTCCCACAGATTTTGAACCGTTGTATTTTCATTATCATTTGTTTCCATGATTTTTTTTCAATTATTCTTTAATTTCCCGGTTGACCCATTCATTCTTTAGAAGGATGCTGTTTAGTCTCCATGTATTTGGGTTCTTTCCAAACTTCCTTTTGTGGTTGAGTTCTAGCTTTAGAGTATTGTGGTCTGAAAATATGCAGGGAATGATCCCAATCTTTTGATACATGTTGAGTCCTGATTTAGGACCGAGGATGTGATCTATTCTGGAGAATGTTCCATGTGCACTAGAGAAGAATGTGTATTCTGTTGTTTTGCGATGAAATGTTCTGAATATATCTGTGATGTCCATCTGGTCCAGTGTGTCATTTAAGGCCTTTATTTCCTTGCTGATCTTTGCTTGGATGATCTGTCCATTTCAGTGAGGGGAGTGTTAAAGTCCCCTACTATTATTGTATTAGTGTTGATGTGTTTCATTAATTTTGTTATTAATTGGTTTATATAGTTGGCTGCTCCCACGTTGGGGGCATAGATATTTAAAATTGTTAAATCTTCTTGTTGGACAGACCCTTTGAGTATTATATAGTGTCCTTCCTCATCTCTTATTATAGTCTTTGGCTTAAAATCTAATTGATCTGATATAAGGATTGTCACTCCTGCTTTCTTCTGATGCCCATTACCATTGTAAATTCTTTTCCACCCCCTCACTTTAAATCTGGAGGTGTCTTCGGGCTTAAAATGAGTTTCTTGGAGGCAACATATAGATGGGTTTTGTTTTTTTTATCCATTCTGATAGCCTGTGTCTTTTGACAGGGGCATTTAACCCATTAGCATTCAGGGTAACTATTGAGAGATATGAATTTAGTGCCATTGTATTGCCTGTAAGGTGACTGTTACAGTATATGGTCTCTGTTCCTTTCTGATCTACCACTTGTAGGCTCTCTCTTTGCTTAGAGGACCCCTTTCAATATTTCCTGTAAAGCTGGTTTGGTGTTTGCAAATTCTTTCAGTTTTTGTTTGTCCTGGAAGCTTTTAATCTCTTCTTCTATTTTCAATGATAGCCTAGCTGAATATAGTATTCTTGGCTGCATGTTTTTCTCCTTTAGTGCTCTGAAAATATCATGCCAGCTCTTTCTGGCCTGCCAGGTCTCTGTGGATAAGTCAGCTGCCAATCTAATACTTTTACTATTGAATGTTACAGACTTCTTTTCCCAGGCTGCTTTCAGGATTTTCTCTTTGTCACTGACACTTGTAAATTTTACTATTAGGTGACGGGGTGTGGGCCTATTCTTATTGACTTTAAGTAGTGTTCTCTCAACCTCCTGAAGTTTTGATGCTCGTTCCCTTTGCCATATTGGGGAAATTCTTCCCAATAATTCTCTCCAGTATACCTTCTGCTCCCCTCTCTCTTTCTTCTTCTTCTGAAATTCCAATTATTCTAATGTTGTTTCGTCTTATGGTGTCACTTATCTCTCGAATTCTCCCCTCGTGGTCCAGTAGCTGTTTGTCCCTCTTTTGCTCAGCTTCTTTATTCTCTGTCATTTGGTCTTCTATATCACTAATTCTTTCTTCTGCCTCATTTATCCTAGCAGTGAGAGCCTCCGTTTTTTATTGCACCTCATTAATAGCTTTTTTGATTTCAACTTGGTTAGATTTTAGTTCTTTTATTTCTCCAGAAAGGGCTTTTATATCTCTGGAGAGGGTTTCTCTAATATCTTCCATTCCTTTTTCGAGCCCAGCTAGAACCTTGAGAATTGTCCTTCTGAACTCTAGATCTGACATATTACCAATGTCTGTATTGATTAGGTCCCTAGCCTTCGGTACTGCCTCTTGGCTCTTTTTTTTGTGGTGAATTTTTCTGCCTTGTCATTTTGTCCAGATAAGAGTATATGAAGGAGCAAGTAAAATACTAAAAGGGTGGCAACAACCCCAGGAAAATATGCTTAAACCAAATCAGAAGAGATCCTAAATCGTGAAGGGGGAGAAAGGGGATAAAAAGAGGTTCAAAAAGGAAGAAAGAAAAAACAAGAAAAAAATTTTAGAAAAGAAAACAAATAAAGAAAAATATAAAAAAGAAAAAATATATATATTAGATAAACTAGTTTAAAAACGTTAAAAAAAGGGTAAAAGGTAAAAAAAAATTTTACCAGAAGGCGAGAAAAAAAAAATTAAATTAACTGGGAGATTAAAAAAAATCACAGGGATAATGCCATGAGTTCCGTGCTTTGCTTTCTCCTCCTCTGGAATTCTGCTACTCTCTTTGGTATTGTAAACCGCACTCCTTGGTAGGTGAACTTGGTCTTGGCTGGATTTCTTGTTCATCTTTTTGGGGAAGGCCCTGGTGTAGTGATTCTCAAGTGTCTTTGCTCCAGGCGGAATTGCACCACCCTTACCAGGGGCCAGGCTGAGTAATCCGCTCGGGTTTGCTTTCAGGAGCTTTTGTTCCCTGGGCGCTTTCCGTAGACTTCCGGAGGACGGGAATACAAATGGCGGCCTCCTGGTCTCCAGCCCAGAGGAGCCGAGAGCCCGGGGCCACACTCCTCAGTGTGCCCTCAGAGAACAGCGCCCAGTTACTCCCATCTGCTTGACCTCCAGCCGTGCTCCGAGCTCACCGTGCCTGTGGCTGGTTCAAGGTAACACCGAGCTGTGACCTTACTGTCCGCTCTGTCTCTGTAGCTGGTTTTCCCGTTCCAATACCCGCAAGCTCTGTGACACTCAGACACCCCAGATCCTTCTGTGACCCTGCGGGACCTGAGGCCATGCTGACCCCACGTGGGCTTCACCCCGGTTTAGCCTCTGGAGTGATGTCCCTCAGTGGAACAGACTTTTAAAAGTCCTTATTTTGCTCCGTTGCTCCACCGCTTTCCGGGAGCTGGCCCCTCCCCCCGGGGTCTATCTTCTCATCGCTTTGGATTCACATCTCCGCCAGTCCTACCTTTCAGAAAGTGGTTGTTTTTCTGTTTCCAGAATTGCTGTTCTTCTTCTCTTCGATCTGCTGATGGATTTGCAGGTGTTTGCAATCTTTAGATAAGCTATCTAGCTGATCTCCTGCTAGCTGAAGTAGTCTCAGCCTGCTACTTCTCCACCATCTTGACTCCTCCCTGGGATTTTTTTTTTAAGATTTTATTTATTTACTTGTCAGAGAGCGAAGGAGCGAGTGAGCACAGGCTGACAGAGTGGCAGGCAGAGGGAGAAGCAGGCTCCCTACTGAGCAAGGAGCCTCGATGTGGGACTCGATCCCAGAACGCTGGGATGATGATCTGAGCCGAAGGCAGCCGCTTAACTGACTGAGCCACCCAGGCGTCCCTCACCCCGCCGGTCGGGATTTTTATCAGTTCTTATTTCAGACTTCCTAGAGTTTAAATATTTAAACTTATTTACAGTGAAAAATATCATGAGTACTAGATTTCTTTATTAAAAAATAAAATATTATGGTAACATGATTTTATGTATATGTATTTATATAATATCTCTATATATACACATGCATATATGTAATTTCCATGGAGAATAAGCGTATCTAAAATTTTAAATACATTGTTTTTTGGGGATAAGAGCATGTAAGCTAAAAAAAAAAAAAGCTGTTTAAAATTGACCACCTTTTGTATACAACCCATTTTGAAATATGTTTGCTTTTTTAAATTTATTGTATAAAAGAAAACTTGGATATACTTAGGGAAAAAAGTAAACAGCATTGTTTTTGTCTTGAGTTTCTTTTCCCTGTCTCCTTTCCACCATTTCCTTATCCTTTCCATCTCCACTGTCACTAGCAGATTTAATAATATAGGCTAGAAAATGAATTATAGGACCTGCCACGCTGTGCTATATACCGAGAATTCTGTATCTGCTTCCTTGAACTTGAGAAATAGGGTCGGTGATGCTTTGTAAGTAGAACAATACAGCACTTTAAGGATCTTTGTTGGTATATGTACCATTATTTGAATCAATTATCTTTGGCTAGAAACAGTGAGCACTGCTCAGGCATCTTACTTCCAGGTTTGGGATCCTTTCTGAGCTCAGAGTAGTGGGGGCACTAGCCAGACTTGTTTTGGGAATTATAGGACTTAGATAAGAGACCACTAATATATGACCTAAAGGATTATGATAGTTTTTTTCATCAAGGTTCTTTGATTCTAAGAACTAGAAATCCATTTAAAGTAACTCAAGCTAAAGAAGAATTTATCATTTTTTTAAAAAAGATTGTATTTATTTGAAAGAGAGAGCACAAGCAGGGAAGAGGGGCCGAAGGAGAGGGCGAAGAAGGCTCCCTGTTGAGCAGAGAGCCTGCTTCAGGGCTCGATCCTAGGACCTGGAGACCATTACCTGAGTCAAAGGCAGATGTTTAATTAACTGCGCCACCCAGATACCCCTAAAGGAGAATTTATTGAGAGAATACAGTCACGTGGCACCCAAGGCAGGAAGGAATACCGGGTGTTCTAAAGGCTTGACACCAGGAGCTCCATCTCAAGGTCTGCATGGTGTGTCATCTCTGCCACCAACCCTGGTTTGCTGGATGACTCTGGCAAAGGCTTTATGTAAAAATAATTGATGTTCTGGGTACTTTTCCAGTTAACCATTTTTATAATCAGAGTATAATTTCCAAATTTAAAAAAAGCTTTATTTATCTTACTGTCTTTTGTCTCAGTGGGAGAAAAGGGTTGGTGAGCTGTGGGACCTCTATCTTAGTACTAATAAGATTTTTTTAAAAAACTGGGTTGGTTCTCTATAGATGGTATGAATTTTTCTACTCTAGAAAAGTATGACTTTTGTTTTTCAGGTTACCAAGTTTGTATTCCAACCTGCTGGGATCAAAATAAGATCCAGAATCAAAACCTTTGTTTGGTAAAGACTATACACACACAGTGTAAGAGATGTTCTCTTGCACTACCAGTTCTATTCTATATTATCCAAAAGCCCACTGGGGCATCTCCCAGCAGCTTTCAGAATATAAAAGTTAAATACATGTATGAATTTAAGAAATTATACCTATGAAATTATATTTTTTCTCATAGTTCAAAAGTAGCCAAATACAACAATTTCTGTGGATCCATCTGATACAAACTAAAATTTTAGATTGCCTTATTATGTATTTTTACAAATTCATAACTTTATGTTTTAGAAGACTTCTAAAGGAACTTGTCATAGCATCCTGATCTCGTTCTTTGCCTTTTTTTTTTATCTTGCAAGTATTAATAAATAAATATTTTATGCTTGTCTACCACCTTGTTTGTCTAGATTCAGAAAAATGTAAAGCAGTCTAGACTTCAGTCTTTGACTTGAAAGTTCACGTATTAGTTGAGGGTACATTAGATAGGTAAATACAAGGTAGTATAAATAAATGAATCTTCTATTGAATAAGTGCTCTTAGAATTTTATTGTAGGGAAGTAGTAGGGGAAAAGTTTCATGGAAGATGGGGTTCAAACAAGGCCACAGGCCATAGTGAGCTATAAAACAGTCCTACAGAAAAGAGGGCAGGGTTTTAAACAAGTGAGCCGGTAAGTAGGAGCTAAGCTGTTGGTGACTTGCAGTTAGGCTAAGGAATTTTGGTTCTGTATTCTGTATCTGTTATTTCCAAAGAGGGATGTAAGATATGTAAAACAGTCTCTTGCGGTTTAGGAAGAAAATATTAGAAATTCTACTCTAAAATGTGCTTATTAATATTAAAAGGATTAATTTATGCATATAAATTGCAAAATGTATGCATATTTGGGGGGCTGTGCATAAAATATGTGTCTGGATAGGGTAGCTAATCTAAGTCTTAGAGACTGCTGCTTTAGATTCTAGAGAAGCATCAAAGATTTAAAACAGGTGTGATAATACAAAGTGGTTTTGAGGAGACCCGAATCTCTAACAAGTTATGGGACAGATTAGAAAAGAGAGTAGAAAAAGTACAAGGGTATATTCTAAGCATCTAGATATAAAGCAGCACAGGCCTGTGTTGAATATGGTGGCAGTGGAAATAACTATAATCTATAAAACTTGGTGTTCCCTGTGAATTGTGGGGGAGAAAACAAAGCATGCACCGCAAGATTGCTTTCTGTGTTGACTGGAGAAGGGTAAGTCTGAAGAGGGGATCTGTTTAATGAGAGGTAGTGAGTTCCATTGAAATAGAGTAGCCAGATATCCAAATGAAAATGTGCAACAGGCAGTTGAGACTATAGGTCTTCCAAATGTTAGGTTAGGTGTGAAAGAAAGCATAATCATTACTCTTACAACTATAGAATGAACAGGCATCAAAGATTTTATTTAACGAATGAGTACACCAGTAAGATGTTACAGCCAGTTCAAAGAACTCAAAATACCATGTAATAGTGGTTAAAGAATGCTGAAGTGAATTTACAAATGCAAGAAAACAGGTCAGTATCCACAAGGTGATAATCAGTGACATCCCACAGGAAACAATTTCTATGAACAGGAGTTATTTGCAGTTATTATTCATTTTCTGCAAGTTAATTAACATCCATCCCTACAGAGTTGTAATATAGCTTTGTCAAAGAACAAAGGTAGATAAACCTGAATGAAAGTTCTAGCCAGGATGTAATTTTCATTGTTTTTTCCATAAATTGATGGAAATGTTTTAAATTTCAGAGCCTTCCTATTGGTAGGGCCTTTAATCAATAGAAGTTTTTAAGTTCCTCTTCATTTAGTTAAAACTCATTTAATTAATACAAAAAAAAAAAACAAAAAAAAAAAAAACGACCCACCTCTTTTAAGTTTAATTTGGGCATTTCCAGCTCAGAAACTGTGGATGTGATACAGGGATCCCTTGTCCCTTGGAAGTTTTGTTTTTTGTTTTTTGTTTTTTTGTTTTAAGATTTTATTTGTTTATTTGAGAGAGCACAAGCAGGGGAAGCCTCAGGTAGAGCGAGAGGGGGAGAAGCAGGCTTTCTGCTGAACAAGGAGCCCAATGCAGGGCTTGACCCAGGACACTGGGATCATGACTTGAGCCGAAGGCAGACGCTTAACCAACTGAGCCACCCAGGTGCCCCTCCCTTGGAAATTCATATATGTAAAACACCACCCAGTCTTCTAGCAGCTCAAATTTCACCTTAGAACTCACTTGCTTCAGATGGAGAGGAACCCTGCCTCAGAAGATTGTGGGTTTGTTGTTGTAGACTGTTGTACTCTTAATACTGTGATAGGAATAGCATTTAATTTATGAATTACCACAAGAATTAAGGATTACTCTTTTATTTCTTGAAGAAGAATACTGAAAGGTTACAAGCCTTCTCTGATCATCTCTCCTTAATTTTTGATACTATAATAAATTAACACAAATCACTAATCAGTTAACCAAATATTTTCAAAAAATTTAGCAGCACATTAGTTTTTTCTTTTAAAAACCAATGCTTAGTACATACTAAATCCTAACAAGAATTACTGGGAAGCTCCCTTGAGTTTACATTTACTGTGAAACATAAGTCAAGGGTAGTTTTATACTACTGTTAAACAGTACTCTTCAAAAGTAAAATCATGACTCTCAAATTGAAAATGAACATGAATCAAAGACTTTAACTCGTGGGCACCTGAGTGCTCAGTCCGTTAAGCATCCAGCTCTTGGTTTGGGTTCACGTCGAGATCGTGGGGGTCCTGCGATCACCCTGCATTGGCCTCTGCATTCAGTGCAGAGACCACTTGAGAATTCTGTCCCTCTGCTCCTCTTTCCCACTCACACACACTCTTTAAAAAAAAAAAAAAGATTTTAACTCATTAGTGACTGAGGAAACTGGAAAAAATTACAAGTGGTTAATAGATAAATCCTAAGATTAGACAAATACACAAGCCCATCAAGAAGGCAAAATAAATTTTCTTCATAGGTGCAAAAAAATAAAAGACCTGACCTCTTCCACAGTAGTGACAGAAGTCAATTGAACCACCATCAGACAGAATTTATTTGCATGTCTACAAACATTAATTTCCATTATTACCAGTTTCAACAAATTAACTTCTATCTCTACAGAGTTGTTAAATAGCTCAAAGGCACAAACCCCATAGAATCGGATGACATGGAAGGATGTGCCCTAAACAATACATAGTTTTCCATAAAGACACTTAGGAGGGTTTTTTTTTTTTTGATCCATTTAAAAAGCTTTCAGAATCTGTCCTTAGATAACTAATACTTAAGGTAAATATTAGCTAAGGACGTTGATTATTTAAAATCTGCATTTTATAATGTATGTTCAAGTATGCAGAAAGTACCTGACCGAATTGGCCCAAAATATAAGAAGAAGTGCCATTAAAATCATAATATTGTTTACATCTATTGTGAGGAGTAGAAATGTTTGTTTTTTAAAGGTGTTTAGCTAACCCTCCAAAAATAAAATTTCTTTTATAGAAACGCACTGATGAAAATTATATGGGCATTCATTTTAGGATTTCATTTAAGTAATCTTTGCAGTTGGAATCATTAGACATGTTTAGAACACTGGTACAAAAGAACACTTAACAGGTTGTATCAAGTTAGCTTAAATTAATAACTTAATTATTTAAGAAAAGCAACTTCAGTCAACTTACATGATACATACCCGTGAAACTTGAAATTATTTTGGCACAATTGAACTTTCCCCATGAGTTTGCCATAATGTCACTGAAAACTGTCAGTTGATGTACAATAGCAAAGTACTTTTTATGAAGTACTATTTACTTCAGAATGGACCATAATAATCATCTGTAATAGCCATAGACTGTGCACCGTGCTAGTACTCTTAAGGAATACACAACAACAGATTCCTCAAAATGGTAGCCTTTCACACTGTTTTCTTCATTAACCAAGTGTTTTTATTGTGGCTGACCTGAAGCACGTGAAAAAATTGAAGCTAGCCTGTTTCTTATATGCCTCACCTAAGCTTGTTAATAGATGACAGCATTCCATGTGTTAGTTCCTGTGACACAGGAGAGACTTTTACTATTAAGCTATGTGGTAATGATAAAGAAGACAGAAAAAGTCTTTTTATGGTAGTTGGGTCCTCACAACAACTCTTCGTGTTCTGGTGATAAGAAGACGCAAGTTGGGTATCCAGTAGAGGTACATGAGCTTGTTATCTCCAGAGCTGATAGAGCCTCTTGAATTCCCTCACAATGACAGGAACCCCATCTGAAGTGAAGGCTTGCAGAGCTGGAGATACCAGAACACTATTCTTTATGAGTGCAAGTAGGGTTAACCCTGTTGTTGTAGAATAAAACTTCTGTGTAATTACTTTAAAAGGCCATATTCTTTTTCTTCAGTAATTTGAAAGGACTTCAAAGAGGCACATAGTTGGTGGTCACCCTAGTCTTAAGATGCATGAATATGATGGGAAAATATCTGGAGATTTCAGGCTAGAATAAGTCAACAAGTTCATGATGAAATCTGTGTAGGCACTTTTGTTTCTAGGGCTGTGTAGGTTATAAGAGTTCATTGTGTTCCAATATTCTGAATGTTAACGTCTTCATTGCTGATAGCAACTTGCAGAGCTTTGGCAAGCAGAACTTGCTACAGTGAGCAGGGGAGAATACATGTCTCCATCCCTTAGTTCTAAATAACTGGACCTTTTATGGATAAGTACACATAAAAGTTCATGTGATTAGTTATATCCATAGAACGTAGAGCCATGGGGCCAGTGTTAGGGAAGTACAGGTAGTGTTTGCTCTATGCTTATGTTTAGTGATTGTGTTACGGTGGGGGTTTCAGAGACTATATGTGGGATTCCTAGTGCATTCTAAGTAATTGAAGAAGTTAACGTATCAGCACTTAGGATTTTTTATGATTCTGTAAGCATGAAAAAAATCAAATTGACTAAAGGATTTTAAAATAATTTGACTTCAGGGAAACTAAGAAAATAATTTTCTATCTTAACCTGTTGTGTGTTTACATTCTTTCAGTGCTTATAAAATAAGCATTCATAATTGTAAATTATATTTTAAATGATATCAAGATTACTATGAATTAATTAAGTGCATCTTAAATCTAATTTAAATAATCATTAAAGAATATATTAGCAAACATAGTACTAATTTATTGATCAAACTTTGTTTCCCAATTAAATAAACTTCATTAGTTTACTTGGAAAATTTTAACTTCCCAAAACTTCACAGTGGTTGATTAGAAAATCAGCCAGCCTCAAAGCTATTTAAAATGTTGAACTCTGTAATTCTACTTTAAAAAAACACCCATTGGGGTTTTTAAAAATTTAGACATTCTGGAAATAAATTAGTATTCCACAGATTGTCAAGCCCTTGGTTGTAAAGCTACTCTTTTAAATATTGAACAAGTCATTTCATGGTGATTTTAGTGAAAAAAATTAAAAATCAGAAAACAAATGGTTCATTATATTTTTACCTCAAAATAAGAAGGAAAAGTGAACATATTGTCTAGGAGATACTCTCATAACACAAAGTTTTCCAGAAAGTCAGTTCAGTGGATTAGGTCAACCCCTGAAGGAGCTCTGTACGAAGAGGTAGCCAAGGGGGTGAAAGATACATGCTGTTTAACATATTATTACAAACTTTAAAAGTAAGTAGAAGGGGGAAAATTTCATTAGTGGGGTGTTTTTTTGTTTTGTTTTATAGAACTTCAAAATAAATTTGTTGCAATCTTACACCAATAGATGTTCAGTGTCACTAATAAAGTCACTAATAATATTTATACTCTACATAGAAAAGAGTCATAGCTGTCATATGTAAATAAGTATTTGAGTTTTTTGCCTTTAAGTTTTGTAGGAAAATGATAGTATTTAAGAACAAATTAGGAATGAGGTTACTGAGATAGGATGCTAATTGTTTCTGGTGGCTAGGATAAACTCAGGTGGAAAGCAGTTTCAGTAGATGAAGTTGCTGAAATGTTCATTTTGTAAAGGCACTATGATAGCTTCTCAGAGCATCATTTTGATACATTTCTGTGTCAGTTTGCACACTCATTGGCCCTATCAGATGTGTTGATCAGGCTGTAATCAGATTCAGATTGTAAATGTCAGAGCCGTGAGTAATTTAGTATTCTCTAGGAAGTTTGGGAAGAAAGAATCCAAATAAATTAACATTCCTTTTTTTCTTAATGTGCACTGGGAGCATTAATTTTGCTTATACCTAAGGTTTACCTTATTTGGAGGATTAGAGTACATTTGTGATCATTTAAAAACCATTTCAGTGGCTCTTGTAATAATTCATTCAGTCTGTGCTCTCTTAATAAATTTTACAAAACTCATGGCAAGTTAGTATCATTTGTGTGTGAATTTTCCAATTGTATTTCAGACTTTAAGAAAGAAAGGCCTGAATGGTTGTGAGAGTCCTGATGCTGACGATTACTTTGAGCACAGTCCACTCTCGGAGGACAGATTCAGCAAACTAAATGAAGATAGTGATTTTATTTTCAAACGAGGCCCTGAAAGTACTTTTACTTTACCTCTACTTTTTATTTGTTGATCCTTTTTGTTAACTTCATTATATAGGCTCTGAACAAGAAGGAACACAGAGGGTGCGACAGCCCAGACCCTGATACTTCCTATGTGCTAACTCCACATACAGAAGAAAAATATAAAAAAAAAAATAATGAGGAATTTGATAATATGATGCGGAATCATAAAATCGCAGTGAGTACTAAAGTATGGTTTCTGCTTTTATCTTGTGCATGAAGATATTGGCTACACATCCTGTTTATTTTTGCAGTGGGTGATGATACCAATAAGTAGAAGGGGAAGAAATTTTGTTAGGGTTTTTTTGTTGTTGTTTGTTTTACAGAACTTCAAAATAAATTTGTTGGAGTCTTATAATAATACATGTTCAGTGTCTTAAACAAGGAAGTGAAGAGAAAGCATCCTAATCTAAGTTCTACTTACTGTCTCCTATACCTTTGGACAGGGCGCATAAATCCCTCTCAGATGCCAATTTTCTCATCAGTAAAGTGAATGAGCTGGCTTACGTAATTTTTAAGGTCCCTTCTAGCTCTTAAATTTCCATGATCGTAAATATAAAGGGTTCATATAAGATTTCCCTTTCCCTCTCATGACTTAAAAAATATTACATGTACATTAGTAGATCTTGAGACTATAAAATATAAAGTGATTAGATTTATTACAAAATTTGATGTTTCAGGATTATTTTTAATTATTTTGTATAGTTGATGTAATAGTAGTAACTTACTCTTTGGTTCTTTGTAAATGTCCGAAAACTATTTGGCAAAATACCTCCAAACTTTTCTTTTCTTTTATTGTAGGTATTGAGGAAGAGAGGCTTGGCTTGATACTAATTTAAGGAAGCAATGTTTTTAAACTGGTTGCAAATCAAATACTTGGTTTAAAATTTTCCTATGCTCATACATCTAACCATCATGAAAACCAGTAGTTTTTTGAGTTATCCTTCTTTGATAGTTCTTCAAAGAGTTCTTACGGGAAGCTCATTGGCAAGAGCTGCTTAAAACAGCTATTTTGGATCTGATTTTCTAAAGCTGCATCTGTAGTGTAGGCTTCAGGGAACAAATTGGTTCTGATTCTGATATTTATCTTATTGTCAGAGTTAATTCTCTTAAAAACTATGCCTTGAAGTATACATCATGGATTATCTCTTCAAAGGAGTCCTTTACTATAAGAAGCTCATGAAAAATAGATTTAAGGAAGTATTTTTGTGCTAATACAGTTATTATTCTTTAAAAACATAAAATAAAATCCCTTCTGACCTCACATGGATGCTGGTGACTTTGTAGTAAATGTTAAACTGCAAAATATTGTGTAAATAAAATTGCTTTACCTTTGAAAAAAATTTTTTTGTCATGTAGCCATTGTTTTATGTCAGTTAATGAATGATAATTTTCTTTCTGAAATAATCTATTGAATAGAGAACATAAATTATATTCTTCCAACTTTGAATTAGCAGTGTTGTCACATTTTGCAATCACTTTTAAAATATGGGGAGAAGAAAGCTTTCTTCTTTCTCTATAATGGAGATTTTATAAAGAGAATTGTTATATTCATGGTTAACAAGTATATTATATATGGTCTACGAAGGAAATACAAGAAGAAATGACAAATACTGTTTTAAGGGGGTGTGGAATACTTAGGAGGGAAGTAAGATAGCATTTATAATTATAACTTAATCTTCATACAATTTAAAGATAGGTTTTCAGCGGTTAATTTTATTGTTTAGATGGTTTCTTTGCATTTCATCACACTCAGATTGCATTGTGTTGTATATATGACTTGAATTTTTTTTTTAAGTTTTGTCCATTAAGAATGTCAGTCAGTTAAACCAGGGCTGATTTATAATGTCCCACATTTGGTGTATTAAATTTATAATTTGTGTACATATTTTCTCCTTTTGTTAAATTTGTAATCTCTCAATAGAAATGTAATGTTACTAAACTGGTTTGGATTATTAAAGTGCAAATTTTATGCTTACTTGGTAACAATATATTTTTAATGTCTAAATCTGACAACACTATGTTAGTATCAGGTTCTGACATCTAATTTTCATTTCTAGGACTGTTTGAAATATATATATATATATACACACACACACTTTATAGTAGTGTATATGTATTCATATATAAAACGGAAATTGAAAAGTTTATGTCAGACATACTCATGTTCAAATGTAATTCTGAAGAAAGCAACTTAAATCTACCAGTTGATTAGTAAGAAACTATCCCTGTCCTCAACTTTTAATAACTGTGGAGTTACCTTATCCAAATTAAAATTCGTAAGTTATTTATTTAATATAGATGAAAATGAAACTAACAGTTTTCTCTTCCTTGTTCTTTATTTACAGCCTGGTTTGCCACCTCAAAACTTCTCAATGTCTGTCACAGTCCCTGTGACCAGCCCTAATGCTTTGTCCTACACTAACCCAGGGAGTTCACTTGTGTCGCCATCTTTGGCCGCCAGCTCAACATTAGCAGATTCAAACATGCTGTCTCCACCTCAAGCCACGCTGCACAGAAATGTATCCCCTGGAGTCCCTCAGAGACCGCCGAGTACCGGCAGTACAGGTGTGTAGTGGTCTCTCTTCTGCTGGTTCTTTAAGAAAAAGAATTGCTGACATAAGCAGTTTCTTATTTCGCTACCTTTAATTTTCTATGATGTGCGAGAGTCACTGCCACATAATTGATTCCATTTTAAGGAATATTTTTGAGGATTTACTGCGGCGCTGTGGCATCCTCTTGGGTACAGTGGACCCATATACAGAATCTGCCATCTATAACTTTCCTTTTCACGGGAAACCATACTTTGACAGGCAGAAAATTTAATTAGGGTATCATGAGCAAAGACTTAAAGTTCGAGTGTGAGTCACTCATGTCAAAAATAAGAGAGTAGATGTACCTGACTGGAGTTAGAGTTCATGAATTCAGCAAAAATCAGCATTTATGACTTTATTCTTTGTAATACAGTGTTTCCTCTTCTTTAAGTCCCAAATTTAATAGTACTGTTAGCACTGACCCCATTCTTAGGAATTTGTACTTTTTGATATTGATACAGGAAAGCATTTGTATCCAGAGCTTGATAGGTGAGCTTTTATATGTATATTTAACTATATCATATGACACAGTTATGCCAGATTCAGTCTAGGGCTAGTTTTTATTTTTGCTTTTTAGGAAAGGAGTGCAGTTTACTTCGTTCAGATAAGGAAAACCAATTCATGTTCATTCTCTGCCCTCTCTGTTCTCTCTCCAAAATTTTTAGGTGGGATGTTGAGCACTTCAGACCTCACAGTGCCAAATGGAGCTGGAAGCAGTCCAGTGGGTGCATGAATTACTCCTGTTTGTCTTTCTAGGCATCTGCCCTATATGAGATAAAGGGAATATTGTCCCTCAAATGAGGCCTTATACCAGATAAGGGAAAAATGGGTATATGACTAGATCAGACATGTCCCTTCATAGACTTAATTTTCTTCTGAGGGGTGTTTTTACTAATACCTAACATTTTTAAATAACATCCCTGCTCTGTTCTTTATACCTTGGCCTTGAGTGCTTCCTCAAGTGCTTTCAGATACTGTTCTTTGCTAAAGATGCAATTGCCTTCATACAGTTTTTACATCAAGCTAGTTTCTTAAAAAGAAGATTTCTGTATCATCTATTCTTGCCAAAAGTTAGATCATTAGCAGATGATACATTTTATAATAGCATGAAATGTTTTTGGAGAGGTTGCAATAACAAAGAAATGGTGGGCCTGCTTCTAGAGCTACAAAGATTATTAAGAAGTTTGTCTTCAAAGCATTGTTTTGGTGGCTACGTGTAGAACATCCACATTTTGTCACAGTTGTAGCCAAATTGGGTTAGTTTTGTTTTGTTTTTTACTTTAGGATCCCAAAGATGACTAGCAAGTTTAAACACATGTTTAAATATGTCTGCCCAACCTCCGAGTGCCGGCAAAGATACACTATGAACTGAACATTACAGAAACATGGCATATATGTCAAAGAGTTGTAAGAATAACTGTATTCCTTTGGATTATCATCACATTAAGTGGTCTTGGTCTCTTAATCTGTGATAAACATAGTTGTCATCATTGTATCATCATTGTATCTGGAAAAAAAAAATTTCCTCCCTGATTTAGATATTGTGTGTTCCTGGAGACTTCTGAACACAGACACTTCTAAGAAAAATTTACACTTGTATGTATTCAGCCCATTCATTCTATTAAAATGTAAGGAGCTTCTGCCTCAAGAGATTTGCAGAGATAATTGAATAAGTTAATTTAAGGTGATGAGAAAGAAACCTATTGCTGAGACAAGTTATAAAACATAGTGGTAGGTTAAATGCCTAATTCTACCACATATTAATTGTGCTTTGGATGGAATATTATAGAAGACCAATGTAGGATCTTTTTTAACATAATTGTGGAAAATTCATAACAGTCTTAATAGTTATACATTAGGCTGCTTTACTTATATGTGTATTTCCAAATATTTATAGTTTATTTAAACTTCATTTGAGTTATTTGCATGCCCATATACATACTCTTTTTGTGTTAAACCTTCCCATATGCTTGTACTCCCCCAGTACTGCCCATCTTACTTTGCCTTCTACTTCCTAGCTTAGCTAAGGCTAGACTCAAGAATTTCTATTTCATTTAATGTTAATTGTAAGTACCTCTTGGTTTATTTCTGAAATAGTTCCCCCCTCCCCCATGGAGTTTAACTCTTTGAAGATTTCTAATGTGTTTTCCCCTTGACTTTCCTTCTTTTTTTTTTTCTTCATCCTTCTGGCATATTGTAAACACGGTTCTAACTCCTGTCAAACAAGTGTTTCAATTCCCATTTTTTTTCTTGTACTTTTTACACTTCCTAAAAGCTTTTATCAATATTTTTTCTTATCTGCCATGCAACTGTAAATCTAAACTCTGTCTCTGCTGCTTGGTTTTTTTGTGCTCCCTTTGGTAATTTCAAACTCAGACTTTGTCATCATCAAAATACATTTTCTTTTGTTGTTGTTGTTGTTTTCATTCATTTTTCTTTTTTTATAAGCCTCCTCTCCCTGTCGTGACCTTTATGTTTAGAGGACTACATAATCCTACTCCTGGGATCATGGCACATCGTCATTACTTCATACAAAGCATCTCAGTCTGCTGTGTATTAATCCCTTTTATACCTCTGTTCCATTCCCATGCCCTTCCTCCCCCCATCTTAGGTAACTAATGTGTTTAGTGTTAATAGTGTTAATAATCATGATTAGGGAACATGTATTTCTATTAAAACTTAAAATTCAAGTAAGTATTAAAATATTGTAAGTGCTTAGTGAGAAACTTAAAGATTTTATTTATTTGAGAGAGAGAGCGTTGCATGAATGGGGGGCTGGGGGAGAGAGAGGAGACAGAAGGAGAGAAACAAGGAGCCTCCTTGCTGACCTGCTGACTGGGGAGCTGGACATGGGGCTCAGTCCCAGAAGCGCATCACAACCTGACCCACAGGCAGACATTTAACCAACTGAGCCCCCCAGGCACCCCTTTAGTGAGTTATTTAAAAGTCTGTTTACATTATTACGTATAAACAGAGATAAATCCTGCTTCTTAGGGTACACCTCAGCATCTCATAATGCATCAAGATTGTATGTCCTGATACTCGTACATGCCAATTTTACCTAGACTGCGTGTAACTCTACTTACTCCACTTGTGTGGCTTGTATTCTAAATGGCATATATATATATATATATATCTGCTTTTTAACAGAATTAGATCTGAGTAGACTTTTTATGTCAACTAAGATACCAACTGGAAGCATGTATTTATGTGAAATACTTAGAGCATACATGGGTTTAAAGTGTTTTTACTATAAATTGTCCCTAAAATAAATGATCTGCCATGGGTATTTTTAAAATGTTATTTTTGTGAGGAAGAGCCAAATAATATGTTTTAGCTCATTTTCAACAATGATGCCATTTTGATTTAGTAGTTTGGAAAAAGTAGTTTAAACTCATTATTATACCAGATATACTCTTTATGAATAAAAAGATTAAACAGTTAAGATTCCCAGGGAAGTTTAGAGGGAAAAATATTTAAAAGTAAAGAATGATTTCTAATCTATTTTACCAGATATGTTTCTTGGAACTGTATGAGAAGAAGGATTTATCAATGTTTGGTAAACCTTGTGTTAAATAAAACTAAGCTGATGAACACAGATGCGAAAATACTCAACAAAATACAAGCCAAAAGGATTCAACAGTACATTAAAAGGATTATTCACCACGACCAAGTGGGATTTATTCCAGGGCTACAAGGTTGGTTCAACATCCGCAAATCAGCCAATGTGATACAACACATCAATAAAAGAAAGAACAAGAACCATATGATACTCTCAATAGATGCTGAAAAAGCATTTGACAAAGTACAGCATCCCTTCCTGATCAAAACTCTTCAAAGTGTAGGGATAGAGGGCACATACCTCAATATCATCAAAGCCATCTATGAAAAACCCACCGCAAATATCATTCTCAATGGAGAAAAACTGAAAGCTTTTCCGCTAAGGTCAGGAACACGGCAGGGATGTCCATTATCACCACTGCTATTCAACATAGTACTAGAGGTCCTAGCCTCAGAAATCAGAGAACAAAAGGAAGTTAAAGGCATCCAAATCGGCAAAGAAGAAGTCAAATTATCACTCTTCGCAGATGATATGATACTATATGTGGAAAACCCAAAAGACTCCACTCCAAAACTGCTAGAACTTGTACAGGAATTCAGTAAAGTGTCAGGATATAAAATCAATGCACAGAAATCAGTTGCATTTCTCTACACCAACAGCAAGACAGAAGAAAGAGAAATTAAGGAGTCAATTCCATTTACAATTGCACCCAAAACCATAAGATACCTAGGAATAAACCTAACCAAAGAGACACAGAATCTATACTCAGAAAACTATAAAGTACTCATGAAAGAAACTGAGGAAGACACAAAGAAATGGAAAAATGTTCCATGCCCCTGGATTGGAAGAATAAATATTGTGAAAATGTCTATGCTACCTAAAGCAATCTACACATTTAATGCAATTCCTATCAAAGTACCATCCATCTTTTTCAAAGAAATGGAACAAATAATGCTAAAATTTATATGGAACCAGAAAAGACCTCAAATAGCCAAAGGGATATTGAAAAAGAAAGCCAACGTTGGTGGCATCACAATTCCAGACTTCAAGCTCTATTACAAAGCTGTCATCATCAAGACAGCATGGTACTGGCACAAAAACAGACACATAGATCAATGGAACAGAATAGAGAGCCCAGAAATAGACCCTCAACTCTACAGTCAACTAATCTTCGACAAAGCAGGAAAGAATGTCCAATGGAAAAAAGACAGCCTCTTCAATAAATGGTGCTGGGAAAATTGGACAGCCACGTGCAGAAAAATGAAATTGGACCATTTCCTTACACCACACACAAAAATAGACTCAAAATGGATGAAGGACCTCAATGTGCGAAAGGAATCCATCAAAATCCTTGAGGAGAACACAGGCAGCAACCTCTTCGACCTCAGCCGCAGCAACATCTTCCTAGGAACAACGCAAAAGGCAAGGGAAGCAAGGGCAAAAATGAACTATTGGGATTTCATCAAGATCAAAAGCTTTTGCACAGCAAAGGAAACAGTTAACAAAATCAAAAGACAACTGACAGAATGGGAGAAGATATTTGCAAACGACATATCAGATAAAGGGCTAGTGTCCAAAATCTATAAAGAACTTAGCAAACTCAACACCCAGAGAACAAATAATCCAATCAAGAAATGGGCAGAGGACATGAGCAGACATTTCTGCAAAGAAGACATCCAGATGGCCAACAGACACATGAAAAAGTGCTCCATATCACTCGGCATCAGGGAAATACAAATCAAAACCACAATGAGATATCACCTCACACCAGTCAGAATGGCTAAAATCAACAAGTCAGGAAATGACAGATGCTGGCGAGGATGCGGAGAAAGGGGAACCCTCCTACACTGTTGGTGGGAATGCAAGCTGGTGCAGCCACTCTGGAAAACAACATGGAGGTTCCTCAAAATGTTGAAAATAGAACTGCCCTATGACCCAGCAATTGCACTATTGGGTATTTACCCTAAAGATACAAACGTAATGATCCAAAGGGGCATGTGCACCCGAATGTTTATAGCAGCAATGTCCACAATAGCCAAACTATGGAAAGAACCTAGATATCCATCAACAGATGAATGGATCAAGAAGATGTGGTATATATACACAATGGAATACTATGCAGCCATCAAAAGAAATGAAATCTTGCCATTTGCGACAACATGGATGGAACTAGAGCGTATCATGTTTAGCGAAATAAGTCAAGCAGAGAAAGACAACTATCATATGATCTCCCTGATATGAGGAAGTGGTGATGCAACATGGGGGCTTAAGTGGGTATGAGAACAATCAATGAAACAAGATGGGATTGGGAGGGAGACAAACCATAAGTGAGTCTTAATCTCACAAAATAAACTGAGGGTTGCTGGGGGGAGGGGGTTTGGTAGAAGGGGGTGGGATTATGGACATTGGGAAGGGTATGTGCTTGGGTGAGTGCTGTGAAGTGTGTAAACCTGGTGATTCACAGACCTGTACCCCTGGGGATAAAAATATATGTTTATAAAAAATAAAAAATTAATAAAAAAAAAGTAGATTAGAATCTCAAGAGAAAAATAAAAATTATAAAAAAATAAAAAATAAAAAATAAAAATAAATAAAACTAAGTAATTTTCTTCACTGTAGGACTTACTGGAGCCTTTAAAATGCTAATTTGTGAGTCATTAAACTTAGTATGTAACATATGGTTACACAAAGTGATTTCATAATAGAAACCTTCATTTTTTCCTCATGAAAAAGCATCTTTCATAATTAGTATCATAAAACATTTTGGGAAATCTTCTTTCTGGTCTTAAGATGATATATAGAAAAGAGCTTTTGGATAATGAAACCTTCCATAAATAAAATTAAAATTGAGGTTTAAAAAAAGACAAGACAATTAAGCTTGTGCTGTGATAATAGTAGACCTGATTATTGGGACCAACCCTTCCACTGAAGACACCTACAAATGCTAGGCAAAATGTTTTTTAAATCTGCTTGAAAGCACTTGAGAACCTACAAAATAATGAAGAATTCCTGGCTCAAGATCCAGGGAATGTTGGAGACAGATCCTCAAAGAGGGTGAGCCTGGCATTAATGACTGCTTTTCCGCAGGTGGTAGTTGCCACTTCCACAGTGGAGCAGGATGCCTCAGAGACCTAGGGGGACACAGAAGTCAAAGTTCAGGGCCCTTAAAAATTGGGAGGGTCCAGTGTGCTCCTGTCACTTTGTCCCTAAAATAAATGATCTGTCATGGGTATTTTAACACTTTGTGTTAAGCCCCCAAAAGGCAAGACCATAGAAGTAGAGTGAATCAGAGATTAACAGGCCCTTCTAGTAGCTACATCTAACATCTGCGCCATCTGCTTTCTGTACACTAGAGTGTTGTTATCTACATTTAAAGTACAGAGTAAACGTTCTTTACACTGTGTTCCTTTTTTCTCTTTTTAAAGATTTTGCTTGTTTATTTGTCAGAGCATGAGCGGGGAGGAAAAACAGGGCAGAGGGAGAATCAGAGTCCTTGCTGAGCAGGGAGCCCAGTGTGGGACTCAGTCCCGGGACCCTGGGATCATGACCTGAGCTGAAGGCAGATGCTTAACTTGACTGGCCACCCAGGTGTCCCATATGTTCTTCTATACTTAAAAAAAAAAAAAAGTTCTTTGTGTACATAAAACTGAAAATTGACCACATGCTGGGCCACAAAAAATGTATCAACAAATTTTGGAGAATTTAATCACATAGAGGTAAGCTCTCTGGTGACAGAGTATTTCAGCCAGCAACCATTTTTTATGTATAATAAATCAATTTTTTATACATAATCTGTATAATAACTTTAATTTTTCAGTCCAGGCTTAAAGACTTGCCATGAACCACTTCCATATAGTTTCAATTAACCTTTAAACTGGAACATTTTTACTGATACTGTAATTTTCAAATGTATAATGTTTTTATAGATGAGCCTCTGTTCTCCTCGTTCTTATTTTAATTTTTGTTGAGTCTCCTGCTTCCCAAAATACAGGATGTTTCAGGCCCATGTAATAAGGCAAGCAGAAGCATCTTTGAGGTCTTTAAGCATGAGACAAACTTAGAATAGGGAAAGACATGTTAAATAGGAAATCAGAGGAAGCATAACTGTAAAAGAAGGATTGATTTGGTTGTGTAAAATTAAGAATCTTTATTGATCAAAATCACCATGAAGAGAACAAAAAGGCAAGACAGTGAGAAAATGTAGATTGTATACATACAGCACACAGAGGTCTTTTTTATCAAGAATACATACAAGTCATCATGAAAAATATCTGATTTTTGAAAATGTGCATGAGAACATTTTACAAAAGAAGTTACCAGGTATCCAGTAAGCCTGTGACAAGATACTCAGTCTCAGTAACCAAGGCAATGCAAAATTAAAATCACAGAAAGCATCATACACCAGCCAGAATGGCCAAAGCAGAATAGGCTGATAATACCAGGTGTTGATAACTCTCATTGTGAGAGTTCCAAACTCCCATTCCCTGAGGATTACAGTGCAAATTGATGCAGCTGTTTTGACATTGTCTCCTAAAGTAGTAGATATATGGGTTCTACAACTCACCATTTTTATTCATCCTTATATACTGTAGAGAAATGCATATGTGTACCATGAGCATCAGGAAATAAAGGAATGCGCATGGCATTGCCTGTTACAGGCAACATCTAGAAATAATCCAAATTTCTGCCAACAGTAGAACAAATAAATAAGTGATAGTATGTCTATGTGAAGGAGTTCTATACTGGAATGAAAAGAAAGAAACTATAGCAGTAATTAGCATGGTGGCTGAATTTCATCAGACTATGATGTATGAAAGACAATGGATGCAAATACAAAATTATTCTATTCTATCTAAATAAATCTGGAAAAATAGCCAAGCAATATTATGTGCTAAGATTGCGTGTAGATAGATGATAAAACTGTAAAGAAAAACAAGTCACTGTAATAGTCATAATACTGGTTATTTTGGGTAGGTGGGACAACAAGAATGTTCGGGGGGCCCAATTATAGAGCCTTTTCAGGGTTTTGGCAGTATTCTTTTTCCTGATGTAATGGATACGTGGAGATTTTAAATTTATGCTAAAGCCTTGATTGTTAAGTTTTTATTTTATGTACCATTTTGTATTATGTGGTATGTTAATATGAGTTTTAAAATAGATACATTTGATTTTTAAAAGGAATTCTAAACCAAAGTGTGGAGGTACTTTTAAAATGCTAAGAGAGGGGCGTCTGGGTGGCTCAGTGGGTTAAAGCCTCTGCCTTCAGCTCAAGTCATGATCCCAGGGTCCTGGGAGCCCTGCATCTGGCTCTCTGCTCAGTGGGAGACCTGCCTCCCCCTTTCTCTCTGCCTGCCTCTCTGCCTACTTGTGATCTCTGTTTGTCAAATAAATAAATAAAATATTAAAAATCAATCAATCAAATGATAAGAGAATGTAGTGTATATTGTATAGGTGTTATACTATCCTGAAATCTAGAGAGAAAACATTACACATTCATACTCTCAGAAAGAGTTAACAGTCTTTGGGCAAAGACTCCGTTCATTGGGCACTATTGTCTGCATGTGGCAGCAGGATGTACAGTCCCATCTTGAGATCAGGAACCACGACTGTGTCAAGGGGACAGACCAGCAAAAGCCTAGGATGGCAGAGCAGAAAGCTGGAAAGCTCTGGCTCCTCCACAGTGAGCTGCAAAAGCCACTGAGCTTGCAACCACTTTTCTCCAGTTGTCTTAAGGGAGATAAAAAGATTTTCTCATTCCATAGAGAAGTAAAATAAAATACAAGCAAGAGGAAGGGGAATATTTAATAAGTAGGTGGGTTTTTTAATGTACCTAAATGTACAATTCAAAAAAGAAACCCAACTAGTATTTGAAAAATGGGAAGGATATATCAGAAGATTTAAATAAAAATGACAAAAGAAAACCACAAACTCACTAATTGCCAACTATTACCACTTTGTGTTGTGATCTGGAGAACCAGTGTAGGTGTGAGGAAACTGATGATGGCATTGTAAGTTAGTAATGAGCTTTCTGAAAAGATTTTGCAAAGATGTTCCAGTAGTCATAAAAATGTTCATGCCTCTGAGCCCACAAATCCCATTCCTGGGAATCTCTCCTAAAGAAATGAACTAGAACTTGCAAAGATTCACTGCAACTTTATTTATAGTATGAATAATAGGAAGAAACCAATGTATTCAACAGTATGAAAGTTATGTAAATGAAAATTTTCATCTGAACTTCTTTTTAGTTGTAATTTAAAACTATGCAAAAAAATATGCATGTGGAAAATAAAAAGGAGGGGAAATCCAAACTGATTATCATAGTTATGTTGGGATGGTGGATATAGGAATTTTCTCTCTCCTTTTCTAGTTTCTAAACTTTCTATATTGATATGGTTGGTACCTCCACAGTCATAACATTTTATTATAGTAAATTAAAGCATTCATTTGTTTTTCCTTGAAACATAATTTGTTTTCAGTCTTTTATTGTTCAAGTAAAACCTACCAGTTTTGTACATGCTGTAAATTGTATACATTTTCCAGAGTGGCATTCTGACTTGGCATACGAGGTACATTTCTCTACTGAAAGTTGACCTACTCTGACGTAGGTGAAGTCCAAGTTCTTTTGGAGGCTTTTTCTTCACAAACCCCACTGGGTGCTCACAAAAGAGATTGGGAACATCCTGAAGATGTCTCCCCTATGATGTACGGCTGAGAAAAGGGACGAGCAGCCCCTGTAATAGGGACAAAATGTGCTGCCTGGACCCTTCTCCCCTTTCTGTCCTATGGACCAGAAGTGTTCATCTGTGAGGGGATGAACGACAGAAAGTGTCACCCTCCAGGCCCTTTGGCGACCTCCCATTGTATCTTGAGAAATGGAAAAGGAAAAACATTTGAAGCCAGGGCGGAGGTGCAGGAACAATGTGAATGCCAAGAGCATGGCAGATGCCCAAAAGGCCCCAGCCCGGGGCGCAGCACCAAGAGGGGAAGGCTGCAGACTGAGAATGGATCACACACTGGAGAAAAACCGACTTCCGGCAAACCAGCCTCACTTCCTGCTGCAGGGATTCGGGGCCCATGGTGGCGGCACCGAGGGTGATGACTGCACCCATGAGCTCCAACTCAGCCCAATTCCTAACTAAATGAACTCCAACCAAGCGCTAAAGACCTATTGGTCTGTAGGTCAGTGAAGTTAACCCAAACTGCAAAACAAAGAGCAGAACAAATCTTCCAAGAGCTGTGGACTTCTATCAGGTGGTTTAACATATTTGTCATTGGAATTCCAAAAAGAGGGGAGAGAGAACAGAGCAGAAGAAATATTTGAAGAAACAGTAACACCAAGTAGGACAAATACACACACATTTCAGGTTGCTAAAAGCAAAGGACAACAAGGAGAAAATCTTAAAGGCAGCCAGAGGAAAGAGAAGGAAAAAGAAAATATATACCAAACTTCTCTTCAGAACCTATGCAAGCTATAAAACCGTGGAGTAACCTGCGGTGCTGGAATTCAAAACAAGAAACCCTCAACCTGGAATTCTGTATCCAGCAAAGTTGTCTTTCAGAAATGAAAGAGAAATAAAAACTTTCTCAAACAAAAAAATCTGGGGAATTTATTGCTGGGAGATCTGTTCTGCAAAAAATGCTGAAGGAAGTCCTTCTGCAAAGGGACTGTGATGCCAGCGAAAACTTGGATCTACACAGAGAAATATAGAACACAGAGAAATATAGAACAATGGAAATGAAATAAATGAAGATAAAATAAAACACAATTTATTTTCCCCTACATTTTATAAACCTTTTATTTTAGATTACAAAGATAGTACAGAAAGTTCTCCTAATGCTTCGTACCAGTTTCTCCGATTATTAACATCTTGCATTAGTATAGTACAATAGTATTGTAGTACTGCATAGTACTAAAAGGTCAGTATTGATACATTATTATTCACAGAAATTTTGTACTTTATTCAGATTTCTTTAGTTTTTAAACCACATAGCTTGTGTTCTGGGACCCCATCCAAGACACCACATTACACTTAGTAGGCTGTTTCCCACTTAGTAGGCTGTTTCCGCAGACTCCTCTTGGCTGTGATAGTTTCTAAGTCTTTCCTTGCTTTAATGACCTTGACAGTTTTGAGAAGTACTAGTAAGGTATCTTGTAGAATGTCCTTCCATTGGGACTTTTTTCCCCACGTTTTACTCATGATTAGACTGGGGTTATGGGTTCAGGGAGGAAAGCCACAACTCAAGTGTGCCATTTTGATCACCTCATACAAAGGGTACATAGTATCATTATGAGTAATTACTGTTGTTGTCAACCTTGGTCACCTTGCTGATGCAGTGTTGCATGTGTTTCTGTGCTGCAAAGTTACACTTCTTCCTTTGCGTACTGTCCTCTTTGGAAAGAAGTCCTATGCAAGGTCCATACTTAAGGAGTGGGGAATTGGGCTCTACCTCCTTGAGGGCAGAATATCTACATAAATTATTTGGAGTTCTTCTGAACAGGTGATTTATCTGTTTGCTTTTATTATTTAATGATTTACTTTAATACAGACTTATGGATATTTATACTACTAAATTCTGCTAACATATAGTTCTACCAATACTGTTTCATTCTGTTGCTCATATTCCAGCTTTAGCTGTCGAGGACTTTTCACTTGGTTCCAGTTCCTCTGAAAATACACCCTCATCCTTGTGGTGTTATTTTTGGCAGGGAGGGGATAATAAAGGTTACTTTAAAATTTTTCAGTTACGATGAAGTGTTCCGGGCTCATCTTGTATATTCCCTGCCCCAGTCCCAGAATCAGTCATTTCTCTAAGGAACCTGGTTCCTTATTATTGGAGACTGGTATTAGAAACCGGAATCCAGGCATCTCTCTCTTTTTCATTGTTCTAAAAGATCACTACTTTCTAAAGCAAAAATAGCGGGAATGAATTTGGTGCTTATAATACATGTAGAAATAAAGTGTAGGACAACAAAAGACAGGAAGCAAAGTTGTAAACACACTGTTCGAAGCCCTTACTCTACACCTAATATGATATCTACTTGACGGTAAACTCTAGTTAACTAAAGATGTATGTTATAAAACCTAGTGCAACTACAGAAAACAATTTATGAAAGAGGTATAAAAAGTCAATAGAGGAGATAAAATAGAATTATTAAAAAATGCTCGAATAGCCCAAGATATGGGAGAAAACAGGAAAATACAACAAAGAGACAATGAGGCAAATAAATACAGCTAACAACATTGTAGATTGTAATCCAACCATACAAGTAATCACACTGAATGTTGTTGTAAACATCAGTTAAAAGACAAAATGTCAGATTGTTTAAGAAAAGAAAGGTCATGGCGATTCATAGACCTGTACCCCTGGGGATAAAAATACATCATATGTGTATTTATTTATTTATTTATTTTTAAAGATTTTATTTATTTATTTGACAGACAGAGATCACAAGTAGGCCAAGAGGCAGGCAGAGAGAGAGGAGGAAGCAGGCTCCCTGCTGAGCAGAGAAGCCGATGTGGGGCTCGATCCCAGGTCGCTGAGATCATGACCTGAGCCGAAGACAGAGGCTTTAACCCACTGAACCACCCAGGCACCCCCATTATATGTTTATTTTAATAAACATATTAATTAATTAATTTTTAAAAAAGGAAGGTCATACTATACACAGTCTATAGAAACCCTACTTTAAATATAAAGGCAGAGGTTAGCAGATAGAGAAAACATACTATGCAAATGTTAACCACAAGAAGGCTAGTGTAGCAATATTAATTTCAGACAATATGGGCTTCACAATAAGGAATATTATCAAGAATAAAGAAGGACTTCACACAGTCCATTTTCCAAGAAATAAGTATCTTTAATGTATACACACGTAACAGCCTGCCTTCAAAATTTGTAAGCCAAAAACTGATGGAACTAAAAGGTGAAATAGAAAAATCCACAACTGTAGCTGGAAACTTAAACATTCTTCTCTCCGTAATCGGCAGAACAAGCAGGCAGAAAAATCTGTACGGATCTGGACAACCTGAGCAATACTCAACCAGCCTCACCAGTACTCTAACAGACTTTTATGGGACACTTCACAACAGCAGAGCATAACATTTTTCTTAAGGGCCCTTGGAACATTCACCAAGATAGACCATTACCTGTGCCATAAAGTAAATCTCAACAAATATCAAAGAGTTAAAATCATCTAGATTATATTCTCTGATCATAATGAAATCATAACAGAAAGGAAAAATCCTTATATATTGAGAAATTAACACACTTTTAAATAATCTCTGGGTCAAAGAGGAAATCTTAGGAGAAATTATAAAATATGTATGTGTGTATGTATGTATGTATATGAGAGAGGGAAACTTACAGCATTTGATGTTTATATTAGAAAAGAGAAGGTACTAAATCAGTAAACTTTTGTTAAAACTCATAAACTCAAGAAAGAAGAGCAAAAACTTAACCCAAAGCAATCAAAAGAAAAAATTCAGAAATAAATGAAATTTAAAATGAAAGCAATAGAGAAAAGCAATCAAGCAAAGCCTAGTTTTTTGATTGCTAAACTTCTGGCCAAGCTGACCAAATTAAAAGAGAAGGCACAGGTTATCAATATCAAGAATGAAAGAGGTACTGGCAGAAAGGTGGGCGCCAGTGGACAAAACAGAGAGCCGAGAAAATAGACCTACACAGATATATTCTGTTGTATTTTGACAAAGGCAGTAAAGCAGTTCAGCCGAGAAAGGATAGCTGGTCCAACTGACTCTCCTGGAACAGTTCACCATCCATATGCAAAAATAAAACCTCAAAATACAAATCATACCTTATTCAAAAATTAACTAAAAACGCATCATAGACTCAAGCATAAAATACAAAACTCTGAAACTTTTAGAAGAAAATTTTGGAAGAAACAATACACCAAAAACATGATCCATAAAGAAAATTCTGATATATTGATGCTATCAAAATAGTTTCACTATCAAAAAGTTTTACTCTGTAAACGGTCCTACCCAGAGAATAAAAAGACAGCCTACAGATGAGGGGAAACTGTTTGCAAATCACATACTCGTAAAGGACCTGCTTCTATGATGATACAACTGTACATCTATTAGGATGGCTAAGATTTAAAAAATAAAATCAGTGGTACTGTGATAGCATTGTATGGGGACAGATGGAAAAGCTACACTTGTGAGCACAGCATACTGTATGGAGTTGGGGAACTGCTGTGTTGTACACCTGAAAAAATGTAACATCATGGGTCAGCTTTACTCGGGTGCCTGGTTGGCTCAGTCGGTTAAGTGTCCAGCTCTTGATTTCAGCTCAGGTTTTGATATCAGAGTTCAAGACCCGCTGATATCAGAGTTCAAGGCGAGTTCAAGGCCCGATGAGGGCTACTTAAAAACAAAACAAAAACCCAGCATTCTAAAATGCCAAGTTCTGACAAGGATGCAGAGCAACAAGAACTCTCGTATATTCATGCTTAGAGCAAAGTCACACACCACTTGGGAAAACAGATCAACAACGTCTTACAAAGTTAAATATATACTTGTCATACAACCCAACAGTCCTCTCCTAGAGAATTTACACAAATGAATGGAGAACTGTGCTTATAGAAATCTGTATTTTTCACAGTTGCCAAAAACTGAGAACAACCTAGATGTCCTTCCAACAGAAGAATGGATGGATATACACACTGTGGTACATCCAAAGAGTACTGCTCAGCAAAAAAAGGGACGAGCCACTTATTCACAGCAGTATAGATGATCTTAAATGAGTTTTGCTAAGTGAAAGAAGCTGGATCCAAAAGACTACATAGCATTTGATTCTATTTATATTTCATTCTGCAAAATGCAAAACAGATCAGTAATTGCCAGGGATGGAGAGAGGAGTTGACTGCAAAGGGTATGTGAGGTGAATTTTTGAGGCAATGGAACTCTTCAGTGATCCTGTGCTGGTGGGTGTACATATGAGTCTATGCCTCTGTTAAAACTCATAAAACTGTAGAAAGAGTGGTTTTACTATATGCTGTTAAAAATCAACCAGGATTCCAGGGGAACTGCAGATGGAATACAGACTGTGACACATGAATATGGCTGTAGTACAAGTCTGTGACAGGATGATCCGGAAGGGGACGGGGAAGGAGCTCTCAGTAACTTTGGAAACGGTTTTAACTCTAGATAGAGAAAACATAAAAATGAGGAAGTCGTTGTGCTCAAGATGGTACATTTGTTAGACAACACTCAAACAGTGAATACATTGTAGATAAAGCCAGGTTTTTCATTGTTCGGGGGGGAAAAACTTGCAAATAAGCAAGGTGGTTGGGGTTGGGGAAGGAAGGCTACAGTGAACACTGTGTTTCTGGGCTATTGTTGGAAGTTTCAGTATGAACTTACTTTCTTAACATAGAGAAATATCAATGTATATACACGTGAATAGTGTACCTCATATATTTCCTAGCTCTACCGATAGACCCTTCAGGTAATGGCACCTGATAACTGAACACACCTAGTACTCAGATCTTCGTTTCTAAACATTCTCCAATAAGAGGAATCAGGATTCCTTGGAAAAATGATTGATTATAGAGTGGGGGCAATGAAAATACAGGATGAGTCGGAGGTGCCAGAGGATAAGGAAGTGCAGGTGAAATGCTTACAGGAACCAGCCTCTCTGAAGAGCTCCAGTGGCCCAAACTAGAACAAGTTAAGCAACAAAATAAGTAACAATAGTATTGGATTAGTACCAAAGGAATACAAAATACCAAGTCTGTTATTGATAAAAATGATGAAAGAAACAGCTCTTCCTTAGAGAAGAGTTCTAATTATTACATGTAGAAAGAATGAGAGAAATAGCAAATCATCACTGTCATTACCACAGTACAGAGATCATGGCCAGACAGGGTCAATGGATGCTAAAATGAGTGAGCAAAAGTTTAAGGAAAAACAGGGTGTTTGCATAGCCTCAAAATGTCTCTCCCCAAATAACTGACAAAGGGAACAATAGTAATTTTGTAGTAGGGAGTGCTCGAAGACGTGACTTTCACCAGCAATCGAGTTTAACATCACCAATAATGGACTGACATACCTTCTGGTATGTGCTAAGAGGGTCGCATCACCTCTTTGGTACTCTTCCAAAAATCCATGCTCTCTATCCAAGAAAATTTAAGACTCAAATTACGGGACGTTCCATGAGATATCCACCCAGTACTCTGCAGTTTTTTTTTTCCAAAGATTTTATTTATTTATTTGACAGAGAGAAATCACAAGTAGACTGAGAGGCAGGCAGAGAGAGAGAGAGGGAAGCAGACTCCCTGCTGAGCAGAGAGCCCGATGCAGGACTCGATCCCAGGACCCCGAGATCATGACCTGAGCCGAAGGCAGCGGCTTAACCCACTGAGCCACCCAGGCGCCCCTACTCTGCAGTTTTTAAGGTCATGCAAAATGAGGAAAGATGGAGGGAGCGGTCACAGACCAGAGGAGATGAAGGGTATGTGACCGGTAAGGGCATGTGGGATGCAGCATCCAGTCCTGGAGTAGAAAAAGGACATCGGTGAAAGATGGGTGAAATCCAGGTGAAGTCCTGTAGCCTCAGTTATTGCTGGTTCCTCTGTCAGTTTTTTTTTTTTAAGATTTTATTTATCAGAGAGAGAGATGGGGAGAGAGCGAGCACAGGCAGACAGAATGGCAGGCAGAGGCAGAGGGAGAAGCAGGCTCCCTGCTGAGCAAGGAGCCCGATGTGGGACTCGATCCCAGGACGCTGGGATCATGACCTGAGCCGAAGACAGCTGCTTAACCAACTGAGCCACCCAGGCGTCCCTCCTCTGTCAGTTTGACAGTTGTCTCGTGCTTCTTTGAGAGGCAGACCCGGGTGGGGTGGTGCTGGGGTGTGTGCTGTGATGGTGCGCTCTCTTCACAGCCGCTCTCTATGGGTAAAATTATTGCAGGATACCGAGTTAAAGATACACACAGGTGTAACAGGTAACCCCGAAAAGAAAAACATGTGGGCATTCAGGGTAGTCATTTGGCTCACCGTTTAGGAACAGGATGTCGAACACCTGCCCCTGTCTTTCAGAGAGGCTACAGAAAGTTTCATTTAAGGCTCAGTCAACTGCAGAAGGTAAGGGCAGACCTGCATGGAGGACTTCAGCTGCTGGTCAGAACTATCTCTGTCTGGGCTTTCTTTCAGAGATCATGAAGCAGCTCTTAGAAGACTCAGAATTTGCCATATAAACTATTTTACACCCTTGGCCTGGCAGGTGCAAGTGGAAACCACACAGCACTTACCTGTGATATTTGCATGCAGGTCCTGTGGTTGGAGGACTGTGAAGATCTGTGTAACTCTGCCGCTGAAGGGCCTCTCGCCCACATTTGAGACAGCAGCTGTAGGCTGGGCGCTTGTTATTCAGAGTTGGCAACCAGCCTGCCTGTGTTACCGTTTGTTTGCAGGTTGGCTGGCTTTTGGATCCGGGTCTCCTCCATCACTGATGCTTACAAAGACTTCCGTAGATTGACAGAGAAACTTGACTCCTTCAAATAAAATAAGAAAGCACTAGCTAGCAGATTATTTCTAGCCTGTTAGTATTTTCTGAATGCTTAGGAGAAGAGCAAATATGTGTCCTTCATCTCTTTTCTGGACGTGATTTATCAGTTCAGTTCTCTTCCAGTCTCATTAGCTTCATACATGTTACTGTTTTTCCGCAGCGAAATTATACACACGAAAGCTGTATTTGCATCCAAATCCGTGTTATCCAAGACTGTTATGAACTACTGTTGGAGTTCTTCTTGTTTTGTAACACTATGCTAGCTGCGGTGGGAAATTAGAAAATAAAATAATTCCTGCTGACCGAAAAGCACACATCTAGGAGATAAATAATGGACGTGTGTGACCAGGTGGGCTAGGGATGCGAGGACGAAGTACTCTCAGGGTTTCAAGTATAAACCGGTGTCATGATGAGGAACTCTGTTTAAACACAGTGGCGGTAGCCCGGCGGTATGTGGGTGAGGCCGACACAGGAGTGGACGAAGCCAGGGAGCGGGGGCAGCTTTAAAGCCTGGCCTGCAAGAATCCGAAGAATCTTTCTTCTGAAAGCAGCTACTAGTGGAGATACGATAAATAATTTATATTTGTATTCACTGCTTATATTTAATCATCTCTTTAGAGTTCAAAGCAACTGCTAGTGTCCGAATAACGTGTTTTTCTAAGGAAATATTTTATTTTTGAGTATCAACAGTCTTAGTAACTCTCGTATCCCTCTCATGTGCTGAGTGCAGTCGGAGGAAGAATTGGAGTTGGTGACTCCAATTGGTGAGTGTGCGTTTCTGCTTGAAGGGAGTTGCAAAAGATCTGGAAAGTACGAATTCTCTTAAGTGTTTATATCTAACCAGTGTTCCCTTTGTTACACAGTTTTTCTTGCTGTTATTAAACACTATCCAAGCACTTTTAATAACGGAACCAATCTAGTACTACTGAGTCCATCCCGTTTTTCTGCTTATAGTTGTATATCTTGACCCATTTTGTTTGTTGGAGGGAACATTGGAACAGAGCCTTTAAAAACAATAGCTGTCAATGATCACAAGACACTTGCTAAAGATTTTTTTTAAGGAAGGATATAAAATACC
Organism: Mustela nivalis; assembly: GCF_964662115.1. NCBI lineage: Eukaryota > Metazoa > Chordata > Mammalia > Carnivora > Mustelidae > Mustela > Mustela nivalis. Next base: position 140,321,666 of record NC_139025.1, read on the forward strand.
TTATATAGTTCCCCAAATTATTAACATATTTTTAGAAAATGACTTCACCCTCAAAGTTCCTCAGATTGTAACACATGGTCTTGTGTTATTTCTCTTTCTTTCAAAAAGATTACATCATTTTTGGTGAGGTCACTTTTTTCAGACTTGGAATTATTTCATACTGCATGAGATGATCTGACCCATAAGGGGGGTTCCCTGTTTGCTAAAAGGAATGTCTGTAATTTAATATATACAAATTTACCTTTTTCTATCAGGACATACTCTGTTGTTAAAAGTTTTTCTAAAATAAATGATTTCTTTTTTCTAAAATAAATGATTTCTATTGGCTTCTCTTCTAGAAAATAAATTTGACTAAAAATAACTTTTATCTCTTCTTTGGGAACTAAAACCCAAAATTCACAGAAATCATATAAATTCTGTCAGTTGCGAATTAGTGACCTTAAGGGAGAAAAACTTGAAAATGTTTAGTTTGTAGCATGGACAAGGGTTCAGATTGCATGAGAGCATGGGGGGAAGGCATCTATTGGTTTAATTTATATTTTATTATTACATATATACGCATGCTGGTGTGTTTTGCACAGTTTGTGTCTTGTTAGATTAGGTTGTCTGTGTTCTGTCCTTAAACTAAGAGATCATTCTTTAACTTCGTGATCACTCACAGTTTGAGATGTGGTTTTGTATTCAGTAAACTAAAATATACTAGTGTGCCATCAACTGTGGTGTTGGATTATATCATGTGCAGATTTAGACTTTCTTCTGGGGAAATACTTTATTTAGTAATATGGTAATAATTAGAAAATGGAAGTTTATAATTAAAGATGAAATGATTTGTCTTCGACTGTTTACCCTTAAGAAGTTAGTTGTCACAAGTGTTTCCTTTCAATTCTGTAGCAGTATGTTGCCCTCTAGTGGTCCCACAAGTCTCTTACTCAGAAAAATCAATGCCTTGGAGATTCGGAGCTTTGATGCATCCTGCCGATATATTGGCATTCACTGTTACACACACACACACACACACATACACACCACCTCTTCTTGAGGTCATGCCCGGAGATTGCCATGGAGTTGAAGCCCTGGCATGGATAGAGTTAGGCCAAACTGGGTCATGCTGTGTTCTTTTGCCTACTGTCTGACTCTGAGTTTCCAGATTAAGTCCAAAGTATATCTCTACCTCAAAAACTCATTAAAATTATTAACTTGATGCTGAGATGAACATGTGTTCCCACTTACCATACACTGACTTCCACCCACTTAAAGTTCACTCCCCAGTTACAGAATCTCAAAGATAAATTTCTAAATCTTTGAAAACCACAAGGTGAAGAAAGACTCTCATGGTGAGAGCCGGGCTGCTGAGATGCCTTGAGAAGCCTTGCTGTTCTAAACAACCTCGCTTTGTGGTAGCTCCAGGGGTCTTACCTGTGGATCTGAAGTGACATAGAAATGTGGGCCAGAGGGTTTCTCAGGAGAGTCATTTAAGGATACTGTCTTACATCTGGGTGGTACTCCAGTCACCAGAGCACTTCCCAACTCTTGGCTCATTAGAGCTTCCCAGTAGTGCCCAAGGCCGGCAGCACAAAGATCACTGTCTTCCCTACTGTGCAAACAGAGAGGTTCAGAAAAGTGAAATGATTCCCCCCTCCCCAAGCTTAGGGAGTCGGGAATTGGGGAGAAAAACGTAGGTGATGTCTCTATATTAAAAGCCCTGGGCTAGTTGTGCTTTGGCCTTCTTGGGTGCTGAACCCATGGATCATGGAGTCTGTTCTCTTTATCTGATCCTGCTTTTGGAGCATTCTCGGAAGCCCCTGTCGTGAGAAAGTGCTGTCACCCCTGAAATGTAGAGTGGCCATGTCAGGCTGACTTGATTATTCAGTAGTTGGGTTTTTTCACTCCCGGTACAGATAGGATACGGTGTAGATGGAGTCGGTCAGCGAGCATTTAGTGTTGCCCCATTCGCCGTCTCATGAGAAGTGTGCTAGTTACAAGCTCTCCACGCAAAGCCTCTCCTTTCAGAAGTGTCGGGAGCCTGAGCAGGGATGTGTATTGGAACCTGCTGCCAAGAAATAGGTCACGGGGTGGGGGGGTGACAGTAGGGGAGGCTGAGCTTGTATGGGCGTGGGGCACCGGGGGTGTGGGGGGCACGGGGTGGGGGGGTGTGGGTGTAGCAACTGTAGAAGCACAGGGCAAGAAAACTGGAAGCAAACTGTACTATAGGAAGCCAGGACCTCACAGCACGCTAACATGGGAATGCTGCCGGTGCAAGTGGTTTCGATCCCTAAACTTACTTACACTCTCAGGATAGAAAAGACTTTTGGCTCTCCTCAGCTCGAAAACCTAGATGTTTGATTTGGGGCAGCCTGGCGGTATTTTAGTGCCAGCAAGTCCTCATTTATGGTAACACATCAAAGCATTCTCACCCAGAGTGCAGGTTTCTGTTTTAAGGATATATCCTTGCCACCGATAAACACTATGAAAGACAAGGGAAAATAAATAATTAATGTAAAACTATGTCCCTTGAAATTAAATATTTAGTTCACATTAGTATTTCTAAGGTTTTGACGTTCACATCATAAAACTGTGAAAAATGTCACTTTTAAATTGAATGTTATTTTTTAAATACTAAGGCTGAATATAAATACTCAAATAATGACCCTTTTTTCTACTCTCTCACAGAATACCCAAAGGATAAGCAGTTCTCACACCACTCAGCCTCTAGCTACCCCAGTCGTGTCTGTGACCACCCTGAGCTTGCCTCTGCAGGGACTCATGTACTCAGCCATGCCGACCGCCTACAACCCTGGTTAAGCCTGCTCTCTTGCCTTCTGTGGCTCGTACTTCTTTGTTTGGTGATCACCATGTGCTTTTGTGATTTTCTTTTTTTTACAAGTATATTGATTGAAATCAATTATCTCCAGTTCTTTAGAGTCACATTTGGGCATATTAAAAGACAAAGGTTAGCTTTGAAAAACGTACAAAAAAATACATTGTGGAATGATTTCCCAGTGTCCGCTTTTACTTACCCTGACAAAGAAACAGAGAGCTGTTCCCAGAATCTGTGACCAGACAGGACGAGAGCGCCGCTTGGCATTTTCTCTGGTGCGTCTCGCTGCAGTCCTCCAGGCTGGCAGGTGTTGACCTGCTGGGGGGAGCACGGCCTCCGCCTGGACTCGGGACTCCGGAAGAGGACACGTGCGTGGCTGCGCCGGGCAGCTGGTGTATTCCTCTGTGTACCTACCTTTTTTAGTTTCTGTCCCTTGTGCCTCAGGAGCAAAACCAGGACATTTCTTGTTTCTCCTCAGAGCCAGTCAGTCATTCCTCCCTTCTGAGAGGAGCTTCTCACTCATTTATGTTTACTTAGACGTTTCATCTTAAAACACCTATTGCGGGGGTCTGTAAGGCAAAGTCAGCACTGCTGAGTGACCGGAGAGGTGCTGTGGGCCACGCAGGCTGTCCACAGAGGCCCGGCACGTGGCAGGTTTCTTCCAGATCAGCCGTTCTGGGGAGAGGCAGAAGGTTGGCGGGTGTGGTTTCGCCTTCTTACCCACTGAGCCAAACACCTGATGCTTCAAAGGGAGAAGGAAAGAAGGAAATAGTTAAGCGATACCTTGTCAGCTTTCAGACTGCGGTGCAGGGTATTCATCCTTTCAGGATTCTTATAAGCAGACTGTAATAAAAACCATCTAATTTTAGCCTTCAGAGTAAATGCTTTAGCACGGTGCTTTCACACTGCTGTCTGACGCTCCCTGTGGCCATTGATACATTTGCTTGTCACTTGCTGTGTAGTTCATTTAAAACAGAATTTTAAAGGGTTTTCTTGAAAAAAGAAAGCCTCTTAGGAGAATGTCCACTACCTTTTCTAACAATCAATATGAAAAAAATGCCCAAACCTATTAAGTGCAAATTTAGAGTGAAGCGAGAGATAACACGTTCATAGAAATTCTGTGTCCTGGCGGTGATCGCCAGCTGTAGGCGCGCCCATATGCCAGGGGCAGAGCTTTTGTCCCAGGTTCGTGCCAGCTCGGGATACAGGCCGGAGCTGAGGTCAAAGCGGCTGAGGTTAGTAGTTTGTGCTCTGAGACCTGAGAATATGAGGAAAGAGGGGGGAAAGCACAACCTGAAAGGTTCAGAGGCACTCCAGCGGGGAAGGTGGCACTTGAACTGGTTCGGAGCGAGAGCAGTTTCTTGAGCTTTCATGACGGGTTTTCCAGGATATGTCCCTGTGCCACTCTGCGTGCTTAAGAAATGTTGTTGGATTAGCATGAAGTTGTTTTTTAAAAATCCAGAAGGAATTACCAAAACATAAAAACAGAGTCTGATTCTCTCAAAGCCATCAATCACTTGGCCTCAGTCTCATTCCTTCTTTTAACTGTGACTCAGTCTCTGTGCTCATTTTCAGAGCATGTGTGCAGCTTAATCTTAAAAAACATTATTTTTACTCTGTCTCGTTGCCCTTTTTAAACACCTCCACCTTCATCTTTCTGTAGTTTGGCAGCTGCCTTTCTGTGCAGAGTCAGACTCGTGCCAAATGATCAGGAAAGGGATGAAGGTGGGATCAACATTTCCAAAAGTGCAAGTTTTTATGTGGAAAAGCCCCGGTGCTTCGTCTTGTCATGCCCCTCATAAGGTCCCTCCGCAGCCCTGCTTGTGTGTCCATTCAGCACACGCCTGCTGAACACTCGCTGGGTGGCAGCTGTGGGGCTGGGCAAGCGGGAGTGTACGGTTCACAGCGGAACTTGGGACAGACCGCTGTGAGAATCAGGTACCACAGTCGTGTTAAGAGCTACGAGAAGCCTCGCTAGAGGGGCACCCTTGACTCAGCGGGGCGGGGCAGGGAGATTGTTCTGGGGAGAAGGGAGCACGGCGGGATCGGGATGGCGCAGGGTGTGAAGGGTGGAAACTGTAGAGGTACGTCACAATTTCTAGGCCATGTTGAAGATTTTGGATGTTGAGAGCACAGGGAAGCCAGAAAGTCGTAGGCAGAGAGGTATCGTGAGCCCATTTGTTACTTTAAGATCACTTTGGCTTGTGTTCCTGGGGCAAGGCTGCATGCTAGGAGACTGTCCGGAGGCTCGCATGGTGGCCCAGGTAGTGGATCCTGATGGCTTAGAGGAGAGCGGTGGCAGGAAAGCTGGTGAAACAGGCAGGTTTGAGAGACAACACAGAGAACTGACGGGCCTTGGTGGTTGGCGCTGGAAGTCGGAGAGAAGTATCAAGAACACCCACAGGTCTCTGGCACGACCGAGGTGAATATCGGTGCCATTTATTAAGATAAGGAGCAGGTTTGGAGGAGACGATTCCAGTCAGGTGTCAGATTTGAGGGGTTTGGAGAGACATCCAAATGAAGATACCAAGGAGGTAGCTGGGTGGACCTAGAGGTCGAGAGCTGGGGGCTGCAGGGGGCACCGGTGTGCATGCGGGACCCCTGCGCACCTCGGCGGGGAGTGGCTGAGGCGGTCAGAGAGCATGGCGGGAGCAGAGTGTGGAGGCCGGCAGGATCCCAAGCAGCAGCTAGGTTCTTTCCTCTGAGTCCCTTTTTTTTATGAATGTTAATGCACTAGGAAGATGGGCTTCCTTAAATACCTCCCTTGAGACGGGAAAAAACAGTTAAAAGTAGAAGGGTTTTTGCCACCTCTCTTTGAAAGTAAATGGAAAAAACAAGTGTTAATGAAGAACTGAAATAGCTCGACGTGTGAACGATACCTAATGTCCTGGGTCTTGGCCAGAGTGATTATGACTGAGCCTTTCTGAGGAAATGAGCCACATTCTCTGTTACACTCTTGTCACACGTAAGTTTTTCATGAACTTGAAGCTGTGTTGCGCGCAGTCAGCGATCTCAGACAGCCCCGGCCGCGAGCGACCGCTGCTCACCCGCTGTGTGCCGGCGTCCTTCACTTGGCCACCGAGCTGGCCCCACACGAGGAGGGCTGCTGTGTCCTTCCTGCTCCCCTCTTCTCGGGAAGAGAAGAGCTGCTGCTCTAGGCTCCATCCGGTCTGTCGCTGCTTTTCCCAGGAGGTAGCGGTGCGCACGTGTCAGGCGACCGCTGCGTGCGCACGTCCCTTAGCAATGGCCCTGCCATTATTTCTATTTACAAGTCTGGAGAAAGGATCTCAACCTTTTGTGAGACAGGAGACTGTAAACACGTAGCACAGAGTTGACGCTGACTTTATCGAGATCATCCCAGACAAGCAAATGCAGCTAGGACCTGCCGAAAGAAAAACTGTTGTCGGTTTAGACCTGTGTGTTTTAGTTAGGAAGTACCTGGCTTCTCGCAGCTGGGGTAACCGGCTTGTGCTTGGGCCTTCTCTCTCTCACATGAGTGATACTTCTCTCTTTGTTCTAGATTACTCACTGACTAGCCCAGACCTGTTGGCCCTGCAGGGCTTCAACTCCCCGGGCATGCTGTCTCTGGGACAGATGTCGGCCTGGCAGCAGCACCATTTAGGACAAGCCACCCTCTGCTTTCTGGTGTGAGTAACGGGAAATTGTCTCCGAATCTCTCCTCCCGGCCCTTGCACTTTATTTTTCTATCAGTTACAGTCTTTGGTGCTGTTGACTGTCACGTGACGGTCCTAGGACGACTTCTTTATGTGGTACAAGTGTTTGGAGAAAATATTTCCTTTACGTGCTTCTGGATAATAGCTTGGGTCCTGCTCAAACTAGGCGTTCCCTGAAGAGATTCGGGAGGCAAGGCTTCTCTTCTCTGGAGATGGTGACCAAGGGGTACTGAGGCACAGGCGGCCCCCACATTCTCCCTGCTACTAGGGCTTTTGGATACCCCTGGGCCCCACCGTAAGCTTTTCTCACGCCTGTCCCCTCACTCTGCCCAGAATGAATGTTCTCTGCGTTGAACTCTTCTCGGTGAGGGACGGTGTGGGCAGTGGGCTGGGATCATCCACATGAAACCCAGTAGCTAGCTGGCTCCACACACAAGACGCCCACCCCCTACTGTTCCTCCCGTCCTGTCCGTGGAGAAAGCCAAGGTGGTTTTCCTTGCATTTCTTCACCCGTTGGCCCTTGGGGGTCTGTTCATCCTAAATGAACACCCCATGAGCTGAAAGGGTCGCTCAGCTCGGGGGGAGAAGCCTGTACGCACGCTCCGCTACTCTGAGTGGCCTGTCTGAGGCGGTGCCCTCCCCTGGAAGACGGGGTCAGGTGACGGCCTTGCAGGTACTGTGCGAGCAGTGAGCGGTGCCTCTCCCAGGGCTGGAGCAGAGGGGAAGCCAAAGGCTTCCTCTCCCGTTCTGGTCCACGCACAGCAGTGGACACACAGTTTCGGCTCCTTCATCTGCAGAAGGACCAAGGGCTTGGGCAGGAGAACTAGCCACCCGATTTTGTTTTCCTCCCATGGAGAGGTCATTAAAACCAGTCTGGGCATTTGGACAGGCTCTGTTGGGTGGAGGCTGCAGTATCACTCCGGTCACACAGATGCACTCACCAACCCTCTAACATCTTGTCTTTCCTTCAGTGCTGGAGGGCAGTTATCTCAGGGTTCAAATTTATCCATTAATACCAACCAAAACACCAACATTAAGTCAGAACCAATTTCACCTCCCCGGGATCGAATGACCCCATCAGGCTTCCAGCAGCAGCCACCGCTGCAGCGGCCGCCACCACAGACCCCCCCAACCCCCCCAGCCCTGGCAGGAAATGGGGCGCTCCCCTGTGGACAGTCTGAGCAGCTCGAGCAGCTCCTATGATGGGAGTGACCGGGAGGATCCATGGGGCGACTTCCATTCTCCAATCGTGCTTGGCCGACCCCCCACCACGGAGGACAGAGAAAGCCCTTCCGTCAAGCGAATGAGGATGGACACATGGGTGACCTAAGGCTCCTGGGCTGGTATTCCTACTTCGTGATCCCGCAGCGAACTGCCCTACATATCTACATAGGTAAATAAGGACATGAGTTAACTATATTTATATGTGTGGGTGGAAGTGTGTGTGTGTGTGTGTGTGGGTGTGTGTTACATACAGAATCGGGCACTTACCTGCCTCGTAGATCTACAGATGTATGTCCCGTGGCAAACAAAGCGCCCTGTAGGCAGATTCTAGTCTGGCACTTCCTTGGACTACTTGTTTCATAAGATAACCAGTTTTTGCAGAGAAACGTGTACCCATATATAATTCTCCCACACTAGCTTGCGGAAACCTAGAGGGCCCCTACTTGTTTTATTTAACTGTGCAGTGACTGTAAGTTACTTAAGAAAAATGCTTTGTAGAACAGAGCAGTAGAAAAGCAGGAACCAAGAAAGCAATACTGTACATAAAATGTCATTTATATTACCCAGCCTGGCATGGGTCTCTGTTGCAGAGGGGTGCATGGGAAGGGCTGTTGATATTTTAAAACAAAACAAAAAAGCCCCACACATAACTGTATTGCACGTGCAAAAAATGTATTGGGTCAAAGAAGTGATCTTTAGCTAATAAAAAAGAGAGAGAGTAGAAAACACACATGAGATATTCTGAAAATACTAGCCTAGAAATATAGAGCATTAACAAAATAAATTAATATATTAAGCTATAATTGGACTATGCCAGAAGTTTCTTTTTACATTCATATTTTAAAGAAACTGATTTTAGCTCATGTATATTTTATATGAAAGAAAACACCCTTATGAATTGATGACTATATATAAAATTATATTCACTACTTTTGAACACATTCTGCTATGAATTATTTATATAAGCCAAAGCTGTATGTTGTAACTTTTTTTTTAAGAGAATAGCTTTATCTTGTTTTAACTTTTTAGATTTATTTTAAGAGGGGAAAAAAACAAAAATATCTTGCAAGCAGAACCTTGGGGAAAAAAAGCCATGAACACTTATTATTCTATATGTAAATTAAAAGTTGAGCCAAACTCTTTTGTGTATATAGCATCTTAAATATATTATCACCTTTGATGTAAGTACCTATGTATTATATGGTCACCAGATTAAAAAGTATATTTTTGTGGATTGCCGCCAATTTGGGGGGAAAAGGTGAGATCCTTACTAAGTAGAGTATTCACTGTTTAATATTTACTATTTTGTTAAATATACTGTACTTTGGATTTTAATTATTAGCCCAGTCTTTTCAGAAGATTATATAAAGGGGTTTCTCCTCTCACTCGTGGTGAATGTGTGATGTTACGTTGTAATCTTTGTGCTGTATGGGTTGAATACCATAATATATTTTATATGTGTACATAAATAGCAAAGTGGCAAAAAAAACTGGTGTTAAGTTCATCTTGCATAAATATAAAATGTGTTGTAACAGATTTAAGGCATTATTTAAAACTTGCCTTTTGTGAGGAAAAAATATAGTAGAAAAAGCTGACTTAATTTAATATTAGAGAACATGGCAAAATAGTAGACGAGCACAAAGGTTTTATAAGTGGTAAATGATTAGGGAAAAATACTTGTGGGGAAAGGGATCTTTCTTCCTGGCCCCTCTAAAATAGAATGATGCAGCTGGTTACAAAATACTACCATTCTGAGCTCTCTGTGCATCGAAATGGCACTTCGGTGTGGGGAGAAATTCTCTCACGGGCACACCGCTGGCTGGCATGGCGCGCCGTCCTCCTGAAACCCGTTCTGCACCCTGCTCCACCTCTGAGCGTGGCCTCCCTCTTACAGAGACAGCGGGGCTGAAGGGCAGGTTCGTCCGTTTCCTGGGCTTGTGCCACAAACAAAATTCAAAGTCCTGTATATCTTTCATCGTAGATTTTTAAATACTCCCTTTCCTGAGAAACTCAAAATAAGGGTTTAAAAACTGCTGCTATTTTGTATTTTAAACTTAATGTTGAGCAGCTACCTACAATTTTTTACTTAGGTTTTGCTTTTCCCCCTAAATTGCCTTGCTTCTGACATTTTCCTCATATGCTATTTGTGACAAATCATCAGCCAGACTTCCTGACTGACATGTAATAGGTATTAGGTACAGGGGAAACCTGTGGTGTTCACAGCTACAAAATGGAATTCGGTTTTAGTAACAGTTCGGGTAGTAAATTTTGAGAGGCCAAAAAAAGGGACGGTGACATGCTGTCTCCTCTCAGCAGGATGGCCCTTGGGCTCTTGTTCAGAAAGGATTAGTTTCTCTTTCAAACGTACTTACTTTACTGAACTGCATACCGGGACGTTTCTTTGTAAGGTCACACCTGATTGAGACAAGACAGTCTCCCGACACTGAATTTCCAAGATAATCCTTACCACTTTGTAAACCATTTATAGCTTTGAAAGTGTTAAGTGATTCTTCCCTTACTCTTCATGCACGTTCATGAACTTCTGCTGTACATTGGAATAGGAGTTACCACATTCGCATTTACTGTCTATTTTCTTGTGTGCCTTATGAGATGGCTTTTCTGACTGTATCTCAATAGTCTTTCTTTCTATGCAGGTTTATAATCAGTACAACTACTGTTTTCTAAAATACTATTACACGAGGCTCGGAGTTTGTATTTCAATTATACTGACCAAGTAACAATGTATTCCGTTTTCAGAAAGTGAATATTTGACTGTTAACCCTTTTCCTGTCTGCCCAGTGTGACCTGGAGCGTGTGGACTTATCAGACACCCTCATCCAGACTCCATATACAAATACCACATACACATGCACATCTCCTGGTGGAAACCAACTCAGAGTGGGGAAGACACGAATGGTGTTTCTTTAGAACTGACTTTTCTTACCGTTTTAGACTCGTGTGTTTTGTATCACACCATCACCAAAAAATTTTATCCTTCAGATGAAGTATTTTATTAATAAAAGACAAAAAAAAAAAAAAGCTTAGAGGCCACCGCACTGGCTCAAGTACGGTTTCCAACAGCTGTCCTTCCCTCAGTGCGTGAACCGTCCTGCATTGAGTGAGAGTCACCATTGTATGTCTGCAGATGGTCCCAATCAAAACTCCATCTTTTGAGCCCTAATTATGTCCATTGTGTTAGAGACTAAATCAGGGGTTTGTTCGAAAAGAACAATATATGTTTTACCATTTCGTTTAACTGTAAGGACAACTAATAAAGCATTAACCTATTTTCTGTATTAACCATCATGCGCACAAGAAATACATAGTAAATAAGGAAGCGGAAAACTCCTGGCATTGGATCATAAGAAGCTAGATGATTAGAATGTGAAAAAGATTTTACAAATGTAAAACTTTTATTTCTCTGTAGAAACTTTCTTCACTTTGCTGTGCAAGAAGACACTGCTTTGCTATATTTAAAATGGCTTTTTTAAAAAGAGATTTATGTATTTGGTAAATGTTTGTAGTCAACAGTTCACACAAGAAGCTGTACACGGTTTGATCATGTAAAACCGTTTGGCGGCACAAGCTGGACTTTGTTGCCATCCTTGAGATGAACCTTTTAAGAAAAATAAGTTAATCTCAATTTTTCCCTGAATGTGTTGTTCTTTCTTCATTATACAATAAATATTATAGTGAACTTTTTATCAAATGGTTAAGAAAATGCTAGAGGTTGTTGTAAACTATTTGTATCCTGCACTCACTACAGTAAAGACGGACTGGCTTTTCCTGTGTACTCCAGACTCTGTCATGTTTGCCGCCAGTCGTTCGCTGGCCCCGCCCCCAGATGCTTCTCCTGTCCCTTCCCCTCACAGGCCTCTTCCTGCCCGAGATCCCCTTTACCTACTTTGAGGCTTGGTCAAGGAAGCTGCGGCCACAGCTCACCAGCCTCGCGCACAGCTGCTCCTGAGGCTTCCCTTCCTGGGCTGCCCGGGTCCCTGCAGGAGGCAGGGGCGATCCGGGGCCCAGCTCGGCCAGCCTGGCCCGTCACTGCAGCCGGCGTGGATGGGGCCGGCCCTCCCAGGCGCTGCCGCACTGCCCGCAGGATATACCGGCGGGGGGAGAGGGCGAGTTACTGCTAAACAGGCTCTGAGGATAGCGACTCGGTCTACCCAAAATGCACACCCAATACTGAGCGAGCCGCAGCAGAGGACAGATTTACTGAATGAGTTAGTTTCAAAAATGACAGGTGTGAAAACTTACCTTAAACTTGGCAGTGGCAAGCGCTCTCTTCCTTGGATTTGCCTTTTAAGCCAGCTCGTAACGGAGCACATTCTTGCTGTCAGTTAGATTAAAAGCTAAATTTTTGTGCTGGTTTTACTCGCTGGCTCCAGTGAGGCTCCTATTAGCAGGTTTTGAAAGCTGCTTGAGTCCCGTGGCTAAAAATAGTCTGATCACAGCTGCAGCTGCTTAAAATCAATTCATCGCGATTTCCAGGCTCGCTGCCACGGGCGCCCTCCGCTAGCCTGGAGCCTGCTTTTAAGCTGATGCTGCCTGGCACCTGCCTCGAAGAGGAGTTTTCGTTTGGAACTCTCCGCCAGCCCGGTGGCCCCGGCCTGCTCTCATGTGCCCCGCCAGTCGCTCGGCAGGGGTCAAAGCACCACCTAGGCATGGGACCCAGGAAACCGGTTGTGTTTTCCTGTCCTCCACAGAAAGGGGGTTCCGGAGAGGTGCCTGGAACATTAAGGAGAGGGGCTCCTCAGGGGCCCGTGGACTCGCGCCATCACACCGCAGACACCGCTGAGCCCAGTGTGGGAGAGGTGAGCCCTGGGCTCCAGCTGTCACAGGACACGCTCTTCTCAGCCAGCCCCCAGCCAATGACTGCACACAGCTGGGCTACGTCCCTTCCCTCCTGCAAGGAATCATCTGCACTCCCAACTCCCATCTGCTTCTGCTTCCAGACGACCCAGACTGACACGAGCTCACCCAGCTTTAGAGAATGCTTAGACTTCAGTCACTTCCTGACATCATCTGCCTGCTCACTCTCTACCAAAGCAGCTGAAGGCAGCTAGGGAAGAAAATCAAAATCACAGTTGTACTAATTGGTTTCACTGTAAACTACCCTCCCACCCCGCCCCACTCCCCCTTTTAAGCTTTTTTTAAACTTTACTTTGAACTTACTTCTAACTTACATAAAAGCTGCAGAAATCATCGTTTCCATATATCCTGCACCCACCTTCCCGACAGTTAACATTGACATAACTGTCATTCCACTATCAGAACCAGGAAGCTGACGCTCTTCCAGGACTACTAAGCCCGCCTTCCGGTGCAGGCCAGCATCAGCACGGCCACCTGTAACTAGCTCCTCCAGTGTGCATGCCCCCAGCACAGCCACCGGGGAGCCCTGCCTTCCGTTACTGGCCAGCACCACCATGCCCACTTGCAGCTAGAATGAGTCCCTCTGGCCAAGGGCCTACATGCCCTCCACCTCCTTTTCTGCAGCCTAACACCTGTCTCCGACCTCCACTGCAGTATGCACACCCAGGGGTAGAGGGTCAAGTTCTAGGGCAGCACACAGACACTCGGGTCCTCTGCCAATGCCAGGGAGCCCCCAGTTGGCCCTAGCCCTTGCTACCTGCCCTGACCCCATCACGACAACTTTATCAGCAAGTGACCTCTGCCTCTACCAAGGGGCCTATATCTGGCCCCTCACAGTCGAGTGTGAATACCACTGGCCCTAGCCACTAATGCTGCCTGCTCTGGTCCCTAGCTACTAACTGGTTCTAGAGGCTGAGAAGCCCAATAGCCCTTACAGGTGCTGCAGACACCTGCAGTGATCACCAAGAACACTGTTACCAACAGTGTGGACCCCAGTGGCTTGAGCCAAAGAGCCATCATGCCCCAACTGAACCTACTGCTACTGAACACTCCTGCACCTGTTGCCCCGCACCACTAGACCTGGTCACAAGGCGATCCGCGCTCCCCCATATGCAAGTGAAAGTCTTCTCTAACCAAAAGCAATCCATAAAGTCTGGAAGACATGAGGGAAACATGTCTCTACCAAAGGGGAGTCCAGTAACGGGACCCAAAGAAACAGAGATGCAGGTATTGCCCATCACAGGATTCAAAATAATTGTAGTACAAATGCACAGAGCTATAAGAGAAAACATAACTGATTCAACAGTATGAGGGAAACCATACAAGAACAAAAGGAGCAGCTAAACAAAGAGAAAAGAACCGAATTTGGGGGCTGAAGAATACAATGAACTGAAGAATTCAATAGTTTCAACAGTGTAGTTGAACAGAAGAGAGAGGCAGTGAGCAAGAAGGCAGATCAGTTGAATTTAAACAATTAGAAAAAATAATGAAAAGGCACAATCAAAAGAAACAATGTACATATTACTAAAGTCCCAGAAGAGAGGGAGAAAGGAATGAATAGCTTGTTTAAAGAAATAATGACTGGGAATTTCTCAGACATGGGAAGAGAACTAGATATCCAAGTTCATGAAGCTTGGTCACCATAAACCTTCAACCCAAAATGTTCTCCAAGATATATAATAATGAAATGGTCTAAAAATCAAAGACAGAATTTTAAAAGCTAGAAGAGAAAAAAAAATTCTCTCACACAAGGAAACCCCCATAAGGCTCTTAGAGGATTTCTCATCCGACAACTTACAGGCAAAGAGAGAGTGGGATGATAAATTCAAAGTGCTGAGAGAAAAACTGCCAGCCAAAATACTTTACCCAGCAAAGCTGTCCATCAGAAATGAAAGTGAAATAATAAAATTTTTCCCTAAAAAACAAAACCTGCTAAACTCTTGCCAGTAAACTACATTATAAGAAATGCTAAATAACAATAAACATACAATAATAATAATACACATATAAAAATAAATAATAAAATCTTCCCCTAATAAAAGCTGCTAAGCTTTTGCCACTAAACTACACAAGAAATGCTCAAAGTGGGGGGTGCCTGGGTGGCTTAGTCGATTAAGTGTTTGACTTGATCTCAGCTTGGGCCTTGATCTCAGTGTTGTGAGTTCAAGCCCTATGTTGAGCTCCTTTCCAAGTTAAAATAAATAGTATTTATTTTATATTGGATCATAAAATAGTAATGAGCCCACTTTAAATAGAATTTTTTAAAAAATTAAAAAAATGCTAAAAGGATTTCCTCAAGCTGAAACAAAAGGACACTAATTAGTAGCTTGAAAACATAGAAATATATGACACACTGGTGTAGAGTCAGACTTAGAATACCTTAACACTGTTAATATGGCATTGTGCTAGGTAAAGATTCACCTAAAGATTAAAAGCCAAAGGTATGAAACCTAGGTATAGCTTTGACAGTTTGTTAATGGATACACCATTAACAATGTAAATAGTGTCATCAAAAATATAAAATGGGGGAGAAAAGGATAGATTTTTTTAAAATGCAATCAAATTATTATTAGCATAAAATACACTGATATCTATAAGATTTGTTATGCAAACCTCATAGGAACTCCAAAACAAAAAGCTACAACAGATACACATAAGATAAGAAGGGAATCAAAGTATACTGATACCAAAAATCTCTTATTTACATAGGGAGGCAACAAGAGGAAAAGGAAAATGGAACTATATACAGCCAGAAGATAATAAAGTGGCATTCGTAAGTCCTTACCTGCCAATAATTACTGTAAATGTTAAGGGACCAAATTCTCCAATCAAAAGGCAGACTTACTGCCAGGATTAAAAAAAATAATACCCTATTATATGCTACCAGGGACTCACCTCAGCTCTAAGGACACACATAAAAATCAAAGGAATGGCAAAAGCTACCCCATGCAAACAGAAGCCAAAAGAACATAGGTAGTTATACTAATACCAGACAAAACTGACATTAAGCCAAAAACAGTTAAAGTGACAAAGATGGTCACTGCATAGTGAGTGATAAGGGGGTCAATTCATCAAGATACAAAAATCATCAACTATATGCACCCAACTTTAGAGCACCTGAATTACATTAAGCAAATTCTAACAGATTTGAAGGAAAAAACAGATAACACAATAATAGAAAGGAAATTCAGTACCCTACCTACCAACACAAGATCATCTAGATAGAAAACCTGTGAGAAAGCACTGCACTAGAACTATACTTTAGACCAAATGGACCTAACATGTATAAACAGGCCAACTAACAGCAGCAGAATACACATTCTTCTCAAGTGCATACAGAACATTTTCCAGAATACATCACATGTAGGTCATTAAAGAAAAAAAAAAAGTCTTAGCAAATTTTAAAAGATTGAAAAAAACCCAAGTATCTTTTTTAACTATAGTGGTATGGAACCAGAAATTAATAAATAACAGGAGGAAAGCTAGAAATACAACAAATATATGGAGACTACAAAACATGCTCCTGAATATAGGCCAAAAAAGAAATCAAAAGAAAAATCAAGAAGTATCTTGAAACAAATAGGAATGGAAGCACAACATATCAAAAGCTATGGGACATTGCAAGAGTAGTTCTAAGAGGGAAGTTTATAAAAACAAAAAATCTACAACAGATACACATAAGATGAGAAGGGAATCAAAGGGTACTGCTACAGGAAAAATTCACAAATACCTACATCAAAACACAAGAAAACATGAACCACCTCAATTTACAGGTCAAGGCACTAGAGAAAGAACTAAGCCCAAATTTAGTAAAAGGAAGAAAATTTAAAAATAGATGAAATAGAGACAAGAAAAATAATTAAAAAGATCAATGAAACTAAGAGCTGTTCAAAAAAATGTGAAGAATTTGAAAATCTGAGAAGACAAGTATCACGTAAGGAGATTGAATCAGTAATCAAAACGTCCCAACACACACACACACACACACACACACACACACACTTCCTACCTCCCAACACAGAAACGTATAGGACCAGATACTTTCACTAATGAATTCTACCAAATATTTATTATAATTTTTTTTATTTTTTTATAAACATATGATATATTATTAGCCCCAGGGGTACAGGCCTGTGAATTGTCAGGTTTACACACTTCACAGCACTCACCATAGCACATACCCTCCCCAATGTCCATAACCCCACCATTCTCTCCCTCCCTTCCCTCCCCTGCAGCAACCCTTAGTTTGTTTTGTGACATTAAGAGTCTCTTATGGTTTGTCTCCCTCCTGATCCCATCTTGTTTCATTTATTCTTTTCCTACCTCCCAAACCCCTTCACGTTGCATCACCACTTCCTCATAACAGGGAGATTATGTGATAGTTGTCTTTCTCCAATTGATTTATTTCACTAAGCATAATACTCTCTAGTTCCATCCACATTGTCGCAAATTCTACCAAATATTTAAAGAAGAGTCAGTAGTGACGGTCTTTCTCAAACTATCCAAAAATTAAAGAGAAGCGACTCCCAAACTTATTTTACATGGCCCGCATTACCTGATACCAAAGCCAGATAAGGAGCCTATAAGACAAGAAAATTACAAACAAATATACTTGATTAATATAGATGCAAAAATCCTCATCAAATATTAGCAAACCAAATTAATTAGCACACAGCACATTAAAGAACCACTCACCATCCAGTGGGATCTGTCCCTGGAATGCAAGGCAGTTCCACACACACAAATCAATGGGTGACTGTGAGACACAGTAACAGAAAGAGAAAAAAAAATCATCTGACATATCAACAGGTGGAAAAAAGGCATTTTATAAATATAACAACCTTTCATGATAAAAATGGTCAACTAATTAAGTATAGGAGAAAGACACCTCAACACAACAAAGGTCACATATGACAAACCCATAGCCAACATTGTAATGGTGAAAGCTGGAAACTTTTCCTCTAAGGTCAGGAACAACACAATGATACCTACTGTCACCACTCATAGCCAATCAGTTAAAAAAAGTAAAAGGCAGGGCACCTTTGGCTCAGGTCATGATCTCAAGGTCCTGGGATCGAGCTCTGCATCGGGCTCTCTGCTCAGCAGGGTGCCTGCTTACTCCTCTCTCTCTCTCTCTCTCTGCCTACTTGAAATCTCTCTCTGTCAAATAAATAAATAAAATCTTAAAAAAAAAAGTAAAAGGCATCCAAATAAGAAAAGAAGGGAAACTGCCTTTGCTTATGAATGATATGATCTTATATACACAAAATTCTAAAGACACAACCAAAAAACTGCCAGAATGGACAAATTCAGTAAAGTTGCAGGATACAAAATAAACATACAGCAAACAGTTTTTAGCATTAACAACAAAATATCTGAAAAAGAAACAAAATAATCCTATTTATATTAACATTTAAAACAATACTTAGGAATAAATCTAACCAGAAAGGTAAAAGTTTTATCTGGTGAAAACAATGACTTTGATGCAAGAAACTGAAGAAGACACAAGGAAATGTAACAGTAACCTGTGTTCACGGATGGAAAGGACATTGTTAAAATGTCCATACGACCCAAAGCCATTTATAGATACAGTGCAAACTGTAAAAAAAACATCCCCATGACATTTTCAAAGAAATAGAAAAAACAGTCCTGAAATCTATATGGATCCACAAAAGACCTTGAACAGCCAAACCAATTCTGAGAAAGAACAAACCTGCAGGCATCACATTTCCTGATTTCAACCTATTCTCCAAGCCACCATCGTCAAAATAACAGGCACATAGGTCAACAGAACAGAATTGAGAGCCCAGACGAAGGAAAAAACAAAACAAAACAAAAACCTCCTGCATATAGAGTCAACAACTATTGACAAGGGAGCCAGGAATACTGGGGAAAGGACAGAAAGAAGATCTGTGGGGAAAACTGGATGACCACATGCGGAAGAATGACGGTGTGTCTCTATCTTACACGTTCACAAAAATTGACTCAAAATGGATCAGACTTACACATAAGACCTGATACCATAAAACTTCTACAAATAAACACAGGGAAAAAGCTCCTTAAAATTGGTCTTGGCAATGAGTTTTTGGATTTGACACCAAAAGCACAAACATCAAAAGCCACAATCAACAAGTGGGACAACATCAAACTAAAAAGCAAAAGACACAACAAAATGAAATGGGAATGGGAATGGGAGAAGAAATGGGAATACGAATGGGAGAAGATATTCGCAAACCACATAGCTGATAAGGGGTTAATAACCAAAATACATAAAAACACATACAGTTCAATAGTATAAAAACAAACCATCTGATTTAAAAATGGGCAGAGGATCTAAGTAGACATTTTCCTGAAGAAGACATAAGGATGACAAACGGGTACATGAAAAGATGCTCAACATCACTACTCATCAGGAAAACGTAAATCAAAACCAAAATGAGGTATCATCTCACCTTCAGCAAAAAGAGGGAACAAGGGTAAGGGTGTGGAGAAAAGAGAACCCTTGTGCTCTGTTGGTGGGAGCATAAGTTGTTTCAGTCATTATGGAAAATGGCATGGACGTTCCTCGAAAAATTAAAAATAAAACTACCATATGACCAGGCAATCCCATTTCTAAGTGTATATCAAAAGAAAATGAAGACAGGATATCGAAAGATAGCTCCCCCGCCTCCGACTTCAGGTGTCACCTAAGGAAATGCCATCTTCTCTAGAAAATCTTTCTTGTTTTATCCACCATGAATCTTCTTATCTATTACCTTCTCACAAGGCCCAGCACGTTTTACCACATCAGCGCCCTTAATATAAATTTTACCTTTCCCCCCAGATTAGAAGCACCTTGAGGGCAGGGCCAATGCCTTGCTTTCACATAGCCTCTTGGCATATAATAGGTGCTCTGAAAGTTTGTGAATGAATGAATGAATGAATGGTAACACATGTTCCTTACTCGGGGTGGCCAGTGGGATTCAAAATAACAGTATTTTCTAAAGTTCTGGGAAGGTCTCCCTGTGATCAGAGCCCCTCCCCAGAGCACTGCTGTAGTTGTCCCTTGGGAATCCTACAGAAAAAAGGGAGGGATGGAAGAGGGCCCAGGGCCCAGGTAGGTTCTGCACATCACCGCCATGCCAATCCTTCCCAGGGCTGTGGGGCCTGACCATGCAGGGGGCAGGGAGAGTGGCCCATCTCTCCTCAGAAGCTGTCGTACCCAGGTGGCTCCTGGAGAACAGACAAAAATGGATCCTGTACCTTCCCCCTCTCACCACCCCCTATGCCCTTACTGGCCCTCCTCTCTGAAAATAAGCTTCGAGGAACCTTGTCCTAAGGTGTTAAGTATTTCAGGGAAATGGCTAAGTTTCGGGGAAGTTTCCTTTACTGACACAAATGAGGTTTATTTCTCAGAGTCAAGGAGCCTGGCTCACTGGCACCACCCAGGAAATAGGCAGGTAAATTCTGATTCCACAGTTCTCCCTCAGGTGAAGGCAGGGATCTAACGTCTTAACAGGTGTGGCCAGTAGCACATTGGGGACCAGAAGATATTTTCTCAGTTCTTCTCTTGCTTCTCTTCTCTCAATTCTGCCTCCTCCTAAAACCCTGTTTTGGGAGGGAAAGAGCAGCAAAGTCCCAAGCAAAGGGGTTCAAGACCCCAGGTTCCCAAGCCAGTTAGCCTGGGTGGGACTCCCACATCCCCATTTGCAAGTTACATGATCTTAGCTTCATTTTTCCGTTAACAAAACAGGAAGAGTAAGTGCCAACCTCCCGAGGACACCATAAGGAAGTGAGTTGGTGATAAAGCTCTTAGAGCATCATCTAGCATCTCGGGAGTGTCATGGTTTAAATGAGGATTATTTTTATTCTGCACTGCATCCCAGTCTTTTCCCAAAGAGAAATCTTCACATCTGTTTGGGTCCTTCCTATAGCCAAGCTCAGGTTCCTGCCTTGCCAACCCAAGTGGCTACTGTCTCAGTTCAGGAACTTGAGTTCTTTTTCCACTTCTCCCCTCCACACTCCAGCCACGGCAGCCTAGGCCTTACATGGAGCTGTGACCATCCCCCAGCTGATATCTTCCAGACAAACCTTCCTCAACTCTCAGCACCACCCCAGCCAGCACCCGGCTGGTGCAGGGCTCCAAGTACACTGCTTCAATAAATAGATACATTAGTCTACTAGGAGGTCATCCCATCGTCTTCTCTGCCACTCCCTCTAGGCACCAGGTATGGGGAAGTGGGGAACCTGCCAAAGCACAGGGACAGATACCCTGATCTCCTGCTAGGGAAAGCAAACACTTTAAAACCCCATCTCATATACAAATGGTTGTAACTTTTTAAGACACACATTTCCGCTAAGAACTCCTGGCTTATGTCAGGAAAAGGCTTTCAAGGAATGGTAGAAGACAGGCCAGGAGAGGGAAGCTTCTTTGCTCATTTAAAAAGCAACATGAGGGGACCTGGGTGGCTCAGTCAGTTAAGCTGCTCACTTTGGCTCAGGGTGTTGGGATCAAGCCCAGTGTCAGGCTCTGTGTTCAGTGGGGACCCTGCTTCTCCCTCTGCCCCTCTCCCTGCTTGTGCACATGCACTCTCTCAGGTAAATAAAATCTTTCAAAAATAAATAAATAATAACAAAAAAATAAAAATAAAAAGCAACATGAAAGCTATGGTCATAGCTGGGGAAAAACCCACAGGGAACAGGCAGCATTGCCCCATGCATTTTACCTACAAGTGGGTAGCAAACCCTTTTAAGAAAAGCTTCCTGAAGCAACTGGGTGGCTCGGTCCATTGAGCATCTATCCCTTGATTTCAGCTCAGGTCATGATCTCAGAGTACTGGGATCCAGCCCTGCATCAGGCTCCGTGCCCAGCAGGGAGTCTGCTTGAGGATTCTCTCTCTCTCCCTGCTTCCCTCTGCCCATCCTCAAGATGACAACATATATCAATCCTGACTTTACTCCTTCCCACCCCCAAGAACAATAACAATTATTCATGGACAAGACACCACTGAAAGAATCCTAGAATATGGAGGTGAGGTTGAAGCACCACAGATACCAAGACAGATCTCATTAGAAAGGTAGAGAATTAGCTACACATCGACTGCATTGCTCCTCACTCAGACTGGCACAGCAGCCCAACAATAGCCTACTGTTCCTCTAGAAGGAAAAGAGAGCTTAGGGTGGACATCCAGCTCCCCCAGCATTGTGGGCCCCTCCCTGAGAGCATCCACACTTGCCCCATGGTGACTATGGGGGAGTTTGTAGGGCTTGACCACCTGTAAAGTCTAGAACCTGTAAAGAAAACTTTTCAAATGTGTATACACCAATGTCAGTAATCAAGAATTACAAAGTATCAGATACAGGTGACACTGCCAAAGGAAACTAATAAAGCTCCAATAACTGACCCTAATGAATGAAAATCTATTAACTGTCAAAGAATTCAGAATGATCCCCTAAATTCCTCTTTAAAAAGTTTAGTGAACTATAAGAATACACAGACAACTAAACCAAATTAAGAAAACAATGCATGAACAGAACAAGTTCAACAAAGAAAAAGAAACCATTTAAAAAAAGAGATAGATCCTAAAGTTGAAAAAAATACAATGACTGAAGAATTTAATAGAGAGATTCAAAACAGACTTGACAAGGCCAAAGAATCAATGATCTAGAAGAGAGGATATTTGAAATTATCCAGAGAAAAGAAAAGAAAAATGAGGAAGAGTGAAGAAAGCATACAAGACTTAAGGAACACAAATGGAGAAGAGAAAGGGAGAAGAGAAAGAGAAAAGGACAGAAAGTATATTTAAAACAAAAATGGCTGCTAACTTCCCAAACCTGGAAAGAGAGATGGGCATCCATTTTCACGAGGCCAAAAGGACTGTAAATTGGTTGAACCTGAATAAGGCTACACTGCGATACATCGTAATTAAAATGTCAAAAGTCAAAGACAAAGAACTTTAAAAGCAGCAACAAAAAAGAGAGAAGTTACACACAAGGTAATTCCCATAAGACTACCATCAGATTTCTCAACAGGAACATTTCAGGCCAGGGATGATATATTCATAATATTCAAAGAGAAAGAAAACTGTCAGCCAAGAGTTCTATACCCAGCAAGTTGTCCTCCAGAGATGAAGGAGAGCTATACTTTCCAAAACAAACAAAAGCAGAGGGATTTCATCACCACTAAACTTGCCTTCCAAGAAATGTTAAAGGGAGTTCTTTAGTGGAATTAAATGTATGCTGATTAAGGTCATAAAAACATAAGAAAGTAACATAAAACTATCTGGTAACAGTAAATACATAGTCAAAATTAGATTCTATAAAACAGTAATTGTGATGCATAATTCATTTACAGCTCTAATTTAAAAGATAAAAAATAGGGCACCTGGGTGACTCAGATGGTGAAGAATCTGCCTTAGGCTCAGGTCATGATCCCAGGGTCCTGGGATCAAGTCCCACATCAGGATCCTGGGATCGAGTCCCGCATCAGGCTCCTTGCTCCTTGGGGAACCTGCCTCTCCCTCTGCCTCTGCTTCTCTCTCTCCCTCTGTCTCTCATGACTAAATAAATAAAATCTTAAAATAAATAAATAAATAAATAATAAAAATAGTAGTAAAAACAACCATAATTACAATGTTATTGTTTCACAATATAAAAAATATGTAAACTTTAGCATCAATAAACTAAAATAAGGGAGAGCAGAAGTAAAAGCATAGTTTAGGAATGCTATAGAAATTGTTATCAGTTTAAAATAAGCTGTCATAATTCTGATACTTTATGTTAGCCTCATGGTAACCACAAAGAGAAAATCTGTAGTTATCACAACAAAAAATAAAATAGAAAAAAATGATAAAGAATTCAAAGCATACTGATACCATAAGACACCAAAATACCAAACAAGACAGTAGGAGAAGAAACAAGGAGCAATGGATCTACAAAACAGTCAGAAAACAATGAAATGGCAACAGTAAGTCTTTACCTATCAATAGTTACTTTAAACATAAATGGATTAAATTTTTCAGTCAAAAGACATAAAATAGATGAACAGATTGAAAAAAAAAAAAAGAAAAACCACAAGACCCAATGATATGTTGCCTACCAGAAACTCACTTTAGCCTCAAAGATACACAGACTGTGAGTGAAGAGATGGATAATGATATTTCAAGCAAACAGTAACCAAACAAAAATAATCAAACAGGGGTAGCTGTACTTAGACCAAGCAGAACAGATTTTAAAGTAAAAATGGTAAGAGACACAGGTCATTACACACAGATAAAGGGGTCAATCCATCAAAAAGATATAAAATGTAAGTATTTATGCATTCAACATTGGAGCACCTGAATAAAACAGAGGATAAAGGAAAAACAAACAGCAATACAATAATTATTGGAGACTTTAATACCTCACTTTCAACAATGGATATATCTTTCAGAGAATTAATTTTTAAAAAAGTGGATTTGAACAGTATAGACCAAAAGGACCTAACAGATATACAGAGAGCATTATTATCCTACAACAGAATATACATTATTATCAAGTGCCTATGAAACATTTTCTAGGACAGACCATACATTAGGCCACAAAACAAGTCAAAGAAAATTCAAGGTTAAAATCATATCATGTATCTTCTCTGAACACAATGATATGAAACTGGAAATCAGTAACAGGAAGAAAACAGGAAAATTCATGGAGAAATGGAAATTAAACACCACTCTATCTTTTTTTTTAATTTTATTTATTTATTTGACAGAGAGAGAGAGATCACAAGTAGTCAGAGAGGCAGGCAGAGAGAGAGGGGGAAGCAGGCTCCCTGCTGAGCAGAGAGCCCAATGCAGGGCTCCATTTCAGGACCCTGAGACCATGACCTGAGCCAAAGGCAAAGGCTTAACCAACTGAGCCCCCAGGCACCCCTAAACACCACTCTCTTAAACAACAGATCGATCAAAGAGGAAATTAAAGAGGGAAATAAAAAACTCTCCTGTGACAAACTAAAATGGAAACACAACATACCAAAACTTACGTAATATGTGCAGAAAGCAGTTAATAGAAGAAAATTCAAAGCAATAAGAACCTACATTAAGAAACAAGAAAGATCTTAAATAAGCAATCTAACATTTTAAGAAACTAGAAAAAGAAGAACGAAGTAAACCCAACATTAGCAGAAAGAAGGAAAGAATAGATTACAGCAGATAAATCAAATAGAGAATAGGAAAACTATAGAAAAGATTAATAAAACTAATAGCTGGTTCTTTGAAAAGATAAACAAAACTGATAAACCTTTAGCTCGACTAAGCAAGGAAAAAAGAGAGAAGACCCAAGTCAACAAAATTATAAAAGAAAAAGGAGACATCACAACTGATACCACAAATACAAAAAGGATCATAAGAGACTACTGTGAACAACTATTCATCTACAAACTGGACAATCTAGAATAAATAGAAAAATTTTAAAAAATATATAATCTACCAAGACTGAATCAGGAAGAAACAGAAAATCAGAATGGATCCATACTAGTAAAAAGATTGAATCAGTAATCAAAAATCTGCCCAAAAAGAAAAACCCAGGACCAGATGGTTTCACAGTGGCTTTTACCAAACATTTAAAGAAGAATTAATGCCAATACTTTTCCCAAACTTAAAAAAAAAGGAAACATTTCCAAACTTATTTTATGAGTCCTGACCAAAGGTAGAAAAGTATCAGGCACTACCTGATACCAAAGCTAGGAAAGAATACTATAAGCCAATTCTCAAATTCTCAATAAAATACCAGCAAACCAAATTCAGCAGCACATTACAGAGATCATTCACCATGACCAAGTGGGATTTATTTCAGGGTCAGAAGGTGGTTTAACATATGCAATCAATGTGATGCACCTTATTAACAAAATGAAGGACAAAAATCATATGATCCTCTCAATAGATAGAGAAAAAACATTTGACAAAATTCAAAATCTATTCATGATAAAAACTCTTAACAAATTAGGTGTAGAAGGAATGTGCTCAACATTACAATGGCTATATATGACAAGGCCACAGCTAAGATTATGCTTGATGATGAAAGGGTGAAATCTTTTTCTCTAAGATCAGTAACAAAAACAAGCTCACTCTCACTGCTCTTATTCAACATAGTCCTGGAAGCCCTAGCCAGAGTGATCAGGCAAGAAAAAAAAAATAAATAAAAAGCAGGAAATTGGAAAAAAAAATGTAAGTAAAATTGTCTCTATTTGTAGATGACTTGATTTTATGTATACAAAATCCTAAAGACTCCATTAAAAAAACCAAAAACCAAAAAACAAAAACTAGCAATGAATTTGGTAAAGTTCCAGGATACAAAATTAACATACAACAATCAGTAGCATGTGTATACACTAACAATGAATGACCTGAAAAGAAATAAAATGATTCCATTTGCAGTAACATCAGAAACAAATATTTAAGAATAAATTTAACCAAGGAGGTGAAAGAATACTGGACACTACAAAAAGACACTGATGAAAAAAGATAAAAATAAATGGAAAGGTATCCTGTGTTCATGGGCTGGAAAACTGAATATTGTTTACCTTTCCATATTACTTAAAACCGTCTATAGATTCAATGCTATCCCTATCAAGATTTCAATGGCAAATTTTACAGAAGTACAAAAAAATCCTAAAATTTATATGGAAGCACAAAAGACTGAATAGCCAAAGGAATCCTGAGAAAGAAGTACAAAGCAGGGGCATAACACGTCCCGATTTCAAGCTATATTATAAAGCTATAGTAATCAAAACCATGTGGTAATGGCATTAAAACAGATACAGACCAGCAGAACAGAAGTGAGAACCCAGAAATACATCGATCGGTGCCTATACAGTCATACTGAGAAGGGAGCCAAGAAAACTCAATAGAGAAGAGTCTCCTCAATAAATGGTGCCGAGAAAATGGGTTTTCAGGTGTACAAAAATGAAAGACCTCTATCTTTTTCAACTCCCCAAAATTAACTCAAAATGGATTAACAACTTGAATGTAAGCTCCTTCATGGTAAACTTCTTGACACTTGTCTTTGCAATGATTTTCTGGATAGAACACCAAAAGCACAAGCAACAGAAGCAAAAATAAACAAGCGGGACTAAATCAAACTAAAAACCTTCTTCATAGTAAAAGAAACAATCAACGAAATGAAGACAACCTGTGGAATGGGAAAAAATATTTGCAAACCATATATCCAATAAAGAGTTAACAGCCCAAATACATCAGGAACTCACACAACTGAGCAGTGAAAAGAAAGAAATGTAACAATTTTTAAAAATGGCAAAGCACCTGAATAGATATTGTGCCAAAGAAGTTATACAAAGGGCCAACAGGTACATGGGAAGGTGCTCCACATCACGGATCATTAGGGAAATGCAAATCAAAACCACAGTGAGATATCCCCTCATGTCTGTTAGAATAGCTATCATCAAAAAGACAAGAGATCACAAATGCTGGTAGGGATGTAGAGGAAAAAGAACCTTTACCATTCTTCTTCAACCCCAGGAAGACTTCATTATTAACAGAGGCAGTTTAAAGAACTACCTTCCCGAGGAAGGACTGTGGCATGGCCTTGACTGGGCAGTCCTGCTCAGGGTGACCCTGGACTTCGGCTTGGTCTCTGCAGCCTTGTCACTCCAGGGTAAAACGGGAGCATCATTTTCCTGATGACGTAGATTCCCCAGGTGTCCACAGTATTGGGCACTACAGTTCAATGAAAAGACTGAACATTTCCTATCAAATCTAATTACTTCTTTAAAAGATTTTATTTGACAGAGATCACAAGTAGGCAGAGAGGCAGGCAGAGAGAGAGGAGGAAGCAGGCTCCCTGCTGAGCAGAGAGCCCGATGCGGGGCTCGATCCCAGGACCCTGGGATCATGACCTGAGCCAAAGGCAGAGGCTTTAACCCACTGAGCCACCCAGGCACCCCTCTAATTACTTCTTTAAAACATTAACTCCCAAGACACTATAAATGTAGTAAAATGTGTAAAAAACAAGCTTCATGGTATCTCTTGTGTATACTAAACAAAACCACTTTAAAGCACATTGTACAGACCAATCAGTGAGACCCTGCTGGTTTACCACTTCTGTTCTTCACCTGTTCGACCTTGAGCAGCACAAGCCCTGGGGGGACACCCCTGGACAGGGGCACCTCCATGTTCTCCAACATTGTCACACATCTTTTAATTCTGAATTACCACCCCCGTTTAAAAAAAAAAAAAAAGAATCCTCAATTTTTCTTCACAGAAGAAATTATTTTATTCCATTTTTTTAAAGTAAGAGATACATATATTTATTCTTTGCCCGGCAAAAGCCATTTCCCTGTAGGTCTCTGCCTGGTGAAGTTAATGATATATTAGAGAAACCTGCGGCCTCCAGGGGCACAGTGAGTGCACCCTTCTGGCTGGAAAATCATTCACATGATCAAAGCAGTTCCTGTAGCAAAGATCCACAAGTTCATTTTATCCTGAAGACCATTTTGGTTTTGAAGAAAGGATTTCCTTCTGAAGATACTTTAAGTTTACCAACCAACTGAACCCAGGGCAAATCGTTCCCCACACAGCTGAGAGGAGAAAAATGAGAAGCCCATTTCAAGCACTCTTGCCACCACACTCCCTTCCTCTTACTTGAAGAAATCTTCCCAGTTCATCTCTAGGCCTGATGTGTCCAGGGACATAAACCACCTCCAAGCTCAGCATTTGTGCAGTCTTCCTCCCTGAAGGCAAGCTCCTCCGAACCATGTAAGCCCATTTCCACCCTTCCATGGGACCAAGATGGGCTCCAGCCAAACAGGCCTTCACCCTCACCTCGTGTACCCCTGCTCCACCTGCAAGGCCTGAGGCTGACCCAGGCCTCCCTTGAGCCTCTAGCATGTTGCAGCAGACACCTGATGTGTAGACGGGAAAACCTCCGGCCGATGGGAGCTTGTGGTTTGGTCTTTTAACATTATGAGCTACACTATATAAAGTGTATTTAGACAAAGAAAAACACTGAGCCTGATTCTGGGGCAACGGCTCTAGACTTCCCAAGATTAGAGTCAGGGAGGCAGCAGGAAGCACGCCCATTCTCCCTGTATTTCCCTTCCAAGTACCTCCAGGGGCTGCTGCTCTCAGAAATGCCAGACTGGCGACTGGCATTGACTGTCTGGCCTTATATGTGCCACGTGTTGAAACCCTGGCGATAGGCACTCCTCTTTCTCTCTGCACCTACTCAGCTCCAGGCACTGGGCAGCACGAATTCTTCCCAAAAATGCTAACTTGGGAAATCTGATTAGCCACTGCAGTGGGGATGCTCTTCAGAAGAAACTGAGCAAAAGCTCCAAATGATCTAGCCAGGAAGTGCTGGCCATACCATGCAGCAGCTTAAAGCAAGCCTGTGTACTCCTAAGTAGTTCTAGAAGTACAAGGTACACACCTGCCATTTATTCAGTATTAGAGCAATTCAGATTCAGGCCTTTTTTGATCCTAGAAGTGACGTTGCCTCAAAAAGGCCAACTGGTGGGACAAATATGAAATAGAGCTAATTATAATTCGGTCATACTCCAAAACAGGGTGATATTCACCACTGCTGGACAGCACCTTTGTCAGGGAGACAAAGAGCACCACGTGTCACGGCAGAAGACACTGCAAACAGCAGTGACCAAAGCTGACGTCAGAGGCTCCCACAGTGAAGGTCCAATGCTGCTCCTCAACTTCCAAACACTTCCAACTTGGGGGCCCATGCAGTGCCAGTCCACTATATACCTTCAAGAAATAGCATGTGTCACATGCAAATGTCCCTTACTCTACCTCTGGATGTAGGGGGATAGCAGGGGGGCGCATGTTTTGGCTCCCACAGCCTTGGATTAGGTCAGCCTATTCCCCAGGGTCAAATGTTCCTGGAGAATACACAGCAGCTTCTGAGACATGTCCGTAGGTCATAGAAAAGGAAAGGCAGCACCCTAGGATATGACCGATGTCAGGTGATCCACATTAAGAGGCCAAATGCTCACACTACCTGATTCTTTATAAACAAGAGCTAGTTCCCTGCCTGGGTGGTTTGACTGAACTGGCTGTCTGCAGAGGGGACAGTTGGCACTGGAACTGCTAATCTGGGGGCTTGCCCTGGAACTGCACTCACGCTCATCGAGCCATTGGGGACAGCAGTTATGTTCAAGCTACTGGGGATCTCGCCAGTAGCTTGTATTTTAAAATAGACCAATTATAACACTGGTAAAACAATCCCAATTAGAAGCATGATAAAAACGGCATTCCACCACTGAATTCCACAGTCGGCACCCTTCGTGGGGGTCTTTGGAGAAGTCGGGAGCAGCAGCTGATTGGAGGTCTCTGCCGAGTAACTTTCATTTAAAAAGATTTCTGACTGCACCACGCGCTCAATATTCTCGTCAATGCCCTTAAAGAAATCTGTCAGTGGGCTGGAGAGGGCACCGGCGCCTACAGCTGCTCTATCTGGGTCTGGCTGCTCCTCGAAGGTCACTCTGGTCTCTGAGGATGGGCTCAGGAGGGATCTGAGTTCTCTGTGGGTCTCTGTAAGGATCCCATGATTTTTCACTGGAATCTTAATAGATTTCAAAGCATATAAGTCTTGTTCTCTGATCAAGTTGTTGACTTTCTTGATATCTGCGACCTAGGAAAGCCACGAAGACAAACAGCACAAAACATGTAAACTCCTTAGAATGAATATCCAAAAAGTAGCTCTTTCTGGAAGAGGATCCAAGCCCACCCCGCTTACAAATCTGATGAATATTGGAAAACCGCACCTAGGCACAAAATTAGTTTAGGCTGAATAAAACTGTTTTTTGACTTTAACTCAGCCTGAATGTATAGCTTAATCATCACGTTTCCATACAGATGTACAAGTTTGAAAAACATAAGATCAGTTTTGGAAGAGTCTCTTGCTAATTCAAAGTGTGACCGCAACAAAATATTTTTAGGTGAAACCCAACCTCGGCCAGCTCCTTTTTTCTACTTCTTCTAACTTTTGAGGCAACAGTGCTCCCATCTGGCTGACTTCCCTCCCACATCAGAACCCAATTCAGTAGCTGATTATATTAGGGATCCCCAAACACAAAGCCTCAGCCCAGCCAGCTCCACACTCAGAACGTATTTTAACTGTTATAATACTTAAAGAGGTATGTCCTCAGGATTCTACCATGTTTCCTTGCCCAGAAGTGCTGTATGGCATATAAATTTATTTTCTAAATAAAATGACCTAGGGGTAATATACTTTGGAAGGTTTCACACACTTGTGATAATTAGAAACATATAGAAAATCATGAATCAAGCTGGAAAGTATGGACTGAAATCTGTTGCAATTTTAGGACTGGAAGAGAAAGGAACAGCACTGTGAGTCTTACAAAGTTCGGGACAAACTCCTTCCACAGTCAAATCTTAAGGGAGGGGTGGTGCAGACAGTTAAGTCAAAGAGAAACCCTCCCTCAAGCTAATGTTTAAACTTAACTTGAAAGCATTAGAGGTGGACCTTAAGATTTGACTCATAAGCCCACTAACTAGAGTATAAATACAGCCACAGACCTGTAGATAACACCTAATTCAAACCAATCATCTCTATTATTTCACTTATTGAGCAACTGTTTTTATTATCTAATTGAATTGAGGTAGCAGATATTTTTAACAGATCACACCTGAAAACTAAACCAGCTTGAGACCTGTTTGTCTTTACCCTTAGTGAATTAACACCAAATTTATATTTACTTTAAATTGGAAAATTGATTGCTTTTTGGAAGCATTATATGTAACATCTTCACAGATGTATTAGACATCAGTATTCCAGGAATCCCACTGCATCCACTCAGTGTGGGGTTGGATTCATTATCAGCCCATGTTCCATAAACCACACTGTATGCCTACAGAAAAATCTCAGTACAACTGAGAGACCACAGTAAGTCCCTAGAGACAAGCCTCTTTATTTCTTCTGGGAAATACAGCATCCTATACAATGTGTTTAACCATTTGAACCTTGTTAGATAAATGACAAGAAACTAAGGAGTAAAAGGTTTCTAAAATATATTGGTTAGATAGCCTTAGGGGAGGCCACAGAAAGTTATAACAGTGTCATTAGCGAAATGAAATAAATCATTTCAATCTAGGAGAAAATGCAGCAATTCTATAAATACTTTACTACTTACTTTGCCATGTTAATCACTCTGAATGCTAAAAACATAATTAAAGAGAGAAACAGGGTTATACAGATACACAGCATACAAAGCCTAGATCATGCAGTTCTAAGAGAGGACATAAAACTTGACCAAATAAGCTATAAGCAACAAGAAAGGGTCAGAAAAAGTGAAGCAGCTAAAAAAGCAAGCCTACCAAACAAATCTTGGATAAATTCTGCTGGCATCTTTGGCCCTAGTAGGTCTTAAACAAAATGTGCTTGGGGAAAAACAAACAAACAAACAAACAAACAAAAAAGGTGGGGGGAGGTGGAGGGGGACATCTGGGTGGCTCAGTTACCTGAGCATCTGACTTTTTTTTTTTTTAAGATTTTATTTATTTGAGAGAAAGACAGAAAGCACAAGCCAGGGGGAAGGGTAGAGGGAGAGGAAGAAGCAGATCCCCACTGGGGCTCGATCCCAGGACCCTGGAACCATGGCCTGAGCCAAAGGCAGCTGCTTAACCAACTGAGCCATGCAGGCACCACTGCAAGATTCTTAATCCATCTGGGACCTCGAGGTATCAACTGAGCTTATGACCTATGTAGGGTAGCTGGGAATGGAAGATTGAACAGTGGCAGAGAAGAAGGCCAGAGGCACAGAGAAAGGAGGGTCCTGAGCAGGAGGAGTATTTCAAGATTCCCATCTAGGGGCTCCTGGGTGGCTTAGTTGGTAGAGTGGCTCTTGGTTTCAGCTCAGGTCATGCCAGGCTTTTAGGATCAGGTCACACTTAATGGGGAATCTGCTTGAGCTTCTCTCCCTCTGCCCCTCCCCCCACTCATTCTCTCTTTCTAAAATAAGTCTTAAAAAAAAAATTTAAAAAAAAAACAAAAACAAACTCCATGCTTCCCCCTTCAGCTCCTCCTCCTGATGCACCCCCAGAAATGCAATGGTGTTACCAGGAAACAAAAGCACAGCACTGCCACCATGGAAAGCTTTGATTTCTTCCCCTTTTAAGGCTGCTTCCCTCTCCTTGGGACTTGTGCTAAGAACTTTTCGTATCATTTAAGAGAGAAGGGGTATTAGGGAGCTGAAGGGGCAGCCACATGGCAAACATGAAAGGCTGCTACAAGACATCTTTATAAGCTCCATTTCCATCGGGGTCCTTCTCAGAGCCACCTCCCTGCAGAGCTAACTGAGGCTTGAAGAGCCAGCCTGCTTATGCCCTGCCCTTCAACACGGGGCTTTATTTTATCCTGCGATTGCTAGGGAGAGCTACAGACGGCAACCAGCGGACAGTGATAGATAGCATTACCTCTTCTCATTGTCATTTTCAGTTTCATTTAGATTCGGCTGCCTTAAGCCCTGGAAAAGCTTTACTTAAAAGACTGGGCTCTCCATGCTAAGGGAGTTAGAGAGGAGAAGGGAGTTGGGGGAAATTGGAAGGGGAGGTGAACCATGAGAGACTATGGACTCTGAAAAACAATCTGAGGATTTTGAAGGGGTGGGGGGTGGGAGTTTGGGGTACTAGGTGGTGGGTATTATAAAGGGCACGAATTGCATGGAGCACTGGGTGTGGTGAAAAATAATGAATACTGTTATGCTGAAAATAAAAAATAAATTAAAAAAAAAAGAAAGAAGAAAAAAAAAAGATAAAAGAAAAAAAGAAAGAAAAAGAAAAAAGCCAGATAACAAAAATTAAAAAAAAAAAAAAAAAAAAAAGACTGGGCTCTGCCTTTCCAGGTTTATCAAAATAAAGCAGAAGTCGAGCTGGCTAGTTTTAAGGGCACAGAGGAAAACACGGTTTGGGGACTGGAGGTTTTGAATTGCAGGAGGCAAATATAGCAGGCTCCTGCATAAGGCTTTAAACATCCAAATATTTAAAATAACTGCCCCCACGGCCTCCATCTGAATTCTCCTGCCTTTGTAATCAACAGAAAGGGAATGGCTCAGCAGCAGGTCTTCCTAAATTCCAAGGATTAAACGGCACAGATTGCCTTTGCGATTCAACAGCACATTCTAGAAGGAAGAGTGTTTTTGTACCGATGCCTTTCTTTTGGGGTATTTGTAGAACAGCTCTCAGTTTTTGAGACTTTAATTTGGAAATGATAATAGTTATTTACTGAGTGCTTTAATGTGCAAGGTAGGGACCTTTCAAGGACTTTATATAAGATCATTAAACTCTGACAAAACCGTGTAAGATACATAGGATGAAGAAATTGAGACTCCGATAATTTGCTAAAAATCAAAGAACTAGTGAGTAACGGCGAAGCAGAATATAAGAAAGAAAGGGTATTAGAGATTCAAGGGGCTGGTGTATCTTCCACATTCCAAGTCATGCCTTGTCCATCAGACCTCACCTCTGATGCATGTGAAATAAATATTGCCATATTTTTCCAAGTTTAGGATGGTATCGATGGTAAGATGCTCCTTTGTGTAGCTCAAAGGGGAAAAACGTCTGTGGCTTAAACTGATGATTAATTCCAGGTAGACTCGTGTGAGAACAAATGTGTCCTTCCTGTCCCCCCAGAATCAAATCAGAAGTTTGGGAGTTAGCCAATGAGGAGGAAGCTGGTGTCTTGTTTTCCTATTAGTCTATGATGTTTGGGTGCCCTGATTATATACCTCTGGAGAATATCCTAGATATAACCTCAAGATAGAGATTATTCAAGGGCGCCTGCATGGCTCAGTGCCTGAGGAATCCAGTTCTTGCTTTGGGTTCAGGTCATGATCTCAGGGTCGAGGATGGAGCCCTGCATCTGAGCTTGTCCCTCGCACTCCTCCTCCCCCATGTGCGCGCAGGTGGGCTCTCTCTCTCTCTCTCTATCAAATAAATAAATAAATAAATAAATAAATAAAATCTTTTAAAAAAGAAAACGAGGATTCTACCTAGAGAATATTTCTCAGGTAGGTCTTCCTATCTCAAATGTAGCTGGTGATTAAGCCCAGTCATATCACTCTCTTCCTCGAATCTCTCTCTTTTTTTTTTTAAACAGAGAAAGCAACAAGCAGGAGGAACAAAGGAACAACAGGCAGAGAAACAGGAAGACACAGCCTTCCCACTGAGCAAGGAGTCTATGTGGGGCTCCATCCCAGGACCCTAGGATCATGACTTGAGCCTAAGATAGAAGCTTAACTGACTTAACCACCCAGGAGCCCCGCCCTCCTGGAATCTCAAAACACTTTCCCTGGTTCTAGACAACTTCTGTGGCCTCCTCCCATACCACCTACCCCAGGCTCCAGGTAACTGAGAACACCTGTGAACACATCCTGTGTCCATTCCTAGCTCCAGGCCTCTCCTCCATATGTTCTTCCCCTAAGTCTCTGCCCATAAAAAAATCCTCATTCTTCAAAAGTAAGTTTGAGTTCCTTAATGAAGTCTTTGCTCACTTAAAACTCATTGACCTCCACCAGAGCTTTTTTTTTTTCAAGATTTTATTTATTTAACAGAGTGAGAGAGAGAGAGAAAACTCAGACAGAGGGAGAAGCAGGCTTCCTGGTGAACAGGGATTTGGATGTGCGGCTCAATCCCAGGACCCCAGGATCGTAACATGAGCTAAAAGCAGACGCTTAACCAACTAAGCCATCCAGGGGCCCCCACTCACAGCTCTTAATAGCTCTCTGTAAATCATTGGTATGCCAGCCACCTCATTAGTTATCAAAGTGACAATCTGCCTTTCTCTGTCTGATTTATATCCATACCCCTAACACCCCACACAAGGCTCAGGTTATAGTGGAAACTCAATTGATATTTACGGAATGAACAAAAAATTAAATGTCCCTTTTCTAACATATACCAGAACCGACAGGGAAATTGTTTTTAACAATTGTGAAATTGTTTTTAACTTTTGCACTTTTAAAGCTCCTGATGTCCAGACCCCCCACCCAAAGCAGTGAAATTTCAGAACTTCTCAACTGAAGCTTGGGTTCAGTACAGGCATTGGTGTTTTGCAAAGCTTCCCAGGTGATCTCAAGGTACAACCAAGGTTGAGAATCTGACAATTGCCTCGATGGCAATAGTTCTCAGTGTGGTCCTAGCTCCAGCATTAGAATATCGCTGTCATCTTATTTGAAATGAAAATTCTTAGGACCCACCCCAAACTGTAGAATCAGGAACGGCAGGGCTGTGGGGATGGGGGAAGTGGACAAAAATCTGTGTTTTAACAAGACCTTCCATGATACAAAGTCAAGTTTGAGAAGCACTGCCTTAGAAGTTTACTTTAAATAAGTCTATACAGACTCTGTAAATAAGGCCCTCCCATCTTCTTCTGATTCCTGTCTGGCCCCTATTTCTTCATAAGGTTGTGCATACCCACAAGCACAAGCCCCTTTTTTGGAAGATTTTTTTTCCCCCCAACCTAGTTTGGTCTTACAGTCAACATCAACTTATAGTAAAATAGCTTAAGAAGATACTTTATGTGGGTTTTTTTTTTCAATCTTTAAAACAACCAAGGAAGTATTCTCCTGGCTATTTTTTGAATCATGGAAAAGAAATGGACAAAACCCAACATACATGGAATTTGTCCCCCATGTTATGTCTGATGTGAAGTGTGCCATCGTCTTACAATAAATCGAAGACATCCATCCCACAAAGGAAGAGAGAAAGGCTGCAGAAAAAAACGATGAATGCCGGGGGGCACAGCAGAGATCTGACCCCAGATCTGTCCTACCATTGGGGCATTCTCAGGATTTTCAAGACCCCCATTTTGTTATTTTTGCCCATAATCCCATAGTTTTTGTAAAGAAAATCTGCTGCTCTCAGGAATTCCTGGCTATCTCTTGAAGGGAAGTGTTCATTTTGAGAGCATTAAGTACTCAATGCTGTTTCCTACTCATTCGCAGTGGTATACTCTCAGAGCTTTCTTTTTCTTTAAGACCTGGGGAAAAGGGATGGTTTCAACACCTCTAAGAGTGGAGGGGCTGTTTTCTTCTAAAATGTCTGCTTCTCTGAAACTCATATGCTTTGCTCCAAATCTATGGTCTGAATTCTTGGGTTTGTTATTAACATGGCTCCTTTTTGAATCATGATTCTTATAAAAGTTGTACAGGCTCTAAGCTAGGCTCTGTGAGGGATCAGCAGTGAGAAAGATAGACAGACCCCACTTGCTCCCGAGATTCAAAAGCCTGGTGGGAGGTGTTGTCTGAGCAAACCCTCCATCATCTGTCCACTATCCACCTGCAGGACTTCTCTCTCCTTTCTTTCTTTCTTTTTTTTTTTTAAGATTTTATTTCTTTATTTGGCGGAGAGAGACAGCTAGAGAAGATCACAAGCAGGGGGAGTGGGGGAGGGAGACATAGGCTTTTCACTGAGCAGGGAGCCCAGAGGGGGGCTAGATCACAGGATCCTGGGATCATGATGGGCTCCTGACTTGAGCCAAAGGCAGATGCTTAAGTACTGAGCCACCCACACGCCCCTACAACCATGACTTCTAAGAGGACCTGAAGGTCCTGCTATGCGAGACATACTTGATGTCCCCACAGGATACCCAAGGCAGACCTTGTTTCAAAAAATAAGGCTCTGGGACGCCTGGTTGGCTCAGGTGCTTGGACGACTGCCTTCGGCTCGGGTCATGATCCTGGAGTCCCGGGATCGAGTCCCGCATCGGGCTCCCAGCTCCATGGGGTGTCTGCTTCTCTCTCTGACCTTCTCCTCATTCATGCTCTCTCTCACTGTCTCTCTCTCAAGTAAATAAATAAAATCTTTAAAAAAATAATAATAAGGCTCGTACTAAAAATAAAAATAAAAATAAGGCTCTAACAAAAACAAAACAAAAGTCTGACAGTCAAGAGCAGCCAAATAGGAGACTCTAATCTACCCCTCCCCAGCTCTCCATTTCCCACACCTGCATTTCAAAACCAAAACCAAACAAGGCATATGATGCAAAAGGCTCTGCCTCACATGAAAACAGGCAGCCTTGGCACCACTGAAAACACCCTATTTCACAAACCAGCTCATTAAAATCTCTCCAGGCTATCCAAGCTCCGCCCCAAGACCCATGACTGACATCTGTTCCTTTGGTTTTCATTCTCCAGCAAGCTTGTTCTGATATTTTGTAAGCCACAGACTCAGGACAAAGTCAGAGGACACTAATGCATATGTACACTTGGTGGAAAGAGATTGAAAAGAAGAAAGTTGAAACACTGACATGATACAATACGGAAGGAAGCTCTGGGTCATGGCTCTAGTTCTCTCTGCGGTAGGTCTCTGCTGTGGGTCATGCTGAGGGCTTCCCTAGACCACAGCCTGCTCTGCTTTGCCTTCAGCCAGCCCTTCGGAGGCTGGAGGCCCTGCATCACTGGGGTTCCCCTCATGTCCCACAGGAAGATTTCAGCTCTGGGTCCTCTTGTGGCCTTCCAGAACTGCCTTTCACTAATTTTCTGTTTCTTTTTAAAGCATAACTTTAGTTTGGGGCATCTGGGTGGCTCAGTTGTTAAGAGTCTGCTTTCAGCTCAGGTCATGATCCCAGAGTCCTGGGATGGAGCCCCACATCAGGTTCCCTGCTCAGCAGGAAGCCTGCTTCTCCCTCTCCCACTCCCCCTGCTTGTGTTCCCTCTCTTGCTGTGTCTCTCTCTGTCAAATAAATAAATTTTTTTTAAATGTTTTTTAAAAAAAACCCATACTTTGGTTTTTTATTGGGCAAGAACATATATGACTTGATAGTAAATCAATCCTACCCTATAATTATAAAATGATGCTCTTTACCACATTGTAAGATTTCAATTCTCAGCCAGCCTATTTCTGATGTCTTCATGGGAACTCATGTGATATAATAATAAAATGGCTGTATCCCCACCTTATTCAAATCCCCACTTAAATCCTACACAAGGGGTGCCTGGGTGGCTCGGTGGGTTACAGCCTCTGGCTTTGGCTCAGATCATGATCAGAGGGTCCTGGGATCGAGCCCTGCATTGGGCTGTCTACTTGGTGGGAAGCCTGCTTCCCCCTTTCTCTCTCTGCCTACTTGTGAACTCTGTCTATCAAATAAATAAATATAAAAAATCTTAAAATCCTACACAAGTGGCCCCAACTTTTCTATCAAAATAAAGACTTTAAGACACAAGATGGTTTAAGAAAAAATGGAAACTCCATAACCTTAAACCAAACAATCTGAGGGGTGGGGGGTGGGGAGAACCAGGTGGTAGGTGGTAGGTGTTAGAGAGGGCACGGATTGAATGGAGCACTGGGTGTGGTGCAAAAAACAACGAATACTGTTAAGCTGGAAAGAAATAAAATTTTTTTTTAAAAATCTGGCTTTTTCTGTACAACTAATAAGCAGTGTTTTCCTCTGATTAAATCATCTTTCATTCAAAGAAATATTTCATACCTGACGTTCTTACACCCTATCCAACTGCTATGGGATAAACTGTGTTCCTCCAAAATTTATGTTGACGTCCAAACCCCGGGTTAACTAAGAAGGTG
Organism: Mustela nivalis; assembly: GCF_964662115.1. NCBI lineage: Eukaryota > Metazoa > Chordata > Mammalia > Carnivora > Mustelidae > Mustela > Mustela nivalis. The sequence goes on from NC_139025.1 coordinate 140,360,782, forward strand.
AATGTATTTGAAGATAGGGCCTTTTACAGAGGGATTAAGCTACACTGAGGCAATTAGGGTGAGCCTAATCCAATCTGACCGATGGCCCAATAAGAAAAGGAAATTCAGACACACAAAGAGACACCAGGGACATACACTCACAGAGAAGGGAGGTGGCCATTTGTAAGCCAAAGAGCAAAACCCTAGAAGAAGCTGAACCTCCCTGTACCTTCATCTTGGAGTCCAGCCTCCAGAACTGTGAGAAGATAAATCTCTGCTGCTTAGCCCCCCCAGCCTGTGGAACTGTGTCGTGGCCGTCCTAGTACTCATACAACAACCCGTTCAAAGAGACCAACTGAATTATTAGTAAAGAAAACAACGTGTGAATTACCATCTGCTTTCCTTGGCATTTTAAATATTTTTCACATGTCATGAGTGTATGAATTTTGAAATTCCCAGCGGGAAAACATACTTGAAAAGCCTAATGGCAGATCAGTTGTACTGTGTCTGCTGTGTTGGAGCAGGCAGTAGGGACTGTCTTCCAAGTCCCCCGACTTACTATATTAAAAGGCCAGATGTTAGCTGCTTGCATGAGGGTGTCCCTCATTAAAGGATCTGTGTTGTTTTTCTTTCAGCAAAGGCTTTATTTGTTTAAAAGACACGAAGCTTGACTTCCAAATTCAAGGGACCATTTACTGATGAGATTCGTAATTGTCCCAGGTCCACTGCCTCCACCTCAGACTCTAAGACAGGGAGTGCTGTACACGTGACTTATGAATGAAGGAATCCCAAAAGTAAATTTCTGAGCAAATCAGAAAATCAGGACAAGAACAAGAAGGAAGCCATATTAGGTAAACTTCAGGTAAAGTTTACAGATAATTGACTCAGATTTATCCCACGATGGGGATCTCTGGATCACTGGAATGTAGTTTGCAGCTCAGCCCTGTCCTGACCAAAGGCAACAGGCATGGAGATTTCAAACTCCCAAATCCATCAGTCACTGGCTTAGAAGAGAGGAAATTCCCAGACTCTGCCAGACCAATCCTTCGATGGTCATGGGGGAAGCTTCAGGAGCTGGTTATTGGGAGCAAAATCTCAAAGTCCTGGGACCCTAATAATAAAAGAGACCGAAGGAGATCTGGTGGGAGTACCAGCATTATCCATCACAGTAAACACTGAATTACTCTGTTTCGTCAACTCACCTGTAAGATTCTGGGTCATATTCTGGAAGGTCACCATAGACTTCTGGAGTCTGTATTAACAGCTTTAAGAACTTCAGCGTTACCCAGATTTTTATTGGGCCAGGATATTCCTCTCATTTCTACCATGCCCCTCCCCCTGCCCAATTCCAGACATTCCTTCCTCAGGGAAACCAGCTGGAATGAGCTACCTCCTCTATAGGGTCTCTGTATGCTCTCTCCCTCCGGGTCCTGCCACCTTCTTCACCCAGCTCATCCTCCTTCTGAAGGTGTCTCTCTCTCTATCTCGTCACATCCTTCCTTTCTACTTTCTGATGTTCTACATTTTTCCAGACTCTTGGCTGCATTTCTTTCACTACTGGACTGACACCCTTACTACAATCTGGTTGACAAACAAGAACAGTGTCTTGTCTGGGGCCCCTTTTCCCCAGTGTCTCGGAAGAATGCGTGCTTTCCCCTGCCACCTCAGGCTGGGTTGAATTAAGACTTACATGCATGTCCCTGTCACAGTCTCCAGTGAGAACATTCGGGTTTTGCAGTCTGAAGAGTCCCTTGATTTTTCAGCCTTTACACTGACTAATTGAGAATTAAGCCTAATAGGGTACAGCAGAAGTAGGCAGAAGAAAAACATGAGTCCTAGGCTGATACCATTTACCTGTGCCTTGTAGGGCCAGCTCAGACCTCATCTTTACACACTGCTTGCACGTGGTGAAGCTTTGCTAAATGGAATAGATCCACAGGTCCTAATGAGTGACTCAGGGCCTCGGCTCCCCTGGCTTTCCATAACCAAGAGTTCAGTACTTATCAAAGCCCCATATCAATCCAAAAGCTCTTTCTGTCAAAGAGAATAAATTCCTGCTAAGCAGGAACTTGATGAAAACCTCAGTGGTCTGAGACTTTCCTCCTGGGGTTTGTCGTTGTCTCCTACAATATCTTGATCTACCTCCAAAACTTTAAGGGCCATTGATGGGATCTGCTTGGACCGTAACCTGGACCATCTAGGGAAAATTGTTCTGGATCCTTTTCCAATGGGGACATTGTTTTAATTTTCTAGGGCTCTTGTAAGAAATTACCACAAACTCGGCGACTTCAAACAGCAGGAATTTACTCTGTTTTGGAGGCCAAAAATTAAACATCAAAGAGTTGGCAGGGTTGGTTTCTGCTGGAAGCTCTGACGAGAATCTGCCCCCTGAGTCTCTCCTAGATCCTGGTGCCTGTGGCAATCTTTGGCGTTCCTTGCCTTGCAGACGAATTACTCCAAACTCTGTCCCTGTCTTCGCATTGACTTCCCCCTGTGTCTCCTTGCATCTTTCCCTTTTCTTATTCCCTTATTCACTGGACTTAGGGTACATGTTTTTATAAGGATGAGTTAAATCTGGGGTGATTTTCATCTCAAGATCCTTGACTTAATTATATCTGTAAAGACTCTTTTTTCAAATAAGATAACAGTTACAGGTCCTGGGGTTTAGGACATGGACATATATTTCAACCCACTAGAGGAGTATTTCTGAATACTCAGTTATTAGCTTCAAATATCCATCCAAAGACAGCATATGTTCTTTTTTTTTTTTAAGATTTTATTTATTTATTTGACAGACAGAAATCCCAAGTAGGCAGAGAGGCAAGCAGAGAGAGAGGAGGAAGCAGACTTCCCACTGAACAGAGAGCCCGATGCAGGGCTCGATCCCAGGACCTGGGGATCTGACCTGAGTTGAAGGCAGAGGCTTTAACCCACTGAGCCACCCAGGCGCCCCAGCACATATTCTTAACAATACACAGTATGAGGTAGAGTAAACAAAGGAAAGTCCTCTTTTATTTTGGGGAAAACAAATACCCGAGCATCTCTCAGACTATGAGGTAATAGGGTTTTCACAGAACTCATGTCTCCTTCCATGAACAGACATAAGCTTGACTAAGGCCAAAGACCTTTCTTGTCTTCATTCTAGCGGCTCATGTCACCAGGATGTTTGGCCTGTGTAATATGTTACAAGTGACTAAGACAGTTGTGCCTCTATAGACTAAGTTGTGACATGGAGCCAAACAGCTGGAGTAATTCTGCAGTGAGATGGTTGTGGCCATCCCAGTGGATCAACAGGAGAACTTTCATCGCCTTGCTCCTCCAAAGAGATCACATCCAAATAATAAATGTGATTGGAGTTACCACCTGCTAAACCTCAATAATGCACTTTCTTTTCTTTTTCTCAAGATTATTATTTATTTATTTATTTGACACAGAAAGAGGGATCACAAGTAGGCAGAGAGGCAGAGAGAGAGAGAGGGAGAAGCTGGCTCCCTGTGGAACAGAAAGCCTGATGTGGGGCTCGATCCCAGGACACTGAGACCATGACCTGAGCCAAAGGCAGAGGCTTAACCCACTGAGCCACCCAGGTGCCCCAATAATCCACTTTCATTCTCCAAGACCAATCCAAGATCAATTGAACTGGCCACATCTGAGAGTTAAGTAAAAATAAAAAAGATACCGCCCCTGTCATACCAAGTGCCCGCCCTAACGCCCATCTCCCAATGTGATAAGCAGCTGATAGATGATTGAACACGACATCTGAAACTAATGGTGTGCTATATGTTGGCTAACAGAATTTAAATTAAACAATTAAAAAAAAACCCGCCATCCTCATATTTTCCCGGAAATTTTTTTGGTTGGGGGTAACATTAACTTTAAATATTTCTCCATAGAAATTATAATACCTCCGCATTATTAGTTTGATTGCTAGAGGGAGGTCCATACGTTTCAACTTGGCTCCTCTTACCTTAATAGCTCTTGTATCAAATCTGAAAGGCATGTTCGTACAGGATAGACGGTATATGCAACAACTACATGCTCCCCAACCAGAAAATTGATTAAAAAAAAAAAAGAAAAAGACTCATGATCTGCTGGAACTATGAGAAGCATTTGTGAATCAAAACTCCATTTGTTCCTTGACCCTTGTAAGACTATTGTGACTAGTGCAAAGCAATGGTACACTGAGATCCCAATAATTAATGGTACCTATAGCCAGTGTCCAGTGACCCTTGGAAGATGTGAGTAGCTCATTCTCCTTAGAGAAAAATAACCCTGCTACATAGTTGATGGGAAGTTAAATCAAAGATTCAATATGTGTATTTCTGATCTTTGTTTTTTTGTTTTGTTTTTGTTTTTGTTTTTTTGTTTTTTTGTTTTTCCAAAACACCAAAGGTACCCATTCGAGAATCAGGCAGTGACATATGACATTATGGTCCAAATTAGGCTACTATTCTCTCCAAACCAGAAGTAATTTTTCAATTAAAAGAGCCATGGGAAGGGGATTTCCACTTTGGAGAAGATGGACTCTTCCAAATATTTTTCAATATGGACTCATCTCAATATTTCTTTCTGTTCCTCTTACCAAATACAATTAAAAATCCTGGGCAGGGGCACCTGAGTGGCTCAGTGGGTTAAAGCCTCTGCCTTTGGCTCAGGTCATGAACCCAGGGTCCTGGGATCGAGCTCCAAATCAGGCTCTCTGCTCAGCATGAAACCTGCTTCCTCCTCTCTCTGCCTGCCTCTCTGCCTGCTTGTGATCTCTGTCTGTCAAATAAATAAATAAAATCTTTAAAAAAAAATCATGGGTGTCTTCTCTATTTAAAGGAGAAACAGAAAAGTCGACAAATACAATTGTAGACCTCAACACCCCTGTCAACACTGAATGATACTACTAAACAGAAAATCAGCTAGTATAGGGAATACAAGGTACCCTCAACCAATAGGATTTAACTGACATTTATAGAACTGCCCCCCCCAACACGAATGGCAGAATACTCATATTTGAGACACATATCAAGACAGACCACATCCTGGGCCATAAAATAAACCTCAACAAGTTTAGAACTGCAATGATACAGAGCGTGTTGTCTGACCACAACAGAATTAAACCTGAAATCAGTAATGGAAAGATAACAGGAAAATCTTCAAATACTTAGAAACTAAAAACACACTTAAAAATATTAAATGAATCAAAGAGGATGTCTCAAGGGGAAAAAACAAACAAACATTAACCTGCATGAAATTATGGAAACCCATCTTTCCTTCTTTAAAGCTGTCTGGGGTATGAGAGGGAGCTGTCTCATCCTATCTTTCTGGAAGATTCCATGCCCAATAATCTTCAAATGGTAGAGACACCATGGTTCCAATACTGACCCTCAGTAGGCACTTTCTTCCACATGACCACATGCGATAATTACATCAATTATTTAAATCAGAATCCTAATTCTTAAAAGAAAAGAAATATAATTTCTTTTCTGAGCCACACCTCAGTCAGATAGACAATCTCAGACTGTCGTTGCTGTTCTATTCGCTTAGTTTATACTGCCTTCAAGACACTACTGGATCCCACACTGTAGACCACTGGGTAGAAGAATGCTTGGTGGCACACAGTGGAGCCCAGCTCTGCCTAAGGAGACTTGGTAACTTCCAGAACTGATGAGAACCTGGGCAACCAGGCTTTGAAACTCAGCTAGGATGAGGAGAGACCAGACGACAGGATGTATAGGCATTTCTTACACAGAACTGTCCTTCTAGGATATCTTCACCAGCAACGCTGTCACTAGAGCTCAACATCATCAGTGCAGGACTCTCGATGCTGCCATAGCACCGCGCCCCACCCCCGGCCCCAGAATAATGTTCCAACTCTCTCGATAGGACATGGCCACTACTTAAGGAATAAAAGTTCCAGAGAAGAACATCCATCTGGCTCGCATGCCACCAAGTCAGGATTCACAACTGGATTTACTTGACTTCACCCTAAAATTAAGCTATCTGGTCTCCATACAACACGCTCTGGGTAAGTTAGGGTGCCTGTGTAACTCAGTCAGTGGTGTTCGGCTCAGGTCATGATTCCAGTGTCCTGGGATGGAGCCTCACATTGGGCTTCCTGCTTGGTGGAAACCCTGCTTCTCCCTCTCCCTCTGCCTGCCAGTCCACCTACTTGGGCTCTCCCTCTGTCAAATAAATAAATAAAATCTTTAGAAAAAAATAAAAGATTTGGGTAAATTAGAAAATTGTTGTGGAGGTAGGGATGATGGGTGGGTGGAGGAGATGAAATTGATGGGCTAAAGAAATTGATGGATTAAAAATAATCTATTATTAAATTCTTTATTTGCCTCTACCTATTGATTGACAGAGGGGAAGGAACACCCAGGCCAAACTGATATATTTTATGGTGAAACTGACTATATTACCTTACTGAAAAGACCAGGAGTAGATCTGACTTTAACTGATACTTAGTCAAGAGTTCAACAGTCCAGACTTTGGCTTTTGTCTACTTCTATACCCGCGACTACACCTCAAACTCAGTCTTCTACTCCACATGGTGACAAGAAGGCTGCTGCTGCTCTTCCATCCTGGTCCTCTCAGCTTCAAGCCATGTAACAAGGGGAAGAAGGATCTCTTTCATATGAGTTCAGCAAACCCACACTGTTCCTCACTATGTCAGCCCGGGACACATTCCCTAAACCCTAGCTTATCACTACAATGAATATGATGTTCTGCATTGATTGGCCAGGCTGGTCTAAGGCCTAACTTTTGGAGGGGTCTAAAGCAAGATTTTACATAGAGGCCCATATAAAATACATAAAATTATTTTGAAAGTATAAATCAAATTATATTTTAAATAAAATACATTCTATGCTCTTAAAAATATACCTTCATAATAACCTGGGAGGAAGGTCTGCATTTAGAATTCTCAGACTCTGTAGATGGCCTGCTCTGGACTATAGCATCCTTGAAAAGGGAAGCCCGGGGGCACCTGGGTGGCTCAGTGGGTTAAGCCTCTGCCTTCAGCTCAGGTCATGATCCCAGGGTCCTTGGATCAAGCCCCACATCGGGCTCTTTGCTTGGCAGGGAGCCTGCTTCCCCTTCTCTCTGCCTGCCTCTCTGCCTACCTGTGATCTCTCTCTGTCAAATAAATAAATAAAATCTTTAAAAAAAAATGGAAGAGGGTAGCTCAAAGCCCGACGAGTTCTCTTTCCCTTCTTGACTCTGGCCTACAGCCTAAGGGGCCACATATGCACACATATGGTCCACACTGCCACAAACAGCTAGCTATTACCCACCCAGGGGAGGACATACCCCCAGCCTAGTCTGCCCTCAGGACGGGGAAGAGGCCACCATGGGACTTGGAAGCAGGTAGAGATGTTTAGGCCAGTCATTTTCGGATCCTGGGTACTTAGATCCAGAACATGGACCAGAATGGGAGGTGTGGGGTCCTGTGGGGTGTATCGACTGGGCCCAGGGTATGTTCCCCACTGTGCAGATGACTATGAAGCAGGATCCAAGACAGGAACCCACTTGCAGGGGTTGTTGAGCAGAGAGTCAGCTACGCCTCCTTCCCTTTGGCCAGGAGTGGCATCAGTACCAGGGGAAACACAGGGCCATCGAATGCAGATCTCGGAGGGGTCCTCCAGAAAGAAATTAGAGACAGTCCTTGGACTTTGCATGCATGGATATTTGGTGGCTAGGAAATGGTGAACGCCAACAGCATCCATGACATTAAGTATATTTTAACATCGAAGAGGTGTTTCTGGTTCCCACTTTGTTGCTCTTCTGTGTCCACCGTGGGTCAGTTTGGTTTCCTCCCAATTTAAATTTCACTGCTTTCCCCCCATTTTATCTTTTCCTGCCATTTCCTGCTGCCGCAGTGATTCCTGGCTGTGACCTGGACAGAGATTCCACTGGAATCTAATGGAACATTACCCCATGGAACATACACCCCATTGCCTCTCATGTGGACCATCGTAACTGCCTCCTTACGGGTCTGCTTCCCTAAATCCAGTTTTGTTCCCTCACCCTTACCCCTGACATGTACCTCTCACTGCTGCTGCATTCTATCAACAGACATTATCTGTCCTGTAGTCAGAGCCAGAATCTTTTAAAAATAGTTTTTAAAACCTAAATATTGCACCTGCTGCAAAGACCCCCAGCCCTCAGAAAAGCACTGCCGCTCAGTGTGGTTGGCAAAGGCTATGTGGTCTGGGCCAGGTTAGCCTCCCCTACAAACCCTCTCTCCACTTTGCCCCTTGGGCCTTTCCTCCCCTGTCATGGGGGATTTCTTTCACTTCTTCCGCTCTACTCCTCACCCCATCTAGCTCTCTCCCTCCTTGTCTGGACTCTCTTATCTCCATAGTTTCACAAAGAATTGTCACTCTTTTGACTCCATTTATATCTCTCTCTTTACTTTCACTTTAATTAAATAGACACTTGACATCCCTTAGCGTTTTTTTTTTTAATTTCTTTTCAGCATAACAGTATTGTTTTTGCACCACACCCAGTGCTTCATTCAATCCCTGCCCTCTCTAATACCCACCACCTGGTTGTCCCAACCCCCCAACCCCCACCCCTTCAAAACCCTCAGATTGTTTGGCTTAAGGCTATGGAGTTTCCATTTTTTCCTAAACCATCTTGTGTCTTAAAGTCTTTATTTTGAAAAGAGAAAAATTGGGGCCACTTGTGTAAGATATTTTTTTTAAGATTTTTTTATATTTATTTATTTGATAGAGAGTTCAAAAGTAGGCAGAGACAGAAAGGGGGAAGCAGGCTTCCCACCAAGTAGACAGCCCAATGCAGGGCTCGATCCCAGGACCCTCTGATCATGATCTGAGCCAAAGCCAGAGGCTGTAACCCACCGAGCCACCCAGGCACCCATTGTGTAGGATTTAAGCGGGGATTTGAATAACCTGGTGGGGATACAGCCATTTTATTATTATATCACATGAGTTCCCATGAAGACATCAGAAATAGGCTGGCTGAGAATTGAAATCTTACAATGTGGTAAAGAGCATCATTTTATAATTATAGGGTAGGATTGATTTACTATCAAGTCATATATGTTCATGCCCAATAAAAACCAAAGTATGGGTTTTTTTAAAAACATTTTTTAAAAGATTTTATTTATTTGACAGAGAGAGACACAGCAAGAGAGGGAACACAAGCAGGGGGAGTGGGAGAGGGAGAAGCAGGCTTCCTGCTGAGCAGGGAACCTGATGTGGGGCTCCATCCCAGGACTCTGGGATCATGACCTGAGCTGAAAGCAGACTCTTAACAACTGAGCCACCCAGATGCCCCAAACTAAAGTTATGCTTTAAAAAGAAACAGAAAATTAGTGAAAGGCAGTTCTGGAAGGCCACAAGAGGACCCAGAGCTGAAATCTTCCTGTGGGACATGAGGGGAACCCCAGTGATGCAGGGCCTCCAGCCTCCGAAGGGCTGGCTGAAGGCAAAGCAGAGCAGGCTGTGGTCTAGGGAAGCCCTCAGCATGACCCACAGCAGAGACCTACCGCAGAGAGAACTAGAGCCATGACCCAGAGCTTCCTTCCGTATTGTATCATGTCAGTGTTTCAACTTCCTTCTTTTCAATCTCTTTCCACCAAGTGTACATATGCATTAGTGTCCTCTGACTTTGTCCTGAGTCTGTGGCTTACAAAATATCAGAACAAGCTTGCTGGAGAATGAAAACCAAAGGAACAGATGTCAGTCAGGGGTCTTGGGGCAGAGCTTGGATAGCCTGGAGAGATTTTAATGAGCTGGTTTGTGAAATAGGGTGTTTTCAGTGGTGCCAAGGCTGCCTGTTTTCATGTGAGGCAGAGCCTTTTGCATCATATGCGTTGTTTGGTTTTGGTTTTGAAATGCAGGTGTGGGAAATGGAGAGCTGGGGAGGGGTAGATTAGGGTCTCCTATATGGCTGCTCTTGACTGTCAGACTTGTGTATGTTTTTGTAAGAGCCTTATTTTTATTTTTTGTAAGAGCCTTATTTTGGAAACAAGGTCTGCCCTGAGTATCCTGTGGGGACATCAAGTATGTCTCACATAGCACAATCGTCAGGTCCTCTTAGAAGTCATGGTGGTGGGGACGCATGGATGGCTCAGTCCTTAAGCATCTGCCTTTGGCTCTGGTCAGGATCCCATCATGATCCCAGGATATTGTGATCCAGCCCAGCTCTGGGCTCCCTGCTCAGCGGGAAGCCTATGTCTCCCTCCACCACTCCCCCTGCTTGAGATCCTTCTCTTGCTGTCTCTCTCCGCCAAATAAAGAAATAAAATTAAAAAAAAAAAAGAAAGAAAGAAAGAAAGAATAGAGAAGTCCTGCAGGTGGATAGTGGACAGATGTTGGAGGGTTTGCTAAGACAACAACTGCCACCAGGCTTTTGAATCTCGGGAGAACAGGTGGGGGCTTCACAGCTTTGCGGGGACCATAGCTGAAGCCAGATCACATCTGACTGCATATCCAGAGGCAGCCGGGCCAGCGGCGGGGCCTCACCTGGGCTCATGCCGTGTTTTGAGCTTTCCTGTCTTTTTCACACCCCGTTCAGCCATGTTGCTGAGTCTGGTTACCTGGTCTTCTTCTGAATTTTGGGAGTTTGCCCAAAGCCTTGCAGATAACATTCCTTTTTACTTGAGTTAGCAAAGTTCTTTCGCTGTGGCTTGTAGCAATAAATTCCAGCAAATCACCTTTCTTTCGGCACTCATCTTTAACCTTTCCCTCCTCGGTTTCCAAACCGAATTCTCTCACCTGCGCCTAGAAATCTTCCCCTTCCTGCCTTTCCGGGAATCTTCTTACGTTGGATGTCCTCCTTCCCATAACTTTCTGCAGCAAAGATCCTGCTAGCCAGCACCTCCCCGCCCCAGCCCTTTCCTCTGACTTAGTCCCAGGATGCTCTCTGTCTCGCCCTCCACCCCTTGGGCTTCATTTCTCTGTCTTGGCTACTTCCTCCTCCTTGTTACACCCCTGTCTGGGCCTCTTCCTTTTCTCATAAGCGTTCTTATTCATTATACAGTGGAACACATAAGGCACCTGTTCCAAGAGGGAGGATTTTGGCCAACTGCAGCTGTGCCCCAAGGATCGGCCTGAGGCTCACGGCTCTTCTCTCGATTAAAGCACTCTGCGAAAGTACCAGGTCTCACCATGATGCCTCTTCACCCCTGGACCCAATCTCCCTCCTGTGTGTTTCGACACGCACACCATCCTTTCTACAAACATTGCGTGCATCACCATTCTCCCGATCCCTCCACAGCGAAGCCTGAGAAGCACCTCTGATCCTTTGCTACGTCTGACCCCCACCAAGTCCCGTGTGCAACCTGTCTTACCTCTGGCCCTTCCTTTCCATTCCCCTATCGCTCCTTGCATTCAGTCCATCTTCCCCTGACAACAGGGTCATTTCTGAGATAATTACCTTTCTTCTAATGACTTTTGTTCTCACCTTTCGCACACACATCCAGTAAAGATTAGTCATCAAAAATATAATGAACCTTATATGAATATTTAAGAATCAGGTACTCCTTTGGCTTGGGTGGGGTAAACCTTGCCCTTTTCTACATTATCATGTTCTCAGCATGAATTACTTTAGAGAGATGCTGATCTCTGAGCATCCAATGTGAGCTGATCGTCCCTCTGATCTAACTGATGAGGTGTAACGGAGGGAATTTTCAGAAGATAAGAAGGTCAGCATTTTGTACCGTAAAGGACTTTGTCTTAGAGTGGAGGACTAAGATATTCTCTTTATAATTACAATACAGTTAGATTTTAGAACTGAACAGAACCTTTAAAAATTATTTAATCAACTTGGTAATAAATTAATTACATTAACTTATTAACTGACATGTAGAGTGGTGAAGTCATTGGTCTGAGACTTAGCTCTAGCCTAATTCCCCACAACTCAAATCCTTAAGCTCATATTCATATCTTTTTTTTTCCCCAATTGAGGTAAAAAACGCATGATATGGAATGTACCATTTTCATTCTTTTTAAGTTTGCTGTTTTGTATTACTAACTAAATTCACATAATTGTGCAAGAGATTGCTAGAAATTTTAATCTTGCAAATCTGAAACTCTATGCTCAGGGAAGAACAACCCCGTTCCTTCCACCCCTCAGCCCTGGGAGCCATGGTTCCACTTTCTGTTTGTAGGAATTTGACTGCTTTATTTTTTATTTTATTTTTATTATTATTTTAAGATTTTATTCATTTATTTAACAGACAGAGATCACAAGTAGGCAGAGAGGAGGAAGCAGGCTCCCCGCCGAGCAGAAAGCCTAGTGCGGGGCTCGATCCCAGGACCCTGGGATCATGACCTGAGCCGAAAGGCAGAGGCTTCAACCTACTGAGCCACCCAGGTGCCCCTATTTTATATTATTTTTTCAACCACTTTAGAGATCTTATATAAGGGGACTCAGAAAATATGGTGTGTGTGTGTCTGTGTGTGTATGTGACTGGCTTATTTTGCGTTAGGCAATATCCTTAAGTTTCATGCATATTGTAACGTGTGACAGAATTTCCTTCTTTTTAAAGAATAATATTACATTTTCTTTACTCATTCACACCACATTCTCTCAGCCCATCCATCCATCCATGGGCTCCTGGGAATAGTGCCTTATGAACCTAGAAATGCAGAAACCCCGTTCAGATCCTGATTTCAGTTTTCCGCAATACAGAAGTGGGATTACTGAATCATAGAGTATTTTTTAATTTTTGGAGGAAACTTCGCACCATGTTCCACAGCAGCTGCACTGTTTCACATTCCCACCCATCTGCGCTCCAATTTGTTCACATCCCTCTACAGCCCTGCCCGCTACCAGAGACGTCTTCCTGACAGGAAGGGTAGGCTGATGCGGCAACCTTGGTAGTCGTCGTCTTTGAAGAAATTGCCACAGTTTTCTATCAACCACCACCCTGATCAACTTGCATCAATACTGAAACGAGACCCTCCTCCCAGCTAAAAGATTACAGCTTGCTAAATGCACAGATGACGGTTAGCAGTTTTCAGCAAGAAAATATTTTTTAATTTGGGTGCCTGGGGGACTCTGTTGGAAAAGCAATGGCCTTCAGCTCAGGTCATGATCCTAGAGTCCTGGGATCGAGTCCCGCATGGGGCTCCCCGATCCACGAGCAATCCGCCTCTCCCTCTGTTCTTCTCCCCTCTCATGCTCTCTCTCACTCTCACTCTCTCTCTCAAATAAATAAATAAAATCTTAACAAAACATATTTTTTAAACAAGGCTTAATTTTTATTTGTTTAGAGATAATGATATTGCCCACTCACAAGACTGCAGTGTCGTGGGATAAACACCTTTTATATGCACTGGGAAACGTGAAAAAAAAATGATTTCCAGAAAAAATATTAATTAATGAATTATGTGCTTTATGGTGACATTTGCATTATTGTTGTGGCCTGGAACTAAGTCTGCCTGACCTGGGCCCTGATGGCAGCACTTTCCCCCTCCTCCCTCCAGGAAGGCCCAAGAGTGGGAACAGCTCCCCCTGTTGTTAGCATCTGGGAGTCTCCCTCTGCTTTTTGCCTTGCTTTCTGCTTCCACAGCTCCAAGGAACAGAGCATCTATCTGATACATTGGGCAATTCTCCTTTTGTGTATATACGAGCTAGGTATATTTTGCATATTATACAAATTGTGTGAACATCATTTCTTTCTCTCTTTAAAATTGTTTTAAAAATTGGCAGCTTTCTTTACTGTTCTATTACTCTCTGTTACCGCCAAACTGACTAAAAGTGCCTTGTAAACTGCATGGGGGAGGTCTGTTTGCTTGCCATCTCTGAAAAACTTTCATTTTCACTACATAAAACTTAGAAATGTCTAAATATTTAGCAAACAATATCTTAAACAAAAGGAAAACAAATTTTAAAAAGTTAACAAAAGGAGAAAAATTGTACTTTAAGCTCTGCTAAGATAATTAATGAATTTAAGGTTAGTCTAATCAAAATTTTATGAAGTTGGAATAGGGAATTGTTGTTTAGAGTTTTCTTTTCCCCAGCTTTTCAAATCAAAATTTATTCAAATACATATTAATTTACTTGTGCAGATGTCTAATACAAGCTTATGTGTATGAAAACAGCACACAAAAATGTTCATGCCATAGAAAAATGTTCTTAAAAAAAGAAAAATGTTGATTATTTTAAATGTTTGTATCCATGCTAAATTTTGATAATTATTAAAGTAACTAGAGATCTTTAACTTAAATCTTTAACTTAATATTTTCTAGTTTTAGAGGGTCTGGTGAAAATAATACATCTGTAAAAATTACAGGAAATGACACTTTAATGGAAAAATACTATCTGAAAACTATAACGCTAAATCTACTTGAATAAAAGCAATTGTACTATCAATTAAATAACTATCTAACTAACTATCTATCTAAATAATACCTAAACCTAAAAGAGATAAGTCCAAATAACTTAAAGACAGAAAACACATGCAGATGTTATGCTGTGGTTGTGGGATTTCAGGACGGGCCTGTGGTGAGCTCAGTCAAATCCGCAGGGGTCCCTGGTGGTGTGACCCAGCTGCCTGGGCCCTCAAGTCCTGGCTGTTCTCCTTCCTGGGGGTGCCGATGATCCAGGGGTTCTCTGACACTTCTGGGCCTCTGTGGGCAGCTGGTGGAGGAGCAGGAGTAAAAGGGCCACTTGGGAAAAGCTGGAAGTTGGACTCTGCTTTGGCCAACATTTGCCTGTTGTAATCACTTTCTTTCTTTAGCTCCTTGAGGCTTCTCTCGGTCAGCACAGCTGCCATCCGGCTTTCCTGAGCTCTCTTTGCATGGAAGAGGATCCCCTTTTGATAGTGTATGGAATTTTCCTCCAATTGTCTCCTGGTGTCTTCAGCGATCTCCTTGTAGAAGTCTTGCGTCTGAGACATGGCCTTGATGTTTCTACGTGTGCAGGAAAGATTCCACTTAATGTCTGCACACTGCTCTTCTGCCTCAGACCATTTTCTCTCAACGGGGCTGATGCATTCTTGATATAATTGAGGCAGAGTTTGAAGCTTCTGTTTCAGCTGCTGAATCTCCTCTTCAAGCTGTGAATTTTCACGCTGCAAAGAGGCCTCCTTGGCTTGAAGATCTGTTATTTGTGCCATAAGCTCCTCATTCATTTGCTTTCCTTCCTGCAATTGTCTGGCTAGTTCCTGCTTTTTCGCGTCAGCACTTTGAAGGGACACGTTAGAATCAGCATCATCAGTGACACGCTTCAGATCACCCTCTGACCCGTGGATGGGGCCACCGTCATTTTCTGTTTCCCTCTTTTCCTCGATCTCACAGTTGATATGACCCAATGATCTCCAAGGTGAGTGGGCCCGGGGAAGGTCTTCAGCAGGTTTTCACCCACGGGTACTAACTGGCTGACTTTCTTGTTAGGGCCTGTTGGAATCCTGCGTTTGACTGTTCTAGCCTTTCTTTCTCCTGCTCCATTTTTTTGAGTCTCTGCTTCCATCTCAGTTTCCTGGGCGAGCCGTTCTGCACTCTGTAGATCAGGAGGGTTTCCATTCAAATCACCTAGGGTTTTCTTCCAAAGCTCTTCTCCATTCTTCTCTGAGGCTTTGAAGATGGGTCTGTCACCAGTCTCTTGAGACGATTTAGGAGGCTGGCCCTTCAGTAACTTTTTCAGAAAGTCAACAATATTCTGAAGAGACAGCCTACAGTGGTTTGTATTTATTGCTGATAAGCACGAGGATTTTAAGGTGCGAAGACTGGCCTCCGCCTCGGGCAGACCTCGGGCATCATCAGCTTGTGTCAGCGGTTCCATATTCTCACTGCCTTTTCCACAGACTTCAGCATGGGCGAAACACCTTTTGCCTGACACCTTCACCCTTCTCAAAATGTGTTGTTTCTTCACTGGCAAAACCAGTTTCACAGTTTATACCAGGATCTCCCAGGGAAATCCACAGACCTGAAGCGTGCCTCTAGCTTTCAGAAATCACCAGCGGAGGACCACACAGGTGGTCTAGGACCAACTGGAAAGTGGATCTATGGCATGCAGGAGGCCATCCATGGCTGTGGAGAGCTCCCCAGCTCTGCCTCCAAAGGCCAGTGTTCTCTGGGTCTCAACTGAAGGCTCAGAACCTTGGGGGGCTCTCTACCTCTAAGGTAAACAGTTGCCTGACAACCAGAGCACAGCAGTTGCATTGGGGGATGGGGAGGCCAGCCAGCTTCTAGAACACAGTTGCCCTCTAACTTTGCCCTGAAATAAAAAGTGATCTCACTTTTGGCTTCATGCTATGGATGCATTCACATCTTTTCTTATGCATAATTAAAGTAGAATCAAAGGAACATTTTCATGAGCAGTTGCTATATGCCAGGCATAAAGCTATGACCATCATCTCATCTCATTTAAAACAACTTTATGTGATTATTACTATTATCATTATTGTTATTAATTTAATAACACTAAAAGACAGTAAGATTCAGGGGATTAAATACTTTGCTGCAAAGGCCTTGATATTTAAGAGGTGTAGATTTGAGCTCCACCCTGTTGCAGGAGATGGGAAAGGCGGCCTAATCATGTAGAGATAAGAGTACAGACGCAGGTGTGCCAGGCGTACCACAGCGGTCCCGGATGACCAGGTTCCGGCCTTCCTTCAGGTGGATGGTGAGGAGGTAGGCAAAAGGACTGGGCAGGTTACTCAAGCCATCACTGGCTTCCCCAAACATCTACAAAGACAGAGAAGTAGGTTAAGTCTGCTATTTGGCGATCGAGGGAGAGAATTTCAGAGCTGAAGCAAAACTCACTACAGAGGCAAATCTTCAAGCTGCATCTCCCACCCCCCAAGCTTGATGGCCTGGCTACAATGATTTATTAGCACATCCTTCATGTTTCTCCCCAGTGGGATTTTTTTACCAGAATTCCTGATCATATCTTTGCAATCTTAACTCTGTCCCAACATAATCACCCACGTGGTAAGCCAGTATCTGACATACCCTTAAGCTCAGTGATTTCTGGTAGGATTCTTTCTTCTGGAACTCAAAGGGCAGCCCAGAGGGAGGGAGTAGCACATGCGGATTCCACGTGTGTCCCACAGACATGGGTCCAGACTCAGATGCAAAGCGGCTTCCTTATTTTCTCCCCTTCCCACCAAACCTTTCCACCCTGGCACACCTCCTCTACATTTCTGTTCACAACCACTCCACCATCAACCCGGAGCCCACACATCCGTCGGGTACATACCCCTCCCATGTCCACATGTGACACACTTTGAGTGCTCTCCCTTTTACTAATTGTCCTCCATTCCCTGCCTCCACTGTGGTGTCTCCTCCACTTACCCTCAATCTTGCTTCCCCTCAACATGGCTCTCTTCCATGTCCAGGAATTCATCAACTCCTACCGGCCACAAGGTCGACTCCATTTCTGAATATTTATTCAATGAATTCAAATAAAGTGTTGAACTAGAACTTTGCACTCTAGCTCAAATTTTTGTCTTTCCAAAGAGAAAGGACAGATAAAGTAATTTATCATTCACTTATTGGACATTCAATTAATCGATTTTGTCGCTGGGTCTCCCTTGACAGCCTTCTTTTGAAAGTTTCCCCCATCAAGGTTTCAAAGCACTTCCGAATGGCTTTGTCTCCTTTACCATCCCACTCAACTGCCTAGCTGCTATTTTTAGAAAAATCGGTCCCAGTCTGACAGATCAATAGACCCTGAATTAATCTTTCCCAGCCATAATGTGCAAGGCCTGCCTTTGTAGGTGGATCTGCTTCGGCGTGCTTTAAAAACAGGCAAAAAATACAGATCCACACATTTGCTAAGAAATCATGTTTACTCCAGTGTTTGTTTTTAAGGAACATCACTCACAGATTGTTATTCAAATTGTTGGGATGTCAGAGAAGCATTCAGATCGCCACTTTCACATAGCTTCTGTAAAAAAAGAAAAAAAGTCTTGCTTTCAAAAGGCAAAATGGTATCAGCCTACAGGGATAGATAGCCTTTATCAGGTCATTCGCTTTGAGTCTGCCATCTGCATGGTCAATTTCAAGTGCGCAGGCTGCCTTCCTACAGACGTGGCCAGGGTTGGCGATAACAGTTGGATTCAGTAGAGGCCCTCTGGCTACAGCCTCTGCCAACTTAGTCCATCGGAGGATGGACAAGGCTGACTCTGTTCTACCACCAGGCTGCTCTGCCATCTTTCATTAAACCAGGCTCTAGTGGGCAGGCAGCATGAAGTGGGAGCACCTGAGCCCTACCACCAGGTCCTTCCCACCACGGGCCTCCCTGGTCCTCTGCAACCAAAGAGACGTGGGCATATCACATGGCAAAGACCTGGGCTCATCGCTCAGGAGAAAACATTTCAAAATGTGATCTAGAAGACCTTCCTCCCACCTTATCTTCCAGAGTCTGTACAATCCCCAAGCAAAAAAGTAAAAAATGGAATTATGAACGAAAGCTCAGAATGGGAGGGGTGTGGGTTTCCTAACTGAAGATACCTATGAAATGATCCCACAGGGTAGTTAGTGTGGGATACAGTAAACATATCCACTGTGCAAGTTTTAGATGCAGATTCAGGGTCCAGGAGAGCTCTCAGACCCCTTGAGGTGTTCTGGGCTGGAGATAAGGACAGCTGTCTGCACAGAAAGGCAGTGTAAGGGACATGAGTTAACGGTCTTCCCGCATTTTGGATATGTTCCTGCTGGGCTGGTGTCTTAGCCAGGGCTGATTTCTTGTGTGAGAAACATGGGATTTCTCCCTCCAAACAAGGCTGGGTAACTCCAAAGTTTCAAGAAAACTGAGGCAGGCAGTCAACCTGCAAAGACAGCTTTGATGACCATGAACCTCTGAGGGTAGACACTCTGAGGACCAGGAGCACTGTGGTCACTCACTGGGCCTTCCCATCCACAATGCTCATCAGGGACGGCCAATCACAAGTCAGAGATCCTGCCTGGAGGGTAGGCTACCTTCCAAGACATGACCACACACACACACACACACACACACACACACGGCTTGTGTATGTGTGTGTCTCTCTCAAGTAGAGCTTCAGGCAGCAAGAGAATCTGGGTTCCCAAGCAGCAGCCCCCAGGAGATGGGGGGATGTGAGGGGTTACATACAAGCTGGGGTCCTCTAGTTCACCCCCTCTGCAGGCAGTGACATCATGAAATGCTACAACCAGGCAGCAATGGGCCCTGATCCCAGGATGTCCTGAAGCATCACACATCCTCCCCACTTAGAATGGAGGCCCCATGGCTCCTCATAGGAATCCCTGGTATCCCACAATCACGAGGATATATTGTTGATGTTCTCAACAAGCATAATCAAGCACTCTGTTTTTTATTTGACTTTTGAAAAGTTAACACACAAAAATTGTTGTGTACAGCATTACAATTTTTAAGCCACGTATAGATTTGTGGGACCATGACAACAATCAGGACAGAACAGTTCTGTTCCCTGATAGCACTCATTCATTCAAGCCCACTGGGGTTCAGCCTGTCTTCCCCATGTAGTTTCACCTTTTCCAGAATATCCTGCACATGGATTCATACTGTATGCAAACCTGACATCTGACATATTTCACTCAACACAATGCCTTTGAAACCCATCCACGTAGTCCTCTGCATAAGTCATTTAAATTAAACCTTTTTCATTGCTGAATCGTATTCCACTGAATACATGAGTCGTAATTTATCCAACAAGTGTGGGTTTCAAACATTTCAACCAAATGATTTCCAAGGACTCAGGGAAAGATAAATAATTTTGAATACCATGAGCACTAAACAGTTTACTATGACAGGGGCACTTTGGGGGTTCAGTAGGTTAAGTGTCCAGCTGTTGATTTCAGCTCAGGTCATGATCTCAGGGTTGTGAAACTGAGCCTCACATCAGGCTCTGAACAGGGCATGGAGTCTGTTTATGATTCTTTCTCTTCTTCTCCCTCTTTTCCATCCCACCTCACCACTTATGCATTCTCTCTCTCTCTCTCTCAAAAATAAAAGAAAAAAAGAAAGAAAAAAGAAAAACGTTTAATATGACAAAACAGTCTAATTACATAGAAACATTAAAAAAATATAGCACCAACATTTTAGTATAAAAACTAGTATAAGGTTAGCCAGCTCTCACACAACTCTCACTGCCTCTTTTTGGGTGAGTGGTTTTGTGCTTTTGGTTTGGTTTGGTTTTTAAAGACACAGACTTTGCATTGGTATTTCCTTTCTACCTAAATAGAAATTGGTGGGAAGGTAGTATATTTTGCATTCTCTTTAGTTGAGAGTCCTCTATCTGCAAGAATGCAGGTTTATTAAAATTCAACAGGATATGGGAAGAAATGAGCACGGATGGGCTAATGATATAAAAAAGAAAATCTCCCCTACTCACTCACCAAGGATCTTAAGAGAAAAACACAGATGAGAGTAAACATCTTTCTTTTGTGTACACAAAGCGTGATCTTGTACAAATACCTTGTTCCATATCCATGGATATGGAATGTAAGCTCACTAGAGTGGAATGTAAGCTCCATAAGGGCCAACAAATTCAGGTGGATTGCAATTTTCCCCCAATGATAAGTATTATAAACAATTAGGGAAATACCTGGTACGTACAGATACTCAGTATTACCTAAATAACTTCTTCCCTTATAAATGTCAGTAAATTTTTTTCACTTAAGCTAGATTTTTAAAGCATAGTATCAAATATTTTATGCATTCATTTCTGCATACATAATATGTACTGATACATAGAGTCTGATGTGGAGCAGGTGAAGGGGAACAGAATTTTTCACCCCAAAAATCGATCTTTTGGGCATAAGGATTATTTTATTTTATTTAAGAAACAGCAGACACAAGAGAAGCTTTGAAAACCGAGTAGAAGTTACCCTTTTGTAAGAGATCTTTGGATTTATAAGGGAAATTTCCCCTTGTAAGGGCATCTCTTTTTCAAGATGGGGAGGGTTCTGTCTCTAGAAACTCCTCAGTGGAGAAATCAAAGACTTAAATCTACATAACGTTACCCTTATTTAGTGTGCTTTTCTCAGTAACCTCTCATAACTGGCGTTCTCACCCTCCACCAACATCTTTTTTTGTCTGTAGCTGAAGATAGTATTTAAGGTGCTAACTTGGGCCATTTTGGGGAGTTACTCAGTTTTCCTGGGTCTCTCCCATGTATACAGGACATACATTTTTAGACGAACAAGGGAAAAAACAAACCAAAATTGTCTTTTTATTACAGGAGGGTCCCAGCCAATAACCTAGGAGGGTAAAAGGAAAATTATTTTCCCGCATCTACGCAGGGATAATGTAAGGGCATAGGCCCCAGTAATAGTAGTTGAGTGTTCATGGAACTTGCATTCTGATGGACCAGCAGGCAAACAGAATATAAGTAAGCAAATAAGTAAGCAAACAGATGTAAAATAAAAATTGCAGAATAGGAATGATATTATAAGAAAATACATGGGTGCTGTGATAGAGAATAATAGAAGAAACTACTCCCAGGCTTTTAACAAATCTTTATTTTTTTCTTTTCCCTTTCTTCCTGATCCTAGAATAATAAATAAAATGTCTCCCATTTTACTGAATCTTCTACATAAGAGAGAATATTGTAAACAAAATTGCAGACTGGTTTCTTCACTATGGCATAGAATTTGTGACTCACAAACCATTTTAACTATGAAGGATGTTAGTTCAGTCATATATTTCAGGCTTACTTAAAGAAAAAAAGACACATCTTAAAAATAATTGTATCCATGTGTACAATATATTGATTCTCTTATTAGTTATAACAATGGTGTAAATAGAAAGATGGCAAATTCAAGAAATCATTGGTATTTTTCTTCTTATTGGTCAGATTCTCAAAGTCATACTAACCTACCACACTTCCTTCATTCCTTTACAATTTGATGTTTATTACTTTGTAGTAGGTAACTTTTTGATACTGGCTCTTTCCCCAAAGCATAATACCCTTGTTATCCACCCAATTTGGTATATGTTTCAATATTGTATTCCTTCTCAGTGCTGAGTAATGTTTTTTTAACCCTTCACCCATTGAAGGACAATAAGGATGTTTCCATTTTGCGATCATTACAAATACAGTTACTATAAACATTCAAGTACAGGTTTTCATCTGGATGTAATTTTTCATCTCTCTGGGATAAATGTCCAAGGTTATGATTACTAGGTTCTATGAGAAAAGTATATTCAGTTTTTAAAGAAATTACTAAGATATTTTCCAGAGAGACTATCCCACTTTACATTACCACTAGCAAGATACAAAAGATCCAGTTTCTTGCATCCCAGCATTTGGATTGTCTTAATTTTAGCTGTCCCAATAGCCACATAGTGATATCTCGTTGTGGTTTTCATTTGCATTTCTTAAAGACTAATGATCCTGAATATATTTTCATGTGCTTGTTATCCATTGGTCTTTGATAACCTGTACTTTCCTGATGTTTCCCATTTTCCAGTTTTGTTGTTTATGGTTTTGCCATTTTTTTATGTATTGTATTTGTCAGAGAGAGAGCACAAGCAGGGGGAGCAGCAGCAGGCAGAGCAGGCAGAGGGAGAAGCAGGTTCCCTGCTCAGCAAGGAGCCTGATGTGGGTCTTGATCCCAGGACCCTGAGATCATGACCTGAGCCAAAGGCAGATGCCCAGGTGCCCCCTTTTTCTGTATTGTAGACATAATTTCTTTGCCAGATATTTCTTCTAAGTTTGTGTTTTGTCTTTTTATCTTAAGGTATTTTAGAGGACAAAAATTGGTCTTTGATGAAGTTCAATTTATTGTTCTATACTTTTGTGGGTTTATTTCTGGGTTCTCTATTCTATTCCTTTGATTGGTTGGTCTTCCACTCAACAAGTTCTATAGTCTTTTAAGGTTTACATTTCTTAATTTTTATTTTGATAAATTGCATATATTTTAAGTATATAACAGTCATTTCATATACTTTGCAAAATGATTGCCACAAGCAAATTATCAGATATCTGTCACCTCACGTACGTTCTCACAAAACACACATACATACACACACATTCCTTTAAGATCTACTTAGCAAATTTCAATATAGTATGTATACAACACAGTATTAACTAGAGTTACCATGATATAAAATAGACTTTCAGAACTTCCTGTTTTGATTACTGTTTCCTTTGGTAGACATAGTAATTTCTACCACTTTTCCAAAATTGTTTAGCTATTATAACACCTGTTGCCTTTCCAAAGAAATTTTAGAATAAGCTTGCCAGTATCTACAAAAATCCACTAGAAATTTAATAAAAGTTGCATGAAACTCGTAGATCAATTAACTTGGGGAGAACTGACATATTTACTATGTTCATTCTTCCAATCTACAACCACTGTATGTGTCTCCATTTATTTAGTTCTTTAAAAATTTTTTTTCCATAAACATTTTATAGTTTTTGGCATATAATTCCTGTACCTGGTTTATCATATTTATATCAAATATTTTACCATTTAATTATAAATGGTATTTTAAATTCCATTTTCATATGCTTATTGCTAATATATAGAAATGCAGTTTATTTTTTTTTAATTGATCTTGTATCCTTAATTCAAAGGTTTTTGGAGAATGATATTTTACCTCATTCTGCCCCATATAATGTGTATAGTTCAGTGTTTTTAAAAAATAATTTTTTAGTAGCACAACACTTTCTTCAGATAAAATCTTAATCAGAGGTGGGAATTAATAAAACATAAAGGGGGGCTTCTATGGGGAACTGTAAGGAAATAAAGAGATTAAAGTTGAACACCACCAGTTGAAACCATGCTAGAGATGGGGGAGTATTTGCATTACAAAGGTGGCTATTCACTACAGGTCTTACCGATTTTCTTTCTTATATAAGTAGAATTTTAATACATTAAGGTACATCTATGTGTTATTATGAGCACTCCTCTCAGCCTATCCTGTATACTGGCTGTATACTTGTATATGTGAAGCTCAAACTCATGACCCTGAGATCAAGAGCCACACACTCTTCCAAATGAGTCTGCCAGGTGCCCCCATAGTTATTCTTAACCCTAATATTATCCTTTGGTCTGATAACTCAGGCTACCTTAATATCCTGGGACATCAAGATAAAGATATTCCCACAGCCAGATTTTCATTAATACTCTCCAAAATGGGGGGCAATTTTAATGATATGTCTAAAAACTATTATTTCCTATAATCTCTAGGCATGAGGGGTACATCAACAACACTGCTGAAGGAAGAACCATCCTTAAAAAAAAATTCAGATATTGCTACAGAACACAGATCACCTTCTGAAAAAGCACCTAAAGATCTGAAAATTCTCTCTCTGTATCCTCTAAACACCCAGTAGATCTGCAAGACAATTTGTTTGATTGACAAGAGAGAACTATTTCAAATGCCAGTGGGTAGCCTTCCAGCAAACAAGACTACAACAAGAATGTTTTCCCCCTACTGCTAATGGCTAATCCTGGCACTGAGCCTTTGGCTGCTGCTTCCCAACATGGGTATCCTTTTAGTAAATGTGCCTGCCACAGCTTGCCTCAAACGGATATGGTGTCAAAATGCACAGAAAAGAAATGAGTTTAAGAAAGAGAAAACTGGGGGCGCCTGGGTGGCTCAGTGGGTTAAAGCCTCTGCCTTCAGCTCAGGTCATGATCCCAGGGTCCAGGGATCGAGCCCCATATCGGGCTCTCTGCTCAGCAGAGAGCCTG
Organism: Mustela nivalis; assembly: GCF_964662115.1. NCBI lineage: Eukaryota > Metazoa > Chordata > Mammalia > Carnivora > Mustelidae > Mustela > Mustela nivalis. The sequence goes on from NC_139025.1 coordinate 140,385,381, forward strand.
CTTCCTCTTCTCTCTCTCTCTGCCTGCCTCTCTGCCTACTTGTGATCTCTGTCTGTCAAATAAATGAATAAAATCTTTAAAAAAAAGAAAGAAAGAGAAAACTGGTCTCTATTAGCCTCATATCCATTAGGGTGCAGGGTAGATTCAGCTGGAAGGGCAAACAGGCATTTGCGCAGACAGAAAGTCCGTTTGTTCACTATGATAACATACAAGCTTCTGAAGACGAGATACCCTAATGCTCTAAGCACCATTCATGTTTAAGTATAGAGTGCAATTCTCTTTTATTAGTACTTTTTTCTTTGTGGGCTTTTGATCTTAAGAATGGAAATACTCAGAAATCAAGGGCAACAAAAGAGCCTAACCAACACGGAGCTTATATGGCAGTCCATACCCTAAGATGAGAGCACAGTTGACAACAGAGATCCACATGAGTAAGCAGAGCTTGGAGAAAAATGCCCTGCATCGTGATTCCACAGCATTTGGACAAAGATTGCCTTTGGTCTCATGATCATAGCTGCTATTTGAAAACCCTGGTGCAGTTCTTGACTGTGCCTCCTAAGCTTAGAGTCATCTCAAAGCCTTTCCTCAAAGATAAATATAAAGCGTTATTAACCAACATCCAGAATGATAGTGTAAGGCAACCAAGAACATGATAAGGACTACCTAAGTCCCCGGTCTCAAAAGGCCAGTGTTCTAAAAGAGGCTTTGCAATATTTTCTGCATAAATTAGTGACACAATGAGTATAAGATTAAAATTGGGTCAAATCTAACCAATACTAATCAGGTAAAACTAATACATGGTCATAAAAATTGGAAAAATAAATATGCTTCTTTATGATTTCAAATGTCTGCAAGAAATGGTTAAATGATCTCGGGAAGGAATATTAACTTTTAAAAATAATATATGTCAGATGTTTTCAAAGGTTAGAAAATTGGTACTTGGCATACCAGAACAGGTAGGAAAATCAGAAATATGCACACCACCCAAAAGCACTATATTATGTGACTCTGGCATTCTTCCACCTAATGTATAATTAAATTACATTAGGCATTTATTGAAGCCCACTATGTACCCAGCATTGAAATAGATGCTAGAAATAGAAATACAAGTGACATTTATTTTTTGCTTTCAAAGTGGAGCTCATAATTTAATGGAGGAGATAGAACTCGTTGAAGATTGAATACAAAGATGAAATTCCTGTTTGGTTGGGCTCACTTGACCCTACTATGGAAAACCCATCTTCCTTATTAGGCCACTTTGGTACTAAAGTGTTAAAAACATCATGTGATGAGTTATAAACAAAACAGTATGAACCAAATACTCTGGAAATGTTCCAAATGACATGGAAAGGTTTCACCAAGGTCAGAACAACTGAGCAGGGCCTCAGTCAGTGAAGAGCACTTACTCGGCTAAGAAGGAAAGAAGGAAAGGGGAGATTGGGTCAGCATGATCTATGGAGATTTGAGAGTATGTCACATCTGAAGAAAGATAGCCCTTTGTGAACAACAGCTGGGGATATATAATAGGGATGGGGAAGTGGGAAGTAAATAAAGAATTGCAATTAGAGCATAAAGTAGCTAAATAATCTTTGACCTAATAGGTTTCAGTGATGTAATAAATCTATCTTCTGAACTTTATGTTTTTAAATTTGACAATGACAGAGCTCTTGGTTTTATTTAGAGTCCTTGTTTTCCTAAATACCTCCATGTTTATATCCATTTCACAATAAAACAAACCATAAAGGATAAATTCATAGCTACTCATCCTGACCAATGCATCAATAATACTTTAACATAGAGTTCAGTAATTATATGTTTAAAAAAAATAGTAAGAATTTGAAGATAAAAATTCATGGACCTTTGCGGTATATTTCTATCTGGAAGGTTAAAACAAGGCAAGTGTTAGGTGGAAGGGACCTAGAGTAAGAGAACAATAGTGAGGGGTGCCTGGGTGGTTCAGGTGGTTGAGCTGCTGACTTGATTTCAGATCACGTCAAGATCTCCGTGTCCTGGGATGTAGCCCCATGCCTGGCTCCATGCTCTGCTCTCTCTCTTTTTGTCCCTCTCCCTGCTCACTCACACACTCTCTCTCTCTCTCTAATAATAAATAAATCTTTTAAAAAATGCTGAAAATGGAGAAAAAGAGATGACTCAGAACGGTGCTTTAAAGTAAGAAGCAAAATTAGTATAAAGAGAAGTAGATGCCCTACACTACAAATTCTGGGAGAACAGAACTCCCTCCTGCGACTGGACAAGCTAAGACAAAGTGAGACAGTCGTTTGCATGAGCAGTCCTCACCTCCTTCGCCACCCTTCTGTGTTTGACTCTGTTGGGACATGACAACCTCTCTCTGGCTGGCTTCTTGTTAGATTCTGCCACTCTGAGGTACTGGTGGATATTGGAAGATGAAAAAGAGGGGAAATAAATATTTTTTTTTCTTTCAAGCCTTCCTTTCAAGAGCACCTTTCAGCACTTCTGGCACCCACAGAGTCGAGTCTCTTCCTCGGTCCTGGTTCCAGTGTTCACATGCTCTCAGCAGTCCTAAAAACTGGCTGCCTAGAACACCCTTAGCATCACTGGTCCTGGCTTCTCAACAATTGCTCCATGGTTCAAGCACTGATTAGGTTCAAGCACTTCCTTGGGTGCCAGGCCTGTTTTGTACACCAAGTCATAAGGTTAGAGAAGTGTCCCTGACCTCGAAGAACACACCCCCTCTTCTCCTTTGTTTCCCAGACTTAAGGACATAAGCTTCATTCTGCATTCATCTCTGGATTACATCAGCTCCTGTTTTTTGTTCTCTTAACTCCTCAACACATTTGTAACCAGTCACCTAAATCACCTCTGTTTGAAAAACAAAGCACTTTACTGACTAGACCCTAAATTATTCAATCCTTGTTAGCAACAGTCAGCCCACAAAACAGATTCACCAAGATTAAATTCTTAGAGTGAGTTCCTGAGCTATGCGACTTTAAATGCAGAGATGTCATAAATCCCACAGGAAAACAGGATACTTATAATCTATGGCATGCTTTGGATTCATGATTTCTTAAATTAATGACTGAGATTATTTGAGATCAATTGCCTATAGAAGGCAATAATTTGGGAGAACAGTTCGGTGTTACATTGAGTTCTTATGGTAGAAATGATTTTACGTACTATGGGGTGAAGTGTCTGCTTTTGGAGAGTTTACAGAAATAAAATCATAATCACAGGGCTTTAAACTCCTAGAACAAGACATCATCAAAAAGTATCCCTGAAAAAAATCACTTATTTTTTTCAGTGCCAGGCAGATATTGGATTATTTATTATTATTATTATTATTATTATTATTATTATTAAAACCACTAATCTCTTGCTGAAGATAGGGTAACAAATTTCCCCAGGCAGTTGCCTTGTAAGAGGGTAACTGTTCTCCTTAAAATAAGGAGAACACCCATCATTATCTCTATATCCCTAACTGGAATCTTTTTGCATATACCCCAATGGGAGCAAATACAAAACCTAACCCAGGAAAAAAGAAACACCAAAATAGTTACAACATTTCTCTAATTCTTATCAGCAGATACCTGGAGAATATGGAGGAAATAAATTCCAAGGGTGGTAAGCCAAGGAGAATAGAATATAATAATGCATGGAACCAGATTTTTTACTCTGGATACACTAATCTGAGATACTGAAATTAATGGGTTAACTTGAACAACTAGAAATGTTCTGATAGTTGGCTTTGTTAGTTTACTAAACCAGGACTCAGTGGGTAACCTGTATTCAATATTTAGATGAAAAAATTTCCCTAGCATAGAGAAAAGAATCCATAAACCTAGACAGATGGAAATGTTAGCATGGATTTACTCATATATGATCCATCACATTTCCTCCCTATTTCTCAAGGGGTCCCAAAAGACATTCATTTTCTTAAGCATTAAAAAAATGCTTTATTTTGGAGAGAACCAAATCATGTAAAAGCTCTGTGTGTCTGTCCTCTGAAGACTAAAGATGATAATGTCGAGAGATACCCCACTGACCCAAGTTTCCTGATTTCAATGGGAAACAAGAACTAAAGAGACAGAGGCCAAATAACAGAGAAAAGATGAGTTTACTTTAATGAAACGGGCAGAAGGAAACAATGACAATCAGACAGAAATCCCTATATGGATAGAAATATTCGGTGGTAGTTAAAGAACTATGGTGTTCTTAGGAATGAAATAAGTAGATTTATTAACTAATCTATATATCTCAAAACAACTCTAGGAATCCAAAATGCCACTGTGGTACCATTTGTCAAAGTAGGAATTTATGAAGCTAGATAATATACAGAATTTGGACCTAGATTTGCCTTATAATATGTTCAGATACTCATGGTTATTTCTTCAGCTCTAGAATATATAACTGAAATAGATCAGTAGAATTTTCACATTGACTCCCTGACCCCTGGAGCGAGACACCCCAGAATATTAAAACAAAAGCAATACTTTATTTTCATGGAAATTGACAAAATTATTGTTATCATTGAAACCTTAAAAACTTTTTTTTCTTTTTTTCCTCCGTCCTGCTGTGTGTGGCTGACTGTTTCTGGCCATGTCTTCTCACAAGACTTTCAGAGTCAAGTGATTCCTGGCCAAGAAACAAAAGCAGAATCATCCCATTCCCCAGTGGATTTGTTGAAAACTGGTAGTAGAATCAGGTACAACTCCAAGAGGAGGCACTGGAGAAGAACAAAGCAGGGCCTATAAGGCATCACATGTCATGAAATGACATACCTAACTGGCATCACGTATTTAATTAAACTGTGTGAAGATCATGTGTTCTATCCTATCACTCTGTAAATATCCTTCCTACCTGGCCAACAGACATGTTTTATCAGGGAAATGATTTTTCTGCTACTATGCCTTTGCACCAATATTTTGGTTTGGTATTAAATTTGAGAACTTTTAGTCCTAAAAAAACAAACAAACAAAAGGAACAAATAAAAAACCTTGAAAAATATTACAGTGAAGGACGCCTGGGTGGCTCAGTTGATTAAGCAGCTGCCTTCAGCTCGGGTCACGATCCCAGCATCCTGGGGTCGAGTCTCACATTGGACTCCTTGCTCGGCGGGGAGCCCGCTTCTTTCTCTGCCTCCACCTGTCAGTGCTCGTGCGCGCTCTCTCTCTCTCTCTCTGACAAATAAATAAATAAATAAATAAATAAAATCTTTAAAAAAAGAAATATTACAGTGATGATATCTACCAACTCGCAGTATTCACATATGTACAAGGGACAGGTGGATGTTGAAGAATAACTATAGATTATGATAGATTTGATTATGTGCTGGTTCTAAGTGCATCTGATGATCTATATGTAGGATCTTCAGATATGGTCTAGATGTGAAGCAAATCAATTCAGAAATTAACTGTGCTATTTCCTCTGTACCAATTATAAAGAATTGGAATATAAAGAACCAGAGCAATTTTCTTTTACCAGGAAGGGTCAGCAATATACCTTCATTTTGGGATTATATCGACTCTCTTGCTCTTTGTAAGCTAGTCTTCAAAGACGTTGATCATCTTGACATCCCACAGATATATTAGTGAACTAAATGATATATAAATAACTTTTATTTTTTAATTTCTTTAAAGATTTTATTTATTTATTTGAGAGAGAGCATGTGTGCATGCAGGAGCGAGGCTGGGGGAAGCAAAGGGGCAGGGAGAATGACAGACAGACTCTGTGCTGAGCTCAGAGCCTGATGTGGGGCTAGATCCCAGGATCCTGAGATCATGACCTGAATCTGGAGCTTAAACAACTGAGCCACCCAGGTGAACCTCTGACTAACTTTTAAAATGCAATTGCACATATATTGTATTCTTTGGAGCTGTTGAAATAGCATTCATAATCTATTCTTCAAAGGTATGGTAGAAAGAAAAGCTACACAAGGTAATAAACTGACAACATTCACTATTTCCTCCATGAAAATTAATCTAATTTTTTATATCTCTTTACTGTTTACTTTTTGTAAATTATACTTTCTTATAAAATTATTATTTCATTCATTTGTATCTTTTTCTTTTTTAACCACTAGCATGGGCTAAGAGGTAAGTTTAGCCATCTATTACATGTTTATTTCTCTATCTTATAGTTTTTGTTTTATGAAGTTGAGACATTTGGCTCATAGATATTCGACACTATTATATTTTTATTGTGAATGACTCTTTTTAACATTACAGAGTTTTGTCATAGTTAATGCTTTTTGGCCAGAATTCTGCCTTGACTAATATCTTATGACTCCAGCTTTGCTTTTGTCTTGTATAATTTGCTTTCCTTTTATTTTCAGTCCTTCTAAATTACTTCTTTTAGTTATTTATCATGTATACTATGATACTGTGATTTATAAAAAATATATATTTGGTCTTTGTCCACGGTTTCCGACTCAAAGCTCTTAAAACGCCTAGAATCTCCTGTGATAAGAGCAATAATGGAAAGCCCTTAGGTAATTTAAGGATGGGGAGCTGGTTGCCAGGAAAATCATTCTTGTGATCAGAGGGTTGGAACTTTCAGTACCACCGCCCCCCCCCCCATCTCTGGGGAGGAGAGGGGCTGGAGATTGAGTTCATTCACCAATGGCCAATGACTTAATCAATCATGCCTATGTAATGAAGCCTCAGTAAAAAACCAGAAGGAGAGCATCCAGAGAGCTTCCAGGATGGTAAACACATGGAGATCTGGGAAGAGTGGCACACCTGGAGAGGGCATAGAAACTTTGAATCCTTTTTCCATATCTTGCCTTTGCAACTCTTTCATCTGCCTATTCCTGGGTTATATCCTTTTATAATAAACCAGTGATCTAGTAAGCAAAATGTTTCTCTTTGTTTTGTGAGTTGCTCCAGCAAAGTAATCAAACCCAAGGAAGGGGTCTTTAAAACCTTCAATCTGTAGCTAATTGGTCAGAAACACAGGTGGCAACCTGGACTTGCAATTGGCATCTGGCAGGGGTGGATGGGGCAGCCTTGTAGGAAGACCCCTTAACCTTTGGGATCTAATGCTATCTTTGAGTAGATAGTGTTGAAATTGAGTTAAATAGTATGACACTCAGCTGGCATTGGAAAATTGCTTGTTCGTGTGGGGAAAGTCCATACACACACACACCCCTATACAAACACACATGTTGGAATTGGTGACCAGAATCTTTAATGTATAGAGAGTGTGTGTTTATATATATTTGTATAAAGTATTCTGCTTTCTTGAAAAATTTTTCTGAAATTATATTCATTTATATTTATTGATAGTTCTGATCTTATTTCTATTATATAATTTAATGTTGTTGATCTTTTATAGATTTTTAAAGACACTTAATATCCTGGTCCCCTTTCTTATTTTTTATGTGTAGTTCTTCTGGTAGTAAAGGAGGTTTGCCCTTTCGTTTTAATCATTGTTTCATAATTATGACTTTATATCATGTCATTACTTATTTATGTCTTTTGACATAATTATCCCTACTTTGAATAATGATAAAAGTGTTCCATTTTATTTCTTCTTCTCTACTTCCTAATTTAAGTTGATAATATTAACTGTAACAATATTTATGTTTATATTTTTAAATACGTCTATAATTACATTACTGGTTTTTCAGCTCTGAAGGATTTAACTCCTATCTAACAGAGCACCTTTGTTTTTTGTTTTGTTTTGTTTTAAAGATTTTATTTATTTAACAGACAGAGATCACAGGTAGGCAGAGAGAGAGGAGGAAGCAGGCTCCTCATGTGGGGCTCGATCCCAGGACCCTGGGATTATGACCTGAGCCGAAGGCAGAGGCTTTAACCCACTGAGCCACCCAGGCACCCCTAACAGAGCACCTTTGTAATCAGTGATCTTATCTTTCATGTTGTTTCCTCCTCCTTTCCAATTTTAGTTAGCTGTCTCATTTCTACATATATAGGCATATAACTTTCACATTTCTACATATATAGGCATATAACTTTCACATTCTGTTCTGTCACCATAAGCCCCACATTTGTTTGAGTCCTGGTTTTATAGTTACATATGTTCAATATTCAACAAAATAATGTCATGAATTCCTTTGCCACAATTTCCCCAGCTCATCTCTTGGTTTAAATTAATTTTCCAGTGGTTGTTCTCAAGAAAGGTTCATGGGAAAATATTCCTTGGTTTTTTACATATTCAAACTTGTTTATCTGAGGTCTTTATACTTGAAGAACATCTTGGTTGAATAAAAAAAAATCCTTGGCTCACGATTTCTTCCCCTGAGTATTTTGTAGCTCTTCCCCTCTGTCTGTTGCTGTGGAGAAATCTATGGATGGCTAGATTCTTTCCTCCCTTACAAGTCTCTTGTTCTTTTTATACCACTACCCAAAAGATTCCTTCCTTATCTTTAGAGTCCAAGTAATTTACTTAGCCATGTCCTAATATTGAGTTTTCTGGCCAGGGTTTTTTTTCCCCATAAAATGTGCCTTTGCAATGTACAGATTCCAGTGTTGTTTCATTTTGTTTTTTAAATCTCAAGAAAGCTTTTTTGAATAATATCTTGAACTTAATTTCTGTTCCTTTGTTTTGACTTTATTTTTCAGATACTGCAGCTATGCATCATTTAGATATCTATTTCTTGCCTTCTAGAATGTCTTTGGTCCTCTTTGCTCAGTAATTTTGAGAAGATTTTATGTGTATTTTCATGTTTATGAATTATATGTGTCCCCTAATTTTAATGAAGATAGAGAATGTGGGTCTTTTTTTTTTCCATTTAAAAAAATTGCTGTTAATTTTGAGCAATTTCCAAAGAGAGATGGTGTCATGAAACCACGTTTATAAAAGAAGGCCCTCCAAGTATTTAAATTAAAATCAGTAACAATCTATAACCACTGCTATTTAAAGTTTTACTGCAGATCCTGGTACATAGTAAGGAATAAGAAAAACTGTCACAAAGATTGAAAAGGAAAAAATAAATGGTCATTACTCACAAATGTATGACTTTTTACATAGAAAACACAAGATATTTGCTTATAAATTATTAAAATTAATAAAAGTTTAAAGAGAGCTAGAGAAAATACAAATAAATATTCAATTTCATGTCTGTGCCACAAAAACCAAGCAGTACAAAAATGCAATTCAAAAAATTTGCAATAGCAACAAAATATGTAAGGTACCTTCAAACAAGTCTTAAAAAATGTAAAGAAGGCAAAGACCTATATGGAGAAAATTATAAAACTCTATAGAACAACATTAAAGAGACCTAAGTAAAAGAGAGTCATCTAATCTTAATGGTTAAGACTACTCAATATAAAGAGGTCAAACCTGCCCACATTGAGCCAAAGATGTAATAATTTTAAAATCATAGGCATGGCTGGATCTTATATGGAGATCAATAAATTAATACTAAAATGCATATGGAGTTCTAAAGAAGAAGAAAAAGTGGAAGAACCTCGCCCTACAAATTATCAAGACATTAGGAATTTACAGTAACAGTACAGTATGATATTGGCATAGGGATAGATAAATATCCAACAGAGAGCCTGGAAACATGCCTATGTATGTAAATTTGTTATATGACAGAGGTTGCATTGCAAAGCAGTGAGAAAATGAAGAACTGTTTAATGAATGGTGCTGATATAATTAATTGCCCATATGGAAAACAAGTCTATTGTACTCCTACTTCAATTCCAGAGAGATTAAGATTTACATGTGAAAGTACACCTCTTTCAAAACTCAAAAGATAATATAGAAGATTATCTATATGACTTTAGAATAAGGAATGATTTCCTAAATAAGACACCAAAACTATTAACTGGAAAGGAAAAGATAATAAATATAACCACATTATAATTTCAAAACCCCATTCATCAAATGACATCATTCAAAGAGTAAAACAATAAGCCACAAAACAGGAGAAGATACTACAACACATTTAGCCAATAAGGGTGTTTTTCCATTAAATTGATAGAAAGAAAAATCCATGTAACAACATGGAAAAAACAAATCACAGAAGACTACACACAGTGTATAAGCATTTTTGGTAAAGCTCTAAAACAAGCAAAAGAAAACAAATCTTGTTTAGGGTTACATAGGTTTGGGATGCAACTTTTTTTTTCAAGAAAAGGAAAATAAATAAAAAATGCAAATCAGTATATCAGTTACCTCTAAGATGAGGAGATAGAAATGGATAAAAGTGGAAGCATATAGATAATAAATTCAATGGTATTGATCATTTTTAAGTTCTTTATTTGGATAATGCTTACTGGTACTTCTAAGTATTTAAAGAAATCCTTAAAGGTTTTTTTGTATGCTTTATATCTTAAATATATATTACTTATATTCTTAAAATCAAATATATTTTTGAATTATAATATATGCACAGAAATATGCATAAATCATTAAGTATATAGGTCATTTATCACATTTATCACAAATTGGTCACATCCATGTAACTACCACCCAGATTAAGAAATAGCACCTTATTATCACAAACCAAAAGCCTCTCCCTTCTCATTACCTTTAACTTCCTCCTGCAGTAACCAATCTCAAATATTCTTTTGTTTGTATGTAAATGTATATAAAAATATCATGAAGAATGTTAAGCAAGGAGAGCATGTTTCTTCTGAAATCAATTATTTCCAGGAAAATTTTCATTTTCAACCAGGCAATAAATTTTATATAAAAAAGAAGGAAGAGGACACCTACCCTGCACACAGTTCAAATTACTATACCCTATTAGTCAAAGGGATGATAAAAATAATAGTTAAAGTCCCTTTCCTATGGTATCCATTCCTTGAAAAGACACACTTGTGACTACTACAATCCACACTTCTATGGCAGTCAAGAATGTTTAACATGTAGTGAAAGAGAACTAATAGAAATAGCATAACACTGCTAGTTCATGTAGAACTTATTTTTTGTGAACTTAGTCCTACCATGAACAGGTGAAACCTCTGTTCAAGTGAGCAAACCTTTGGTGATAGATACTTTTAGAGTGGAGAGCTCATAGATTATGACCTGCTTGTTTCACAAAATGTGTTTTTCTCCACCCATCTGGATAATTTCATTCTCTTCTCTGTTACTGCTGCAAACTCTAAACTTATCATTATTGATTCATAATTCCACCCCAAACTCCATTAAATTTTCCAATAATTACTAGAACAATCTTCTTAAATATAGGTCTGATTAAATTAATTATCTATCAAAAGCTTTCAGAATTTAAGATAATCTCAGCATCTTCTTACAGAAAGATTCCTTTTTATTTGATTTTTTACTTAATTCCCATGTTTACCATTGACTATACTATCATCTATTTCCCACATGCTAATATAGAGACATTGCATATTTAATTTCCTAGAATTCCCCCCTTCTTGCCATTCTACCTCAGGATAATTGCACAAATATTTCCATTTACCTGAATCTAAAGAAGTCACACGAAACTGTAATAGTTGATGTCACTCAGAAAGGAGCTCAGATCCCCATCTTGTGCCTTAATGTTTTATGACTGCCACCAGGGAACACCTCTACATCACCTGGTTCTGATAGCTAGTGGGGTTTATGCCCTGGATCCCACAGGACTATAACCAACAGAGGAAGAGTTCTTAGATGACTACTAGCCCCAGGGCCTGGCAAGATGCAACAGAATTAAAGTCTTTCTGTAAATGAGATTTATTACATATCTGTAATGATTGTGACCTGAGTGGTAGGCTTATAATTAAACATGAAACTAGGGACAAACTATAATCTTTCCAGAAACCTTGGGGGGTGGGCACTGTCTTCATGCTCACCCTCTGGCTTGCTCCAGAGAATCACTGTCTCCTGGAGGAAGATTTACAAGCAGCCATTGTCCAGGTTTTTGTCTGGTGCCCCAGTTTTTTTTGCAGCTGCCACAATCCAGGGAACACCTCTTGATTGCCTGGCTCTGATGATGGGGTAAGACTGTATTCTTGTGTCCAATGAGACTGTAGCAATTAGAAGGATCGTTCTTGGCTGGCTACCACCAGGACACTGCACACACAATGGACTGTGGAATACTCCTAAGACTTTCTGTGAAGGGGGTTCCTTTGCTTACTTTAGAGCTTCAACATGAGGGGCAGGCTTCAGGTTTGGCACACATTTAGTGGCTTACAGAGCTTCTCTCAAAAACTTAGGCTGGAAATGCCATTTTGGTGCTATTCCTCTGCCTGGTTTTAACTTGCCTCCATAACCCAGGAAAGAACTTATACACTTACCTGGAAGCCATATCTTTGTGACTGCTGCCCAGAAGTATACTTCCAGATCACCTAGCTTTAGTAGCCAACAGGGTTTATGCTTGCAGTCCCAGAAGACTATATGTAGCTGTACCTCATTTTATTGCACATTCAAGATATTATAGCTTTGTTTTGTTTTGTTTTACAAATTGAAGAATTGTGTCAACTTTTCATCAAGCAAGTCTAGGGGTATTATTTTTCTGACAACCTTGGCTCACTTTATGTCTCTGTGTCACATTTGGGTAATTCTCACAATATTTCAAACTTTTTCATTGTTATTATATTTGTTATGATGATAAGAGATTGGTATTTTTTTTACTATTGTAATTGTTTTGGGGACCACAAACTATGCCCATATAAGATGGTAAACTTAACTGATAAATGCTGAGTATTTCTGACTATACCACAGACCAGTCATGCCCCCAACTCTCTCCCTCTCCTCAGCTATTCCTATTCCCTGACACAGAACAATATTGAAATTAGGTCAGTTAATAATCCTATAACAGGCTCTAAGTGTTCAAGTGAAAAGCAGAGTCAAGCATCTCTTACCTTAGATCAAAAGCTAGAAACAATTAAGCTTAGTGAAATGGGCATGTTAAAAGCTGAGACAGGTCAAAAGTAGGCATCTTGGGCCAAATAGTCCAATTGTGAAAGATTAAAGTTTTTGAAGGAAATTAAAGTACTACTCTAGTAAACAAATAAATGAAAAGTTAAACAGCCTTATTGTTTATATGAAGAAAGTTTCAGTGGTTTGGGACAGAAGATCAAACAAACCAAAGCATTCCCAAAACAAGCCCAATCCAAAGCAAGGCCCTGGTTTTCATCAATTCTGAGAAGACTGAAGAGATGAGGAAGTTGCAGAAAAAAAGTCTGAAGCCAGCAGATGTTGGCTTATAAGGTTTTAAGGAAAGAAGTTGTCTCTATAGCATAAAAGTACAAGGTGAAGCAACAGGTTTTTTAGAAGATCTAGCTAAGATAATTAACATAGGTGGCTACACTAAACAAAATATTTTCAATGAAGATAAAGCAGCTTTGTATTAGAAGAAGATGCCATCTAAGATTTTCAGAGCTATAGAAAAGAAGTTAATACTTAGCTCCAAAGCTTCAAAAAACAGGCTGACTCTTTTGCTAGAGGCTAATGTAGTTGATGACTTTCAGTTGAATTCAATGCTCATTTACCATTCCAAAAATCCCAGGGGCCTTAAGAATGATGCTAAATCTACTCTTCCTGTGACGTTTAAATGGAACAACAAAGCCTGTATGACAGCACATCTGTTTACAACATAATTTCCTGAATATTTTAGCCAACCATTGGAAGTTACTGCTTGGGGGCATGGGGGGGAAGATTCCTTTCAAAATATGACTGTCCAATGACAATGCACTGGGTCACCTTAGAGTTCTAATAGAGATGGACAACAGGAATTAATAACAAGAATCTGGAAGAAGTTGATTCCAGGGTTACCTGGGTGCCTCAGTGAGTTAAGCTTCTGCCTTCAGCTCAGGTCATGGTCTCAGGGTCCTGGGATCGAGCCCTGCATAGGACTCTGCTCAGCAGGGAGCCTGCCTCCCCCCCTCTCTCTGCCTGTCTCTCTGCCTACTTGTGATCTCCCGCTGTGTGTCAAATAAATAAATTAAAAATCTAAAAACAAACAAACAAACAACAACAACAAAAAAGAAGTTGATTCCAACCCTCATGGATGACTTTGATTTATTCAAGATTTCAGTAACTTCAGATTTGGTGGAAACAGCAAGAGAATTAGGGCCTGAAAATGAGACTGAATCATTGTAATCTCATGATATAACTTGAATGGGTAACGGTTGCTTCTTATGGGTGGACAAAGAAAGTCGCTTCTTGAGATAGAATCGACTCTTTATGAAGATGCTGTGCAGATTGTTGAAATATCAACAAAGCATTTTGAATATTGCATAAACAGGTGATAAAGCAGTTGCAGGGTTTGAGAAAATTAAACCCAGTTTTGAAAGATGTTCTACAGAAAAATCATTTACAAAAGGAAGAGTCAATCCATGATGCAAAGTTCATTATTTTCTTCATTTGAGAAATAGCCCTAACCATCCAAGCCTTTAGTAGCCACCACTCTAATTAGTTAGCAAACATCAATGAGGAAGCAAGACCTCCACCAGCAAAAGACTGAGTCACTGAAAGCTCAGATGACAGCAGTTTTTTACCCAAAAAAGTATTTTAATTAAGATACCTACACTTTTAGATATAACATTATTTCACACTTAGTACAGTATAGTATAAATATAACTTTTATATGCACTGGAAAATTAAAAAAATATTTGACTCTCATTACTGTAATGTTCACTTTATTGTGGTGGTTTGAAACTAAACCTGCAACACCTCTGAGTAATGCTTGTATGTGGAATGAGAATAAAAGTAAGGAAGGAAGGAAGGAAGGAAGTACAGAGGAAGGGAGGTAAGGAAGAAGGAGGGAGACAAGGCAGGCAGGAAGGAAGGAAAGTAGGAACAAAGGCAGGCAGGCAGGCAGGCAACCAAGCTCAAGCTGTGTTGCCAGAGAAGGAGTTAGAGGAAGGGAGATGTAGAGGAAGAATGAATTTTTGTTTTTGTTGTTGTTAAGTTTAAATAAATTTTAAAAAATGAAATAAAATAGAATAAAATAAAATAAAACCCAACAATAAGTGAATAGAAAAAAGAAAAGGGAAATTAAGGTAACTCTTTGAACCAGGGATGTTAAACAAACAATTTCAAAGTAAAGAGGTTATATGGATTATCTGAATACACCTAAACCCAGAAGACAAGAGAGGAAGAGTGGGTAATAGAGCTGGCATCATAAGAACCCACTGACCTTTGCTGGGTTCAATTTTCAAGAAAAAGGCCACAAACCTAGAAATTCTTTCTGAAGCTGGAAAAGACAAGAAAATGGATTCTCCCTTAGAGGTTTCAAAGATAAATGTAGCTGGTGAGATGCACTGTGGCTTCTGATCTGCAGAACTGTATGGTAATAAGTATGTGCTGTTTCAAGCCTTTAGGTTTGGGTTAACTTGGTACATAAACAATATGAAATCTTTAAAATATTTTATTGTCCTCAGCAAAATGATCTAAAATTATTTAAAAAATCAACCACACAAGTGATTCAATTGTATTTTAATCTTCCAAATGAATTTTGATAGAGATTTATCAGCATATTATACATTTAGAAAGAAATTAATCTACTTTTTAAAGATTTTATTTATTTATTTGACAGAGAAATATCACAAGCAGATAGAGAGGCAGGCAGAAAGAGAGAGAGAGAGGGAAGCAAGCTCCCTGCTGAGCAGAGAGTCCGATGCGGGACTCGATCCCAGGACCCTGAGATCATGACCTGAGCCGAAGGCAGCGGCTTAACCAACTGAGCCACACAGGTGCCCCATAGAAAGAAATTAATATTTTAAAATTCAAAAAGAAGCTACATAAACAACACTTCAGAAAGGTCAATGGTAAAATGTGTGAGGAGAGAGATACTTTATTAATTAATGAATTTATTTTTCATTCTTTACTAGACATACATTTATTATATTTGATACTCAACCACAGACTACTAGCATTCTGATTTAGTTTATTATTACATCTAAGCTAAATGATTTATGTGTAAATGTACTAAATTTGATATTATATAGCTGTCTAGCAACTTCTATTTTCCTGCTAAGATATGTGCAATTTTATTCTCTTTGATGTTGAAGAAAATCTATAGTGAGATCCAGTTTTCTTTTAAAAAATTGTTTTAGAGATATAGATTATTATTCATGGACTCTGGACTAGAAACAGATTCAAATAGATTCAGCATTCAGATCAATTGCAGCATATATATTTTTAGGTGATAACATTTTATTAAAAAGTTTTCTGAAAGAGCTTAGAAAAAAATAACACTTGAAGAATAATACCAATTCATATGAATTAATAAAAAGAAAGCCTAAACTTGTTAGGATATTTTTGTGACATGGAAATGGTTTATTTTTATAATATACTCCAAATTAATTCACTGTTCTTATGCTTGTTATTCAATCTTAATATATATCAATATTGTTTGCTTATATTAGCATAAACTTATCAAATTATGTATTAATTATGTAATAATCAGTGGCAGAAGTTGCCTGTTTGTTCCAACTTATAAAACACATTATTCTTCTTATTAAACACATACATTTACTTAATATTTACTAATATTTACTTACTTAATATTTACTTAATAATAAATTAATAATAAATATAAATCATTGACAAAACTTCCTTTGAAAAAACTAAAATGATGGTCTAGTGTTATCTAACAGGGTCCAAATTTGATCTTGCAGCTTCCATAATATTTTCAGCATTCTTTATATTAAACAACCCATCAATTTCACTTTTTAAAAATCCTATTAGGAGAGAAAACATATTTCTCTTATTTTTTGTTTGTTTCTTTGTTTATTACAGTTAAGCCTTTGCTACCAGTAAGTTGCAATCTTTAAACACTGACTGATCAGAATGAAAATATACAGGAACAAGGACATCTACAGAGGCTTTGTGAAGACCCTTGAAGAAATTACAGTTGACCTTTGAACAATTTGGATATGAACTGCATGGGTCCTCTAATAGGTGGATTTTTTTTTTGTTACAAATACAGTACTGCAAATGTTTTTTTTTCTTACAATTTAATAATAATATTATCTAGCTTATTTTATTATAGGAATACAGTATATAACACATATAGAAAATATGTGTTAATACACTATGTTATTGGTAAAGCTTCTGACCAGCAGTAGACTATTAGTAGTTAAGATTTGGTGGGAGTCAAAAGCTGTATGTAAATTTTCGACTATGTGGGATATGGGTTCTCTTAACCCCCACATTGCTCAAAAATTAACTGGATTTACATCTGGAAATTTAAATAACTTTGTAGTTTTAATAAAATGAGGTATGTGTCAGTGCTAAAAGCATTGTATCTTGGCTCTTGACAACCACACAATAAAGAATTAGAGATCAATGCCCAAAGTGAAAGCAGAAGGCAGGTTTATTAAAGCAACAGCACACTATCTAAGGGAGAGCAGGTGGTATTCCATGAGGTGGAGCTGGCCCTTACTTTGTTTTGGGATTGGATATTTCTTGGTCTTTTTGAAGTGGGAGGAGCTTCAACATGCAGTGGAGTGATCTCTAATGGGGGCTGCTTCCAATCATTTGGGGGACTCCTACCACAGGTTGGGAAGAGGAGTTGTTGTTGTCACTTTTATTTTATTTTTTTCAGGGTTCCAAAATTCATTGTTTATGCACCACACCCAGTGCTCCATGCAATATGTGCCCTCCACAACTCCCATTAACAGGCTTACCCAAATCTCTGCCCCCTCCCCTCAAAACTCTCAGTCTGTTTCTCAGAGTCCACAGTCTCTCATGGTTTGTTTCCCCCTCCAATTTCCCCCCACTCACTTCTCCTCTTGATCACCCAGTGTCTTCCGTGTTATTCTTTATGCTCCACAATTAAGTGAAACCATATGAAAATTGACAATCTCTGCTTGACTTATTTCACTCAGGATAATCTCCAGTCCCGTCCATGCTGATACAAAAGTTGGGTATCCTTCCTTTCAGAAGGAAGCATAGTACTCCATTGTAAAAATTGATCATATCTTCTTTATCCGTTCATCCATTGAAGGTCATCTTGGTTCTTTCCAAAGTTTAATGACTGTGACCATTGCTGCTATAAACATTAGGGTACAGATGTCCTTTCTTTTCACTGCATCTGTATCTTAGGGGTAAATACTCAGTAGTGCAATTGCAGGGTCGTAGGATAGCTCCAATTTTAATTTCTTAAGGAGTCTCTACACTGTATCCCAAAGTAGCTGCACCAACTGGCATTCTCACCAATAGTGTAAGAGGGTTCCCCATTCTCCACATCCTCTCCAAACCTTGTTGTTTATTGCCTTGTTAATTTTGGCCATTCTAACTGTGTAAGGTGGTATCCCAATGTGCTTTTGATTTGAATCTCCCTGATGGCTAATGATGATGAACATTTTTTCATGCATCTGTTTGCCATTTGTATGTCTTCTTTGGAGAAGTGTCTGTTCATGTCTTCTGCCCATTTTTTGACATGATTATCTGTTTTGTGTGTGTTGAGTTTGAGGAGTTCTTTATAGATCTTGGATATCAGCCCTTTATCTGTAATGTCATTTGTGAAAATCTTCTCCCATTCCGTGGGTTGTCTCTTCATTTTGTTGACTGTTTCCTTTGCTGTGCAGAAACTTTTGATCTTGATGAAGTCCCAAAAGTTCATTTTTGCTTTAGTTTCCTTTGCCTTTGGGGACATGTCTTGAAAGAATTTGCTGTGGCCAGTGTCCAAGAGGTTACTGCCTATGTTCTCCTCTAGGATTTTAATAGATTCCTGCCTCACGTTGAGGTCTTTTGTCCATTTCGAATTTATCTTTATGTATGGTATAAGAGAATGGTTGAGTGTCATTCTTCCATACATAGCTGTCCAATTTTTCCAGCACCATTGATTGAAGAGGCTGTCTTTTTTCCACTATATAATTTTCTCTGCTTTGTCAAAGATTTTTTGACCATAGAGTTGATGGTCCATATCTGGGCACTCTACTCTGTTCCACTGGTCTACATGTCTGTTTTTATGCCAGTAGCATGCTGTCTTGGTGAACAAAGCTTTGTAGTAAAGCTTGAAATTAGGCAACATGATGCCCCCAGTTTTGCTTTTTCTTTTTCAACATTCCCTTAGCAT
The DNA here is from genome assembly GCF_964662115.1 of Mustela nivalis. NCBI lineage: Eukaryota > Metazoa > Chordata > Mammalia > Carnivora > Mustelidae > Mustela > Mustela nivalis. The sequence goes on from NC_139025.1 coordinate 140,404,306, forward strand.
TTCAGGGTCTCTTCTGCTTCTATACAAATTGTTTGGAATTGTTTGTTGTTGTTTGTTCCAGCTCTTTGAAAAGTTCCAGTGGAATTTTGATCAGGATAGCACTGAAAGTATAGATGGCTCTAGGCAGTATAGACATTTTCACAATGTTTATTCTTCCAATCCATGCATGTGGAATGATCTTCATTCTTTTTGTGTCTTCTTCAGTTTCTTTCATGATTGTTCTGTAGTTCCTCAAGTACAGATCCTTTACCTCTTTGGTTACATTTATTCCAAGGTATTTTATGGTTGTTGGTGCTATAGGAAGTGGAATCAATTCTCTAATTTCCCTTTCTACAGAAATCAACTGATTTCTGTACATTAATTTTGTATCCTGCCACATTAGTGAATTGCTGTTATGACTTCTAGTAGTTGGGGGGGGTGGAATCTTTTGGGTTTTCTATATAAAGTATCATGTCATCAGCAAAGAGAGAGAATTTGACTTATTTTTTGCCAATTAGAATACCTTTTATTTCTTTGTGTTGTCTGATTGTTGTTTCTAGGACTTTTAGTACTGTGTTGAATAACAGGGTTTTGGACATCCTTGTCGTGTTCCTGATTTCAATTGGTAGGCTGTCAGCTATTCCCGTTTGAGGATGATATTCGCTGTGGGTTTTTCATAGATAGATTTTATGAAGTTGAGGAATGTTCCCTCTATCCCTGTACTTTGAAGTGTTTTAATCAGGAGTGGATGCTGTATCTTACCAAATGCTTTTTCTGCATCAATTGAGAGGACCATGTGGTTATTCTCTCTTCTTTTATTGATTTGTTCTATCACATTGACTGATTTGTGAGTGTTGAACTACCCTTGCATCCCATGCATAAATCCCACCTGGTCATGGTGGATAATCTTTTCAGTGTACTGTTGGATCCTATTAGCTAGGATCTTGTTGAGAATCTGGCATCCATATTCATCAGGGGTATTGGTCTGAAATTCTCCTTTTGGATGGTGTCTTTGCCTGGTTTGGGGATCAGAGTAATGCTGGATTCATAGAAAGAGTCTGGAAGTTTTTCTTCTGTTTCTATTTTTGGAAGCAGCTTCAGAAGAATAGGTGTTATTTCTTCTTTGAAAGTTTAGTAGAATTCTCCAGGGAATTCACCAGGTCCTGGGCTCTTGTTTTTTGGGAGGTCTTTGATGACTGCTTCGATCTCCTAACTAGATATTGGTCTATTCAGGCTGTCAATTTCTTCCTGATTCAGTTTTGGAAGTTTATAGGTTCCTAGGAATGCATCTATTTTGTCTAGGTTGCTTAACTTACTGTCATATAACTGTTACAACTGTTGATAATCATTTATGATGATTGTTTCTATTTCCTTGCTATTAGTCATGATCTTTCCCTTTTCATTCATAATTTTATTAACTTGGGTATTTTCTCTTTTCTTTTGGATTAGTTTGGCCAGTAGTTTATCAATCTTATTGATTCTTTCAAAATTCAGCTTCTAGTTTCATTGATGTGTTCTACTGTATCTCTAATTTCTATCTCATTGATCTCTGCTTTAATCTTGATTATTTCCCTTCTTGCATGTGGGTTTGGCTTAATTTGTTGTTTATTCTCCAGGTCCTTAAGGTGTAAAGAGAGCTGGTTTATTCTGGAGTTTTCAGTTTTTTTGAGGGAGCCTGGTGGGAAGAGTTGTTTTTTACCTTAAAAGGTTTGTTCTGGAACCATCATGGCAACTCTTTTCCATGGGGATGGCAATGCAAATGCATTATGATAGATCTAGGGGTTACTCTGGGGTAGAGGTATAAGGGGAGATAATATTTTCAGTACCAGTGTCTCCTGGTTTGTTAGGCCCAGGATCTCAGAAGTCACAAAGTCGGGAGGTTGTGCCCTCAGTCTTCTAATGTGTAACCCATTTTTCACCATCCTTGCCTCTAACTCATCTCTCACTGCCCACACATTCAGATATAGGGGAATATTGATTGACAAAATATTAATTGCCAAATAACAGTAGTTGGAGAATAAGAAAAATGCAGGCACCTGATTATATAATATTACTTAAATAAAATATGTTTTTATAAGTGCTATTGGAAGTAAATTCCTCAATACTTTAATCACACAGAATGATGGAATCCTAGATTTTTTTTCTTGTATTTACTAAGAAAAATTATCATGCCTCATGTATATTAAAATGGAATAGGGAAAATTAAAAATTGTTTTAAGTTGATTTGCGTGTGTTTTGCGTATATGAGAGAGAAAGAGAAAGAGAAAAAAGAGAAAGGGAAAGACAGAGAGGTGGCTACAGTGAATTGATGAGTTGCAGGATAGATTTTAAAGTTTTGTCTTTTGCTTTCTACATTTCCTTTTCCTTAGGTTCAAGAGAACAATCGGTAATATCTCAGATGCCTGCTGGTAACATCAGCAGAAAAGTTAGAGGTTCCCAGAAAATTAAAGATGAGATATAGTTTTCCTGACATAAGAAAAGTCATGTTTTGTCCTCAGCTATTTTTAATGATCTATACCCCACCTGTGTACTTGCCCAAGCACACTTCTTCCAAAACTTCCTGGGAGGTTATTACAAAGAAATGCAAAAATCTCACTAGTTAAGGATTTTGAGGGAATAAGGCAATGGGAAAACTAACAGTCACCACCAGACCAGGAAATAGCCTAAGCTATTGAGACAATAAATCAGTGGAAAAACTCCTAGTGCTATTTCAAAAGTAATCAAGGCCTTGCATTCCTTGTCCCAGAAAATGAGCCCAAGACCCCATCTAGTTTATATCTGCTCTTGAAGCCTGCAGAGTCCCTTTCCCTTGTCCAACAGTTACCTCTGCTTTATTCTAACGTTGAAGTTTCTGCCCTCGGTGGAATACAAGCTTCATTCAGGTGAACATGCAATACATATTGAACAAATAAATATGTGGATGTGCATGCATCCACAACCTTATGACCAACCATACACGGGATAATAAAACTCTCCCTTCTGAATATTCATCTTAAATACTAAATAAAAATCCCTCTCCTGTTCAAACAGTCAAGGCTTTGGAACTTATTCCCTGTGATCTCCTTGTATGTTGTAAACAAAGATTCCTTTGTTTGACAACTCCACCTGTTTCTGTGATTCACACAAAGACTGACCTCAGTTAGTTCAGTTACTGTAATGGCTTTCACTACTCTGATTCTACCTCTGCAAGTCTCCAAATTTAACTATTTTTTTCTCCCAATTCCGCTTGTTCTTGGCTTAAACTGCAACTCTGAAGAGATGATTTGCTTGTTTAAAAAAAAAAAATCAAGAAAAGGGAATAGTAGTCAACATTGTTACTTGGAACTTCCTGCCCTAAGGGGCTCTCCTGTTGTTTTTCTTTGACTTCCTGGACTAAAAGGACAGAAATTTGGCAATACATCACTCCCCAATCCAGATTACTGACAGAACAGTTTATACTCTTAGAAAAGTATTAGTTTAAAGATCACATGATTAAATACTCAAGCATGTAGTGTAATATTGTGGTTTACAAGAAATATATTTTGGTCATCTGAATATTTGGTTTTCAACCATGGCTACTGACTCACAGCTCCTAAAACTCTTGGAGTTTCCTGTGATAAGGGTGAGAGAGGTGTGTTTTGTTATGTTAATGAAGTGACCTTCAGACCTCACTCAAGGGCAAGGGCTGTTTGCCTGAAGGACCAACCACTTGGTGAAAGCCTTTATAACTTTTTGCCCAACATGCCTCCCCTTCCCCCAATTCAGGATTATCTGAGGAGGGAAGAGGAGCTGGAGATTAGATCAGCAAATGACAATGATTTAGTCAGTCATGACTATGTCATGAAGCCTCCACAGAAAACCTGAAAGGACTGGGTTCAGAAAGCTTTTAGTTTGTTAAATGTATGAAAAGGCAGGAAGGGTAGCAGTCTTACAGAAGGTAATAGAAGCTCTGTGCCCATTCTCCATACCTTGCCCTGTGTACTTCTTTATCTAGCTATTGGTTTAAATCCTCTATTATATCTTTTAATAAGCTGGCAAATATAAATTAAGTATTTTTCTGAGTTTTGTGAGTCCCTGTAGCAAATTAAAAGATCGGAAGAAATAGGCCACTTGGACCTCCAACCTATAGTTGCTCAGTCACAAGCACAGGTAATAACCTGGGGCTTACAGTGAGACTGGCATCTGAGGTGGGGTCGGAGATAGTCTTGGAGAACTGATCCCTTAACTGATAAAATCTTACGCTATGTTCAGGTAGATAGTGTCAGAATTTAGTTGAATTCTTGGAGACCCTGCTGTTGTCTGAAAATTATTTGGCATTGTTGGTATGATGTCCTAAAACTCAAAAAGATATAACTACCTCAAAATAAGAATAAGGTTGACAGCTTATATATAATAAGTGAGTATATCAGGGATTTAAAATATACCCAATAAATAGTGTAAGGAAATAAGGAAAGATTTTGAAATAAAAACAAAAATAAGAACCTAGTGGTACTAATAGATTAAATATATGTAATCTAGTTGAATTAAGAATACAATGGATAGAATACGTAATGGGTTCGATAGAGATAAGAAGTCACTTAAGGATATAGTCATCTGGATACCAGCAAAGCATTAAAATTATCAATATAAAAGAGATGTAAGATGTAGGTGATGTGTGTGGAACAAAAGCTAGAGAAAAAATTAGATTTCCTTACTACTCATAGCCTGTTGACAAGTCCTTGAAGTTCCTCTGGGGACTCAGCTGCTTCAATGTGTACAAGTCCACTCAGGGCAAAAAGCATTCTTAGTCCACCCCCCAAGATACTGAAAATCTACTTTCACATGTAAAAATTACTTTGGAAACTTCTTTATCTCTACTCCCCACCCCTGCCCTCAAGATATACATTGGCAATCATCTCCCAAGCATATACCCACTGATACACATCAGAAGAGTCTCTTCCCTGAGTTTTTACTAAATAGTAATAAATGACCTTTCCCTAACAATAGCTAGCCCCCTCAAGGTCCTGGAAACCTTGTTTATAAAATACCTTGGAGGCTTATGCTATCCCTAACCTCCTCCAAAATTGAAAGTATGTAATCAGCCACTCTTCATGACCTCTCTCTCTCTCTCTCTCTCTCTCTACTCCAAATAAATATATAAATAAATATTTTTAAATAAAATAAAATAAATGACTTTTTTTAAATGAAAGAAGAAAAAAGGAAAGAAATATTTGAATATTAATGTACATCTATTTCTCAAGCATAAAATAGTCAAGACACTGGATTAAAACTTACATACAAGAAAAGAAAAGAATATTCATAACTATAGTTGACTCTATGAATACCAAACTAGGGCATACATACCAAAGACAAAAAAAAAAAAAATCATAAGTGTTAGAGAGAAAAAAAATAATTCATTAATAAAGAAACAAGAATCAGACTGACAGAAAATTTTTAAATAACATCAGATATAAAAAAGAATGAAGTAATAGCTTTATTATCTTGAAAAAAATAATCACAAATGTAAACTTTTAGATCCTTATAAAATGTCATTGGAATAGGAAGGCATAATAAAAAAATATTTTCAGGAATACAGACCACAGATAATTTGCCTTAATTTGTGTAGGCAGCACTTAAATACTAATATTATTTTAACAATTAAAATGTACTCTATGACCTATGGGGTGGGGGGAAAGAGGACGACCAAGTCATCTTGAAATAATTCAGTCTTATGAAAAAAGTAAAAAGATAGAAAAAAAGACTTGAAGAAAAGAGAGATAAAACATATGCATAAGAAAAATAAATAAATAAATAAACAACTGGAGTGCCTGGGTGACTTAGTCGGTTCAAGTATCTGCCTTTAGCTCAGGTCATGATCCCAGGGTCCTGGTATTGAGCCCTGCATCAGATTTCCTGCTCATTGGAGAGTCTGCTTCTCCCTCCCATTGAGAAAAAAATTTTTACTTATTTATTTGAGAGAGATAATCTTTAAATTTTACTTATTTATTTGAGAGAGAGAAAAGAAAAACATGCACACTGCACGGGGAATAACAGAGGGAGAGGGAGAAGCACCCCATTGAGCAGGGAACCCCCTGCGGGGCTCTATCCCAGGACCCGGGTATTATGACCTGAGCTATAGGTAGACACTTAAGTGACTGAGCCACTCAGGTACCCCAATGAATACAATCTTTAAAATAATAATAATAATAATAATAATAATAAAGATATAATATTTCAGATAGTATGATTTCTTTTTAATGTAAGACTTGGTATAAAAACAGGATGACATACTTGTCTAATTATGGCAAAAGACTTTGATAAGTTTAGATGCAGTAGTATGTAAAAAAATTTAACCTCTTTCATTAACTGATAATTTAATTAGATTAAATAAGAGACATCAAAATTTAGAGAATTTAATAGTCCTGATCTATTAATAAATGTAGCCATCCTGACCCCAAAACAATAGTCTTCAGTAAGTATATAAGCATAAGTTGAACATTTACACAAACAGGCCATTATTTAGGCCAGAAGTATATGCCAATAAATTCCTAGAGTTAAATATCAGGCTATATTTTCCAAGAATAAGGCAATAAAATTAGAAAACAATGACCAAAATATTAAATTCATATAATTGGAAGTTAACTTCATACCTATAAAGAAATAATACAGCTAATTCAGAAATTTTTAGAATTACAGTACAATGGTAATATCAACTCTCAAAATGAGTAACGGACAGGTGGGGCTAGGGAGGAAGAGATCCATAGGGAACTTTGTGAACAGGCTCTCAGAAATCCCCAAAATGTGGTGTGGGAAAACCAGAGTAAAGAGATAAATTGGACCACCCTACCCCAGGGAAGAGCACCCTGATCTAGGCATGTGGGATGGAGGACCACCCTGCCCTAGGTGTATGGGGTGGGTCATGTGGGGTGGGTGTCTCTATGATAATCACCTGTAACCAAAAAAGAATAATCAGACCCTAAAAAGGAGGTAAGCCATTGAAGGAGATATTGATAGAGACGTTAAAAGGATTAAAGTTGCCTGGTTACCTTTTTATAAAAAAATAAACCCTGAAGGCACTCATTGTTAACTGTGTGGGGACCCCTCTTAGTTGTGAGAGCTTTTTCTATATATTCACTTGATAAACTTCTATCACGTACTCACTCTCCATTGCCCACGAGATTCCTTCTTTGACTCAAAGAGAAGAAACTAGCTCTCCCACATCATTCCCTAGAGTTAAGCATCAGGCTATATTTTCCAATGATAAGGCAATAAAACTAGAATATAATGACCAAAATATTAAGTCCATGTAACTGGAAGTTAACTTTATACCTAAAAAGAAATAATACAGCTAATTCAGAAATATTTAGAATTACTGTACTATGGTAATATCATTTGTGAAAATAAGTGACAATAATTAAAGGTATTAAGGAAATCTAAAGGTTTAATTTTATTAATTCAAAAGAAAAACAAAACAATACAACAAAAACACCAAAGCATAAAACAAAAACAAAACAAAACAAAACAAAAAGAATATAAAGGCATAACCTAAGAACGACAGCAGTAATAACAAAATATTATAGAAACAAACAAGTTTGTGGAATAGGTTAATAAAAAAATATTTGACCAATGAGTACTGGTCAGGAATACTCAGAGATGATGAAGATAAAATAAAATACTAAATGAAATGTATAAAAACTAAATTATAGACCTAAGAAACTGATTAAAAATGCTTCTAGAAAAAGAGTCTAATTTTAAGACAATAAAATTAATAGCACCATAGAGAAAACTGTATTTGTGACATAGGGGATCAATTAGAGATGATAAAGTATTTCCTTAAATATCAAAGATAACAATTAGACTCAGGGCTCAGTCAGCTAAGCCTCTGCCTTCACCTCAGATCATGATCCCAAGGCCCTGAGACTGAGCTTGACTCCCTGCTTGGTGGGGAACCTGCTTCTTCTTTTCCCTCTCCCTCTGCAGCTTCCCCTGCTTGTGCTTGTTCTCTCTCTATCTCTCTCTCAATAAATAAAATTTTAAAAGTTAAAAAATTAAGAAATAAGCATCAAAGATAAATCCATAAGGTAAAAATATTTATTAACTTGATTAATTAATTTATATTAAAATTAAATATTTCCTTGCAATTAAGTACAGTGTGGAGAAAAAGTTAATAGACAACTGACATAGGAATGAACAATACTTAAAATATTTAAAACTGACAAGGAATTATTAGATTTAGACTCCATGATGATCTCTATGTATGTGCATATAAAACACCTTAAAATACTTTGTAGGAATGTGCTACAGGAAATTAAAGAGACAGGGAGATAAAGGGGGGAAAAAATAGCTCAACTTGAAATGACTAGTTGGTTGCCACTGTGTTTTATTTACATTTTCCACCACTTTTTTGGTCAATGAAATTATTTTACATGTATCTATTATTATCTTGTAGGACATGTTACACTAATATCATTATTAATGAAGTTGAGAATAAGAATATGAGCCTCATTTCATCATAATTGTTAAAAATAATCCCTGAAGCTGGTAAATGCAGGAAGCCAGAAACAGAAATAATAATTAGCACCAGTTCAAAAGCTTGTCCACCTGGAACCCGTAAGAAAATCCAACTAGATCCTGAAAATAATGAGTGATTTGAGGAAACTGGACAGGGATATAGATTTCCAGATGCTTTTTACTTATAATGGCAATAGCAACTTAGACAATGTAATGGAAAAAAATCTATTAATTGGCAGTAGGAAAATTATTAAAAAAATATAAACCATAAGCTAATGAACTTGGGAAAATTATGAAGAATCTACATAAACATAAAAAGAAACAATATGTATTTGCCAAGGCACATTCACATTTTTAAAAATAAATTAAAAGGGGGCTTAAGTGGGTAGGAGAAGAATAAATGAAACAAGATGGGATGGGAGGGAGACAAACCATAAGTGACTCTTAATCTCACAAAAAAAAATGAGGGTTGCTGGGGGGAGGGGGTTTGGGAGAAGGGGGTGGGATTATGGACATTGGGGAGGGTATGTGCTTTAGTGAGTGCTGTGAAGTGTGTAAACCTGGTGATTCACAGACCTGTACCCCTGGGGATAAAAATATATGTTTATTAAAAAAAAAAAGAAGGGAATCTTTCTGCCCTTCAACAGACAAATGGATAAGGAAAATGTGATCCATATACACTATGGAGTATTATGCCTCCATCAGAAAGGATGAATATCCAACTTTTGTAGCAACATGGATGGGACTGGAAAAGATTATGCTGAGTGAAATAAGTCAAGCAGAGAGAGTCAATTATCTTATGGTTTCACTTACTTGTGGAGCATAACAAATATCATGGAGGACATGGGGAGTTGGAGAGGAGAAGGGAGTTGGGGGGAATTGGAAGGGGAGGTGAACCATGGGAGACTATGGACTATGAAAAACAATCTGAGGGGAATGAAGTGGTGGGTGGGTGGGAGGTTGGGGTACCAGGTGGTGGGTATTATAGAGGGCACAGATTGCATGGAGCACTGGGTGTGGTGCAAAAATACTGAATACTGTTATGCTGAAAATAAATAAATTTAATTTTAAAAAAAGAGCTTTTAGAGTACTTGCCCTTTGATAATTTAGCAAAAATTCCCTGTAAAATTGAAAACATTTTATTTTCTGTGGAATAATTTTTCTACCAAATACCTTCTCTTAATAAATATTGTATTTTTAGAGATTGTAAAAAAAATAACTTAAAAGGGGAACAATATGCCATAATACATATATCAATGTTTTTCATAGAAGTTTAGTATAAAAAATAAACATTTTAAATAATTTATTTGGAAATTGATATCACATATCTGAAAAACTTGGAAGAAGAAATGGATAACCATGACTAAACAAATGTAGCAAAAAAATGATTTACAATAATAGATAAAAGCTATTCAAAAATGCAGTGAATATTGGCCAAAACTTAGAAAAATTTATAAAATATAAAATGTAAAATGAATTCATAAACGAAAAATAGAATCCCATTTGGATTCTAATCTAATTTGGAAAGAACTAATAATTTTTTTTTTTTTGCCTGAATCTGCTCTGCCTTTTATTAGGTGGGACACTGACCAAGCCCACTCAGCTCCTCTCTCATGCCCAGTAATAGTAAAGTCAGGGACATTAATTACTTCTGGGATGAATTTTAACCACTGTGGATAGGATGCAGACGCCAGTGGGTTAAACAGATTCTTTCTTGTTTCAGGAAAATAATTCCGAGATGTATTCTGTGCATTAGGATTGATGCTCAGTTGTCCACAATCATAATCCACTCAGTCTGAACACATATATGTTTCTCCTGGACCACTTAGCTCTTCTCATTCTCTCCTCTTCCATGTGATCAAATCACAAAATAATTATTTAGGTTGTGTATGCAAGTCCTGATTTTGAAGGGAAACTCAGTTACAGAAGGAGATGAAAATAAAGATACAGGAAAAAAATGGTGCACTTGGGTGACTCAATTAGATAAGCATCTGACTCTTGATTTCAGCTCAGGTTGTTATCTCAGGGTGATGAGATCAAGCCCCTATAGGCTCTGTGCTGGGCAAGGAGGTTGCTTAAGATTCTCTCTTCTTATCCCTTTCCTTCCACCCCTCACCTCCCACACTGTCTTTCTCTTAAATAATAAGCACTGCTAAACTATCTTAGATTCTGTACCTTCTCTCCAGCCATGAACCTATCACTGTCTTTAACTCTTGAAAACTTTATTAGACAAATTAATGTGGTGAAGGAAGTAATATGAGAAAGCCTATTAATCTGATGAGCATGGAACTGAACAAACCCTATAGATACTTTCCCTTTGACTTCTAACCTATCAATACCTACAGTGAGTTACATACACTCAAGATTATTGTTTTTATTGTATACTTCATATATTCATTAATTTTTGGCTCGTTATCATTTTGTTGAAGTGTTAAACTACGGTAATAAACAAACTTTTAATTAACTTTTTTCCTCCTATGATACAAATATAACTTGCACTTGCGCTTTAGCTAATTTTATATTCTAAAATTGCCAAAACAAAATGATCAAGGTTTCTAGATTATTTACTGTATTTTATACTATATAATATTGTTCTATCTCTTCTGTATAAAGAAAATAAATGCTTGGGGCTCTTGGGTGGCTCGGTGCATTAAAGCCTCTGCCTTCTGCTCAGGTCATGATCCCAGAGTCCTGGGATAGAGCCCCACATCAGGCTCTCTACTCAGCAGGGAGCCTGCTTCCCTTCCTTTCTCTCTGCCTGCCTCTCTGTCTACTTGTTATCTCTGTCTGTCAAATAAATAAATAAAATCTTAAAAAAAAAAAAGAAAATGCATGCTTGATAACTAAATGAATGCTTTACTGAACAAATTAAATATGGCAATATCATTTTATTTTATCATGCTTTACATATTAAACTATAATATTATATCACTGGTCTACAAATAATCTACTCGCATAGTCATTTGGAAGCTTTTAGCAAAAGAATTCTTCCTCCTGATTGTAGTATAGAAGCCACAGAAATATATAGAAGACTCCTAGGATAGAAAGTTAAGTCCAGTTATCCGTGATGCCTTGAGTAGGACCTGACCTATGTATGTCCTGGGATGCAGTAGTAACTGTTACATGTGATAGGATTATATTTAATATATACAGTTTCATTTACTTCACAAAGGAGATATAAATTTGAGAACAAAATATTTGATGAATCTATAAAGTCTGTATCTATTTGTAACCAATGTGATAGAATTAAGATGTTAATTTGAAAAAATATTTCATTGAAGACATACACATGTTCAATTGTTTTTATATATATAAACAGCATTATTTATTTATGTAAATAAATGCATTGTCAGTAAAATCCATTTACTTATCAATCATAAGGGTAATTTTAAGTACTAAGAATAAGAAATATGTGAAAAGATAAGTGTTCAAGAGTGTAGTTTGTGGTAATTAATACAATATGATAGGCTCATAAAAAAGATATATTACTTGAACTTAAAAGCTTCTATACTTAAGCAATGAACACTTGAAATTTGTAATTAGTCTTGCTGCAGTTTTTCCCTGCACTTACTGCCCTTCCCCAGAAGTTCATTAAGAATTTCTGTGAATGTCCTTATGTTTAATCTCATTCATGGATTCCACAGCTGCTCACAAAACAAAGCCAAAAAGAGAGGTGACTCTATGTGGCACTCCATCCACAAGCAATACATTCATAAATAATTAAAAAGCTCTCTACTTCATTTGTTACCCATTCAGCTGATAATTTAAATTAGTAACTGAAGCCATTTTATCAGCACTTTTAAAAGAATGCAACTCAGAAACTTCACAGTGTTATTTAAGAAGAAATGTTCCTGTGTTAAGGTTTTTATTTTGTTTAAATCAACAAAATAATTTTCAAATATTAAAAGCAAATGTCTCCTTTTCCTCCAAGTTTTCTTGCTATGTCAAAGTTATAAATAAATACAATACAATCGTATTTTGAGTAGTAGATAAAAACAAATGTTTTGAAACTGTCTGTGGGTTGAGAGTCTGGGTTAACTTGTATAAATATCTGAACTCAATGTATTTAGACTTTATTAGATGGTTTTTTTAATTAGACTATTTAAAAATACATGCTCAGATAATGACAACATTATTTTATTCATTTTAATAAATAAATTATTTTATTTAATTACTTTTAGATATTTATTTATTAAATTAATGATTTAATATATAATAATCTAAATTTGAAATATTTTAAATTCTAAAATATATTTATTTAATTAAATTGATATATTTAATATAAATATTCAATAAATTATTTAATCATCATTATAATTATGATATACATTACTGTGTAATAATTGCATTTTAATAAATAAATAAATGTATTATTTACATTATTTTATTTTATTTTATTTAGTTGACAAAGAGAGGGAGAACGCAAGCAAAGGGAGCTGCAGGCAGAGAGAAAGGGAGAAGTAGGCTCCCAGCTGAGCAGAAAGTTCAACCTGGGGTTCCATCCCACGACCCTGGGATCACCACCTGAGTCAAAGGCAGATGCTTAACTGACTGAGCCATCCAGATGCCCAAGGCTTTGTATTCTTAGCTTCTAAATATTGGTGCTGCTTCATCTCTGGAGTTAGTAAATTGATGTTGAGAATTCATATCAAAGAATTGATAGTAGCTGATAAACAGAAACATGTAATTTAGGGAGGAAAAAAAGAACAGAAGGAAGAGAAAGGCCAAAAGTCAAAAGCACATTAATATAAAATTTAATTAGATAAATAAAGCTGATATTCCTAAAGGGGGCTAATAAGAGAGCAGCAAAGAGCTGATAGGACTAGGAAAATTGTCCACTCCTGGTCATTTCATAATTTTAAACTATTCCTTATTAATAAATATACTTAGTTCCAGAAACACAACCACATAAGGATATTTCCACCAAGTTTCCTCTAACAGCATTTCCAAATTAGACGTTCAAACAATGTAGTTCGTTACATGCTGCATCTGTATATTAAAGTTTAAAAACTTTCTGTGACACATTTTCTAACAATTAAAATATATATATATATAGATATAGATATCTATATATATATATTGAAACCTTATACCTAAATGGAAAATATATATATATATATATATATATATATATATACCTTATCCCTAAATGAAACCTTATCCCTAAATTCTTTCTTTGTTTATTAGCTTAAATAGGTAAATTAACAACAACAACAAACAGCTAATATTATAGAGGTAGGAACAATTTACCTTTTCATTGATTGCTATTTTCTAAAAATTCCTATTTTATTTTTTTCTCAAATCGGTCATAATAATTTTCTAAATCTCCTGCCTTATTCAATTTTTTTCTTTTAGTGGAAATCTCTATTTCATATTTATTTTCTCTTCCTCCACTCTTTGCTCTAATAATTCAATGTATTCTTAGATTTTCTGTTTTTCTCTTTATCCAGACATATCTTTTCTTTCTTTCTTTCTTTTTTTAATAATCTGATTTGCTGGCATTTTACATCAATACATGCTTTCTTATGGATGTTAGAAATGTCTGTGGAACTACTAGAAGAATAAACTTTTTTACCTTTAAGAAGTTTACAGTCTAGAGTGCCTGGGTGGCTCAGTTGGTTAAGTGTCTTCCTTCAGCTTAGGTCATGATGCCAGGGTAATAGGATCCAGTCCTGCATCAGCTGCCTGCTCAACAAGGAGTCTGGTTCTTCCTCTCCCTCTGCCCCTCCCCACCCACTCTCTCTCTCTCTAATAAATAAATAAAATCTTAAAAAAAACCTTACTGAAATCTGAGACTGAATTACTAAATTCAGTCTTAATATAAGACAGCTAAACAAAGCAATGATCACAACTGGAAAATTTAGTCAGATCATGGTTTAACATTTTTGGTTGACACAGGACCACTTTCAGTAACAACTTTCCATAAATATCAATTTCTTTTTAAGGCAAAAAATTTTGACAAGAAATTCAGATCCTTCTCATCATTTTCACATCAATTTAATGTGACATCCTCGGAGTATATAATCAAATATGTAATTATTCTATCTGTTGCCTTGTATATTGCCTGTATCTTTTTCAGACTCAAAGTTCCATTGAGGTAGAGTTTTTTTTTTAAAGCAAAGATTTTTAAAGTGTTTGATGTATACAAGATGCTTAATAAGTGTTTACAAAACCTATGTATTTCAGAAGCCTTAAACAGGCTTTAAAATAATGTAGGTGATATTCTAGTCATATCAAACAATTTGTAGGTTTCAGTCATGTAAATAACTACATTTCTCAGAGACAGAGAAACATACAAATAATCTGGGTCCAGTAGGATAATGCTAGTATGTGTGGTAAATTCTCTTATATGACCTTATTCTTGCAAGAATTGGTTATGTGGCAGAATAAAAAAGGTATCACTACTTATACTTTATTATTTAAAGAGATTTATGGAAGTTGTTAACCCTTTGTTTCAGTGGACCCAATTTCCGTGGTAATGGTGAGAGAAAAGTAGGCAATTTAGGCAGCAGCAAAAATCTCCTACAAGGCACTATAAAATAAGGCTTGTTCTAGATCGTGGGTCTGTCCAAAAGGGAATGTTAAGGGCTAGGGTGGATGATGAATGCATTGTGGACTTATAACTATAAGATTAATACTGTTATGCCCCAATAATGGGTCTATGATTAAAGGAGCAAGACTGATATAAAGTGAAGGTCAAGCAAAGCTTTATTTGACACCAAGCATCAAGAATCTAACCAAACGTTTGGGGCCACACCACTTACAAGAGAAGGCAACCCTTCTCTGTTTCACAGTCTAGCTTTTAAGGGCAAAGGCCATGCGGTCAGGCCTGGCCATGCTCAGGTGACCAATGAGATTTTAACACACACAGGAAACTCCATAGTGATGCTAGGTGACCAATTGAGGTACAATTTACCCTAGTATAGACATTTGACCCAGCCTATTACACCTTGATTAGGATTGGTGCCAAAAAGGTTCCCAAAGGGCGAAGGAGTGGGGCATACTCCTTAGTATCTAGGGAGACAGTATGCAACACCTCCCCCCCCATCCCGCTGATTGATGTCTCCACCTGGCCTGACCCACCCTTGTATATGGGCTTTGTTACCTGGAGCTGATTTCCAGGACTTGTTTTTAAGTAAATCCCCTGGGGGAAGGGGAGCAAGGACACTTTAAAGGTTAAACAACGTTTTTGTTTAACCTCAATGAAAGCCTCCTACTAAAATATAAAAATATAAAATAGGTCCTTACATTACAACAACTCAGTAGGGAAAGTCCCAGTGTGGAGATAAATGAAGTGATGTAACTTGCATTGCACATTTTATTTTTAAAACGTGTAAGTCGTATTTTTCCCTGCCATGACATCATACTTTATCTTCATCACTGTCTACTAGTTTAAAACTAGTTAAACAAACTCAACAATTTTTTTAAAAAATATTTTATTTATTTATTTGAGAGCAAAAGTGAGAGAGAGAGAGAGAGAGAGAGAGCATGAGCAATATGGGGCTCGATTCCAGGACTCTTGAAATCATGATCTGAGCCAAAGGCAGACACTTAACTGACTGAGCAAATGAGACTCCCACAAATTCAACAATTTTATAAAATTTTTATTTGTTGGGGTGCCTGTCTGGATCAGTCAGTAAAACATGTAACTCTTGATCTTGAGGTTGTACGTTTGAAATCCACTTTGGGTGTAGAGGGTGTTTAAAAATAAAATCTTTAAAAATTTTTTTTCATTTTTTTATTTAAGCCATTGTATGGCAGTGTTGATCACTCTATTGTACACCTGAAACTAATATTAACCTTATTTTACCTAACTGGAATTTAAATAAACACTTTAAAAATAAAATAATAATAATAATAATCAAGAGGAAAATTATTTGGCAGGCAATGTTCTTAATTGCATTATTATTTATTATTATCATAGAGTGTGTGTCAGTGGGAAGTGGCTGGTATTACAGTGAGTTCTATATCTGTGTTACACTGAGGTCCATGTCTGTAGTCAGTCTTTTTTTTTCTTTTAATTTATTTTCAGTGATCCAAAATTCATTGTTTATGCACCACACCCAGTGCTTCATGCAATAAATTCCCTCCTTAATACCCACCACTGGGCTCACCCAACCACCTGCCACCCTCCTCTTCAAAACCCTCAGTTTGCTTCTCAGAGTCCACAGTCTCTCATGGTTTGTCTCTCCCTCCGATTTCCCCCAGCACACTTCTCTCCATCTCCCAGTGTCCTCCACGTTATTCCTTATGTATTGAGTCTTATAAAAACTTTTATGTCTTTCCCTATTCTGCTTTGCATATGCTTACCTTAGATGTTAAAATGTTATAAACCTCTCCTGCCTGGTCCATTTTCTCTCTCTACTCTCATGATTTCTCATGCTCTCCCTGCCAACCCCACATGCCTTACAATATCTGGATATGACTAATTTCTTCCTGAGCTGCTTTATTCTACTCTGCCATACGGTTGCCCTTCCCTCTTCTGTACCATAACTTCTATCCCCTGCATTTGTGCTTTAACAATACCTAATTCTTTTCACTACATATGTATCTTTGAGCTCAATACTCAGTAGTGCAATTGCTGGGTCATAGGCTAGCTCTATTTTACTGAAAAGAAGGGCCATATGCACCCCAGTGTTTATAGCAGCAATGTCCACAATAGCCATTCTGTTGAAAGAGCCAAGATCCCTTCAAGAAACAAACGGATAAAGAAGATGTGATCTATGTATACAATGGAATATCACTCAGCCATCAGAAAGGATGAATACCCAACTTTTGCATCAACATGGATGGGACTGGAGGAGATTATGCTAAGTGAAATAAGTCAAGCAGAGAAAGTCAATCATCATATGGTTTCACTTTTTTGTGGAACCTAAGAAATAGCATGGAGGACATTAGGAGAAGGAAAGGAAAAATGAAGTGGGGGACTAATTCAACTCAATTAGAGACATTGTCTTCAAGGGATAACATCATAGAGACTAGAATCAGAATCATACTTTTGGGAAAATTGGGCCCAGGTTTTGTTTTGTTTTAAGATTTTATTTATTTATTTGACAGACAGAGACCACAAGTAGGCAGAGAGGCAGAGAGAGGGGGGAAGCAGGCTCCCTGCTGAACAGAGAGCCTGATGCAGAGCTCAATCCCAGGACCCTGAGATCATGGCCTGAGCCGACAAAGGCAGAGGCTTAACCCACTGAGCCACCCAGGCACCCCTGGGCCCAGGTTTTGATGGCTTCTTTCCTCAATCTTATAAAACCTATTTGAACTCTACTGGATGCCAGAACTGCTCAAAAATATTTGGTCCCTTGTAATTTTAACCTTCTAGTATTCAATGCACCTGATCCATGTAATATCCTATAGTATTTTTGTCAAATGAAGACTCTCAAAGTGTGTTTCTTGGGAGACACTTTTCAATTGGTTGCTTACATTTATGCATTTATTATTTGTTCTAGACCATCCTTTGAAGATGGTTGTATTGAATAGACTTGGAAGACAGAATTAGTATCTTTTTTTTTAACTTAACCTGTTGTGTTTGCAAATATTATCGGCCTCTCTTTAGATTCTTCTTATGGGAACTGAGGCTCAGAACTGATATATAACTCCCACCCCTACACACACACACACACACACACACACACACACACAAATACTGTTAATATTCTGGCTACCTCTATTGCTGTGAATAATAAACTATATTATTTCTGAACCATGAGTCTGTGTCTTCTATCAACACCCAAGAAACCATGGCAGACTCATACACCAGCTTTCAAATAAGGGAAAATAATCTCAGATGCTTTATATTTTTTGATAGTGTTACCTACTTCTGAACATATGACTTAACACATATAAAGCTGGAGCCATTACCATTTAGAGCTTCTTCTGTGGAAGACCTATGCATTCACTAGTAAACAAAAGTACTTTCATCTTTTTTTTTTTTTTTTCCTCCTGGATACCTTTTCCTCTCTCACACTATTGCTCAAATTGGATGGAGTCTAAGGTCCTTTGAGGAAATTTTTGTTTAATGACTCAAAATAAAATAGGAAGAGTCTAAAGTGCTAAAAATAATTCTAGATAAAAGGTATAAGATTATGCCAGAAAGGATAGTAATTTTATCTAACAACTGCCTGTTCACCCCTTTATTTGTTCATTAACTAATCTCCAAATTCCTGACTAAATCCCTTTTGTAAACCAGAATGTGAGCTAAAACCTGGGTATTTTAAAAAAGTTTTCATTTGAAATCCAGTTAGTTAACATATACAGTTGTATTAGTTTCATGTGTACAATATAATATATAACATTCAGTGCTCATCATGACAAGTGCCCTAATTAACCCCCATCACTTATTTAATCCATCACTCCTTTCAGATCCCCTCAAGTAACGATCAGTTTGTTCTCCATAATGAAATGTCTGTTTCTTGCTTTGTTTCTCTTTCTATGTCTTATATTTTCCCCTTTGCTTGTTTGTTTTGTTTCTTTTATTCCATATATGATTAAAGGTATTTGTCTTTCTCTGACTGACTTACTTCACTTTTAGCATTATACTGTCTAGTTCCATCCATGTTATTGCAAATGGCAAGATTTCAGTCCTTTTTAATGCTGAATAATATTCCATTGTATATACATACCACTTATTCTTTATTCATTCATCAATTGATGAATACTTGGGGTCTTTCCATATCTTCGCTTTATAAATAATGCTGCTATAAACATAGGGGTGCTGGTATCACTTTGAATAAGTTTTCTTATATTCATTGGGTAAATATACACCAACAGGATTGTTGGATCACAAAGGACTTCTATTTTTAAATTTTATGGAAATTCCATACTGTTTTCCAGCATGGCTGTATCAGTTTGCATTACCACCAACAGTTCACAATTGTGACTTTTTCTTTTCTTTTCTTTTCTTTTCTTTTCTTTTCTTTTTTTATTTTAAGATTTTATTCATTTGACAGAGAGAGATAACAAGTAGAGAGAGAGAGGATGGATCAGGCTCCCCGCCTGGCAGAGAGCCCAATGTGGGACTTGATCCCAGGACCCTGAGATCATGACCTGAGCTGAAGGAAGAGGCTTAACCCACTGATCCACTCAGACAGCCCCCACAAGTGTTACTTTTCCACATCCTCTCCAACACCTTTTGTTTCTTGTAGTGTTGATTTTAGCCATTCTGACAGGTGTGAGGTGGACATCTTTTCATGTATCTACTGAACATTTGAATGTGTTCTTTGGGGAAACACTCGTTCATGTCTTCTATCCATGTTTTTATTGGATTATTTGTTTTTGGATGTTGACTAAAAACTGGATATTAAGTAAAAAACAAGACAGGTTTCCTTGAGCTTAAATTTTATTTGCATGAGTATCATTAACAGGAAAAAATATGCATATGTGTATGTACAAGTGTGTTTATGTATACATCTATCTATCTACCCTCTATCCCTATCTTCTAATTGTGGTAAATCCTGTAAGGTGGGGAATGGGATATTCTGAGGAAATATGCTGCTGGATATGTTGGGTAAGCAAATTTAATTGCACTCAGATGCATTGGATATAAGTGAATCACTCAAATGAGTTATTTAATATTATATAGAAACAAATTAAAGTTTCATATAGTTGAAAATAATAGGTAGTTAAAATAATTTTTGTTGTTTGTTGTTTTTGTATCTTTTTTTGTTTATATATACTATGGTGTGAATGTTTGTGTCTCCCAAAATCATATTATGAAATCTAACTCTGGAAGTGATAGTATTAAAACATAGGGGCCTTTGGGAGGTGATTAGGTCATAAGTCGGATTACAGTCCTTTTAAAGGAGACCCCAGAGAGTTCTCTTGCTTCATTCATCATGTACGTTTACAGTGAGAAGATAGCCAACTATGAGGAAATGGGCTCTTCCTGGATCTGCCCATTCCTTAATCTTGAACTTCTCAGTTCTAGAACTGTGAGAAATAAATTCCCGTTCTTTATAAGCTATTCAGTCTATATCATGTCTGTTATAGCAGCCTGCATGCAGAAGGACAATATGAACTAAAATGAGAGCAATAAATATAAAGTTTCAGTAAAGTCAGTTGGTACAATGTTTTTTTACTTAGAGAAGACATGCTGCTTCATGTTAAACCTTGATATTGTATATGTTTCTGGAAGGGCCACTTCTTACTCCTTTGTATGTTATCCACAAAGTCCAGAATGATGCCTTACATTAAGGTAATATTTTATAAATACTGTTGGAAATATATACTTCTCTAAAATCTTATTTTGCCTACAGATTACTTGGATCCACTTTGCCCTGTGTAGAATATTTGAAATATATCAAGAACAGAAAGTCTCTCTAAATAACATTTAGAATCATCATTAGTTTATGACTTCTGACTCATTTGTTTATGAAGTGATACTTACTGCAAGAACACTGAAGTTCATAATATAATTTTTGAATTAATCACCAAGCTAGTTTATTATAACTTATGAAAAAATAATTTCTCATATTGGTTTAATTCTGCTCTTGTGTTATGGTCATGATATTTCCATTAAAATAAAGTAGAAAATAAAAGTAAATAATAAATGAAAAATAAAAATAATAAATAAAAAAATAAAAATAAATCTCTTGTGAAATGTTAAACTTTTCTTACTTATTTTGTTTTGCTTTTCCTCTACCATGCAGTCAAAGCTGTATTTTGCAGATAGATACAATTTTCTAGTTGCTAGGTTTGTTACTTTTGCTAAAATTTTCAAAATATAAGAAGTTGAATAGTCATGGATTGTTTACTAAACTCCTTATCTACACATACAAAAATAAAACAATGATGGTGACCTGCGTATTTCTAAAATTGTATTCTGTTTTTCCATATTATGTTTTACAATGTAATTAATAAAGATTCTGCATATATTAACACCCATCCCCTTCTATCTCATCCGTATGTCCATTACAGAGCATGTATGATTTCTATTCATTGCTATGTTGTGGTGACGGGATTGTCTGAAGTTGTTTACCTCTTAAAAACACAGCAAGTTAAGTCCTTACCTATCAATAATTACTTTAACTGTAAGTGAATGGAATCATCCAGTTGGAAGACATAGAAAGGCAGATGATATGATACTATATGTGGAAAACCCAAAGGACTCCACTCCAAAACTGCTAGAACTTGTACAGGAATTCAGTAAAGTGTCAGGATATAAAATCAATGCACAGAAATCAGTTGCATTTCTCTACACCAACGACGAGACAGAAGAAAGAGAAATTAACCAGTCAATCCCATTTACAATTGCACCCCAAACCATAAGATACCTAGGAATAAACCTAACCAAAGAGGCATAGTATCTATACGCAGAAAACTATAAAGTAATCATGAAAGAAATTGAGGAAGACACAAAGAAATGGAAAAATGTCCATGCTCATGGATTGGAAGAATAAATATTGTGAAAATGTCTATGCTACCTAAAGCAATCTACACATTTAATGCAATTCCTATCAAAGTACCATCAATCTTTTTAAAAGAAATAGAACAAATAATTCTAAAATTATAGTCATATTTTATCCTCCATTGTATCTAACTATATATATTTTTTTACACATAGGGTTTTTTTTTTCTAAAAAATTTGGGGTATAACTTCTCCGAATAGATCAAAATATACCCTTAATCTAGCTCCAGGATTGGTCTAGTGTCCAGCCTAAGCAAATTCTCTCCAGTTTATTTTTCTTTATTGTCCCAAACAACTTGCTCTATCACTTATTTTTTAGAAATTAAATTTTTTTCCTTGTTTTTATAGGTTTATTCCATCTCTTCATTGTGCCTACCCTTATATGTTTTCCATCCTTTAAAATCTTGGGAGGTAGTTTCTTCTAAGAGACCGAAATACCCCCATAATTAAGTGAGTGACCCAATTCTAATCACAAGTCTAGCATATATATATATATATATATATATATATGCATATAATTTTTCTTTTTTAATATTTTTTTCTTGTTTTCTTTTTTTCCCCTCGAACTTCTTTTTTATCCCCTTTTTTTCTCCCACAACTTGGGGTCTCTTCTGATTTGGTTAAAGCACATTTTCCCGGGGTCTTTAACACCCTTTTAGCATTTTATTTGCTCCTTTATATATTCTTATCTGCTCAAAATGACAAGGTGGAAAAACTCACCACAAGAAAAAGAACAAGAAACAGTACCAAAGGCTAGGGACCTAATCAGAACAGACATTGGTAATATGACAGAACTAGAGTTCAGAATGACAACTCTGAAGGTTCCAGCTGGGCTTGAAAAAGGCATGGAAGATATTAGAGAAACCCCGTCCAGAGAGATAAAAGCCCTTTCTGGAGAAATAAAAGAACTAAAATCTAACCAGGTTGAAATCAAAAGAGCTATTAATGAGGTGCAATAAAAAAATGGAAGTTCTTACTGCTAGGATAAATGATGCAAAAGAATTAGTGATATAGAAGACCAAATGATGGAGAATAAAGAAGCTGAGCAAAAGAGAGACAAACAAATACTGGACCACGAGGAGAGAATTTGAGAGATAAGTGAAACCGTAAGACGACACAACATTAGAATAATTGGGATCCCAGAAGCAGAAGAAAGAGAGAGAGGAGCAGAAGGTATATTGGAGAGAATTTTTGCAGAGAATTTCCCTGATATGGCAAAGGGAACAAACATCAAAATCCAGGAGATGCAAAGAATGACCCTCAAAATCAATAAAAATAGGTCCACACCCCGTAACCTGATAGTAAAATTTACAACTGTTAACGACAAAGGGAAAATTCTGAAAGCACCCTGGGAAAAGAAGTCTGTATTGTACAAGAGTAAAAACATTTGATTGGCAGCAGACTTATCCACAGAGACCTGGCAGGCCAGAAAGAACTGGCATGATATATTCAGAGTGTTAAATGAGAAAAACATGCAGCCAAGAATACTATATCAATCTAGGCTATCATTGAAAATAGAAGGAGAGATTAAAAAGCTACCAGGACAAACAAAAGCTGAAAGAATTTGCAAACACCAAACCAACTCTCCAGGAAATATTGAAAGGGGTCCTCTAAGCAAAGAGAGAGCCTAATAGTAGTAGATCAGAAAGGAACAGAAACAATATACAGTAACAGTCACATTATAAGCAGTACAATGCCACTAAATTCATATCTCTCAATAGTTACCCTGAATGTAAATGGCCTAAATGCACCAATCAAAAGACACAGGGTATCACAATGGATAAAAAGCAAAACCCGTCAATATGCTGCCCAAGAAACTCATCATAGACCCGAAGACACCCCCAGATTTAAAGAGAGGGGGTGGAAAACAATTTACCATGCTAATGGACATCAGAAGAAAGCTGGGGTGGCAATCCTTATATCAGATCAATTAGATTTTAAGGCAAAGACTATAATAAGAGATGAGGAAGGACACTATATCATACTCAAAGTGTCTGTCCAACAAGAAGACCCAACAATTTTAAATATCTATGTCCTTAACATGGGAGCAGCCAACTATATAAGCCAATTAATAACAAAATCAAAGAAACACATTGACAATAATAAAATAATAGTAGGGGAATTTAACACTCCCCTCATTGAAATGGACAGATCATCCAAGCAACAGATACACAAGGAAAAAGGCCTTAAATGACACACTGGACAAGATGGACATCACAGGTATATTCAACACATTTCATCCCAAAATAACAGAATACACATTCTTCTCTAGTGCACATGAAACATTCTCCAGAATAGACCACATCCTGGGTCATAAATCAGATCTCAACCATTATCAAAAGATTGGGATCATCCCCTGCATATTCTCAGACCACAATGCTCTGAAAATAGAACTCAATCACAAGAGGAAATTTGGAAAGAACACAAATACATGGAGACTAAACAGCATCCTTCTAAAAAATGAATTGGTCAACTAGGAAATTAAAGAAGAACTGAAAAAATTCATGGAAACAAATGATAATGAAAACAAAAGTGTTCAAAATCTGTGGGATACAGCAAAGGCAGTCCTGAGAGGAAAATATAAAGCTGTACGAGCCTTTCTCAAGAAACAAGAAAGATCTCAAATACACAACATAACCCTACACCTAAAGGAGTTGGAGAAAGAACAACAAAGAAAGCCTAAACCCAGAAGGAGAAGAGGAATAATAATAATCAGAGCAGAAATCAATGAAATAGAAACCAAAAAAAAAAAAAAAAAACATAAAACCAACAACAACAACAAAAAAAAAAAACAATAGAACAAATCAACGAAACTAGGAGCTGGTTCTTTGAAAGAATTAATAAGATTGATAAACCCCTGGCCCGACTTATCAAAAAGAAAAGAGAAAGGACACAAATAAATAAAATCATGAATGAAAGAGGAAAGATCACAACCAACACCAAAGAAATACAAACAATTATAAGAACATACTATGAGCAACTCTACGCCAACCAATTCAAAAATCTGGAAGAAATGGATACATTCCTAGAGACATATAAACTACCACAACTGAACCAGGAAGAAATAGAAAACCTGAACAGACCCATAACCGGTACGGAGATTGAAACAGTCATCAAAAATCTCCAAACAAACAAAAGCCCTGGGCCAGATGGCTTCCCAGGGGAATTCTACCAAACATTTAAAGAAGAATTAATTCCTATTCTCCTGAAACTGTTCCCAAAAAATAGAAATGGAAGGAAAACTTCCAAACTCTTTTTCTGCAGCCATCATCACCTTGATCCAAAAAACAGACAAGGATCCCATCAAAAAAGAGAACTACAGACCAATATCCTTGATGAACACAGATGCAAAAATTCTCACCAAAATACTAGCCAATAGGATTCAACAGTACATTAAAAGGATTATTCACCACGACCAAGTGGGATTTATTCCAGGGATACAAGGTTGGTTCAACATCTGCAAATCAATCAATGTGATACAACACATTAATAAAAGAAAGAACATGAACCACATGATACTCTTCATAGATGCTGAAAAAGCATTTGACAAAGTGCAGTATCCCTTCCTGATTAAAACTCTTCAAAGTGTAGGGATAGAGGGCACATATTATCAATATTATCAAAGCCATCTATGAAAAACGCACTGCAAATACCATTCTCAATGGAGAAAAACTGAATACTTTCCCGCTGAGGTCAGGAACACGGCAGGGATGTCCGTTATCACCACTGCTATTCAACATCGTACTAGAAGTCCTAGCCTCAGCAATCAGACAACAAAAAGAAATTAAAGGCATCCAAATTTTGCCAAATTGGCAAAAGAGAAGTCAAACTATCACTCTTTGCAGATGATATGATACTGTATGTGGAAAACTTAAAGGACTCCACTCCAAATCTGCTATAACTTGTATAGGAATTCTGTAAAGTGTCAGGATATAAAATCAATGCACAGAAATTGGTTGCATTTTTTAATACCAAAAAGACAGAAGAAATAGAAATTAAGGAGTGAATCCCATTTAAAATTGTACCCCAAACCCTAAGATACCTAGGAATGAACCTAACCAAAGAGACAAAGAATCTATACGCAGAAAACTCTAAAGTACTCATGAAGGAAAATGAAGAAGACACAAAGAAATGGAAAAATGTTCCATGCTCCTGTATTGGAAGAACAAATATTGTGAAAATGTCTATGCTACCTAAAGCAATCTACACATTTAATGCAATCCCTATCAAAATCCCATCCATTTTTTTTCAAAGAAATGGGACAAATAATCCTAAAATTTATATGGAACCAGAAAATACCTCGAATAGCCAGAGGAATATTGAAAAAGAAAGCCAAAGTTGTTGGCATCACAATTCCAGACTTCAAGCTCTATTACAAAGTTGTCATCATCAAGATAGTAGGGAACTGTCACAAAAACGGACATAGATCAATGGAACAGAATAGAGAGCCCAGAAATACACCCTCAACTCTATGGTCAACTAATCTTCAACAAAGCAGGAAGGAATGTCCAATGGAAAAAGACAGCCTCTTCAACAAATGGTGTTGGGGAAATTGAACAGCCACATGCAGAAAAATGAAATTGGACCATTTCCTTATGCCATACATGAAAATAGACTGGAAATGGATGAACAAGCATAATGTGAGAAAGGAATCCATCAAAATCCTTGAGGAAAGAACAGGTAGCAACCTCTTTGACCTCAGCAGCAGTAACTTCTTCCTAGGAACATCGCCAAAGGCAAGGGAAGCAAGGGCAAAAATGAACTATTGGGATTTCATCAGATCAAAAAGCTTTTGCACGTCAAAGGAAACAGTTAACAAAGCCAAAAGATAACTGACAGAACGGGAGAAGATATTTGCAAATGACATACCAGATAAAGGGCCAGTGTCCAAATCTGTAAAGAGCTTATCAAACTCAACACCCTAAGAACAAATAATCCAATGAAGAAATGGGCAGAGGACATGAACAGACATTTCTGCAAAGAATACATCCAAATGGCCAACAGACACATGAAAAAATGCTCCACATCACTCGACATCAGGGAAATACAAATCAAAACCAGAATGAGATACCACCTCACACCTTTCAGAATGGCTAAAATGAACAAGTCAGTCAATGACCGATGCTGGCGAGGATGTGGAGAAAGGGGAACCCTCCTACACTAACGTGGGAATGCAAGCTGGTGCAATCACTCTGGAAAACAGCATGGAGGTTCCTCAAAAAGCTGAAAATAGAACTACCCTATGACCCAGTGATTGTATTACTGGGTATATACCCTAATGATACAAACGTGGCATTCTGAAGTCGCACATGCACCCAAATGTTTATAGCAGCAATGTCCACAATAGTTAAACTATGGAAAGAACCTAAATGTCCTTCAACAGATGAATCAATAAATAAGATGTGGTATATATGTACAATGGACTACTATGCAGCCATCAAAAGAAATGAAATCCTGCTATTTGTGATGACGTGGATGGAACTAGAGGGTATTATGCTTGGCGAAATAAATCAATCTGAGAAAGACAACTATCATATGATCTCTTTGATATGATGAAGTGGAGATGCAATATAGGCGGTTTGGTGGGTACGAAAAGAAAAATAAAAGAAGATGGGATTGAGAGGGAGACAAACCATAAAAGACTGAATCTCACAAAACAGACTGAGGGTTGCTGGGGGGAGGTGTGTTGGGAGAGGATGGTGGGGGTATGGACATTGGGGAAGGTATGTGCTATAGTGAGTGCTGTGAAATGTGTAAACCTGGTGATTAATAGACCTGTACCCCTAGGGATAAAAACACATTATGTGTTTATAAAAAATTTTAAAAATAATTTTAAAAATCCATTAAAAAAACACATATTGCAAGCCCAGAGCTAATCTCATATTCAATCAAAAAAGTTTGAAAGTTTTCCCCTTAAAGATCAGAAACAAGACAAGTGTGTCCACTTTCACTACTCTCATTTGACATAGTACTGGAGGTCCTAGCCAGAGAAACAAGGAGCACAAAGAAATAAAAGACTCCAAAAAAAAAAAAAAAGGAAGAAGAAAAATTTTCTTTTTTTGGATGACATGAACTTACATGTAAAAAAATTCTAAAATCTTCACAAAAAAATTTGAATAAACAAATTTAGTAAAGCTGCCAAATACAAGATCAATATATAAAAGACAAGAATTTTGTTTTGTTTTGTTTTGTTTAATATGGAATGCTTCCCAGTTTTTCATGTCATCCTTGTTCAGTGATCACGCTAATCTTCTCTGCATCATTCCAATTTTAGTATATGTGCTGCCAAATTAAGCACAAGACAGGAGCATTTTAACACTCTAATGATGAACTATCTGAAAAAATAAAGAAAACAATCTAATTCACAACAGCATCAAAAATAATAAAATACTTAGGAAAAGATTTAACTAAAAAGATTAAAGATCTGTACCGCATAAACTATGACATTGATAAAGAAATTGAAGGAGACACAAATGGAAAGATAGCCCATATTTATGAAAGGCAAGAATTAACATTGTTAAAATGTCCATACTACTGAAAACAATCTGTAAATTCAATTCCTATCAAAAATCCAATGTTAGGGGCGCTTGGGTGGCTCAGTGTGTTAAGCTGCTGCCTTCAGCTCAGGTCATGATCCTAAGGTCCTGGGATCGAGCTCTGCATCAGGCTCTCTGCTCAGCAGGGATCCTGCTTCCTCTTCTCTCTCTTCCTGGCTCTCTGCCTGCTTGTCATCTCTCTCTCTGTCAAATAAATAAATAAATAATCTTTTTTTAAAAAATCCAATATTATTTCTTACAGAAGTAAGTAAAGAATCCTAAAATTTATATGAGACCATAAAAGACAACAAATAATCAAAGCAGTTCTGAGAAAGAATGAAGAAGAGAAATTACACTTCTTGATTTGAAACTATACTACAAAGCCCTCTTGCTCAAAACAATAAAGTATACTGGCATAAAAACAGACCAATAAACAAGTAGAACACAATTGAGTGTCCAGAAATAAATCCTTTCATACAGTCACCTAATATTTGACAGGGGCCAACATATGTAGTGGGTAAAGATAGTCTTTTCAATAAATGATATTTAAAACTGAATAGTCACATAAAAGATTATGAAACTGGAACCTTATATCACTTATAAATCTTAACTTGAAGTTGATTAAAGACTTAAATGTGATGCATGAAACTAAATTTCCTAAAGGAAAACATAGGAAAAATTCTCCTTGACATAGGTCTTGCCAATAGTTTTTTGGATACTAGACCAAAAACACAAGCAAAAAAAGCAAAAATAAATAAATGGTATTACATCAAACTAAAGTTTCTGCATTGCCAAAAAAAAAAAAAAAAGAGAGAGAGAGAGAGAGAGAGAGAGAGAAAATGAAAACACAATCCACAGAATGGAAGAAAATACTTACAAATCTTATATCTGAAAAGAGGTTAATAACCAACAGATACAAATAGAAAAAAATATATAATTTAAAAAATAGCAAAAGGATTTCAATAGGCTTTTTTTCCCAAAAAGTATATAAATGACCAACAGGAGTATTAAAAAGTGCTCAATGTAAAAACTCAGGGCAAAGCCATTATGTTGTTGTTGTTATTTACGTCTATTACTACCTATTAGAATATATACTACCAAAAAAATTAAAACTAACAAATTTTGGTAAATATTGGGGAAAATGGGGAACTTATGCACTGTGACTGGGATATAAATTTGTATGGAAAACAGTATGGATATTATTCATCTTATTAAAAGTAAAATTACCATATGATTCAGTAATCCCACTTCTAGGTATATATCTAAAGGAAACGAAGTCACTATTCAAAGACATATCTGCACTCTTATGTTCATTATAAAATTATTAACTCTAAGCAAGGGATGGAAATAACTTCAGTATCCATTAATGGATGAATGAATAAAATAAATATGGTAAATATATACTATGGAATACTACTTAACCATGAAAAATTAAGAAATACTGCCATTTGCAACAGCATGGATGGATCTTGAAGGTATTATACTAAGTGAAATATTTCAAAGATTTTATATATTTTTTAAAATTTGTGTATTATGATATCCCTTACATACAGAATCTGAAGAAAAGGCAAACTAATGGAAGCTTAGTTGAGTTGAGTTGACAAGGGGTGAACCTGGGGTGGAGTAAGGTGGTCAAAGGGTACAAACTTGCAACTATAATATGAAAAAGTTCTGGGGATCTAATGTACAGCATGATGATCATAGTTAATAATATATACATACTTTTTTTATTGTGCTTCCCTTTATTAAACTTTGCATATATCACATTCTTACAAGTTGAAAGTTTATAGCAATCTTGTATAAAATAGGTCTGATGCCACCATTTTTCTAACAACATTTGTTCATTTTGTGTCTCTCTGTCACATGTTGGTAATTCTTGCAATATTTCAAGTTTTTTCATTATTATTGTATTTGTTATGGTGATCTGTGATTAGTAATTATGACCCACTGAAAACTCAGAACTAGTTTACTTAAGGTATATACATTGTTTTTCTTTAAAAACATAATGCTTTTGAACAGTACAGTATAGTGTTTATTTTTTATATGCACTGGGAAACATAATTTTTTATATGCACGGGGAAACCAAAAATAATAATAGTAATAATTTGACTTAGTTTATTGAGATAAACGCTTTATTGAGGTGGTCTGGAACAAAACCCACAAGACCTCTGAAGTTTATCTCTACTGTCCTATATACATAAAAGTTCCTAAGAGAGTAGATCTTAAAATTCCTTATGATACATGCATAAAAAACAGTGGCAACTATATGAGATAGTAGATGTATTAACATTTTTATGTAGATTATATTGCAATACAGATGTATACCAATTTATCAAATTGTACAAAATTTACACAATGTTAAAAGTTTGCAATGTTATAAGAAATTATTTCTTAAATTTACAAATTATAATATGTCGATTATTTTTCAATAAAGCTAGAAAAAACTTTTTGTAGAATTAATCTATTTTTCAAAAAAGGAAGTAAGGAAGTAGAAACTGCAACTAACTGAAATAATAGAATATAAAATCCATTTTAGTTATATACACTGTGACAAAAACTATTACTTAGTTTACAATGAAGGAATACTTATGAAGCATGCAGGATGGTCTATAAATAAGGCTGAAAGAGCTCAGTTTTAAGGTTTAAATTTAAAATCTTCTTTTGAAATACTAAACTGACCACCCAGTTTTCCAAACATAAATGTCTTAACTGCATGAATTTATTTCATAGAACTCTATAATCTAGTTTCATAAGAAAGCAGCATGCAAATTTTGAATAAGACAGACTTGCTTAAGTTTCTTTATGTTCAACAGTAAAGGATGCTTCCCTAAAAATATCGAAGAAAAATCAGCATATTTATTCTGATAATTATTATTCATAGTGAGATTCATATTGAATTATGGAATATATATCCTCAGATGGGGTAAAGTAAAATGAAATTTATTTTGGTAAATGTGTCTATGAATAGTCAATACAATGCCTCAATATAAATGAATATTAACATTTTGAACAATTTAACTACTATTATTAGAATTATTATAAGTATAAAAATAGCTATCATTTTAGCATGGAATATGAGACTCTCATGCTCCATGCTTCATTACATCCACACAACAACTCTGCAAAATAAGTATTATCATCACCATTTCATGGGTGAAAAAACTGAGGCTAACACATTTAGATAACTGGTTTATGATTACATGGATAGTAAAGATGCATCACACTAATTTAGGCTTTATGATTTCAGAATTGTACTCTTTCCACTGCACATTCTATTCCTCTGTAAATACATGGCTTGTTTTCATTTAGTTCTTTAATTTTATTCATGTGGTGATGGCTTAAAGCTTCATTTAAAGGAAGCTTAAAAAATTCATTTAACCAAAAGCTCCCAAGAATTAAAAATGTCATGGATCTAATGTAGACATGGATATCATTAGTTAATGGGTAACTATATATTTTCCACTCTAGTGAGATAACAGAGTATTTTTCTAAGTTTTAGTCTCTGAGTGTTAAAAAGGACTTTGTTAAAATAGAAATATTTAGACAAAGGTGATCAAAAGTCTAGATCAGGTCACCTTAAGATAAATATTAGGAAACTGAGGAAACAAATGGAGATTTGAACACTGAGCTATGATATAATGAATGGTTTAAAGTATTTAGTAGAGTATAGAAAAGCCGTTTAAAGCCTGGTCTTAGCCTAGCATTGAAGCTTCTGGGATATCTGTCTATCTATCATCTATCTATCTATCTACCTATCTATCTAGATATAAATTTGAAAACTTTTTTAACTTCAAGATTTTGAGAAATAGAACAAAATCAGCACCATAGAAGATCTCTTTATGATAACAACCTAGCCCCTCCTCCCAGTTTGTTAATATTCTCTCTTATTTAATGTAACATTGTGCAAATATACCACTACTGATCTGCCATTCGGAATGAAATAACTATAATCATCTGTTTGCATATACTGGTGAAAATATTCATTTAGTTCCATATTGTATTTCTAGGAATGGGCCAAATTATTTTTTTATTTTAAGTTTTCTAAATATTGTCCAACTTACCTCAAATGTATTTATTATGGGCACTGTCATTCTTTCACATTCTTGCAAGACATTTTTCCTGTTGCCCAATATGGCAAGTGTGTAATAGTATGCCATTCTATTGCTTAGAGTTTTAATTTAAATTTAATTTAATTTAATTTAATTCCAGATTCATAATAAAGATAAACAGTTTTTATATATGAGTGGCCATTTGGATTACCCTTTCTGTAAAGTACATGCTCAAATCTTTTGATATCTTAACATTGTGTCATACTGACTTCTTTAATAGTAGATTTTCTGAATGAACTTTTAGCTGTGTAGGCCTTCTCTATTTTATCTTGAACTTGTTTTCATTTCAAAATCTTTATATTTATTTTCATAATCTGCTTTTATTTTGCTTTGTCTATTATCTATCTATTTATTTATTTATTTTAAGATTTTATTTATCTATCAGAGAGAGTGGGCGAGAGAGCAAGCACAGGCAGACAGAATGGCAGGCAGAGGCAAAGTGAGAAGCAGGCTCCTGGCCGAGCAAGGAGACCGATGCGGGACTCGATCCCAGGACGCTGGGATCATGACCTGAGCCAAAGGCAGCTGCTAACCAACTGAGCCACCCAGGCGTCCCTTTTGATGAAAATTTAATCTGTATAAACAATATATTTTCTGTAATGCGTGGTTCATGGACAACGTCTTATTTAATTATAAGCAACAACAGTATTAGAAATTAAGTAAATGTGTCTATAATATTTAAAGTTTTAACACATAATTCCAGTGCTTTGCCTTATTTTCTCAAATCCCTTTACCATTTTCACTGACAGAGTCAAATGTACTTTTTCTACTAGTAGCAGCTCTTTGTCTTTTGTCAGAAAGATGCCCTTGTGAATTATTTATAATAGAGATATTAGCAATAATAATAATAATAATAATAATAATAATAAATAGCAATGAAAATGCTAAAAAACAGTTTTCATAACTAATTAGGGTTCTTAGACATCAATTAGAGGAACCACCTCTGGCAAGCAAATTAATTTACAAAACATTCCCAGAATTAACAAGTCAGTCAGATACAGGGTTGTCCGTAGACTGAAAGGTGAAGCAAAAGGACTAGGTTTGGAAAATAGGTAAGGACAGTGGAAAAAATGATCAAATTTTTGGGCAAAATAAATTCTTAGGTGTCCTTTCAATGGCGTCCTGGGCATTATGTAGCAGAAACTCTGGAGATTATCTCAATCCTTTGGAGTCACACCATTTATTAGCTTGCTATTGACAAAGTTATTTACAAACTGTAGAGCAAGAGGTTATAATGTAGAAAACTGATGGTAATGCACAAGATTCTTGTTAACAATAATGCAAGTTAATGATTTTTCATTAGAAAAACATAAATTCTATAACCCAAATTATGGGCCCAGAGAACTTCTGCTGCACAACTCTGCTTATATCCCAAATTACCATGTGAACTAGTTTTAATATCTGCTTCTCTTATTAATTTTTGAATAAAAATTCTTGACACAAGTATTTTATAATTGTGTGATAATCATGCATTTAATTTCTTGGAGAACAAAACACACTTTAGCATAACTATGTTCGTTCACAGAACCAGCCTTGATAAGACACTTCTATATGTTAGAAATGATATAATAAATGTAGAATATTGGGCACTTGTTTGGTATTCTTTGCCATGTTTTGCACTATCTAAAAAGAGATCAGTGAACTTGGACTGGAGTTAGTAGACATGGAAGAAAATAAAATATTACAGAGAAGAATACTCTGTGGTCCACAACCTAAACGGGCCTGGATTCCCATCATTTGGATCCCTGTAGCTTTACAAAAGTCAATTAAATTTTTGTATCTCTGATTAAAGTTGATTCCCCAGTACTTTTTCAAACATCTCTTGTAAAGTATTGTTTCCCGGAAAAAAGGGATTTTGCACATGTATCTGCCTTTGTCTCTGGTCATGATCTCAGTCAGGATCCTGGGATCGAGCCCCATATCGGGCTTCTGCACATGTATCTGCCTTTGTCTTTCATCATGATCTCAGTCAGGATCCTGGGATCGAGCCCCATATCGGGCTTCCTGCTCATTAGGGAGTATACTTCTCAGTCTCTCTCTGCAGCAACCTCCCCCTGCCCCACTCATGCTCTCTCTCTCTCTCAAATAAATACAATCTTTATTTTTTTAATTAAAAATAAGATAAATAAAATAAAATAAAAATTCTGGTCTTACTGCCTCATTTAGCTCCTTTTTTTTGAGTTGTATTTAAAGCAGCATGAAAGAACATGAGGCTCTCAAACTTTAAAAAAAAAAAAGGAAAAAATTGAGTTTTTTTAGGATTTAAGATCTTGTCTGCTAGTCAAAAACGTTGGCTTTCTTAACATGTGAAAATTAACAAAAGAGAATAAGATAGAATTCTAATAATTTTTGTAGAAATTAAAAATTTCCTCCAACCCAATTACAAACAGACCCATTAAGTAAATTCATTCCAATGTCCCAAACCAACCTTTTCTAATACTAATGCATCTGTGTAAACAGGGTCAACCCAAGGAATGTATAAATATTATTATTTTTTTCCTGTCTCTTCCACAGTCACATCTGGGTATATTGGTAGCAAGCCAATTATCTATCTTATAAGACATGATATCATAAGGAAGGGTATTCTGTCCATTTGGAACGACTGAAAATCATTATAATTTTATCTTGGTGCAGTAACTTGAGATGGCACAGTGTGGGTTATGAATATATTTTATTTTTTTTTACTGGGAAGAAGAGATTATAGAGATATTGGTTATCCAAGAGAGACTGACAGGTGTTGATAGTTGCCAGGTCAATATCCATCTACTTTTTCCTTTCATATCAGAAAGCGCTGAGGGATTGACAACAAGGAAACTTAGAACAACATCAAATATTTTATTGTCTCTTTTCTAGCTACATTGTAACCATATGACAAAGTATCAGCCTTACAAGATATCATTCTCTTTTACCTCTATCTTTCTGCCAGAAATGTGGGCTTAATAGTGAGAACTCCAACAGCAATTTTTGCACCCGTGAATAAAAAGCCATGAAAACCTCTAAGATAGTTCACTGGACTTTCTTAAGACTCTGAACCAACACCAGAAAACACTCTCTGTAGTCTTCTTGTTAAATGAAAAAATATGGTTAAACCACTTTTGACAGTCTACTACATACAGCAAAATGTAAATCTTAATTGAAATATGTCCTCTCAGCTGTGCTTAAGCAACTGATTCCTGAGCTTTTCAGGTTTTCAGTCTGAAAGAGTACACCTCTGGCGCTCTGAGAGGGAAGAGAAAGGACACCCTGTTCTCCATATAAATTAAAGAAGAGAAATCTGTGCGTTTAAGTGGGCCATATAAAATTTATCAAGAATTATCTCCTAACTCCTTCCTATCCAAATGACCTGAGATGCTCTCCCTACTCCTTTATTCCACGTTACTGCCTTTTCCAGGATTCTGTATCACAATACAACATGTCTTCTGTTATTTCCTTCTTGCAAGCTAGTTTTGTTTTCTCCATCTAAAAAAAATCAACAATCATTGTGTATTTCAATTCCCATTTTCCTCAAATGCATTGATACTTCTTATCTATTACTCTTTTCTCATACTCTGTGTCTTTGTCTTTATGGGGTTTGTACTTTGCGTTTCCCCATCCTTTACTGCCATTATATAATCAAATCTAATAACTTCTTAGAGAAAGTTAAAAATTCCTGCATAGCCACACGTGAACACAAAGTCACTGATTTTTAGCAAACGTATAAGATAGTCAGACATCCATTCAATTTCTTTTTTTTTTAAGATTTTTTTTATTTATTTGGCAGAGAGAGATGACAAGCAGGCAGAGAGGCAGGCAAAGAGAGAGGAGGAAGCAGGCTCCCTGCTGAGCAGAGAGCCCGATTTGGGGTAGATCCCAGGACCCTGGGATCATGACCGAGCCGAAGACAGCGGCTTAACCCACTGAGCCACCCAGGCGTTCCTCCATTCAATTTCTTGACTGAGTCTCAAATGCATCCTGAGTTCTAACCTAAACCTAAGTTCTACTTTTTACATGTTGTTATATGACCAAATTCTTTCAGTTCAGTATTTTGTAACATTTAAATATTAATTAATTGATGCTTTGTCTGTGAATTTCTATGAAAAATAATATGAATACAGTAGATTTATTGTTATATTTATAGATTTGTAATCAAAGTTTCATCAGTTGAAGTTTTTGGAAATTTCAGATATAGTGATTAACCTAAAATGATACTGCCTCAAATACCTCTGATATCAAGGCCCAACACCTGATTATAGCCACACCTGTGGTGGATAGTTCCATGGGAAATTACAGTTACTTAACACTGATAGCATCTCATGTTCTATCTCTCATTTTAGAATGTCTCTAACACAACCCAAAAGTGTAGGAGAGTTAATGTCCTCTGAGGACAGCTCTCAGTGAAGTGGAAATAAGAACCATAGATAAAATTGTCAGTTTTCAGGTCTTCATGAGGACAACTTAAAGAAGTTTCTCAGGAACTTTCAGTAAAAGCAAGCCTTCATTTTCTATCCACAACAATTATATCAACAATATACCTTTTTGACAAAGTTGCTTCTTCACTGTCTCACTTTCCCATTCTTTTCTACCTTGGATAATCTCCCAGATAAACTAACAGTACTCAAATCCTTTGTCCTACTCTTTGCTCTCAGGATAAATGGAGCCAAAAGACTTAGATTAATATCAAGTTCTGAATGGGATCTTAGAGCTATTTCTGTCCAGATTTTCATAAACATAGGGACCTTTGAATTATCAGGCTATAGATAAGTTCCAAATGGAGGGGGAAAAAGCAATAAGTAGACATTTTAATGTTTGATTTTTAATCATGATTTATTGACTTTATTGATTATTAAAAATACTAACATTATAAAAGTGTGGATCTTTGTAAAACAATGTCATAATGTAAGAAATAAGTTGCATAGTCCTTTTGAGAATATTAAACCGAGTGTTCAGGTGCCATCTAATTTCTTGTTTACTCTAGAATTTGGTGGCATTATCTTGAGGAATAGGATTTTGAAGTCCGGACAGACTAACAGAAAACTGATACAAATGTGTGTGTTTATATTTCTGCTTTTGTTGTAAAAATCAAAGTGTGATTGCTGGTTTAAAATGGTAAAACTAATAATGTTCATGGACTCTATTATACATTTTCTAATTGTATGGGAAGAATCCAAGAAACATATAATTAGTTGATTTGCAAATCCTCAAAGAGGATTTTTTTTTTTTGCTAGCACATCAAAGCATATTTCTTTTAATAAAAAATCGACAGTATGTACATTATTTACAAAAAAAAAGAAAAAGAAAAACCAAGTTAAAATTGTGTGTGTGTGTGTCAGAGAGTAAAGCTGGTGGATGGCACTAGGGTAGACTAGTAAAGAAGCAGGTACAAAACAGTTCCATGGGAGCTAAAAAGGACGACGGATTTGAACTTGCTGAGGTAGAGAACCAGAGGAGAGTGTAAAGGGTGGGCAGCGAGGGATTCGTCAGGAAAAACCCACAAGATGATCAATCCCAAAGCCAAACTGCAGGTCCCAGATAAAATCTAATGGGTGATCTAGATGTGCTCGAGTGACCAGGAAGAAAAAGAAAAAGAAAAAAAAAATCAAATCCAGTTTTTTTTTTCCTTTTGGGGGGGAGGAGAGGAGCAGTGACCATCAGAGTTACAATCCATCTGAGCGGTGAGTCCTTCCCCAGTCTGTCAGTGCACGTCCATCCAGTCAAGGTGTGAACAGCGTCTGGCTCCTTCATCGAAGGTCAGGCCCCAGGAGACTCCAGTCTTAGCTCTGCTGGTGTGTGCAAGCGAGCTGCGCGTCTCTGTTCTTGCACGGATTTCCTTCCCCTCCAGGGCAGGCTAACACCCCAAACCCCTTGGGAAAAGTTCCAGCTCCGGCTTTGTATGGTATCCACGTTCCTTCTATGCAGCTCACTTGGTGCCAGGTTAAACCAGCCACACACAGATTGGGTGGCCATGTCCCAGAGAGGCCCAGTGAGGCTTGAAAGGCATCTTCCTTGTTCTTCAGTGTGCGTGAGTGCACACGCTCCCCACACACACTCCCTCAGCTACCTGTTCCGGCTCTGCGGTTACGGGGCTTTGAAGGCTGCGCCGTATTTGACAGGGTACTTGTTTATGCTTACAAAGTGCAGGGTCTCTGTGTCACAGGTGGTGGTACAGGGCACCAGGCCCTCCAGCTCCTCACCCATGAGCCACTTGCTGGTCTCTGCTGCCATCTCACGGGGCACGTTTTCCTTGGTCCATTTGTCCACCCAGGCCTGGAACCTCTGATGTAGCCGCTTGCTCACACGCTCATGGGACTGATGAGCCTGGAGCAAGGCTGTTCTCCGGTACATGTAGTCCTCTGACTTGATCACGTACACCATCTTGTAGGAGTTCAGCTTGAATCTACACTCCAGTTTATCCAGGCTATCCACATTCTCCATGGTCTTCTTGCTGTTTCCTTCCTTCCCTTCCTTTTCCTGCTGTTCCCGACCACGCTGACATTTCCGGATTCGCCTTAGATTCCTTGGGAGAAATACTGGTTTCCGTGCCAGGTGCTCACGGATCAGGTAGTGGTATGTTCTGATTCAACAGCATCATAATGCAGCATTTTATATGTGTGGCTAATGCATATTTTCATGAATGTTTGCTAGCTAGTCAGCCAATACAGAGAAATATTAGATAGGATAATTACTCATAGTTGTGTTTAATAAAATGAGAGAAAATCATCAAATGACACTAATAATAATAATCCTATAGCAGGCTAAATAATTCAATGATAATTACAAGTATTAATCTAGCTTTCTTCCCTGATTATGACTCTTCTCTCCCTTATCATAATGGGAGTAGCAGATTGTCTGCAATGAATTGTGAAAACCCAGCAGTGACTTTGGCAGTGAAGGCCTCCCATCAATTTTGATAGGTTAAAATGATTCTGGTTGGTCTTGAGCAAATGTGTCAATTTTTTTTCTGTGTGTGTCATAAAAGAAAGAAGCAATGGTAAATTCCATGGAGCCAATATAATCATACTGCCAACAAGAGGCTGTTGACACCGTAAGTGTAGTTAACTGTCTTGAAATACTAGGCCTGGAAATAAAATTCCAATATTTCACATAACCTCTGTTTTTAAAGAAAAAAACAAAACAACTATACTGCTTACATTTAAGGCCCTGTTGTTGTGTAACTATTTTTGAACATGTCTACTGTAAATGTGTATTTATATATATATTTTTTTTTCTGTGCAATAAATTTATTTAGAGATAAATTTGGATTGCAAATTATTTTGGGGGAGGCATGGTATTTGTAGCTAATTTTACAAGTTAAAAGGACTAAAAGAAAGAAGAAAAAAATTGTTATTACAGCATATTTATATCTGTCCAAAGTACTTATTTACTATAACACTGACTAATGTATAATACTGTACACAAAGAAAGAAGTTAAATGAGTTATAATTCAGTCAAAGTATAGCTGGCCATTTTAAAACTTACCACTGAATCTTTCTGGTATGAAATGTGATATCCGGCAATCTGGTCCAGTTCATTACATCAGGTCATTTATATGTTCTTATTACCATTTTGATAGCATAGCACATTTTATAACCCAGATATTTTACAATGGAACTATGATGCATATATTTTCAAAAGTATAGACATACATGAAGCTATGAGGTCAAAAAAGATGAATGTCCGTAGTACCATATAGACTCAACAAATAAAAGTATACAAGGCTCTGAGTGAGATTTATGAATATTGTATAAGATTAGGCCAACATGTGGTTTTGATATAAATAATCTGTTCTTAAATTAGAATTACAATCATTGAGTACAGTGTTGAAAATGGCAGATAGATTTTAGCTCTCTTTGCTCACTAAGGAAAATGGAAAAATGTTTAGTTTGGTCAGATTTTCACTTAACTTCTGAAAAGAGAGAACCCTTCTGAAATAAGAATCCTTAAAGATATAACCCCTTTGGCACAAGTTTTCAAGAAACTTGTTTGATGTTGTAGACAATTATATGGCACACATACTGTTCTAGATGTTTCATGCCAATAATATGTAAGCCATACCAAGGCTACATATTCATATAGAGATGTTCCTCAGCTTACAAGGGGGCTATGTACAGAGAAACACATAAAAAATTGAAAATGCATTTAATACCCCTAAACTATCAAATATCATAGCTTACCTTAACCTTATTTAAACATACTCAGAACACTTACATTTGCCTGCATTTGGGCAAAATCATCTTAAGCAAAGCCTATTTTATAACAAAGTATCAAATATTACATGCAATTTATTAAATATTACACTAAAAAAAAGAAGAATGGTTATATATAGAATGGTTCTAAGTATATCAAGTGTTCACCCCTGTCATCTTGTAGCTGACTGGGAGCTGTGGCTCACTGCCCCTGCCCAGCATCACAAGACGGCACCATAACCACATGTCACTGGCCCATATAAAGACCCAAATTCAAAATTCAAAGTACAGTTTCTACTGAATCACTTTCAATTTCACATCACTGCAAAATATATCATAAGTTGAATCATTGTAAATCAGGAGCCATCTTATTTGAAAGTTAAATAACAGTCACCCATATACACACACAAAAAAGCCTTCATGTAGGGCCATCTATGGATCTCTAAACAACATAGCATGACATATCAACAGCAAAAAATGGATGTGAAGGGGACAATTGCTTTGCGTCAGTACTCTGAGCAGTAACATACATGGCCTTACTCACCTAGCAGAACTCCAGAGCTAGTTGTTGGCAAGGAATTTTACAAATGTTTGCTGAACAGATTAAGCACTATTATTTTTAAATCAGTGTGCATGTCTGTTTTCTAAAGATATGTTACTTTATTTTATTGACTTATTACAAAACCCAATAATTTCCTCTTATTTAAGTGGCAGGAAAATAGAATTCTTTTTAATTGTAATCAAATGGCTTTTTAGGGAAAATATACTGAAAATTCTGAAACTTA
This sequence comes from Mustela nivalis, assembly GCF_964662115.1. Lineage (NCBI taxonomy): Eukaryota > Metazoa > Chordata > Mammalia > Carnivora > Mustelidae > Mustela > Mustela nivalis. Next base: position 140,445,754 of record NC_139025.1, read on the forward strand.
TATTGCTTATGAATCTTTTATTGGAATCCTTATCAAGTTGTATTTTTCAAGTGTTTCCTAAATAATCTTCAATGAATTGAAAATATTTTTTGGATTTTATTCAAGGCTATTAACACACAATTTCACTTTGTTAAATATAGTGCTAAAGTTTCAACCAAAACGTTGTGTTTTTTTTTTTTTTTCCACTACCACATCCTCCATCTACTGACTGGATTCTCTCCCCAACTAGCACATATATATACCATTGTCTATTTTTAGGATAAGTAAGGGTCATCTTTTGTCTTTATTCTATTTCTTGTATGCTTCTGAACTTGTTGAATTTTAATATAGTCACACCATAAGCATCACATATTCCGTTCCCCTTTAAATAGTAAACAGTGCACAACCAGAACATACCTTCAAAGCTATCAATATACTTACTCTGATATATTATTTTTGTATTTTTGTAAATTAAAATAATTAAATTAAAGAACAAGAGTTTCAGGTGGTAGCTGTTGTAAGTTTTACCCAAACTGACTTTGTCAAACTCGTTTTTGTCATCATATATGTCAAGTACTTTTCTCAGGTTTATTTTTAGAATATCCTTGTATAATGAATATTTACCCTGATATCTAGTATAAAAATCTTGCAATTTACTTTAGAAACATTAAGATATTGAAAATCAATCTATTTCTTTAATTCATTGAAGACATTTTTGGCTTGTTTCCAGTACTTTCTTACTGGTTAAAAAATGAATTTGAAGTGGTCTGAATTTCATTATCATATGGCACTTTCTCTTTGATGAATAAAAAGTGATATTCTATATTAGCTATCTGAGAAGAATTTGTTTTTTAAATTTTACTTATTTGTAAGAGAGAGTGAGAGAGAGCACAAGCAGGGGAAGCAGCAGGGTGAGGGAGAAGCAAACTTCCGGCTAAGCAGGGAATCTGTTGCAGAACTCAGTCCCAGGACCCTAAGATCATGACCTGAGCTAAAGGCTCAGGCATTTAACTGACTGAGCCACTCAGGTGTCCCAATCCGAGAAGAGTTATGTATGTTATTCCTATTAATATGCAGTTTAAAGTCTAGGTAATTAACTTAATATTTTAGTGGCTATTACATAGATAGCACTATGTTCCAGGCAGAGAGTAAGATAGAAATATTAAATCAACCATAATCTAGGCATTCTAAATGAAAATAATTAATCAATCATAATAAATCCTTCTATTTATGGAATATCAACTTATAAGCTTTCCTCCATATGAACAATGCCAAATACCAGAATAAAGGGTCATCTAATACAAATAAAGGATAGAATTAAAGAATTCTGGTAAGCCATTTAATTTAGAAAAATGGTGTTATATTGTTGCTGAGTTGTGGTTTTCAGTTACATAATATCTGATAAGTGCAGAAGTAACATGAGTGTTATGTGAGATGAGAAATGGTATATAATTAAGATATTTTTAAACGTACAGATAAATACAAATTTGTAAACATAGCATTATGGAGGAATAAAAATAAACGATAGCTATACACTGTAAAGTGAATAAATCTTGGAAAGTTAATAGAGAAGTAAAACAAGGACAGTAGAAAAAGTATGGTACATTTTTATGAAGTTCAAACAAATTCTGTTAAACCATAGATGGACTTAAAGATACTATTATGTATCAAATATTGTAAAAATTAAGCAAGGAAATAGCAAACATCAAATAACAAATAACAAACTTGGGTAGATACAATAGATGTGATCATGTTCTACTTCATAAAGAGATGAGTTAATAGATAAATAAAAGTAACTAGACTTTTTAGAAGTTAATAAAACTTCGCCTGTTATTTCTTAGTAATATAAAATATATGGTTTTCTAACAAAAACGTTTATCTTAAAAATATTTAAAAATAAATTTCAGGCTACTCATAAGGTTATATTTACTTTTCCACTAAAGGAAAAGCTGGTTGTTGTAGTTGTAGTTGTTTGTTTGTTTTAGTCTCCTCCTACTTTTTATTATTATAAGGTGGAATGAGGAATTTTAGATTGAAAACTGAATTATTTTATAGACAAAAATCATTACCTGATTCACCTCCTGGTACAGCAGATGGAACTCCTGAAAGCATGCCCTTTTGCCTTACGGAAGAGTAACAGTTATGCTTACTTCTGAAACATACTTGGTGGTGGCCCTAAATAGTGACACCATAGTAAACATTTTGAATATTTGCAATTAATTTTTATAGTCATAGGGCTCCAAAAGGCACTGCTGGTATCTTAGAAGGTATTTCAATAAAGCTAAAAGTTGCCTGACTGTTTAATAATATTAACAAGGCACAAAACATGGCAGAAGTATTGTCCTCAGATATTATTTTTTTCCATATGCTCCTGATTCCAGACATGACAAGTTATTTTTTTTAAATTTTTTATAAAAGATTTTATTTATTTATTTGACAGAGATCACAAGTAGGCAGAGTCAGACAGAGAGATAGGAGGAAGCAGGCACCCTGCTGAGCTGAGAGCCCAATGTGGGACTCGATCCCAGGATCCTGGGATCATGACCTGAGCCAAAGGCAGAGGCTTTAACCCACTGAGCCACCCAGGCGCCCCCACGACAAGTTATTTTTGATAGATATATATATACAATGTATTATCCAGTTATAAGAAAAATGGTTCTGCTATTTTAACCTTTTTTTAAAATTACATAATTTTTTAAATTAAAATTTCATTTTTTAATGTTTTACTTTTCAATATACTTCTTAGAATATAAAACCTATTCCATTTTGTAAGAAGTTTACCACTTAAAAATGGTAATTTTCTCATTGTATCTTCCCCTCACATTGCTTTATTTTGAATAAAAAATTTACAATAACATAACTGATGCTTTCCTTCTGATGGTCCCTCTGTTGGTCATATTGTATATGAGCCATGACAATTAGTTTTACAAAATTTATTGATGTTTCTTGATATCTTTTATCATAACTAATTTTCCGTCTCTTTTCTAGATTCCCCAGCTTTCAGACAGGTGGACACTTCAATAAACCATACTCAAGGGATGTATCAAGTACTTCTTAGACATTCTCTCAGATCCTTGAGGTCTCATTTTGCCTAGGGATTTGCAATAGGTTCTGCCAGAGGCACCACTGTGACAACTGATGTCCATGTTCTATCTCTTGCTAAGCTCAAGAGGTCACTGGTTTCCAAGTTTATCCATACAATTAATGCATTCCAGCAAGTTCTTTTTTTTTTAATATTAACAAACTTATTTTAAAGTTTATATGGAGAGGCAAAGACTCACAATAGTCAACATAGTGTTGAAGGAGAACAAAGTCTGAGGACTGACTTCAAAGTTTACCATAACGATGGGGTGCCTGGGTGGCTCAGTGGGTTAAGCCTCTGCCTTCGGCTCAGGTCATGATCCCAGGGGCCTGGGATGGAGTCCTGCATTGGGCTCTCTGCTCAGCAGGGAGCCTGCCTCTCCTCATCTCTCTCTCTGTCTGTGTCTCTGCCTATTTGTGATCTCTCTCTCTGTCAAATAAATAAATAAAATCTTAAAAAAAAGTTTACCATAATAATAGTAAGCAAGATATTGTAATATCAAAGAAAGACTAGATTAAAGGAACAGAATATATATTATCAATTATATTTTATATATAATATAAAAGTAAAAGCAATACCAGAGAGCAAAATACAATCTTTTAAACAAATGGTTCTGGAGTAATGGTGAGGCTAAATGTAAAAATATAAAATAAAAATAAAATAAAATAATAAAATAAAATAAATCCAGGCAGATATCATACACTCTTCACAAAAATTAACTCAGATCAGATTATAAACCTAAACATGAAACATGTAGAAGGAAATATAGAGGAAAATTTAAATGACCTTGGTTTTGGCAATAACTTTAGCTACAAAAGCACAAGCACTGAATTTAAAAATGTCTACTCTGTGAAACACAATGCCAAGAGAATGAAAAGGCAAAGCACAGACTATGAGAAAAAATTTGCAAAATACACATCTGGCAAAGGACTGTTAATAAAAAATACACAAAGACCCCTTAAAACTCAACAATGGGGGAAAATCCTGATTAAAAATGAGCCAAAAGGAGTCAAGATGGCGGAGAAGTAGCAAGCTGAGACTGCTTCAGCTAGCCGGAGATCAGCTAGATAGCTTATCTAAAAATTGCAAACACCTGAAAATCCATTGGCAGATCGAAGAGAAGAAGAACAGCAATTCTGGAAACAGAAAAACAACCACTTTCTGAAAGGTAGGACCGGTGGAGAAGTGAATCCAAAGCGACGGGAAGATAGACCCCGGGGGGACGGGCCGGCTCCGGGCAAGCAGCAGAGCAACCGCGCACAAAATCAGGACTTTTAAAAGTCTGTTCCGCTGAGGTACATCGCTCCAGAGGCTAAACCGGGGCGAAGCCCATGCGGGGTCAGCGTGGCCTCAGGTCCCGCAGGGTCACAGAAGGATCGGGGGTGTCTGAGTGTCGCAGAGCTTGCGGGTATTGGAACGGGAAAGCCGGCTACAGAGACAGAGCCGACAGTAAGCTCACAGCTCGGTGTTACCTTGAACCGGTCGCAGGCTCGGTGAGCTCGGAGCGCGGCCGGAGGTCAGGCAGACGGGAGTGACTGGGCGCTGTTCTCTGAGGGTGCACTGAGGAGTGGGGCCCTCGGCTCTCGGCTCCTCTGGGCCGGAGACCAAGAGGCCGCCATTTGTATTCCCGTCCTCCGGAACTCTATGGAAAGCGCTCAGGGAACAAAAGCTCCTCAAAGCAAACCCGAGCAGATTTCTCACCCCGGCCCCGGGTAAGGGCGGTGTAATTCCACCTGGGGAAAAGACACTTGAGAATCGCTACAACAGGCCCCTCCCCTAGAAGATCAACAAGAAATCCAGCCGAGACCAAGTTCACCTACCTAGGAGTGTGGTTTCAATTCCAAGGAGAGCAGCAGAATTCCAGAGGAGGAGAAAGCGAAGCACGGAACTCATGGCTTTTTTTTGTGATTTTTTTTAGTCTTGCAGCTAATTCAATTTTTTCTTTTTCATTTTTTGTTTTTTTTTTTTTTTCTTCTCGCCTTCGGGTAAAATTTTTTTTTTTAACTGTTACCTTTTTCTTTTTTAACTAGTTTATCTAATATATATATTTTTTCTTTTTTACATTTTTCTTAGGTGTTTTCTTTTTTTTAAATTCTTTTCTTTTTTTTTCTTTTTCCTTTTTTTTTCTTTCTTCCTTTTTGAACCTCTTTTTATCCCCTTTCTCCCAACTCACGATTTTGGATCTCTTCTAATTTGGTTAAAGCATATTTTCCTGGGGTTGTTGCCACCCTTTTAGTATTTTACTTGCCCCTTCATTTACTCTTATATGGACAAAAATGACAAGACGTAAAAATTCAACACAAAAAAAAGAACAAGAGGCAGTACCGAAGGCTAGGGACCTAATCAATACAGACATCGGTAATATGTCAGATCTAGAGTTCAGAATGACAATTCTCAAGGTTCTAGCCGGGCTCAAAAAAGGCATGGAGGATATTAGAGAAACCCTCTCGAGAGATATAAAAACCCTTTCTGGAGAAATAAAAGAACTAAAATCTAACCAAGTTGAAATCATAAAAGCTATTAATGAGGTGCAATCAAAAATGGAGGCTCTCACTGATAGGATAAATGAGGCAGAAGAAAGAATTAGTGATATAGAAGACCAAATGACAGAGAATAAAGAAGCTGAGAAAAAGAGGGACAAACAGCTACTGGACCACGAGGGGAGAATTCGAGAGATAAGTGACACCATAAGATGAAACAACATTAGAATAATTGGGATTCCAGAAGAAGAAGAAAGAGAGAGGGGAGCAGAAGGTATACTGGAGAGAATTATTGGGGAGAATTTCCCCAATATGGCAAAGGGAATGAGCATCAAAATTCAGGAGGTTCAGAGAACGCCCCTCAAAATCAATAAGAATTGGCCCGCACCCCGTCACCTAATAGTAAAATTTACAAGTCTCAGTGACAAAGAGAAAATCCTGAAAGCAGCCCGGGAAAAGAAGTCTGTAACATACAATGGTAAAACTATTAGATTGGCAGCTGACTTATCGACAGAGACCTGGCAGGCCAGAAAGAGCTGGCATGATATTTTCAGAGAACTAAACGAGAAAAACATGCAGCCAAGAATACTATATTCAGCTAGGCTATCATTGAAAATAGAAGGAGAGATTAAAAGCTTCCAGGACAAACAAAAACTGAAAGAATTTGCAAATACCAAACCAGCTCTACAGGAAATATTGAAAGGGGTCCTCTAAGCAAAGAGAGAGCCTACAAGTGGTAGATCAGAAAGGAACAGAGACCATATACTGTAACAGTCACCTTACAGGCAATACAATGGCACTAAATTCATATCTCTCAATAGTTACCCTGAATGTGAATGGGCTAAATGCCCCTGTCAAAAGACACAGGGTATCAGAATGGATAAAAAAACAAAACCCATCTATATGTTGCCTCCAAGAAACTCATTTTAAGCCCGAAGACACCTCCAGATTTAAAGTGAGGGGGTAGAAAAGAATTTACCATGCTAATGGACAACAGAAGAAAGCAGGAGTGGCAATCCTTATATCAGATCAATTAGATTTTAAGCCAAAGACTATAATAAGAGATGAGGAAGGACACTATATCATACTCAAAGGGTCTGTCCAACAAGAAGATTTAACAATTTTAAATATCTATGCCCCCAACGTGGGAGCAGCCAACTATATAAACCAATTAATAACAAAATCAAAGAAACACATCAACAATAATACAATAATAGTAGGGGACTTTAACACTCCCCTCACTGAAATGGACAGGTCATCCAAGCAAAAGATCAGCAAGGAAATAAAGGCCTTAAAGGACACACTGGACCAGATGGACATCACAGATATATTCAGAATATTTCATCCAAAAGCAGCAGAATACACATTCTTCTCTAATGCACATGGAACATTCTCCAGAATAGATCGCATCCTCGGTCCTAAATCAGGACTCAACCGGTATCAAAATATTGGGATCATTCCCTGCATATTTTCAGACCAAAATGCTCTAAAGCTAGAACTCAACCACAAAAGGAAGTTTGGAAAGAACCCAAATACATGAAGACTAAACAGTATCCTTCTAAAGAATGAATGGGTCAACCGGGAAATTAAAGAAGAATTGAAAAAAATCATGGAAACAAATGATAATGAAAATACAACGGTTCAAAATCTGTGGGACACAACAAAGGCAGTCCTGAGAGGAAAATATATAGCGGTACAAGCCTTTCTCAAGAAACAAGAAACGTCTCAGGTACACAACCTAACCCGACACCTAAAGGAGCTGGAGAAAGAACAAGAAAGAAACCCTAAGCCCAGCAGGAGAAGAGAATTCATAAAGATCAGAGCAGAAATCAATGAAATAGAAACCAAAAAAACAATAGAACAAATCAACGAAAGTAGGAGCTGGTTCTTTGAAAGAATTAATAAAATTGATAAACCCCTGGCCCAACTTATCAAAAAGAAAAGAGAAAGAACCCAAATAAATAAAATCATGAATGAAAGAGGAGAGATCACAACTAACACAAAAGAAATACAAACTATTATAAGAACATACTATGAACAACTCTACGCCAACAAATTTGACAATCTGGAAGAAATGGATGCATTCCTAGAAACATATAAACTACCACAACTGAACCAGGAAGAAATAGAAAGCCTGAACAGACCCATAACCAGTAAGGAGATTGAAACAGTCATTAAAAATCTCCAAACAAACAAAAACCCAGGGCCAGACGGCTTCCCGGGGGAATTCAACCAAACATGTAAAGAAGAACTAATTCCTATTCTCCTGAAACTGTTCCAAAAAATAGAAATGGAAGGTAAACTTCCAAACTCATTTTATGAGACCAGCATCACCTTGATCCCAAAACCAGACAAGGATCCCACCAAAAAAGAGAGCTATAGACCAATATCCTTGATGAACACAGATGCGAAAATACTCAACAAAATACTAGCCAATAGGATTCAACAGTACATTAAAAAGATTATTCACCACGACCAAGTGGGATTTATTCCAGGGCTGCAAGGTTGGTTCAACATCCACAAATCAGTCAATGTGATACAACACATCAATAAAAGAAAGAACAAGAACCATATGATACTCTCAATAGATGCTGAAAAAGCATTTGACAAAGTACAGCATCCCTTCCTGATCAAAACTCTTCAAAGTGTAGGGATAGAGGGCACATACCTCAATATCATCAAAGCCATCTATGAAAAACCCACCACAAATATCATTCTCAATGGAGAAAAACTGAAAGCTTTTCCGCTAAGTTCAGGAACACGCCAGGGATGTCCATTATCACCACTGCTATTCAACATAGTACTAGAACTCCTAGCCTCAGCAATCAGACAACAAAAGGAAATTAAAGGCATCCAAATCGGCAAAGAAGAAGTCAAATTATCACTCTTCACAAATGATATGATACTATATGTGGAAAACCCAAAAGACTCCACTCCAAAACTGCTAGAACTTATACAGGAATTCAGTAAAGTGTCAGGATATAAAATCAATGCACAGAAATCAGTTGCATTTCTCTACACCAACAGCAAGACAGAAGAAAGAGATATTAAGGAGTCAATCCCATTTACAATTGCATCCAAAACCATAAGATACATAGGAATAAACCTAACCAAAGAGAGACAGAATCTATACTCAGAAAACTATAAAGTACTCATGAAAGAAATTGAGGAAGACACAAAGAAATGGAAAAATGTTCCATGCTCCTGGATTGGAAGAATAAATATTGTGAAAATGTCTATGCTACCTAAAGCAATCTACACATTTAATGCAATTCCTATAAAAGTACCATCCATCTTTTTCAAAGAAATGGAACAAATAATGCTAAAATTTATATGGAACCAGAAAAGACCTCGAATAGCCAAAGGGATATTGAAAAAGAAAGCCAACGTTGGTGGCATCACAATTCCGGACTTCAAGCTCTATTACAAAGCTGTCATCATCAAGACAGCATGGTACTGGCACAAAAACAGACACATAGATCAATGGAACAGAATAGAGAGCCCAGAAATAGACCCTCAAATCTATGGTCAACTAATCTTCGACAAAGCAGGAAAGAATGTCCAATGGAAAAAAGACAGTCTCTTCAATAAATGGTGCTGGGAAAATTGGACAGCCACATGCAGAAAAATGAAATTGGACCATTTCCTTACACCACACACAAAAATAGACTCAAAATGGATGAAGGACTCAATGTGCGAAAGGAATCCATCAAAATCCTTGAGGAGAACACGGGCAGCAACTTCTTCGACTTCTGCCGCAGCAACATCTTCCTAGGAACAACGCAAAAGGCAAGGGAAGCAAGGGAAAAAAATGAACTATTGGGATTTCATCAAGATCAAAAGCTTTTGCACAGCAAAGGAAACAGTTAACGAAATCAAAAGACAACTGACAGAATGGGAGAAGATATTTGTAAACGACATATCAGATAAAGGACTAGTGTCCAGAATCTATAAAGAACTTAGCAAACTCAACACCCAAAGAACACATAATCCAATCAAGAAATGGGCAGAGGACATGAACAGACATTTCTGCAAAGAAGACATCCAGATGGCCAACAGACACATGAAAAAGTGCTCCATATCACTCGGCATCAGGGAAATACAAATCAAAACCACAATGCGATATCACCTCACACCAGTCAGAATGGCTAAAATCAACAAGTCAGAAAATGACAGATGCTGGCGAGGATGCGGAGAAAGGGGAACCCTCCTACACTGTTGGTGGGAATGCAAACTGGTGCAGCCACTCTGGAAAACAGCATGGAGGTTCCTCAAAATGTTGAAAATAGAACTGCCCTATGACCCAGCAATTGCACTATTGGGTATTTACCCTAAAGATACAAACGTAGTGATCCAAAGGGGCACATGCACCCGAATGTTTATAGCAGCAATGTTCACAATAGCCAAACTATGGAAAGAACCTAGATGTCCATCAACAGATGAATGTATCAAGAAGATGTGGTATATATACACAGTGGAATACTATGCAGCCATCAAAAGAAATGAAATCTTGGCATTTGCGACAACATGGATGGAACTGGAGCGTATCATGCTTAGTGAAATAAGTCAAGCAGGGAAATACAACTATCATATGATCTCCCTGATATGAGTAAGTGGTGATGCAACATGGGGGCTTAAGTGGGTAGGAGAAGAATAAATGAAACAAGATGGGATTGGGAGGGAGACAAACCATAAGTGACTCTTAATCTCACAAAACCAACTGAGGGTTGCTGGGGGGAGGGGGTTTGGAAGAAGGGGGTGGGATTATGGACATTGGGGAGGGTATGTGCTTTGGTGAGTGCTGTGAAGTGTGTAAACCTGGTGATTCACAGACCTGTACCCCTGGGGATAACAATATATGTTTATAAAAAATAAAAAATCTAAAAAAAAATAATAAATAAATAAATAAATAAATAAATAAAAATGAGCCAAAGACCTTAGCAGATACCTCACAAAAGAAAATATTACAGATGGCAAATAAGCATATAAAAAGATGCTTCACATCATATGTCATCAGGAAAATGCAAATTAAAGCAAAAAGTAGACACCAGTACATACCCAGAATCCAGAACACTGACAACAGAACACTAAATGTAGGTGAGGATGTGGAGCAACAGGAATGTTCTTCCATGTCTATTGAGAATAAAGAATGGAAAACAACTTGGCAGTTTCTTACAAAACTAAACATATTCTTGCCAGATGATTCAGCAGTAGCAGTTCTTGGTATTTATCCAAAGAAGATGAAAACTATACCCACAAAAATGTCTATATAGTTTTATTCATAACTGACAAAAGGTTGGAAGCAACCAAGATATCCTTCCATAGGTGAAATGTCAAATAAAGTGTAGTACATGCAAACAATGGAATATTATTTAATGCTAGAGAAATGAATTACCAAGCCATGAAAAGATATGGATATAAATATTTAATAAATATTTGATTTTAGGCTTCTACCAGTCTATCAATAGTAGTAATATATTTTAACAGTGAATGCTCAGCATTCATGAATTTACCTAATAAAATATTGTGGGTTCAATATTTTAAATACTTCAACCTCTATGATTATATTCCTAATAATTTTGAATTGGGGTAAATAAATCTTAATTTTTTGTAACTTATTTCTTATTGCAAAAGAGCTCAATGAAATTTTAGAAAATAAAAATTTACAAAAAAAAGTTTAGTTTACCATTGCCAAATAATTTAAAACTTTATCTTATATTCAAATACATATATTTTTCTAAATTGATTTATATGCTTCTAAAACCAAAACCTTTCAGTTATACTAGATTTCATATCATGCAATCAATTCCAGAAATCCATCTGGCAATGATTTGTCTTAAATAGAGTTAAGATGGGTGTTATTACAATGCAAGATGGAAACATAGATAGTATAACAACTGAGTGTTACATAACTTTTCTGTTTTGTATCAAGTTACTAATCTACAAAAGGCTTTTATCAGTTACAGACTTGGGAATTTAACAAAAATTTTAAACAAGCATGTGCGACTCATTCCTAGAAAACAACACAATCAATAACACTTTATTTAGCTTAAATCATGACTATTTCTCCATTTGAATAAAAAAGGTAGCAACCCCAATAAGTTTATTGACATAAAAAGTTGAAATGCTATAATGCTCTTAAGGAATTAAATGATCCAGTCATGAATTACAAAAAAAGGATATAAATTACCAAAGTGTTTGTATAATTGTAATGTACAACTGTCCATTATCGTACATTAGTGTAGGCTTGTACAAGAACTCTATAAAAGAACTCCACTTCTTTAGGGTAAATACCCAGTAGTGCAATTGCTGGGTCATAGGGCAATTCTATTTTCAACATTTTGAGGAACCTCCATGCTGTTTTCCAGAGTGGCTGCACCAGCGTGCATTCTCAACAACAGTGTAGGAGGATTCCCCTTTCTCCGCATCCTCGCCAGCATCTGTCATTTCCTGACTTGTAGACTTTAGCCATTCTGACTGGTGTGAGGTGATATCTCATTGTGGTTTTGATTTGTATTTCCCTGATGCCGAGTGATATGGAGCACTTTTTCATGTGTCTGTTGGCCATCTGGATGTCTTCTTTGCAGAAATGTCTGTTCATGTCCTCTGCCCACTTCTTGATTGGATTATTTGTTCTCTGGGCATTGAGTTTGCTAAGTTCTTTATAGATTCTGGACACTAGTCCTTTATCTGATATGTCGTTTGCAAATATCTTCTCCCATTCTATCAGTTGTCTTTTGATTTTGTTAACTGTTTCCTTTGCTGTGCAAAAGCTTTTGATCTTGATGAAAGATACAAACGTAGTGATCCAAAGGGGCACATGCACCCGAATGTTTGTAGCAGCAATGTCCACAATAGCCAAACTATGGAAAGAACCTGGATGTCCATCAACAGATGAATAGATAAAGAAGATGTGGTATATATACACAATGGAATACTATGCAGCCATCAAAAGAAATGAAATCTTGCCATTTGCGACAACATGGATGGAACTAGAGTGTATCATGCTTAGCGAAATAAGTCCAGCAGAGAAAGACAACTATCATATGATCTCCCTGATATGAGTAAGTGGTGATGCAACATGGGGGCTTAAGTGGGTAGGAGAAGAATCAATGAAACAAGATGGGATTGGGAGGGAGACAAACCATAAGTGACTCTTAATCTCACAAAACAAACTGAGGGTTGCTGGGGGGAGGGGAGTTGGGAGAAGGGGGGTGGGGTTATGGACATTGGGGAGGGTATGTGCTTTGGTGAGTGCTGTGAACTGTGTAAACCTGGTGATTCACGGACCTGTACCCCTGGGGATAAAAATATATGTTTATAAAACTTAAAAAATTAAAAAAAAAAAGAACTCCACTTCTAAACTGTGGAAAATATGTTCCCTTTCTCCCTATATGCAACTATTAAGCCATTCATTTAGCTTTTAAAATATCCACTTAATACAGGCTTTTTACTCATTTGAACAGGCAGCAGGGCTCTATTCTTATTGCTTACATCTGAAGGATAGACTTCTAACATAAGAGGTAAAGCCCATAAAGGAGCCCAATAATAACAACAAAATACAGTTTAGTGAGCCCTTACAATCTGCCAGCTACCTTTCTGAAAATACTTCAATTAATAAAACATATAAAATACCTGACCACAAAGAGCTTACATTCTTTTGAAATAGAATAGTGAAATAAACCAATAATAGAGGGGCACCTCGGTGGCTCAGTCCATTGAGTGACTGCCTTTGGCTTGGGTCATGATCTCAGGGTCCTGGGATGAACTCCCCAGCAGGCTTTCTAGGCAGTGGGGTGTTTTCTTCTTCCTCTGCGCCCCCTCCCAATTCTCTTTCTCTCTGTCTCAAATAAGAAAATAAACCAGTAATAGAATAACGATTGATGGTTGATGGTGATTAGTGTTACAAAGAAATACAAGAAAGGTAAAAGCCATTGGAGAATGCTGGGATGAAAGTTAATTTTATTTTGTGTTGGGTGGTTATATCTCATTTATGAGATGTTCTTTGCACAAAGACTCAGGAAGTGAAGGAGGGTGTTATACAAATATTAAAGAAAAAGAGTGCTCTAGGCAGAGCAAAAAGTATATAGACTTTGTGTGAACAGCTTGTCTGTTACTTTTGAGAAAAAGCAAGGAGGCCAATGAGGAGTTCATAGTGGTGGAGAGAGGAAGAACGTATTGATATATGACCTTCTAGTACATTAAAATGCCTTCAGTTTTTATTTAATATGAAACAGGAAGATACCAAAAGATTTTCAACAGCAGAATAAAATCATCTGACTTGATTTTTAGGTTAAGTTGCTGTGCCAAAATAAATTTGCAGGGAGAAAGGAGTGCAGTATGGGTGGAAGTGGGGCTATCAATCAAGTCAATAATTCAGGAACATATGATGGTGTTTTTAGCATGCTGGGTGGTAATAGAAGTGGTGAGGTATGGTTTTTATTTTGAGTATAGTTTGATGGTGAATATTCTGGTGAACAGGATGGGGTATGTGCAGGACAGACAATATCAACATTTATTTACCTGCACAAACAGAAGAGTGGAGTCTTCATTCCCTGATATGGAGAGAACTCTGAGTTCAAATGTTCTTTCTGATTAAATGGCATAGTGGTGATGAGGATTTAGTCAGACAGTGAAAGAGAACAGTAAGCATAGTGTTAAGCGGTAAGACATTATAATACATTTGAACATCAAAAAACATTGTGTTGGATCATCTGTTTATGTGAGTAAATAAATAAATAAAGCTTCCTGGAGTTCTGATAGAGGTAAAGAAGACTACTATATGATACAAAGGGGCATGTGCACCGAATATTTATAGCAGCAATGTCCACAATAGCCAAACTATGGAAAGAACCTAGATGTCCATCAACAAACGAATGATATATATATATATATATATATATATATATATATATATATATAATGGAATACTATGCAGCCATCAAAAGAACTATGGAAAGAACCTAGATGTCCATCAACAAACGAATGATATATATATATAGATAGATATCTATCTATATATATATAATGGAATACTATGCAGCCATCAAAAGAAATGAAATCTTGCCATTTGCGATGACATGAATGGAACTAGAGGGTATTATGCTTAGCAAAATAAGTCAATCAGAGAAAGACACTATCATATGATCTCCCTGATATGAGGAAATGGAGGTGCAATGTGGGGGGTTTGGGGGACAGAAAAAGAGTAAATGAAACAAGATGGGATTGGGAGGGAGACAAACCATAAGAGACTCTTCATCTCACAAAACAAACTGAGAGTTTCCGGGGGTGTGGGGAGGGTAGGGAGAGGGTGGTGGGTTTATGAACATTGGGGAGGGTATGTGCTGTGATGAGTGCTGTGAAGTGTGTAAACCTGGCGATTCACAGACCTGTACTCCTGGGGCTAATAATATATTATATGTTAATTTTTAAAAAAAGAAGAAGAAGAAGAAGAGGACTACTATAAATCCAATGCTATGGTTTTCAGCGAAGAGTGTGTAATCAGGCATATTTTATTAAAGTAACCAAGTAAAATGATGTTCAAAAATTGGAATAACAGAAAACATAAAAATCAGAGATTTTAAAAAGAGATATGGGACAGTGTAGAGAATATAGTCAATGATATTATAATAGTGTTATATGGTGACAGATGGTGGCTATATTTGTAGTGATCATAGAATAATGTATGGAGTTATTGAAAACCTGAAACCAATGGAACACTGAATATCACCTATACTCAAATAAAAAATAGTAAAAATAAAACCTTTTAATTTAAAAAGATAAAAAGAGGGACAAGAATTTGAAAAGTGAATTTCAAAGATGAGGCTAAGGCATACTCTGAACCTTGAGGAAAACACCATTTTGAAAATTCTTCCCATTTTGAGAAAACTCAAATGAATCAATACCATAAAAGAACCCAATTTAACTGAGAGATGTAATGAATTCTCAAGAAATAATTTTATGACAGGATAATTCTTCCCTATGAAACATCATACAGAAAACAGGGGAAACACCTGGAAGCAAAATAAACTATACTGAAAATAAGAATTAGGAAAAAGGTAAATGATGAAAGATAAGAAAATTTGACGTGTGACAGAGACCTAGTGAAGAGAATTTTTAGCCTGTGGTTTAATGATTTTGAGGATAATCTAAAGTTCATAACTGCCTTGAGACAGGCTGGTTGTAGGCAGTTTAGGCAGACCCCTAAGACAGGCCTACTTTGGGCAGGTGGTGTTGGAGGAGGCCATTGGGCTGGACAAAGACAAATCCAACCATTTGACTAAAGTGTCTGTGAAGATGTTGAAGTCAGATGCAACAGAGAAAGACCTGTCAAACCTAATCTCAGAAATGGAGATGATGAAGATGATTGGAAAGCACAAGGACATCATCAACCTGCTGGGTCCTGCATACAGGATGGTCCTTTGTACACTATCATGGAGTATGCCTCCAAAGACAACATACAGGAGTACCTGCAGGCCCAGAGGCCTCCTGACCTGGAGTACTGTTACAATATCAGCCACAATGCAGCAGAGCAGCTCTCCTCCAGGGACCTGGTATCCTGTGCCTATCAGGTAGCCTGAGGCATGGAGTACCTTGCCTCCAAGAAGTGCATACACCAAGACCTGGCCACCAGGGAAGTGCTGGTGACAAAGGACAACATGATGAAGATCTCAGACTTCAGCCTTGCCAGAGATATCACCACATCAATTACTATAAAAAGACAACCAACAGTGGTCTGCCTGTAAAGTGGATGGTCCCTAAGGCCATGTTTGACCACATCTACATCCACTAGAGTGACTTCTGGACTTTTGGGGTGATCCTGTGTGAAATCTTCACTCTGGAAGCCTCCCATATCCTGGAGTGTCTGTGGAGGTGGTTTTCAAGCTGCTGAAGGAGTCATTTGATGGATAAGCCAATAACTGCACCAGAGAGTTATACACAATAATGATAGGTGGCTGGCATGTGATACCTTCAAGCTGCTGGTAGAAGACCTGGATCATACTGTGGCCTTGACCTCCAACCAGGAGTACCCGGACCTGTCCTTGGCCCTGGAACAATACTGTCTAGGCTTTCCCAACACCCAAAGCTCCACCTGCTCCTCAGAGAAGAATTCCACCTTCTCTCATGAGCCGTTGCCCAGGGAGGCCTATCTGCCCTGACACCCAGCCCAGCTTGCCAATGGTGGACTCAAATGACTAGTATCCCTATTACTCCTGTCCAGATTCCGTCATAAGCTATAACCCTTACCCCCCCACCCTCCCTGCAAGACTCACTGCCTTCTCCTTTGTCCCTTTACTACTGGCAGGAGCCAGCTGCCTACCTGAGGCCTTCACCCCTTGAAGTTCACCTCTCTTCCCCTTCTTCTTCCTCCTCCTTACAACCTGCTCATGAAAGAAAGGAACAGAGAGGCAGGTACTTGCTCGTGGCTACTTCCTTCCCTCCCATATGTTGGACCAAGACCCCTCT
This sequence comes from Mustela nivalis, assembly GCF_964662115.1. NCBI lineage: Eukaryota > Metazoa > Chordata > Mammalia > Carnivora > Mustelidae > Mustela > Mustela nivalis. The sequence goes on from NC_139025.1 coordinate 140,462,761, forward strand.
CTGTCATCTGGTACTGCCTGGACATCGAGGGAGTGGGAGATGAGGCATGCCAGTGAAAGCTGTCGGAGCTTTCCTGTTTTGGTTTTGTCTGCTTAGCATAACATGTAAGACCAAGTTCTGGTTGCAGGGACCTAGTCCTTGGGGCTATAGCACAAGCGAGGGGAGGTCAACTGCTCTGGGCCTTGGCTAAGAGCAACCCCTGCTCCAGAGATATGGTGCCAAGGGCTTATTAATTTCGATACTAATTTGCTTTGATGACCAAATACCTGGTATCAAAAGATGGTAAGGCAAAGACTGGAAGCAGTGTTGTTACCATGGGGTCCAGCCCCAAACTATGAAGAAAACACAAAGTGTATAAATCTGAGTAAGTATATATTTACACACCTTTTTAAATAGGTTGTTATCAAAGATTTAATCAATGGGTAATATGCTCCTCGTGGCTAGGAAGCATCAGTTGCCATATATTAAAAACAAAGAAAAGAGGTGTCTGGGTGGCTTCCTCCATAAGTGTCCCTTCTTTTCAGGTCATGATCCCAGGGTCCTGGGATGGAGCCTCACATCAGGCTCTCTGCTCAGTGGGAAACCCGCTTCTCCCTTTCCCTCTGCCCTGCTTATAGTTCCTCTTCCTGTCTCTCTGTCTGTCAAATAAATAAAATATTTTTAAAAAAAAGAAAGAAAGAAAATGTTTATAAAAGGTCTTTTTTTTATTTTAATTTTCTAGGGGGTGCCTTGTTGACTCAGTTGTTTAAGCAGATGTTTGCCTTTGGCTGAGGTCATGATCCCAGTGTACAGGCTTCCAGCCCTGCATGGGACTACTTGCACCCCAAGGAGCTTTCTTCTTCTTCTCCCTTTGCACGTGATTCTCCCTGCTTGTGCGCTTCCTCTCTCTCTCTCTCTCTCTCACTGTCAAATAAACAAAATAAAATATTTTACTAAATAAATAAATAAATAAGTTCTAAACCTACTTTCAGTTTAGGTCCCTTAACAAAAATTGCTACTGCTTCATTTAAAAAAAAAAAAAGATAATTTAGAAAGATGCTTCCAGAGTTAAAAAGCTGTTTTGTTTCTTTGTCAGGATTAAATATAGAAGTGCTTTAAAAAGTAATAGAAAAAATATGCTATATTAACACTAATCACACTATAGCTTTGGTGGTTATATCAAGATAATGCAAAGTGATTTTAAAGCAAATTTCATTATCAGACATAAAAATCAAGTCAAAATTACAGAAGAGTAAAAGAATGAATTCATCAGGGAGTATAATAATTCTTGGCTTTTAATACTTAATAACAGATTTGGGGATATATAGGGAAAAACTAAGAACAAAAATCATAACTTCTACCTTAGAAGAGAAATGGAAAAAAATTTCAACACCTTTATTTTAAGATTATATAGACGAATGGTCATCAAAGTGGTAAGATATGTAAGACTTGAACAAAATTATCAACTAACTAGATATGCTTGATATTACAGAACACTCCCAACAACCGCAGACTACATATATCTTAAGCCATCATTTTCTTTGCAAAGGTCAACATTGATAATGTTCTAGTCATACCTCTGTGTACCAGGAAAGAAGTAGCATATTTCTTGAAAGACAAATCTATCAAAGCTCCATTGAGAAACCATAAAGATGGAGAAGGGATTTTCAAATTATATATCTGATAATGGACATCTACTCTGATTATTAAAAAATGAATAAAAATAAAAAGCCTTACTAATAACCAAACAGAGTATCCAATTTTACATGTGAAGAAAATAATTGAAGAGACATGTCACCAAAAGTATATGGATGGCTTATCAGCACATGACAAATTTCTCAAGATTTAGACATTAAAGTAATACAAATTAAAATCATAATGAGACATGCTTACATATCTATTAGAATAGCTAAAATTATAAAGGCTAATTGTACTTCGTCTGAGCTAGATTGAGAAGCACCAAAAAGTATAAACTGTTGTTGGCATATATCATGATACAACCACTTTGGAAAATAGTTTGAAAAATTTTTTAAATGCAAAATATGTAGCCATTTTACTTCTAGGCATTTAACCAAGAGAAACAAACCCTATGTTCATACAAGGACTTGTATATGAATTTCATAGCAGCTTTATTTTTAAGAATTGAAAACAGTGGAAATGTTCATCAATGTCCATCAATAGAGCAAAGACAAATTATGATCTATTCATTAAAGAGATTACTATTCAACATCAAAATGAACTATTTACAATTGGAGATTCTCAAAGTAATGATGCTGAGAAAAGAAAAGCCGGGCAATGACTTGTATATGCTGTGTGATTCCATGACTATAAAAAATCTAGAAAATACAAATTTATATATAGTCACAGTCATCAAATATATTGGTGTGATTTTAGTGCCTTCTTCTGTGCTCCCATAGCTTCCTACACTTGGATCTCCGAGCATTTGTTACACCATGTGAAAATATGAACTCTTTTTCTTTATTCTGTCTTACTAGAATAAGAATCCTTGAAATTTTATGGACATCTGAACTCTCAGTTATTAGCAGAAATTCTATCACACAGTAAGTTTCCAAATATAAAAGCCAGAGTTTCACAATGACTTCTAAGCTATTACATGATCTAGCCACTCATTTAACCTCTGTGACCTCTTTCCCTGCTACTCCCTGTCACTCACAGTGGCCTCCTTGCTATTCCTCAGATATGCCAGGCATGATCCAACCTTATGGCCTTCAAGATAGCCAATTCCTTTGTCTGGAGTGACCTTATTGCTGATAGTTCTGGGCAAATTCATCACCTTTCCATACCTTTGTTCAATTGTCAGCCTCATTGTAACTACCCTGATCTTCCTATTAAAAATTTTAACTCCCCATCCCCTGCCTAGCAACTTTGATTTTTCTCACCCTGATCTAATTTTTCTTTTTCCCCATTGTACTCATCATTTTTGAATGCACTATGCAAATTTTATTAAGGTTTATAGCTTTTAATTGTCTCACCCATTAAAATAAAAGTTCTACAAATCCAAGTATTTCATTTACCAGTGTAGTCTGAAGTAATATCTGCCATATAATAGGTTCAATAGACAATTGGTAATTTTCAGAATAAATTAGTGTTGAGAGTATACTGAATTTCATAAGTCATTTCAATAATTTTTTCCAAAAAATAAACTATGTAAAACATACCTTAAATTTACTTTCAAAATATTTTATAGCATATAATGGACAATATACATAAGCCTTAAAGAAACAATCATATAAATGACCATTTCATACCTACTTAAAAATCACATAATACCACACTCCTAGATCCTCTCTGAACGCTCTAAAATAACCCTTCAAAGGAAATACATTTTTAAAAATAACAGATTCTTTGGCAAATAATTTAATAAAATAAAAGTTTCATTCATCTATGTAGATCATAATAAATGTTTTTAATAAGCATGAAATTATAACTCTGAAGTGTGCTAAAATGAAACCACCTGCTAAGGGTGAGAGAACAAAAATAAACATCATTTTTCCAAATAAGAGGAATTTATTACCTTTGAATCAAAGCATGTGGATTTGTTCAAACTGGCAATAAAGGAATATGGAAACACAAACCATAGAAAGTCATATTTTAGATTTCTAAGAGACTTCAAATGAAGAGTATACATTTTTTAAATGTTACATAATGCTACATAATGACAAGATGACAGGTTGTGACAAATAGTATTTTAAAAGCTCTACTCATGATGGAACGGAAGGTGTCATTTCCCTATAATTTTATATATGTCATTAATTTACTATATCTGGATACAACATATTACCAAACAGATGTTCATCAAAGACTAAATCATTTTTAATGGAGCATAATAATTTGAACCTACATCTATTATTCATTTTTTCAGTCTAACATTTATAGTCTTGCTAAACATTTTATCAGTTGTCGACAAAATTTAAAAAAAATAGGATAAAAAGTCGTGTTTGGAAAAGTAGACTTTTTTCAAATTTGCATTTAAATGAAAATATTTGCTGATATTTTTAAAACTTTAAATGTAATTTTATATATATCTGACCTATCAGATGATATAAAATTTTTGGAGAAAATACGACATATTTTTTTGATCTTGGTTGAACGTATTAATAAAGAGCAACTGTTTGTATTATTTGTATTGTGATATCTTAGTTAATAAACATGAATAACTGGTATAAAACATGTTTTTTAAAAAATTTTATTTATTTATTTGACAGAGATCACAGGTAGGCAGAGAGGCAGGCAGAGAGAGAGGAATGGAAGCAGGCCCATTGTGGGACTCAATCCCAGGAACCTGGAATCATGACCTGAGCCAAAGGCAGAGATTTTAACCCACTGAGCCACCCAGGCGCCCTAAAATATGTTTTTTTATATAGAATTATAGTTCTTGCCAAAATATGGAACTAGCTGAATGGAATGCCTCCTTCAAAGTCAGCTCTGGAGAAATTATGCAAGTGTTATATAGAACTATTTCAGATATTAAATAAGAAATGATGATAAATTCCTTAAAAGACTCAAAGTTGCTCTTGACTGGTATGTTTCAAGCTCTATTCCTGGTTTGAGGACAGGTTTTAACAGGCTTGTCACTGTAGAAGTCAGCTGGATGTTTAGAGGCTATCAGGACTGTGCAAAAACCTTGAAGGGGTAAAGAAAATTCTTGAAAATTCTTTAGAGATATTAGCTCCCTAAGGCATTATTCTTCCACACATTTTCCTCCAAACAATTAAGGCTGATGGATAAGGGGCACCCTAGTGGCTCTCTCATCACGTGGGTGGTGGGTTAAGCCTCTGCCTTCATCTCAAGTCATGGTCTCAGGGTCCTGGGATACAGCCCCACATCGGGCTCTGCTCAAAAGGAAGCCTGCTTCCACCCTGCTTGCCTGCCTCTCTGCTTACTTGTGATCTCTCTCTCTCTCTCTGTGTCCAATAAATAAATAAAATCTTAAAAAAATAAAAAAGGCTGATGGATGATAAATTATGAAAACTGCTCCCTCCAAATGATGCTTCTTCATAAGGATTTAAGAATTTAAAATTGTAAGAATTTAAAATTGAAACTTGATCGTAGGATTTACCTTATAGAATAACATCAAGTGAAGGCAGTTATTATGAGTTCTGAAGTAATTGTGATTCTGAATTCTTGGCCTCATTAGTAAATTTATTTTTAAATTCTCCCATGGAGTGGTGATTGGCCTTCAGTCTTTCATTGATGCACATCATTGGGTCAAATGAGATGTGTGTGCCCAGAACTATATATAATCTTCTTTGTATTTCATTGGAGATGGCATTGCTGAGTTTTGTTCAATTGGATTTGGACAGATGTTTTAATAATCACTTCTAGAGTTGGCCCTGGAGAATATCTTCCTTTTTTTCTCTTCCCGATTCTCTGAAAAACCCTGACTAATTCACATTATAACAGTGATATCACAATTCAAGTTTTTCCAAACACTATAGCTGCAAAATAGAAGGAAGCTACTTGGAATGTAATGCTATTGTGAATGATTGAGAAAGAAAACATTATTATAATTAAGCTATCAGGTTTCAATGTATTTTATTGTTGCTTAGAAAATCCTAGCATACCCAGACTTTACAGAGATTTGATGATCCTAAGAGGAGCTGAACTCATGGACCAAAATAACTATGCACATAAAAAGTACAATTACTTACCTAAAAAAGATGATGTGGTTAACTTTATATGGCAATCCAAGTGTTATTGGAACAGGAATTAAAAAAAAAATAGCTTAGGGGCGCCTAGGTGGCTCAGTGGATTAAGCCACTGCCTTCAACTCAGGTCATGACTTCAGGGTCCTGGGATCAAGTTCCGCATCAGGCTCTCTGCTCAGCAGGGAGTCTGCTTCTCTCTCTCTCTCTCTCTCTCTCTCTGCCTGCCTCTCCATCTACTTGTGATCTCTCTCTGTCAAGTAAATAAATAAATAAAATCTTTAAAAAAAGAATGATGGTACTTTTAAAAAATAGCTTAAAAGTATATGATAAAATAATGATATACATATACAAAGAAAAGAAAGATACTATACTGTGAATATAAATTAAGTGAAAATTGTTGAAATAAAGAATACAATAAATGGAGACTAAGATGAATATAGCTGTAAAATAAATAAATGAGTTGGGGAAAACAAGCAAACAAACAAATTAATGACTTCTGCCCAAATGCAGCAGAAGAGAAAACAAAATAAAGAAAATATTTAAATAAGTACTGAGATAAATTTTGGAGAATTAAAGAAAGATGAAATATACCAGACTTAAAAGAATGCCAAACATGAGAAATCAGAAATAAAGCAAAACAAAAACCACACACACAAAAAACCACTCATATATATTATGGTGAGTTTTAAGAATATCAAAAACAGAGAAGAGCATAAATAATGCCCAAGAGAAGAACAGATCACCTAAAATGTACAAGAATAATACTGACAGCAGAATTCTCAATAGTAATAGCATATAAAGGAGACAGTTGGGTGTTTGTATAGATGGGAAAGATATTTGAAACTAGATATTATACATCAAGCCAAATTATTGATTAAATTTGAGAGCACAGTAAAAATACAATGAAGCATGTTAGGTCTTAGAACATTTATCACACAGAGACACACATTTTAGAAAACTTCCTTGGAGGACAACTCAATTTAGATAGAGAAAACAGAATTATGTACTCAAAGGCATATTTTGAAGGAAGGATTGAATATAGTCTGCACTGCAAATATTCTTTAATCCTTATGTTCTGAATTTCCTAAATTTAAGAAGTATTTGTTCAAATATTTATCTTTAAATAAACCCTAGGAGACTTTTTCTTGGATTCTGGAAAATCAGTCCATTTGGATACAAATCTCTTTGTCACTGATGGAAATTTTCATGGCCCTTAACTGTGGAATGCCTAATGTATTGTTACAGCAATTGTGATTTGCCAATACATGGGTGATGTGTGTGTTGTGTGTGTTTATTTTTATTTTTGATGGTTTTACTCTTCTATGAGATGTTTAAGTAGACATAATTTTAATAAATTATGATTTGTTGAAATTTATCTGAAGTTATATATAATAAAATAAAATTTGTGTGAACTAAAGAAGTGCATCTCCATTTTTTTTTAAAGAGTAGACTGGTCTTTAAAAATTGTCCAAAGAAGTATATTATATTCATTATTAAATTTGATAATATACAATAAAGTATTTATGGTCATATGGAACATATCAAATTCTACTATTAATTCATGTTAATACTTACCATAAGAGGAAAAAGGGATATTTTTCAAAATGAAAATTAGTGTATTTTTCAGAATATGATATAGTGTTATTCACTGAACAGAGGGAACAAATGTCAAAGTTTAACACAGTTTACAGAATGTTTTAACATAAATTGACATTTAAATATGACCAAATTTCACAGTTTTAAGTAAAATGATAGCACTTTATATCCTTGAAAAGTGGTAAGTGACCCAAAACATTGCTTAGAAAAACAAATTTAACACTACACTAGTCTGAGATGGTTAAGTTAAGTTATGGTACAACTTGCCATTGTGTATCATCAAATGGCATATTTTTTTCTTTTGGTCTCGTCATTATATTTTATTTTAGGCACTCTGATAAGTGTGTAGTGATAACTCAGTGTCATTTTAATTGCATTTCCTTGATGTCTAATTATATCAAAATATATTATTTTGATGTTTAATGTTCTGAGCTTCTTCAGTTCAAGACCATGAAGCCACTTAGGAAAAATACAGTTGCAGATGCACTCATAGACCAACTCTTATTTCGAAATAAGAAGAAACATTACTACCCATTCCAACAAAAAATAGATTTGTTATGCAGTAGGGATTTTATAAATTACCTGACACAACTTATATAGTAAGATGAAATGGGACAGGCGGCTTCTTGCAGCTATATACAACATTGTTTTAATTTCAATTTTCAGTATAATTTTTCCAAGGTATACACAGAATGTATATTTAATGCAAATTGTGAACATTTTAAACTCTGTATATGGAAATTAATCAATTTTAAGTTTATAAAAATCAAAATTAACGGAAGTTTATTTTAAATTAGTTAGCTTTTTCTGCATTGCTAGACAGAATAATCAAGAATTGGTAAGAAAAAAATAATCTCTGTAAAATTACCGGAGGTGCATTATAAAGTGTTCGGTAACCGATCAAACTTACAATTTGGATCTAATGGCAAGTGATTTTTAAAATCTGGAACTCATTGTCAATTTTTTTTTCTTCATTGTGTCTTAACAAATTACTGTGTTCATTTGCATGGAAGTGAAGTAAAATGCATGACATTTCATCTCAACACTAACACTTTTAACTGGCAACTCTGAATGTACTTTACAGCAGTGTGACAAAGTAAAGATCAATGATGTTTCATGAAATATTTGTTATGATTCTCAAGGAGATAGGGAGTTTGTGCAAAAATGCAAATCACTTTGCGACTAAACACATTGTTTATTTCAGCTAATTTTAAGAAAATATGCTAAGACTCTCTCAAAAAAGGAAGCAATGATTTAGGTTTTCCTTCAAACTCCTTATCTAATCCTGAACCAACAGCACATAGTTCAAAGAGCAACTAATTTGAGCAGCTCCAATTTACACGTTTCCTAACAATGCTTAATTTAGTGGAATTTCTGTCCAATTATGTTAATTTGATGTAGTGAAAGACAAAAATTCAAAAAGATCATCCTTAATTTATATAGATTGCCAAACTCTGCATTTTCTTTTTTTTTAAAGATTTTATTTATTTATTTGACAGACAGAGATCACAAGTAGGCAGAGAGGCAGGCAGAGAGAGAGAGAGAGAGAGAGAGAGAGAGGGAAGCAGGCTTCCTGCGGAGCAGGGAGCCCAATGCAGGGCTCGATCCCAGGACCCTGAGATCATGACCCAAGCCGAAGGCAGCAGCCCAAACCACTGAGCCACCCAGGTGCCCCAAACTCTGCATTTTCTGAATGATGCCCAGGAAAGTATTTTCAAAAACAAACAAACAAACAAACAATGCCAGAACCACTATTAGGTCATCTCTAGGCAGAAAGTGACTCAGAGCCTACTTTACTCTCTCCCTGAAAGTATACTGTAGGCACTGAAACTACTACCCTGAGTCTGTGCTATCAAATTCCTTAAGTTAGAAAGTTTTAAAACCAGTCTGTGTGGGAGTATTTCATTTACAGATAGAGACTTGGTTGTTTATACATTTTCATACTTGATTTTTAGGGTGTAATAACTATGTTTTAAAATTCATGGTGGTTTTGAATACTGTTGGATAATTGTGCTAAAATGGTATATCCATTCATCCTAGGAAACAGAAATTATAGAAAGGTAGTGCTTTTCAGATCTGACATCTTGGAGTCATTGCAGTTTCAGTATAAATGCAATAGGAAAAGTGACATTCATGTTTATGATATTTTCTATAAATAAATTAGAATGTACTGGAGGCCTGATATAAAGTGGGATGACTAAACTTCAGTAAGATCTTGTTTTCAATTCAAAATAAATTTTAAATTGAATTATGCACCTCTAAGTTCAGAGACAATAAACATTAACCAACACAATTCATAAGTTCTATTTCTTGAAATTTTGGGAACATTGATAGTCTCACCTACTGGATGAACAACAGCTAAAATTTTTGGTCATGGATTCTTGCTAAAATATCACTTTCCCAAAGAAAATTAATGTTATGAATTTTCATTGATTGTTATTGATCATGAAGAATATAACAACCACGATAAAAAGAGTAGGAAAAACACGATATCTCATCTGTAAGGGCATGTGGAAAGTAGGAAATGCTAATAAAAATAACTACCATTATTTCCTAAGTTAACATAATACAACAGAACAAAAATATTTCATAACAATATTTTCTAGCCTCATTCTGATAACTCTTTTCTACATTCAAATTTAAAGGTTGAGGCATGTGATATATATTACACAAAAACCATCCCAAGGAATTCGTTTAAAAAAATACTCTTAATAAAGGGCAAATCCAAAGGAATTTCTTTTCTAATTTAATTAACAAATTATGAATCGACTTACCTATTTCATCACAGTGTATCAGGCACCAATAATATTTTTAATCATCACACCTGATGCAATAGTTACCATCTTTCAGACATACTGATCACAAACAAGCAAATAAACAAGAGCACTGTAGCTTAAGATCTACCTGCATAAATATAGGGCTACTTCAGACAATCTCTTCACCACAACATAGCAATAAATAGAAATTATACATGCTCTGTAATGGACATACAGATGAGATAGAAGGGGATGGGTGTTAATATATGCAGAATCTTTATTAATTACATTGTAAAACATAATATGGAAAAACAGAATACAATTTTAGAAATACGTGAAGGAGCAGGAGGCTGGCTGAGGACAAAGCAAAAGCTGGCACCTTGCACCCCCCCCTTCACCCGCTCCCCTCCTTATGTGTAGCATTCCTCAGGCACCCCTGACTGCCATAAAAATTGTAAATAGTTAACTTGCAGAAATCACAGTCCTGCAGGGTAGGAGTCTCTCTTGGTTTGCAAATGTCCTTGAGATTTACAACAAAGAAGTTACCTTACGTTTGATAGCAGGAATGTAACATTTCACCGGGAGACTCCCAATTGTCTTTATGTTAGTGCCTCATTAGAGGGAAAGTGGCCTTGGCTTGATAGTAACCAGGCCTTCAATATCCTGATAGTGCTTTTTTTTGCATGCGTGGGCTAACCGGCCAGTTCTGCTTCTGTAAGATTGCTTTGTCTGCTTTCGTGCGCAGGTCCCCTGACCCAATCCACTGACGCCAAGTATGCCTGTTCAAACTATCAATCAATCATCTCAGCCCCACCCGAAACTTGTTTGTATCTGTCTATAAAAATCCTGCACCGACCCAGCTCTGGACCTCTCGGCGCTATCGGCAACGAGCGGCGCAGAGGTCCAGGTTCGAACCTGCAATAAACGACCCTTGCTGCTTGGCTTTGACTCATGTCTCTGGTGGTCTTTTAAGGTGGGGGTAATATTCAGTTGGCATTACATTTGGAGGTCCCACCGAGATCTCCCCTTCAAGCCCACCAGACAACTGGTCAACGGGTCGCTGCAACTGATCGGTAAGAAAGCCGGCTTTGTCTCTTGTCTCTATGTTTTTCGTATGCTTTGTTCTTATGTCCTGACTGTGTGTCTTGTCCTTTCTGTGATTTTTCCTGGGTTAGAGTCCAAGGACCTGGGTTAGAGTCCCAGGACGGTGGCTGGCAAATACGCCCTGGCGGATGCTCTATAGGATTGCCAGCAGGCTGAAGGAGACACGGGAACGGCTTCTCAGAGATCGTGGGTTTGAGTCCCACCTTGGGGGCCAGGAGGGCCTCGCAGAGATCGTGGGTTCGAGTCCCACCTCGGAGGCCAACAATGTATGTCTTCATGTATGTCTCCATGTTATGTCTTTAAATGTGGATATATGTTCCTTGTACTGGTCATGAAGGTTACATTCTGTTTAACGGGAGGGTGTCTAACCCGTTTGAATCTGAGGAACGCCTGACTGTATGAATATGTTTGTGTAGCTCCACCACCTTCGGCTCCGGAGTCTGAATGGGCTGCACCCTGAGTCTCGCAGAGCATCATACGGCATAATGGTCATCTACTCCATGGAGTAGCCTGGTCCGGGGTTTATACGGATAGACCTTAGCTAAGACGCTCCTAAGTTCCCGCGAGGGACGCGAGCAGGACAGCACCTGAAAGATCCCCCTCCCCTTGTCTGCAACATCATACATATCGGGAGGGAATATAAGAGATAGGTATTAAGAGCTAAAACCAGATTCAGTGAGTCAGCTAGTAAATTTCCTCCTGACATTGGATGATAATTACGTAAATAAGCCTTCTTCTAGTAAACCCAGGTTGCTGGGCCATCCCTAGCAAAGGGTACTCTGGATTTATTTCTCTCTGTTTCTCCTAATAGATGTGGGGGCTTCTCCCTCACTCACTTCCCGTGTTAATGGCTATAACTGGAGCCACCTGGGGTTGGTCTAACTCGAGACAGAGACTATAAGGAATATTCCCAAGCAGCTGCCGAAACTCTCTTTGTTTCGGGGAAGTTTCCCTGTGTTCTCTGGCCTGACTTGGACTGCCTAGCCCCTCCCCCCTGGCTGATGGGAAAGCATGGCATCTGCTCCTCTGTTGGGGCTTAGGAGCTCCAAAACTGGGAATCCTTTCTCTGCCTCCTGGCAGCACTTTGTTTCTTCTGTTTCCCTCTTCTCCTATTTCTGTACCAACGTGTGTGCAGCCTGCATGACTGGCCTATAGATCATGCACCACAGCTCCTTCTCTCTTCACTGTCAAGGAGCAAGAAGAGCACCCCCTGGACCTAACACCCACCCCCACTCCAGATCTTCCCAACCATGTCTCAGGTAAACAAAGTGGAGTGGGTCCAGGTGGAATGTAAATCAGTGTTGGAACTAAGTTAAGTTTGTTGGTTTAATTAAGATAAGACCTGTCTTTTAAGTTATCAGCAGTAAATGTGAAACTTTGAAGTTACTGAATGTCAAATAAGCTCATGTTATTTATTAAAATTTGTTAGCAAAGAAATAACTAAACTGATGGTTTAGTTATTTGTCTCAAAGTTCTAATGGGTAATTGCTGAAGTAGCTTTCAAAATCTTTGATAATCTGAAAGTTTTAAAGTTTTGCTTGGATGACAAATGGAATTGAATTGTGGACATCTAGGTCTTAACCAAGCAGAATAAAATGCTAGGTCATTAATTACTGGATGTAGGTTTGTGCTTTTGACTTCTTACTGCAAAGAAACTAAGAGTATTTAAATCTTTTGGTAAACTTGTTTGCCACTTAACTGATTCATAAATTTACCACCTGAAGAATTCTGTTGTAACAGTTCACAATTGGTTAATACTTAGTCTTCACTAGAGATTAAGGGGTTTCTAAGAGTATCAAATTCTGCTTAGTGTAACTAAGACTGATGGAAATAAGGGAAACTCTGTAGGAAAGTAGATGATAAGTAAGAAAGATTTAAGGAATGGGAATACATTTTGTTGAAGGTAAAGGAAGGTAATTTTGTCCTAAATGAGATGGTTGTTTGGAAGGAAATGGCTTGGGACAAAACCTGAATGCAAAGGAAAGTTGTAGAAGGTTTATGAAGGGAAATCTTCAGAAAAGGAATTTTAGCTATGGTCAGGACGGACTAAGATGGACTAAATGAATGGGTTTTAAAGTTACAGTACATTGGTACAATACTGAAACAGTCTCTGTTCAAAAGGACAATGTTTTCTTAGATCAATTGATCTGCTGTTAAGAAAATATAAATGGTTTTCTCTTTGCCTTCCCAGAAAAACCAGTTTCTATGTTTTGTTTTATCAGGTGTTTAACATCCCTAATTATATGTAGGTGTGTGCTTTAAAACTTCATAAGATTTTAACAAATGTTGACAAGATTTAAATTGTAAATCTCTTTAACTCAGGCTTTTCCTTGGTATGTGAAGTTGCTCGTGAAATACTACTGAACCAATGATAAACCTTGGATTACATTTGGGAAAATACTATAACTATTCTAGAGATTGTACGCACTTCCTAAAGTTTTAATGTTTTGAGAGATCACCGCTTGATACTGTAATTATGGAAATGTTATGTATCACAGAAAAAACCTGATTTCCTTGCAGCTAAATTGTAAACTCCCATGTCTCTTTAGCTCTAACCATGTCCATTCTGAGTTTTTGTCATTTATAATTGTTTTAATTCTCTTGTAAAATGAGTTTTATCTTCAAGGAGATTCCTATAAAGGACTTTCAGGACAAATACAGATAGTTGATATACTTGAAAATCCTAAAACTGAAATGGGTAAGAATTTCCAAAACTGACTAAAGCCACATTCACCAGAATAAGTAACATGGGACTAAATCAACTAAAAAATTATAATGTTGTGTCTCTTAATGTTTTGTCTTACTTTAAACATTGCTGGTTCTCTCTAATGTTTGCTATTCCAGACTAGGGATACTTTTTCTTAAGTTATCTGTAACTTACAGAGATGTAAAAGTGCTCAAGGCATTCAAATTTTCTCTCTATATGAACCCTCTGAAACCAAAAGGTCTCAGTAAGTATTCTTTCTTCCATGGCAATCAGTCATTTGCATAAGTTCAATAAGAATCTGTTCTCCTTTAACAGGACACCATTGTTATAACACTGGTTATTTTACCAAGGCTTTGACTGGAATGTCATATTTGAGAAAGACATGCATAGACTCAGATATGACCAGACAGCTTTAAGGAACTAAGGTTGACTTTATGAAACCTGAAGCCATAAAGCCCCTTGGGACTGTTGGCCTGATACCTTGCTTACAGAGTTCCCAGCAGCCCCACCAGGTAAGTAAAGAATGTCACTCTTTGGTAGGCGGGGAAACTCAGAAGAGGAACTCGCCCAAATCAACAGGTATTGCAGGCATGCCTGATGGCAAGTACAGGGCTTGGCTTCTGACCCAGAGAGGCTACTAAAAGTTCAACCTAGAGATTCTTTATAAGAAGTTCCAGAAAAGCAGATTCTAAAAGATCTATATGATCACACTCAACTGTTCTTGCTGAGCTTATGTAAATAATGGGCCAAGTTTGTCAAAACTGGACTTGTTTCACAAGTGAATTAGTCCTGATTTGGCTATCTCTGTAAATAAGGGTTATTTTAGAGAGAAAAATTGTTTTAGTAACACACCTTTATGGATGTTAAATTCTAGATTTGATTGTCTTTAAATGTTTACCTAAGCTAAACAATTTGAGGTAAACTTCGGAGAAGTGGTACAATAGCTTCTTTGGTCAATCTTACTGTATTGTGGGAATATTAGCAGACCCCACGGCACATGATGAAATTGCCTAAAAGCCAGCATACTGCACTCCATAGGATTAACTATGGACTTGTGGAGATAATGGATGACCCCACTTTCTTTATGAATGGATTGTATGATGCATGGGGGACTCCCCTTATCTCTTGACAAGTTTTCTCACTTGCCAGTGATCCTCTGTAATCAGGATATTGTTAAGGCTTGACCACTCAAAGGTCTTCTTATTGGTTTCATCCCTTAGTCATATTTATCCTAGAGGCCACCTCTGTTGAGGTGCAATTGCAAACAGATGCTTTAGCTAAGCATAAAACAGCCCTCCTCATAAAAAGAGCCTCAAAGCTCACTATGGAACAGTCCCTGACTGTAATAACTTCACATCAGGTCCAGATTTGTCTTAGAAGCCAAAGACCACCAATGGATGATGGAGGCCGACTTATTAAATACTGTGCTACACTAACAGATATGCCAGAAATAATACTTAAAACTTGTCAAACTTTAAACCTAGTTACCTGTATGCCTGAACCTGACCACTGTACTTCTTTCTCTATAGAGCAAAAATGTTCAGAGGTTATTGATCTTGCTTACTCTATTTGTCCAGATTTAAGATGCCCCTGTTAAAAATACGAATGACAGTTGGTTTTCTGATGACAATAGTTTTCATAGAAAAAAATAAGATAAGCTAGGTGTGCCATAGTGCTCACTAGCACTTTGCAATTGCCAAAGCCTAAGAATTAACATTTATACTGACTCCAAATGTGCTTTCCTGGTACTACATGCCCATGGAGCTATTTGGAAGGAAAGGGGATTGCTATCAAGCCATAACTCCCCAATCAAATATGGGCCTAAGTTCCAAAACCCTCCTTATCGCTATACTAAGGATGGCATATATCAAATCTGAGATACATATCTGTGGCTTACACTTACGATTAGACAGCTCAGTCAGAAGGCAGTTTTATGCTGGGAACAAAGGAATCATACGAGTGGTACTTGGGCAAATAACACACGATGTCTAGGATGGCTCACTAGAAATGTGTTCCCAAATAATATTACTCCAGGCTACTGACTGGTTTGCTACTGACTGGACAAGGCGACGTGGCATCAGATGGCCAGCTCCAAACGGAACCCACTGGATATGTGGAACCAACCTGTGGCCCTGGCTTCCTCCAGGGTGGATAGGTCGCTGTACTTTAGGATTTGCCTGGATTCATGGGCACATTACTAAAACCATTACAACCCCAGCTAATCTCCCCAACTTGAAACAAAGATGGACACGATCTGTTTTTAAATGGTATGATCACTTAGCATCCATTTTTGTTCCATCTGTGGGACTAGAGGATGTCACGTGGCATGTAGAAGCCCTTAATAAATATACTACAAAGGCACTCAATGATCCACTAAATGGCATCTCCCTACTTAATACCGAAGTGTCACAGATACGCAAGGCAGTCCTATAAAATAGGATGGCCTTAGATGTTCTGACAGCAACCCAGGGTGGCACATGTGCAATTATCAAGACAGAATGTTGTGTGTACATCCCAGACTATCACAAAAGTATCACAGGACTAATAAAAGATATGAATGCCCAGATTAAGGCTCTACAAGGTCCCTCTCTTTCTTTCAGTGATTGGCTAAGTTCCTGGCTTGGAGGAGGGCTATGGACAAATCTCCTTTTCGGGCTTCTTATTCTTATTGCCTTATTAACCTTAATATGTTGCTTTGTTCCATGTTTCTCTACTTGGTGCCGAGACTCCATTGCTACAATGACTACACCATGACAGATGATCCTTATCGCGTGCGAGGACGCCTCTTCACTGTCAGCGCTGGATTCAGCTGCCTCCACCTTTCGTAACTCCCTTATACATTCCTACCCTGATCAATATTAACCCGAGCAGGTAGGGATAGCTCTACACCCCTATTCAGCACGAAGAAGTTACAGAAGATGAGAGCTTCCACCTTCAACCCCCTTAAAGATTTAAGGGTCAAAATTGTTCAGGGGGGAATGAAGGAGCAGGAGGCTGGCTGAGGACAAAGCAAAAGCTGGCACCTTGCACCCCCCCCTTCACCCTCTCCCCTCCTTATGTGTAGCATTCCTCAGGCACCCCTGACTGCCATAAAAATGATAAATAGTTAACTTGCAGAAATCACAGTCCTGCAGGGTAGGAGTCTCCCTTGGTTTGCAAATGTCCTTGAGATTTACAACAAAGAAGTTACCTTACGTTTGATAGCAGGAATGTAACATTTCACCAGGAGACTCCCAATTGTCTTTATGTTAGTGCCTCATTAGAGGGAAAGTGGCCTTGGCTTGATAGTAACCAGGCCTTCAAAATCCTGATAGTGCTTTTTTTTGCATGCGTGGGCTAACCGGCCAGTTCTGCTTCTGTAAGATTGCTTTGTCTGCTTTCGTGCGCAGGTCCCCTGACCCAATCCACTGACGCCAAGTATGCCTGTTCAAACTATCAATCAATCATCTCAGCCCCACCCGAAACTTGTTTGTATCTGTCTATAAAAATCCTGCACCGACCCAGCTCTGGACCTCTCGGCGCTATCGGCAACGAGCGGCGCAGAGGTCCAGGTTCGAACCTGCAATAAACGACCCTTGCTGCTTGGCTTTGACTCATGTCTCTGGTGGTCTTTTAAGGTGGGGGTAATATTCAGTTGGCATTACATTTGGAGGTCCCACCGAGATCTCCCCTTCAAGCCCACCAGACAACTGGTCAACGGGTCGCTGCAACTGATCGGTAAGAAAGCCGGCTTTGTCTCTTGTCTCTATGTTTTTCGTATGCTTTGTTCTTATGTCCTGACTGTGTGTCTTGTCCTTTCTGTGATTTTTCCTGGGTTAGAGTCCAAGGACCTGGGTTAGAGTCCCAGGACGGTGGCTGGCAAATACGCCCTGGCGGATGCTCTATAGGATTGCCAGCAGGCTGAAGGAGACACGGGAACGGCTTCTCAGAGATCGTGGGTTTGAGTCCCACCTTGGGGGCCAGGAGGGCCTCGCAGAGATCGTGGGTTCGAGTCCCACCTCGGAGGCCAACAATGTATGTCTTCATGTATGTCTCCATGTTATGTCTTTAAATGTGGATATATGTTCCTTGTACTGGTCATGAAGGTTACATTCTGTTTAACGGGAGGGTGTCTAACCCGTTTGAATCTGAGGAACGCCTGACTGTATGAATATGTTTGTGTAGCTCCACCACCTTCGGCTCCGGAGTCTGAATGGGCTGCACCCTGAGTCTCGCAGAGCATCATACGGCATAATGGTCATCTACTCCATGGAGTAGCCTGGTCCGGGGTTTATACGGATAGACCTTAGCTAAGACGCTCCTAAGTTCCCGCGAGGGACGCGAGCAGGACAGCACCTGAAAGATCCCCCTCCCCTTGTCTGCAACATCATACATATCGGGAGGGAATATAAGAGATAGGTATTAAGAGCTAAAACCAGATTCAGTGAGTCAGCTAGTAAATTTCCTCCTGACATTGGATGATAATTACGTAAATAAGCCTTCTTCTAGTAAACCCAGGTTGCTGGGCCATCCCTAGCAAAGGGTACTCTGGATTTATTTCTCTCTGTTTCTCCTAATAGATGTGGGGGCTTCTCCCTCACTCACTTCCCGTGTTAATGGCTATAACTGGAGCCACCTGGGGTTGGTCTAACTCGAGACAGAGACTATAAGGAATATTCCCAAGCAGCTGCCGAAACTCTCTTTGTTTCGGGGAAGTTTCCCTGTGTTCTCTGGCCTGACTTGGACTGCCTAGCCCCTCCCCCCTGGCTGATGGGAAAGCATGGCATCTGCTCCTCTGTTGGGGCTTAGGAGCTCCAAAACTGGGAATCCTTTCTCTGCCTCCTGGCAGCACTTTGTTTCTTCTGTTTCCCTCTTCTCCTATTTCTGTACCAACGTGTGTGCAGCCTGCATGACTGGCCTATAGATCATGCACCACAGCTCCTTCTCTCTTCACTGTCAAGGAGCAAGAAGAGCACCCCCTGGACCTAACACCCACCCCCACTCCAGATCTTCCCAACCATGTCTCAGGTAAACAAAGTGGAGTGGGTCCAGGTGGAATGTAAATCAGTGTTGGAACTAAGTTAAGTTTGTTGGTTTAATTAAGATAAGACCTGTCTTTTAAGTTATCAGCAGTAAATGTGAAACTTTGAAGTTACTGAATGTCAAATAAGCTCATGTTATTTATTAAAATTTGTTAGCAAAGAAATAACTAAACTGATGGTTTAGTTATTTGTCTCAAAGTTCTAATGGGTAATTGCTGAAGTAGCTTTCAAAATCTTTGATAATCTGAAAGTTTTAAAGTTTTGCTTGGATGACAAATGGAATTGAATTGTGGACATCTAGGTCTTAACCAAGCAGGATAAAATGCTAGGTCATTAATTACTGGATGTAGGTTTGTGCTTTTGACTTCTTACTGCAAAGAAACTAAGAGTATTTAAATCTTTTGGTAAACTTGTTTGCCACTTAACTGATTCATAAATTTACCACCTGAAGAATTCTGTTGTAACAGTTCACAATTGGTTAATACTTAGTCTTCACTAGAGATTAAGGGGTTTCTAAGAGTATCAAATTCTGCTTAGTGTAACTAAGACTGATGGAAATAAGGGAAACTCTGTAGGAAAGTAGATGATAAGTAAGAAAGATTTAAGGAATGGGAATACATTTTGTTGAAGGTAAAGGAAGGTAATTTTGTCCTAAATGAGATGGTTGTTTGGAAGGAAATGGCTTGGGACAAAACCTGAATGCAAAGGAAAGTTGTAGAAGGTTTATGAAGGGAAATCTTCAGAAAAGGAATTTTAGCTATGGTCAGGACGGACTAAGATGGACTAAATGAATGGGTTTTAAAGTTACAGTACATTGGTACAATACTGAAACAGTCTCTGTTCAAAAGGACAATGTTTTCTTAGATCAATTGATCTGCTGTTAAGAAAATATAAATGGTTTTCTCTTTGCCTTCCCAGAAAAACCAGTTTCTATGTTTTGTTTTATCAGGTGTTTAACATCCCTAATTATATGTAGGTGTGTGCTTTAAAACTTCATAAGATTTTAACAAATGTTGACAAGATTTAAATTGTAAATCTCTTTAACTCAGGCTTTTCCTTGGTATGTGAAGTTGCTCGTGAAATACTACTGAACCAATGATAAACCTTGGATTACATTTGGGAAAATACTATAACTATTCTAGAGATTGTACGCACTTCCTAAAGTTTTAATGTTTTGAGAGATCACCGCTTGATACTGTAATTATGGAAATGTTATGTATCACAGAAAAAACCTGATTTCCTTGCAGCTAAATTGTAAACTCCCATGTCTCTTTAGCTCTAACCATGTCCATTCTGAGTTTTTGTCATTTATAATTGTTTTAATTCTCTTGTAAAATGAGTTTTATCTTCAAGGAGATTCCTATAAAGGACTTTCAGGACAAATACAGATAGTTGATATACTTGAAAATCCTAAAACTGAAATGGGTAAGAATTTCCAAAACTGACTAAAGCCACATTCACCAGAATAAGTAACATGGGACTAAATCAACTAAAAAATTATAATGTTGTGTCTCTTAATGTTTTGTCTTACTTTAAACATTGCTGGTTCTCTCTAATGTTTGCTATTCCAGACTAGGGATACTTTTTCTTAAGTTATCTGTAACTTACAGAGATGTAAAAGTGCTCAAGGCATTCAAATTTTCTCTCTATATGAACCCTCTGAAACCAAAAGGTCTCAGTAAGTATTCTTTCTTCCATGGCAATCAGTCATTTGCATAAGTTCAATAAGAATCTGTTCTCCTTTAACAGGACACCATTGTTATAACACTGGTTATTTTACCAAGGCTTTGACTGGAATGTCATATTTGAGAAAGACATGCATAGACTCAGATATGACCAGACAGCTTTAAGGAACTAAGGTTGACTTTATGAAACCTGAAGCCATAAAGCCCCTTGGGACTGTTGGCCTGATACCTTGCTTACAGAGTTCCCAGCAGCCCCACCAGGTAAGTAAAGAATGTCACTCTTTGGTAGGCGGGGAAACTCAGAAGAGGAACTCGCCCAAATCAACAGGTATTGCAGGCATGCCTGATGGCAAGTACAGGGCTTGGCTTCTGACCCAGAGAGGCTACTAAAAGTTCAACCTAGAGATTCTTTATAAGAAGTTCCAGAAAAGCAGATTCTAAAAGATCTATATGATCACACTCAACTGTTCTTGCTGAGCTTATGTAAATAATGGGCCAAGTTTGTCAAAACTGGACTTGTTTCACAAGTGAATTAGTCCTGATTTGGCTATCTCTGTAAATAAGGGTTATTTTAGAGAGAAAAATTGTTTTAGTAACACACCTTTATGGATGTTAAATTCTAGATTTGATTGTCTTTAAATGTTTACCTAAGCTAAACAATTTGAGGTAAACTTCGGAGAAGTGGTACAATAGCTTCTTTGGTCAATCTTACTGTATTGTGGGAATATTAGCAGACCCCACGGCACATGATGAAATTGCCTAAAAGCCAGCATACTGCACTCCATAGGATTAACTATGGACTTGTGGAGATAATGGATGACCCCACTTTCTTTATGAATGGATTGTATGATGCATGGGGGACTCCCCTTATCTCTTGACAAGTTTTCTCACTTGCCAGTGATCCTCTGTAATCAGGATATTGTTAAGGCTTGACCACTCAAAGGTCTTCTTATTGGTTTCATCCCTTAGTCATATTTATCCTAGAGGCCACCTCTGTTGAGGTGCAATTGCAAACAGATGCTTTAGCTAAGCATAAAACAGCCCTCCTCATAAAAAGAGCCTCAAAGCTCACTATGGAACAGTCCCTGACTGTAATAACTTCACATCAGGTCCAGATTTGTCTTAGAAGCCAAAGACCACCAATGGATGATGGAGGCCGACTTATTAAATACTGTGCTACACTAACAGATATGCCAGAAATAATACTTAAAACTTGTCAAACTTTAAACCTAGTTACCTGTATGCCTGAACCTGACCACTGTACTTCTTTCTCTATAGAGCAAAAATGTTCAGAGGTTATTGATCTTGCTTACTCTATTTGTCCAGATTTAAGATGCCCCTGTTAAAAATACGAATGACAGTTGGTTTTCTGATGACAATAGTTTTCATAGAAAAAAATAAGATAAGCTAGGTGTGCCATAGTGCTCACTAGCACTTTGCAATTGCCAAAGCCTAAGAATTAACATTTATACTGACTCCAAATGTGCTTTCCTGGTACTACATGCCCATGGAGCTATTTGGAAGGAAAGGGGATTGCTATCAAGCCATAACTCCCCAATCAAATATGGGCCTAAGTTCCAAAACCCTCCTTATCGCTATACTAAGGATGGCATATATCAAATCTGAGATACATATCTGTGGCTTACACTTACGATTAGACAGCTCAGTCAGAAGGCAGTTTTATGCTGGGAACAAAGGAATCATACGAGTGGTACTTGGGCAAATAACACACGATGTCTAGGATGGCTCACTAGAAATGTGTTCCCAAATAATATTACTCCAGGCTACTGACTGGTTTGCTACTGACTGGACAAGGCGACGTGGCATCAGATGGCCAGCTCCAAACGGAACCCACTGGATATGTGGAACCAACCTGTGGCCCTGGCTTCCTCCAGGGTGGATAGGTCGCTGTACTTTAGGATTTGCCTGGATTCATGGGCACATTACTAAAACCATTACAACCCCAGCTAATCTCCCCAACTTGAAACAAAGATGGACACGATCTGTTTTTAAATGGTATGATCACTTAGCATCCATTTTTGTTCCATCTGTGGGACTAGAGGATGTCACGTGGCATGTAGAAGCCCTTAATAAATATACTACAAAGGCACTCAATGATCCACTAAATGGCATCTCCCTACTTAATACCGAAGTGTCACAGATACGCAAGGCAGTCCTATAAAATAGGATGGCCTTAGATGTTCTGACAGCAACCCAGGGTGGCACATGTGCAATTATCAAGACAGAATGTTGTGTGTACATCCCAGACTATCACAAAAGTATCACAGGACTAATAAAAGATATGAATGCCCAGATTAAGGCTCTACAAGGTCCCTCTCTTTCTTTCAGTGATTGGCTAAGTTCCTGGCTTGGAGGAGGGCTATGGACAAATCTCCTTTTCGGGCTTCTTATTCTTATTGCCTTATTAACCTTAATATGTTGCTTTGTTCCATGTTTCTCTACTTGGTGCCGAGACTCCATTGCTACAATGACTACACCATGACAGATGATCCTTATCGCGTGCGAGGACGCCTCTTCACTGTCAGCGCTGGATTCAGCTGCCTCCACCTTTCGTAACTCCCTTATACATTCCTACCCTGATCAATATTAACCCGAGCAGGTAGGGATAGCTCTACACCCCTATTCAGCACGAAGAAGTTACAGAAGATGAGAGCTTCCACCTTCAACCCCCTTAAAGATTTAAGGGTCAAAATTGTTCAGGGGGGAATGAAGGAGCAGGAGGCTGGCTGAGGACAAAGCAAAAGCTGGCACCTTGCACCCCCCCCTTCACCCTCTCCCCTCCTTATGTGTAGCATTCCTCAGGCACCCCTGACTGCCATAAAAATGATAAATAGTTAACTTGCAGAAATCACAGTCCTGCAGGGTAGGAGTCTCCCTTGGTTTGCAAATGTCCTTGAGATTTACAACAAAGAAGTTACCTTACGTTTGATAGCAGGAATGTAACATTTCACCAGGAGACTCCCAATTGTCTTTATGTTAGTGCCTCATTAGAGGGAAAGTGGCCTTGGCTTGATAGTAACCAGGCCTTCAAAATCCTGATAGTGCTTTTTTTTGCATGCGTGGGCTAACCGGCCAGTTCTGCTTCTGTAAGATTGCTTTGTCTGCTTTCGTGCGCAGGTCCCCTGACCCAATCCACTGACGCCAAGTATGCCTGTTCAAACTATCAATCAATCATCTCAGCCCCACCCGAAACTTGTTTGTATCTGTCTATAAAAATCCTGCACCGACCCAGCTCTGGACCTCTCGGCGCTATCGGCAACGAGCGGCGCAGAGGTCCAGGTTCGAACCTGCAATAAACGACCCTTGCTGCTTGGCTTTGACTCATGTCTCTGGTGGTCTTTTAAGGTGGGGGTAATATTCAGTTGGCATTACATTTGGAGGTCCCACTGAGATCTCCCCTTCAAGCCCACCAGACAACTGGTCAACGGGTCGCTGCAACTGATCGGTAAGAAAGCCGGCTTTGTCTCTTGTCTCTATGTTTTTCGTATGCTTTGTTCTTATGTCCTGACTGTGTGTCTTGTCCTTTCTGTGATTTTTCCTGGGTTAGAGTCCAAGGACCTGGGTTAGAGTCCCAGGACGGTGGCTGGCAAATACGCCCTGGCGGATGCTCTATAGGATTGCCAGCAGGCTGAAGGAGACACGGGAACGGCTTCTCAGAGATCGTGGGTTTGAGTCCCACCTTGGGGGCCAGGAGGGCCTCGCAGAGATCGTGGGTTCGAGTCCCACCTCGGAGGCCAACAATGTATGTCTTCATGTATGTCTCCATGTTATGTCTTTAAATGTGGATATATGTTCCTTGTACTGGTCATGAAGGTTACATTCTGTTTAACGGGAGGGTGTCTAACCCGTTTGAATCTGAGGAACGCCTGACTGTATGAATATGTTTGTGTAGCTCCACCACCTTCGGCTCCGGAGTCTGAATGGGCTGCACCCTGAGTCTCGCAGAGCATCATACGGCATAATGGTCATCTACTCCATGGAGTAGCCTGGTCCGGGGTTTATACGGATAGACCTTAGCTAAGACGCTCCTAAGTTCCCGCGAGGGACGCGAGCAGGACAGCACCTGAAAGATCCCCCTCCCCTTGTCTGCAACATCATACATATCGGGAGGGAATATAAGAGATAGGTATTAAGAGCTAAAACCAGATTCAGTGAGTCAGCTAGTAAATTTCCTCCTGACATTGGATGATAATTACGTAAATAAGCCTTCTTCTAGTAAACCCAGGTTGCTGGGCCATCCCTAGCAAAGGGTACTCTGGATTTATTTCTCTCTGTTTCTCCTAATAGATGTGGGGGCTTCTCCCTCACTCACTTCCCGTGTTAATGGCTATAACTGGAGCCACCTGGGGTTGGTCTAACTCGAGACAGAGACTATAAGGAATATTCCCAAGCAGCTGCCGAAACTCTCTTTGTTTCGGGGAAGTTTCCCTGTGTTCTCTGGCCTGACTTGGACTGCCTAGCCCCTCCCCCCTGGCTGATGGGAAAGCATGGCATCTGCTCCTCTGTTGGGGCTTAGGAGCTCCAAAACTGGGAATCCTTTCTCTGCCTCCTGGCAGCACTTTGTTTCTTCTGTTTCCCTCTTCTCCTATTTCTGTACCAACGTGTGTGCAGCCTGCATGACTGGCCTATAGATCATGCACCACAGCTCCTTCTCTCTTCACTGTCAAGGAGCAAGAAGAGCACCCCCTGGACCTAACACCCACCCCCACTCCAGATCTTCCCAACCATGTCTCAGGTAAACAAAGTGGAGTGGGTCCAGGTGGAATGTAAATCAGTGTTGGAACTAAGTTAAGTTTGTTGGTTTAATTAAGATAAGACCTGTCTTTTAAGTTATCAGCAGTAAATGTGAAACTTTGAAGTTACTGAATGTCAAATAAGCTCATGTTATTTATTAAAATTTGTTAGCAAAGAAATAACTAAACTGATGGTTTAGTTATTTGTCTCAAAGTTCTAATGGGTAATTGCTGAAGTAGCTTTCAAAATCTTTGATAATCTGAAAGTTTTAAAGTTTTGCTTGGATGACAAATGGAATTGAATTGTGGACATCTAGGTCTTAACCAAGCAGGATAAAATGCTAGGTCATTAATTACTGGATGTAGGTTTGTGCTTTTGACTTCTTACTGCAAAGAAACTAAGAGTATTTAAATCTTTTGGTAAACTTGTTTGCCACTTAACTGATTCATAAATTTACCACCTGAAGAATTCTGTTGTAACAGTTCACAATTGGTTAATACTTAGTCTTCACTAGAGATTAAGGGGTTTCTAAGAGTATCAAATTCTGCTTAGTGTAACTAAGACTGATGGAAATAAGGGAAACTCTGTAGGAAAGTAGATGATAAGTAAGAAAGATTTAAGGAATGGGAATACATTTTGTTGAAGGTAAAGGAAGGTAATTTTGTCCTAAATGAGATGGTTGTTTGGAAGGAAATGGCTTGGGACAAAACCTGAATGCAAAGGAAAGTTGTAGAAGGTTTATGAAGGGAAATCTTCAGAAAAGGAATTTTAGCTATGGTCAGGACGGACTAAGATGGACTAAATGAATGGGTTTTAAAGTTACAGTACATTGGTACAATACTGAAACAGTCTCTGTTCAAAAGGACAATGTTTTCTTAGATCAATTGATCTGCTGTTAAGAAAATATAAATGGTTTTCTCTTTGCCTTCCCAGAAAAACCAGTTTCTATGTTTTGTTTTATCAGGTGTTTAACATCCCTAATTATATGTAGGTGTGTGCTTTAAAACTTCATAAGATTTTAACAAATGTTGACAAGATTTAAATTGTAAATCTCTTTAACTCAGGCTTTTCCTTGGTATGTGAAGTTGCTCGTGAAATACTACTGAACCAATGATAAACCTTGGATTACATTTGGGAAAATACTATAACTATTCTAGAGATTGTACGCACTTCCTAAAGTTTTAATGTTTTGAGAGATCACCGCTTGATACTGTAATTATGGAAATGTTATGTATCACAGAAAAAACCTGATTTCCTTGCAGCTAAATTGTAAACTCCCATGTCTCTTTAGCTCTAACCATGTCCATTCTGAGTTTTTGTCATTTATAATTGTTTTAATTCTCTTGTAAAATGAGTTTTATCTTCAAGGAGATTCCTATAAAGGACTTTCAGGACAAATACAGATAGTTGATATACTTGAAAATCCTAAAACTGAAATGGGTAAGAATTTCCAAAACTGACTAAAGCCACATTCACCAGAATAAGTAACATGGGACTAAATCAACTAAAAAATTATAATGTTGTGTCTCTTAATGTTTTGTCTTACTTTAAACATTGCTGGTTCTCTCTAATGTTTGCTATTCCAGACTAGGGATACTTTTTCTTAAGTTATCTGTAACTTACAGAGATGTAAAAGTGCTCAAGGCATTCAAATTTTCTCTCTATATGAACCCTCTGAAACCAAAAGGTCTCAGTAAGTATTCTTTCTTCCATGGCAATCAGTCATTTGCATAAGTTCAATAAGAATCTGTTCTCCTTTAACAGGACACCATTGTTATAACACTGGTTATTTTACCAAGGCTTTGACTGGAATGTCATATTTGAGAAAGACATGCATAGACTCAGATATGACCAGACAGCTTTAAGGAACTAAGGTTGACTTTATGAAACCTGAAGCCATAAAGCCCCTTGGGACTGTTGGCCTGATACCTTGCTTACAGAGTTCCCAGCAGCCCCACCAGGTAAGTAAAGAATATCACTCTTTGGTAGGCGGGGAAACTCAGAAGAGGAACTCGCCCAAATCAACAGGTATTGCAGGCATGCCTGATGGCAAGTACAGGGCTTGGCTTCTGACCCAGAGAGGCTACTAAAAGTTCAACCTAGAGATTCTTTATAAGAAGTTCCAGCAAAGCAGATTCTAAAAGATCTATATGATCACACTCAACTGTTCTTGCTGAGCTTATGTAAATAATGGGCCAAGTTTGTCAAAACTGGACTTGTTTCACAAGTGAATTAGTCCTGATTTGGCTATCTCTGTAAATAAGGGTTATTTTAGAGAGAAAAATTGTTTTAGTAACACACCTTTATGGATGTTAAATTCTAGATTTGATTGTCTTTAAATGTTTACCTAAGCTAAACAATTTGAGGTAAACTTCGGAGAAGTGGTACAATAGCTTCTTTGGTCAATCTTACTGTATTGTGGGAATATTAGCAGACCCCACGGCACATGATGAAATTGCCTAAAAGCCAGCATACTGCACTCCATAGGATTAACTATGGACTTGTGGAGATAATGGATGACCCCACTTTCTTTATGAATGGATTGTATGATGCATGGGGGACTCCCCTTATCTCTTGACAAGTTTTCTCACTTGCCAGTGATCCTCTGTAATCAGGATATTGTTAAGGCTTGACCACTCAAAGGTCTTCTTATTGGTTTCATCCCTTAGTCATATTTATCCTAGAGGCCACCTCTGTTGAGGTGCAATTGCAAACAGATGCTTTAGCTAAGCATAAAACAGCCCTCCTCATAAAAAGAGCCTCAAAGCTCACTATGGAACAGTCCCTGACTGTAATAACTTCACATCAGGTCCAGATTTGTCTTAGAAGCCAAAGACCACCAATGGATGATGGAGGCCGACTTATTAAATACTGTGCTACACTAACAGATATGCCAGAAATAATACTTAAAACTTGTCAAACTTTAAACCTAGTTACCTGTATGCCTGAACCTGACCACTGTACTTCTTTCTCTATAGAGCAAAAATGTTCAGAGGTTATTGATCTTGCTTACTCTATTTGTCCAGATTTAAGATGCCCCTGTTAAAAATACGAATGACAGTTGGTTTTCTGATGACAATAGTTTTCATAGAAAAAAATAAGATAAGCTAGGTGTGCCATAGTGCTCACTAGCACTTTGCAATTGCCAAAGCCTAAGAATTAACATTTATACTGACTCCAAATGTGCTTTCCTGGTACTACATGCCCATGGAGCTATTTGGAAGGAAAGGGGATTGCTATCAAGCCATAACTCCCCAATCAAATATGGGCCTAAGTTCCAAAACCCTCCTTATCGCTATACTAAGGATGGCATATATCAAATCTGAGATACATATCTGTGGCTTACACTTACGATTAGACAGCTCAGTCAGAAGGCAGTTTTATGCTGGGAACAAAGGAATCATACGAGTGGTACTTGGGCAAATAACACACGATGTCTAGGATGGCTCACTAGAAATGTGTTCCCAAATAATATTACTCCAGGCTACTGACTGGTTTGCTACTGACTGGACAAGGCGACGTGGCATCAGATGGCCAGCTCCAAACGGAACCCACTGGATATGTGGAACCAACCTGTGGCCCTGGCTTCCTCCAGGGTGGATAGGTCGCTGTACTTTAGGATTTGCCTGGATTCATGGGCACATTACTAAAACCATTACAACCCCAGCTAATCTCCCCAACTTGAAACAAAGATGGACACGATCTGTTTTTAAATGGTATGATCACTTAGCATCCATTTTTGTTCCATCTGCGGGACTAGAGGATGTCACGTGGCATGTAGAAGCCCTTAATAAATATACTACAAAGGCACTCAATGATCCACTAAATGGCATCTCCCTACTTAATACCGAAGTGTCACAGATACGCAAGGCAGTCCTATAAAATAGGATGGCCTTAGATGTTCTGACAGCAACCCAGGGTGGCACATGTGCAATTATCAAGACAGAATGTTGTGTGTACATCCCAGACTATCACAAAAGTATCACAGGACTAATAAAAGATATGAATGCCCAGATTAAGGCTCTACAAGGTCCCTCTCTTTCTTTCAGTGATTGGCTAAGTTCCTGGCTTGGAGGAGGGCTATGGACAAATCTCCTTTTCGGGCTTCTTATTCTTATTGCCTTATTAACCTTAATATGTTGCTTTGTTCCATGTTTCTCTACTTGGTGCCGAGACTCCATTGCTACAATGACTACACCATGACAGATGATCCTTATCGCGTGCGAGGACGCCTCTTCACTGTCAGCGCTGGATTCAGCTGCCTCCACCTTTCGTAACTCCCTTATACATTCCTACCCTGATCAATATTAACCCGAGCAGGTAGGGATAGCTCTACACCCCTATTCAGCACGAAGAAGTTACAGAAGATGAGAGCTTCCACCTTCAACCCCCTTAAAGATTTAAGGGTCAAAATTGTTCAGGGGGGAATGAAGGAGCAGGAGGCTGGCTGAGGACAAAGCAAAAGCTGGCACCTTGCACCCCCCCCTTCACCCTCTCCCCTCCTTATGTGTAGCATTCCTCAGGCACCCCTGACTGCCATAAAAATGATAAATAGTTAACTTGCAGAAATCACAGTCCTGCAGGGTAGGAGTCTCCCTTGGTTTGCAAATGTCCTTGAGATTTACAACAAAGAAGTTACCTTACGTTTGATAGCAGGAATGTAACATTTCACCAGGAGACTCCCAATTGTCTTTATGTTAGTGCCTCATTAGAGGGAAAGTGGCCTTGGCTTGATAGTAACCAGGCCTTCAATATCCTGATAGTGCTTTTTTTTGCATGCGTGGGCTAACCGGCCAGTTCTGCTTCTGTAAGATTGCTTTGTCTGCTTTCGTGCGCAGGTCCCCTGACCCAATCCACTGACGCCAAGTATGCCTGTTCAAACTATCAATCAATCATCTCAGCCCCACCCGAAACTTGTTTGTATCTGTCTATAAAAATCCTGCACCGACCCAGCTCTGGACCTCTCGGCGCTATCGGCAACGAGCGGCGCAGAGGTCCAGGTTCGAACCTGCAATAAACGACCCTTGCTGCTTGGCTTTGACTCATGTCTCTGGTGGTCTTTTAAGGTGGGGGTAATATTCAGTTGGCATTACATACGCAGGTCACCTTCTTTGTTTTATTTTTATATGTGTAGATAAGGAGTTTAGTAAACAATCCATGACTACTCAACTTCTTATATTTTGAAAATTTTAGCAAAAGTAACAAACCTAGCAACTAGAAAATCATCTCTATCTGCAAAATACAGCTTTGCCAGCATGGTAGAGGAAAAGCAAAACAAAATAAGTAAGAAAAATTTAACATTTCACAAGAGTTTTACTTTTATTTTTTTATTTATTATTTTTCATTTAGTATTTACTTTTATTTTCTACTTTATTTTAATGAAAATGCCATAACCATAACATAAGAGCAGAATTAAACCAAGATGAGAAATTATTTTTTCATAAGTTATAATACACTAGCTTGGTGATGAATTCAAAAATTATATTACAAACTTCAGTGTTCTTGCAGTAAGTATCACTTCATAAACAAATGAGTCAGAAGTCATAAACTAATGATGATTCTAAATGTTATTTAGAGAGACATTCTGTTCTTAATATATTTCAAATATTGTACACAAGGCAAAGTGGATCCAAGTAATCTGTAGGCAAAATAAGATTTTAAAGAAGTATATATTTCCAACAGTATTTATAAAATATTACCTTTATGTAAGGCATCATCCTGGACTTTGTGGAAAATATACAAAGGAGTAAGAAGTGGCCCTTCCAGAAACATATACAATATCAAGGTTTAACATGAAGCAGCATGTCTTCTCTAAGTAAAAAAACATTGTACCAACTGACTTTACTGAAACTTTATATTTATTGCTCTCATTTTAGGTCATATTGTCCTTCTGCATGCAGGCTGCTTTAACAGACATGATATAGACTGAATAGCTTATAAAGAACAGGAATTTATTTCTCACAGTTCTAGAACTGAGAAGTTCAAGATTAAGGAATGGGCAGATCCAGGAAGAGCCCACTTCCTCATAGATGGCTATCTACTCACTGTAAACTTACACGATGAATGAAGCGAGAGAACTCTCTGGAGTCTCCTTTAAAAGGACTGTAATCCGACTTATGACCTAATCACCTCCCAAAGGCCCCTACATTTTAATACTATCATTTCCAGAGTTAGATTTCATAATATGATTTCGGGAGACACAAACATTCACAACATAGTATATATAAACAAAAAAAGACACAAAAACAACAAACAACAAAATTTATTTTAACTACCTATTATTTTCAACTATATAAAATTTTAATTGTTTCTATATAATATTAAATAACTCATTTGAGTGATTCACTTATATCCAATGCATCTGAGTGCAATTAAATTTGCTTACCCAACATATCCAGCAGCATATTTCTTCAGACTATCCCATTCCCCACCTTACAGAATTTACCACAATTAGAAAATAGGGGATAGAGGATAGATAGATAGATGTATACATAAACACACTTGTACATACACATATGCATATTTTTCCTGTTAATGATACTCTTGCAAATAAAATGTAAGCTCAAGGAAACCTGTCTTGTTTTTTACTTAATATCCAGTTTTTAGTCAACATCCAAAGACAAATAATCCAATAAAAACATGGATAGAAGACATGAACAAGTGTTTCCCCAAAGAACACATTCAAATGTTCAGTAGATACATGAAAAGATGTCCATCATCATGTATCATCAGGAAATTGCAAAGCAAAACTAGAAAGAGATACCACCTCACACCTGTCAGAATGGCTAAAATCAACACTACAAGAAACAAAAGGTGTTGGAGAGGATGTGAAAAAGTAACACTTGTGGGGGCTGTCTGGGTGGCTCAGTGGGTTAAGCCTCTTCCTTCAGCTCAGGTCATGATCTCAGGGTCCTGGGATCAAGTCCCACATCGGGCTCTCTGCCAGGCAGGGAGCCTGCTCCCTCCCCTCTCTCTCTCTACTTGTAATCTCTCTCTGTCAAATGAATAAAATTTAAAAAAAAGAAGAAAAAGTCACAATTGTGAACTGTTGGTGGTAATGCAAACTGATACAGCCATACTGGAAAACAGTATGGAATTTCCATAAAATTTAAAAATAGAAGTCCTTTGTGATCCAACAATCCTGTTGGTGTGTATTTACCCAATGAATATAAGAAAAGGATACCAGCACCCTAATGTTTATAGGAGCATTACTTATAAAGCTAAGATATGGAAAGACCCCAAGTATTTATCAATTGATGAATGAATAAAGAATAAGTGGTATGTATATACAATGGAATATTATTCAGCATTAAAAAGGACTGAAATCTTGCCATTTGCAATAACATGGATGGAACTAGACAGTATAATGCTAAAACTGAAGTAAGTCAGAGAAAGACAAATACCTTTACTCATATATGGAATAAAAGAAACAAACAAACAAGCAAAGGGGAAAATAATAAGACATAGAAATAGAAACAAAGCAAGAGACAGACATTTCATTATGGAGAACAAACTGATGGTTACTTGAGGGGATCTGAAAGGAGTGAGGATTAAATAAGTGATGGGGATTAATTAGGGCACTTGTCATGGTGAGCACTCAATGTTATATATTATATTGTACACATGAAACTAATACAACTGTATATGTTAACTAACTGGATTTCATATAAAAGCTTTTTTAAAATACCCAGGTTTTAGCTCACATTCTGGCTTACGAAAAGGGATTTAGTCAGTAATTTGGAGATTAGTTAATGAACAAATAAAGGGGTGAACAAGCAGTTGTTAGATAAGATTACTATCCTTCCTGGCATGATCTTATACCTTTTATCTAGAATTATTTTTAGCACTTTAGACTCTTCCTATTTTATTTTGAGTCATTAAACAAAAATTTCCTCAAAGGACCTTAGACTCCATCCAATTTGAGCAACAGTGTGAGAGAGGAAATGGTATCCAGGAGGAAAAAAAAAGATGAAACTACTTTTGTTTACTAGTGAATGCATAGGTCTTCCACAGAAGAAGCTCTAAATGGTAATGGCTCCAGCTTTACATGTGTTAAGTCATATGTTCAGAAGTAGGTAACACTATCAAAAAATATAAAGCATCTGAGATTATTTTCCCTTATTTGAAAGCTGGTGTATGAGTCTGCCATGGTTTCTTGGGTGTTGATAGAAGACGCAGACTCATGGTTCAGAAATAATATAGTTTATAATTCACAGCAATAGAGGTAGCCAGAATATTAACAGTATTTGTGTGTGTGTGTGTGTGTGCAGGGGTGGAATATAAAGTGTCTGAGATTATTTTCCCTAATTTGAAAGCTGGTGTATGAGTCTGCAATAGTTTCTTGGGTGTTGATAGAAGATGCAGACTCATGGTTCAGAAATAATATAGTTTATTATTCACAGCAATAGAGGTAGCCAGAATATTAACAGTATTTGTGTGTGTGTGTGTGTGTGTGTGTGTGTGTGTGTGTGTAGGGGTGGGAGTTATATATCAGTTCTGAGCCTCAGTTCCCATAAGAAGAATCTAGAGGCCGATAATATTTGCAAACACAACAGGTTAAGTTAAAAAAAAAGATACTAATTCTGTCTTCCAAGTCTATTCAATACAACCATCTTCAAAGGATGGTCTAGAACAAATAATAAATTCAGAAATGTAAGCAACCAATTGAAAAGTGTCTCCCAAGAAACACACTTTGAGAGTCTTCATTTGACAAAAATACTATAGGATATTACATGGATCAGGTGCATTGAATACTAGAAGGTTAAAATTACAAGGGACCAAATATTTTTGAGCAGTTCTGGCATCCAGTAGAGTTCAAATAGGTTTTATAAGATTGAGGAAAGAAGCCATCAAAACCTGGGCCCAGGGGAGCCTGGGTGGCTCAGTGGGTTAAGCCTCTGCCTTTGTCGGCTCAGGCCATGATCTCAGGGTCCTGGGATTGAGCTCTGCATAGGCTCTCTGTTCAGCAGGGAGCCTGCTTCCCCCCTCTCTCTGCCTCTCTGCCTACTTGTGGTCTTTGTCTGTCAAATAAATAAATAAAATCTTAAAACAAAACAAAACAAAACAAAACCTGGGCCCAATTTTCCCAAAAGTATGATTCTGATTCTAGTCTCTATGATGTTATCCCTTGAAGACAATGTCTCTAATTGAGTTGAATTAGTTTACTAAAGAGCATACCCCCATTTGTTGTAGGAGATGAACAATATGCAAGAGGCAAAATGCCACATGGAAGCCACCTGGTCTTCAGTGGAATATAGAATCAGTTCCTTTGGGATGAATTTGTTCCACATTTGACTTCCCACTTAAGGGAAAATAAGAGTGCCTTCTAATAGATTTTAAATAGGAGATGACAAGGGAAGCTTATACAAGATTATAAAATGGGAAATATCATTTAGATAAGCAATAATTTCAAAGTCATCTTCTTAATATTACAGAATCTTCACATAATCATAATTTTATTTTGGTATTATATGGTAATTTCAAATATAGTAAATATAAAGACTTTACCTCTGTAATTATAGCGAGTCTGGTGGTAGTTTAATGGCAACAAAACTTCAATTTAGAAGTGTGGTCTACCAATTATTAATACATTTGGAAATGGTGTGTCATCTTCACTCCACTTGTCTCACTAAAACAGTGAGCCAAAAAAGTAGGTCCAAGCTGTTTACTATGGTCAAAATGGGTTGCTTTTGCACTTGGTAAAGAAGCAGTCATATTTTGGAAGAAGAAACTGAGGCTATTAATATTTTCAACGTATTTTCAGAAAAGGAAAGAAAGGATAATCTAAGCTAAAGCCAAAATCTTACACAAGGCAGCAGGAAGATGATCTTTTCCCAGATAAAGGGTTTTTCAACTTAGCCATGTTAGGAGGAAGAAGAGATGAGATGAGACATTGTGGACTTGACTAAGGTTTGTACACTGTTCAAAAAGTTTTCAAAATAATGTGTATTATTTTTCTTCTTTTAGTTGAGACAAAACAAACAAACAAAAAACCACTAATGAGCTTACTCTTAAAAGGAGGTAAACAAGAAACTAGCAAAGATTGTTAGGTATTGTCCCCTTCCTTTTTTTTTAAATTATGTTATGTTAGTTACCATTAGTTTTTGAAGTAGTGTTCCATGATTCATTGTTTGTGTAAAACACCCAGTGCCCCATGCAATATGTGCCCTCCTTAATATCCATCACCAGGCTCACCCATCCCCACACCCTTCTCATCTTTAAAACCCTCAGTTTGTTTCTTGGAGTCCATAGTTTTTCATGTTTCATTTCCCCCTCCAATTCCTCCACTTCATTTTTCCTTTCCTTCTCCTAATGTCCTCCATGCTATTCCTTAGGTTCCACAAAAAAGTGAAACCATATGATGATTGACTTTCTCTGCTTGACTTATTTCACTTAGCATAATCTCCTCCAGTCCCATCCATGTTGATGCAAAAGTTGGGTATTCATCCTTTCTGATGGCTGAGTGATATTCCATTGTATACATAGATCACATCTTCTTTATCCGTTTGTTTGTTGAAGGGATCTTGGCTCTTTCAACAGAATGGCTATTGTGGACATTGCTGCTATAAACACTGGGGTGCATATGGCCCTTCTTTTCAGTAAAATAGAGCTAGCCTATGACCCAGCAATTGCACTACTGAGTATTGAGCTCAAAGATACATATGTAGTGAAAAGAATTAGGTATTGTTAAAGCACAAATGCAGGGGATAGAAGTTATGGTACAGAAGAGGGAAGGGCAACCGTATGGCAGAGTAGAATAAAGCAGCTCAGGAAGAAATTAGTCATATCCAGATATTGTAAGGCATGTGGGTTGGCAGGGAGAGCATGAGCAATCATGAGAGCAGAGAGAGAAAATGGACCAGGCAGGAGAGGTTTATAACATTTTAACATCTAAGGTAAGCATATGCAAAGCAGAATAGGGAAAGACATAAAAGTTTTTATAAGACTCAATCCATAAGGAATAACGTGGAGGACACTGGGAGATGGAGAGAAGTGTGCTGGGGGAAATCGGAGGGAGAGACAAACCATGAGAGACTGTGGACTCTGAGAAACAAACTGAGGGTTTTGAAGAGGAGGGTGGCAGGTGGTTGGGTGAGCCCAGTGGTGGGTATTAAGGAGGGAATTTATTGCATGAAGCACTGGGTGTGGTGCATAAACAATGAATTTTGGATCACTGAAAATAAATTAAAAGAAAAAAAAAAGACTGACTACAGACATGGACCTCAGTGTAACACAGATATAGAACTCACTGTAATACCAGCCACTTCCCACTGACACAAACACACTATGATAATAATAAATAATAATGCAATTAAGAACATTGCCTGCCAAATATTTTTTCCTCTTTATTATTATTATTATTATTATTAAAGTGTTTATTTAAATTCCAGTTAGGTAAAATTAGGTTAATATTAGTTTCAGGTGTACAATAGAGTGATCAACACTGCCATACAATGGCTTAAATAAAAAATGAAAAAAAGTTTTTAAAGATTTTATTTTTATTTTTATTTTATTTTTTCTTTTTCTTTTTTAAGATTTTATTTATTTATTTGTCAGAGAGAGAGAGAGCAAGAGCGAGCACAGGCAGAGTGGCCGGCAGAGTCAGAGGGAGAAGCAGGCTCCCTGCGGAACAAGGAGCCCGATGTGGAACTCGATCCCAGGACGCTGGGATCATGACCTGAGCCGAAGGCAGCTGCTTAACCAACTGAGCCACCCAGGCATCCCTAAAGATTTTATTTTTAAACAACCTGTACACCCAAGGTGGATTTCAAACGTACAACCTCAAGATCAAGAGTTACTTGTTTTACTGACTGATCCAGCCAGGCACCCCAACAAATAAAAATTTTATAAAATTGTTGAATTTGTGGGAGTCTCATTTGCTCAGTCAGTTAAATGTCTGCTTTTGGCTCAGATCATGATTTCAAGAGTCCTTGGATCGAACCCCATATTGCTCATGCTCTCTCTCTCTCGCTTTTGCTCTCAAATAAATAAATAAAATATTTTTTTAAAAAATTGTTGAGTTTGTATAACTAGTTTTAAGCTAGTAGACAGTGATGAAGATAAAGTATGATGTCATGGCAGGGAAAAATACGACTTACACGTTTTAAAAATAAAATGTGCAATGCAAGTTACATCACCTCATTTATCACCACACTGGGACTTTCCCTACTGAGTTGTTGTAATGAAAGGACCTATTTTATATTTTTATATTTTAGCAGGAGGCTTTCATTGAGGTTAAACAAAAACGTTGTTTAACCTTTAAAGTGTTTTTGCTCCCCTTCCCCCGGGGATTCACTTAAAAAAAAGTCCTGGAAATCAGCTCCAGGTAACAAAGCCCATATACAAGGGTGGGTCAGGCCAGGTGGAGACATCAATCAGCGGGGGTGGGGGTGCATACTGTCTCCCTAGATACTAAGGCGTATGCCCCACTCCTCCACCCTTTGGGAACCTTTTTGACACCAATCCTAATCAAGGTTTAATAGGCTGGGTCAAATGACTATACCAGGGTAAATTGTACCTCAGCTGATCACCTAGCATCACTGTGGTGTTTCCTGTGTGTGTTAAAATCTCATTGGTCACCTGTGCGTGGCCAGGCCTGACCGCATGGCCTTTGCCCTTAAAAGCTAGACTCTGAAACAGAGAAGGGTTGCCTTCTCTCGTAAGAGGTGTGGCCTTGAACGTTAGGTTAGATTCTTGATGCTTGACGTCCAATAAAGCTTTGCTTGACCTTTGCCTTATATCAGTCTTGCCCCTTTAATCATAGACCCATTATTGGGGCATAACAGGATTAATTTTATAGTTATAAGTCAACAATGCATCCATCATCCATCCTACCCCTTAACATTTCCCTTTGGACAGACCCATGATCTAGAACAAGCCTTAATTTATAGTGCCTTGTAGGAGATTTTTGCTGCCGCCTAAATTGCCTACTTTCCTCTCACCATTACCACGGAAATTGGGTCCACTGAAACAAAGGGGTAGTCTTAGAAATTAACAACTTTCATAAATCTCTTTAAATAATAAAATATAAGATAGTGATACCTTTATTTTCTGCCACATAACCAATTCTTGAAAGAATAGGTCATATAAGAGAATTTACAACACATGCTAGCATTATCCTGCTGGACCCAGATCATTTGTATGTTTCTCTGTCTCTGAGAAATGTAGTTATTTATATGACTGAAACCTACAAATTCTTTGATATGACTACTAATATCACCTACATTATTTTAAAGCCTGTTTAAGGCTTCTGAAATACATAGGTTTTGTAAACACTTATTAAGCATCTTGTATATATCACTTTAAAAATCTCTGTTTAAAAAAAAATCTCTACCTCAACGGGACTTTGCGTCTGAAAAAGATACAGGCAATATACAAGGCAACAGATAGAATAATTACATATTTGATTATATACTCCGAGGATGTCACATTAAATTGATGTGAAAATGATGAGAAGGATCTGAATTTCTTGTCAAAATTTTTTGCCTTAAAAAGAAATTGATATTTAGGGAATGTTGTTACTGAAAGAGGTCCTGTGTCAACCAAAAATGTTAAACCTTGATCTGACTAAATTTTCCAGTTTTGATCATTGCTTTGTTTAGCTGTCTTATATTAAGACTGAATTTAGTACTTCAGTCTAGGATTTCAGTAAATTTTTTTAAGATTTTATTTATTTATTAGAGAGGGAGAGTGGGTGGGGAGGGGCAGAGGTAGAGGAAGAACCAGACTACTTGTTGAGCAGGCAGCTGATGCAGGACTGGATCATAGTACCCTGGCATCATGAACTAAGCTGAAGGAAGACACTTAACCTTAGCAGCCAGGCTTCCGTCTAGCCGCACAGGGCATGGAGGACTCTTCTCTTGCCACCGCCCCGCTGATCCTGACAGGTCCGCCTCTTCTGCTTTGCGACCCTTTCATGACAACAAGGATAATGGCTCCTTCTCTTCTCCTGGGGCAGCGTGCTGCACCTTCCCCACACATGCTCCTGGGGAGCACCGGGACAGACGTGTCCCTTTCCTTAAGGCTGTTTACACGGGCTCAACCAAGCAGCTCTCTCAGGTTGAGGGGATGCCCGGCAAAGAGGATTTCCTCCACGCGGTTATATTACACCATGCTGGGAGACTAGCAGAGGCAAGCAGCAGCAACATCCCACCGACCCGACACTAATTTTCGAAAGAATGCTGTGCTTTCCCAAAGGGGATGCCCGGGCAAAGATTGTTTCGCTGCATGCGGGTTTCTCCCACCGTGAGCCTGGTCTCAGGCAAGCAGCAGCAGTAGCTCGAAGAAACGACTCTGATTTCTGAGCAAATGCTGTGCTTTCGCAGAGGCTTTGGGCTTGGAGCGAAACGCACACGCCGCTGCTTCCTCAACAGGGCTTCAGTCGCGTCAGGGAAGAAGAGCTGCGGGAGAACTGGTGCCTCTTGGCCTTGCTTTCCCGGGCTCCATGTTCACGTCCTGGGTTCACCCTGCCAAACAGAAATAAGCAGACAAAGTCTCCACACTGCAGCAGCATGTGTGGCCTAGGATGGCACTCTGCATACAGTGCCATCTCCTGGCGTAGGCAAGGCCTGCCCTTTTGCTCTGGCATTCAGGTGGACAGGGGACTAGGCCAGTGTCTTCCCCATCAAGAGGAGACGCGACAGGATCACTGCACATCGCTTGCGCGCAGCAATGGGGAGCAATGGGTAATTGTCCGTCCTTCCCTGGGCAACCCGCTGCCTCCGCCAACGCTTCAACATCCTGGAGGAAAACGGCATCTGACTGCCCGTTGCTCCAGAAGCTGTTTCTTCGAGTTCAGGGCCGGGCGCCTGGTGGAAAGCACATGTCTGCACCACGGACAGGTGGCCAAGGAGCTGCTCTACCCTTGGGCCCAACGGCACAGGACAGGCCTGCCTTCTTCCCAACTCCTTCCTCAGAGGGGACCACTCGCTCCTGCTCTAGTCTTCCGCTCGTGTCTCCTTAGCAGCTAGGCTTCATTCTCTCTGCACAGGGAGAGGATGACACTTGTCTTGCCACCCGCCTGCTATTTCTGCCTGGCAGGCTCTCTTGCTTCCCGACCGTTTCCCGACAGCAAGGCCAACGGCTCCTTCTCCTCTCCTGGGGCGACGTGCTGCGCCTTCCCCAGACTTGCTCCTAGGGAGCGCAGAGACAGTGTGTCCCTTTCCTTAAGGCTGTTTCCACAGGCGCAACCAGGCTTCTCTCCCAGGCGGAGGGGTTGCCTGGGCATAGAGGATTTCGCTTCATGATGGCTTATTACAACGTACTGTGGAGACAAGCTCAGGCAAGCAGCAGCAGCATCCCAAAGGCCTGACTCTGATTTCCCAAAGAATGCTGTGCTTTCCAAGAGGGGATGCCCGAGCAAAGAGGCTTTCACTCTATGCGGGATTCTCCTACCGTGCTGCGAATACTAGGCTAAGGCAAGCAGCAGGAGCAGCCAACGGTATGGCTCTGATTTCCCAGTGAATGCTATGCTTTCTCTGATGTTTTCAGCTTGGCGTGAAACGCACTTCGGAGCTGCTTCCTCAGCAAGGCTTTGAGCGTTCGCTCTGTCACGTCAGGTAAGAAGTGCTGCAGGAGAGCTGGTGCGTCTTGGGCCTTGCTTTCCTGGGCTCCAAATTCGCGCCCTGAGTTCACCCTGCCAGGCCGAAATAAGCAGACACAGCCACAACCCAGCAGCACCATGCGTGGCCTAGGTTTGCACTCGATGCACACTACCATCTCCAGGTGTAGACAACGCTTGGCCTTTTGTTCTGGCGCTTAGGCGGACTCGGGAACTAGGCCAGTGCCTTCCCCACAGGAGAGGAGAGGTGACAGAATCCCTGCACACCGCCCATGCCCTGGGATGGAGCCGTGGGGGACTGTACCCACTCCTTCCCCGGACACAACCGTGCCTCCGTGAACGCTTCCTCATCCTGGAGGAAGAGGGCATCTGACTGCCCGTTCTTCATGGAGCTAATTCTGCGAGTTAAGGGTAGGCGCCTGGTGGAAAGCACATGTCTGCACCAGGGACAGGTGGCCAAAGAGCTTCTGTCCCCTTAGGCCCAGGGGACCAAGACAGGCCTGCCTTCTGCTCAGACTCCTTCCTCAAAGTGGAGCACGCGCGCCAGCCCTAGTGGTCCCCTCGTGTCTCCTGAGCAGCCAGGTTTGCGTCTCTCCGCACAGGGAGCGGGTGACACTTGTCTTGCCACCGGCCCGCTGTTCCTCCCTGGGGCCGGCTCTCTTGCTTCACGACCATTCCCGAGAACAAGGCCAACGGATCACTCTCTTCTCCCAGGGCAACGTGCTGCACCTTCCCCAGACATGCTCCTGGGGAGTGCAGGGACAGACGTGTCCCTTTCCTTAAGGCTCTTTCCACAGGGGTAACCACGCTTTTCTCTCAGGCAGAGGAGATGCCCGGGCAAAGAAGATTTCGCTCCATGCGGGTTTATTCCACCGTGCTGAGACTAGCTTCGGGAAGGAGCAGAAGCATCCCTCAGACCCGACTCTGATTTCCCAAAGAATGCTGTGCTCTCCCAGAGGTGATGCTAGGGCAAAGAGGCTTTCGATCTATGCGTGTTTCCCCCACTGTGCTGCGAATCCTCGGCTAAGGCAAGCAGCAAGAGGAGCCAACAGAACCGACTCTGATTTCCCAAAGAATGCTGTACGTTCCGAGAGGGGATGCGGGGGCAAAGAGGATTTCGCTCCATGCGGGTTTATTAGACCGTGCTGTGGAGACTAGCTCACGCAAGCAGAAGCAGCATCCCTGAGACTCGACTCTGAATTCCCGAAGAAAGCTGTGCTTTTCCCCAGGGGATTCCCCGGCAAAGAGGCTTTCGCTCTATGCGGGTTTCTCCCACCGTGAGCCTGGTCTCAGGCAAACAGCAGCAGTAGCCCGCAGAACCGGCTCTAATTTCTCACCAAATGCTGTGCTTTCGCAGAGGCTTTGGGCTTGGAGCGAACCGCACACGCCATTGCTTCCTCACCAGGGCTCCAGTCGCGTCAGGGAAGAAGAGCTGCTGGAGAGCTGGTGCCTCTTGGGCCTTGCTTTCCCGGGCTCCATGTTCACGTCCTGGGTTCAACCTGCTAAGCCACGCATGCTGCTGCAGGGTCGAGGCTGTGTCTGCTTATTTCGGCTTGGCAGGGTGAACCCCGGACGTGAACATGGGGCCCGGGAAAGCAAGGCACAAGAGGCACCAGCTCTCCTGTAGCTCTTCCCTGAAGCGATAGAGCGAACGCCCAAAGCCTTGCTGAGGAAGCAGCAGCGAAGTGCTGTTCGCGCCCAGCTGAAAACTTCTGCGGAAGCATAGGAGTTGCTGGCGAATCAGTGTCGGTTCTGTGGGCTACTTTTGCTGCTTGCCTTAGCCTAGTATTCGCAGCACGGTGGGAGAAACCTGCATAGAGGGAAAGCCTCTTTGCACGAGCATCTCCTCTGGGAAAGCACTCCATTCTTTAGGTAATCAGATTCGGTCTGTGGGATGCTGCAGCTGATTGTCTGAACTCGTCTCCAAAGCACGGTGTAATAAACACGCATGGAGCGAAATCCTCTTTGCCGGGGCATGCCCTCTGAGAGAGATGCTTGCTTGCGCCAGTGGAAAGAGCCTTAAGGAAAGGACACGTCGGTCACTGTACTCCCGAGGAGCATGTCTGGGTAAGATGTAGCCCGCTGCTCTGGAGAAGAGAAGGAGCCGTTGGCCTTAGTGTCAGGAAACGGTCTCGAAGCAGGAGAGGCGGCGCTGTCAGGAACAGAGAGCCGGTGGCACAAAAACTGTCCCCTGCTCCTTGTGCGGTGCGACGGAAGCCTTGAGGCTAAGTAGACTCGGCGGGGACGACTAGGGCAGGGGCGCGTGCTCCATTCTGAAGAAGGAGTCTGGGCAGAAGGCAGGCCAGTCCAGAGCCTCTGGGCCCAAGGGGACAGCAGCTCCTTGGACACCTGTCCATAGTGCAGACGTGGGCTTGCCACCAGGCGCCCGGCCCTGAACTCTCAGAATAAGCGCCTGGAGGAACGGGCACTCAGATGCCGTTTTCCTCAAGGATGTCGCAGTGTTGGCGGAAGCAAGGAGTGTCCCGGGGAAGGAGGGAGGAAAGTTACCCATTAACCCCATCCCAGGGTGCGTGGGGTGTGCAGGGATCCTGTGGCGTCTCCGCTCGCCTGGGGAAGGCACTGGCCTAGTCCGCTGTCCTCCTGAATGCCAGAGCAAAAGGGCAGGCCTTGCCTAAGCCAGGAGACGGCACTGTAAGCAGAGTGCCATCCTAATCCACGCATGCTACTGCAGTGTGGAGGCTGTGTCTGCTTATTTCTGTCTGGCAGGGTGAACCCAGGACGTGAACATGGAGCCCGGGAAAGCAAGGCCCAAGAGGCACCAGTTCTCCCGCAGCTCTTCTTCCCTGACGCGACTGAAGCCCTGTTGAGGAAGCAGCGGCGTGTGTGTTTCGCTCCAAGCCC
This sequence comes from Mustela nivalis, assembly GCF_964662115.1. NCBI lineage: Eukaryota > Metazoa > Chordata > Mammalia > Carnivora > Mustelidae > Mustela > Mustela nivalis. The sequence continues at coordinate 140,506,454 of NC_139025.1, forward strand.
AAAGCCTCTGCGAAAGCATAGCATTTGGTGAGAAATTAGAGCCGGTTCTGCGGGCTACTGCTACTACTTGCCTGAGACCAAGCTCACGGTGGGAGAAACCCGCATAGAGTGAAAGCCTCTCTGCCGGCGCATCTCCTGGGGGAAAGCACTGCATTCTTTGGGAAATCAGAGTTGGGTGTGATGGATGTTGCCGCTGCTTGCCGGAGCTAGTCTCCACATCACGGAATAATAAACCCTCATGGAGTGAAATCCTCTTTAGCTCTGGGAAAGCACAGCATTCTACGGGAATTCAGAGTAGGGTCTCAGGGATGCTCTTCTGTTTGCCTGAGCAAGTCTCCACAGCACGGTGTAATAAACCCGCATGGAGCGAAATCCTCTTTGCCCCTGAATCCCCTCTCGGAAAGCACAGCTTTCTTTGGGAAATCAGAGTCGGTTCTGTTGGCTCCTCTTGCTGCTTGCCTTAGCCGAGGATTCGCAGCACAGTGGTGGAAACCCGCATAGATCGAAAGCCTCTTTGCACGAGCATCACCTCTGGGAAAGCACAGCATTCTTTGGGAAATCAGAGTAGGGTCTGAGGGATGCTTCTGCTCCTTTCCTGAGCTGGTTTCAGCACGGTGGAATAAACCCGCATGGAGCGAAATCTTCTTTTCCCGGGCATCTCCTCTGCCTGAGAGAAAAGCGTGGTTCCCCATGTGGAAAGAGTCTTAAGGAAAGGGACACGTCTGTCCTTGCGCTCCCCAGAAGCATGTCTGGGGAAGGTGCAGCACGTTGCCCTGGGTGAAGAGAGGGATCCGTTGGCCTTGTTCTCGGGAAAGGTCGTGAAGCAAGAGGGCTTGCCCCAGTCAGGAACAGCGGGCCGGTGGCAAGACAAGTGTCACCGTCTCCCTGTGCAGTGAGAATGAAGCCTAGCTTCTAAGTAGACACGAGCGGACGACTAGGGCAGGAGCGAGTGCTCCCCTCTGAGAAAGGAGTTTGGGCAGAAGGAGGCCTGTCCTGTTCCGTTGGGCCCAAGGGAAGAACAGCTCCTTGGCCACCTGTCCGTGGTGCAGACATGTCCTTGCCACCAGGCGCCCGGCCCTGAACTCGAAGAAACAGCTTCTGGAGCAACGGGCAGTCAGATGCCGTCTTCCTCCAGGATATTGAAGCGTCGGCGGAGGAAGGGCGTTGCTTGGGAAAGGACGGACAGTTACCCATTACTCCCCATCCCAGGGTGCGTGCGGTGTGCAGGGATCCTGTGGCATCTCCTCTCGGTTGGGGAAGGCACTGGCCTAGTCCGCCTACCACCTGAACGCCAGAGCAAAAGGGCAGGCCTTGCCTACGCCGGGAGATGGCATTGTAAGCAGAGTGCCATCCTAGGCCACGCATGCTACTGCAGGGTCGAGGCTGTGTATGCTTATTACGCTTTGGCAGGGTGAACCCAGGACGTGAACATGGAGCCCTGGAAAGCAAGCCGAAGAGGCACCCGCTCTCCCATAGCTCTTCTTCCCTGAGGCGAGAGAGCGAACGCCCAAAGCCTTGCTGAGGAAGCAGCAGCGAAGTGCGGTTCGCGCCAAGCTGAAAACCTGTGAGAAAGCATAGGAGTTGCTGGCGAATCAGAGTCGTTTCTGTGAGCTGCTCTTGCTGCTTGCCTTAGCCTAGTATTCGCAGCACGTTGGGAGAAACTGGAATAGAGCGAAAGCCTCTTTGCACGGGCATCTCCTCTGGGAAAGCACAGCATTCTTTAGGTAATCAGATTCGGGTATGTGGGAGGCTGCCGCTGATTGAACTCGTCTCCACAGCACTGTGTAATAAACTCGCATGGAGCAAAATCCTCTTTGCCGGGGCATGCCCTCTGAGGGAGATGTTTGCTTGCGCCAGTGGATAGATAGAGGCTTAAGGAAAGGACACGTCGGTCACTGTACTCCCGAGGAGCATGTCTGGGGAAGGGGCAGTCCGCTGCCTGGAGAAGAGAAGGAGCCATTGGCCTTATTGTCGGGAAACGGTCGCGAAGCAGGAGAGGCGGCGTTGTCAGGAACAGAGGGCCGGTGGCACGAAAACTGTCACCTGCTCCTTGTGTGGAGAGACGAAAGCCTTACAGCTAAGGAGACAGGAGGGGACCACTAGGGCAGGTGCGCGTGGTCCACTCTGAAGAAAGTCTGGGCAGAAGGTAGGCCTGTCCTGTGCCTTTGGGCCCAAGGGTAGAGCAGCTCTGAGGCCACCTGTCCGTGGTGCAGACATGTGCTTGCCACCAGGCACCCGGCCCGGAACTTGAAGAGACAGCTACTGGAGCAATGGGCAGTCAGATGCCGTCTTCCTCCAGGACGTTGAAGCGTTGGCGGAGGAAGGGCGTTGCCTGGGAAAGGACGGACAGTTACCCATTACTCCCCATCGCAGGGTGCGTTCGGTGTGCAGGGATCCTGTGGCATCTCCTCTCGGTTGAGGAAGGCACTGTCCTAGTCCACCAGAGCAAAAGGGCAGGCCTTGCCTATGCCGGGAGATGGCATTGTAAGAAGAGAGCCATCCTATGCCACGCATGCTACTGCAGGGTCGAGGCTGTGTGCTTATTTCGGCTTGGCAGGTTGAACCGAGGACGTGAACATGGAGCCCGGGAAAGCAAGGCCCAAGAGGCACCAGCTCTCCCTCAGCTCTTCTTCCCTGACGCGACTGGAGCCCTGGTGAGGAAGCAATGGCGTGTGCGGTTCGCTCCAAGCCCAAAGCCTCTGCGAAAGCACAGCACTTGGTGAGAAATAAGAGCCGGTTCTGCGGGCTACTGCTGCTGCTTGCCTGAGACCAGGCTCACGGTGGGAGAAACCCGCATAGAGCGAAAGCCTCTTTGCCTGGGCATCCACTGGGGAAAAGCACAGCATTCTTCGGGAATTCAGAGTTGGGTCTCAGGGATGCTGCTTCTGCTTGCATGAGCTAGTATCCACAGCACGGTCTAATAAACCCGCATGGAGCGAAATCCTCTTTGCCCCCGCATCCCCTCTTGGAAAGCACAGCATTCTTTGGGAAATCAGAGTGGGTTCTGTTGGCTCCTCTTGCTGCTTGCCTTAGCCTAGGATTCGCAGCACAGTGGGGGAAACACGCATAGATCGAAAGCCTCTTTGCCCGAGCATCACCTCTTGGAAAGCACAGCATTCTTTGGGAAATCAGAGTCGGGTCTGAGGGATGCTTCTGCTCCTTCCCGAAGCTAGTCTCAGCACGGTGGAATAAACCCGCATGGAGCGAAATCTTCTTTGCCCGGGCATCTCCTCTGCCTGAGAGAAAAGCGTGGTTACCCCTGTGGAAAGAGCCTTAAGGAAAGAGACACGTCTGTCCCTGCGCTCCCCAGCAGCATGTCTGGGGAAGGTGCAGCACGTTGCCCTGGGAGAAGAGAGGGATCCGTTGGCCTTGTTCTCGGGAACGGTCGTGAAGCAAGAGAGCCGGCCCCAGTCAGGAACAGCGGGCCGGTGGCAAGACAAGTGTCACCGGCTCCCTGTGCGGAGAGACGCAAACCTGGCTGCTCAGGAGACACGAGGGGACCAGTAGGGCAGGCGCGCGTGCTCCCCTTTAGGAAGGACTCTGAGCAGAAGGCAGGCCTGTCTTGGTCCCCTGGGCCTAGGGGACAGAAGCTCTTTGGCCACCTGTCCCTGGTGCAGACATGTGCTTCCCACCAGGCGCCTCCCTTAACTCGCAGAATTAGCTCCATGAAGAACGGGCAGTCAGATGCCCTCTTCCTCCAGGATGAGGAAGCGTTCACGGAGGCACGGTTGTGTCCGGGGAAGGAGTGGGTACAGTCCCCCACAGCTCCCCATCCCAGTGCATGGGCGGTGTGCAGGGATTCTGTCACCTCTCCTCTCCTGTGGGGAAGGCACTGGCCTAGTTCCCGAGTCCGCCTAAGCGCCAGAACAAAAGGCCAAGCGTTGTCTACACCGGCAGATGGTAGTGTGCATCGATTGCAAACAAACCTAGGCCACACATGCTGCTGCAGGGTTGTGGCTGTGTCTGCTTATTTCGGCCTGGCAGGGTGAACTCAGGGCGCGAACATGGAGCCCAGGAAAGCAAGGCCCAAGACGCACCAGCTCTCCTGCAACACTTCTTACCTGACGTGACAGAGCGAACGCTCAAAGCCTTGCTGAGGAAGCAGCTGCGAAGTGCGGTTCACGCCAAGCTGAAAACATCAGAGAAAGCATAGCATTCACTGGGAAATCAGAGCCATACCGTTGGCTGCTCCTGCTGCTTGCCTTAGCCTAGTATTCGCAGCACGGTGGGAGAATCCCGCATAGAGTGAAAGCCTCTTTGTTCGGGCATCCCCTCTTGGAAAGCACAGCATTCTTTGGGAAATCAGAGTCAGGCCTTTGGGATGCTGCTGCTGCTTGCCTGAGCTTGTACCCACAGCACGTTGTAATAAGCCCTCATGGAGCGAAATTCTCTATGCCGGGGCATCCCCTCCGCCTGGGAGAGAAGCCTGGTTGCGCCTGTGGAAACAGTTTTAAGGAAAGGGACACACAGTCTCTGCGCTCCCTAGGAGCAAGTCTGGGGAAGGCTCAGCACGTCGCCCCGGGAGAAGAGAAAGAACTGTTGGCCTTGGGGAAACGGTCGTGAAGCAAGAGAGCCTGCCATGGCAGGAAAATCAGACGGGTGGCAAGACAAGTGTCACCCTCTCCTTGTTCAGAGAGAATGAAGCCTAACTGCTAAGGAAACACTGGCGGACGACTAGAGCAGGAGCGAGGGCTACCCTCTTAGGAAGGAGTTTGGGCAGAAGGCAGGCCTGTCCTGTGCCGTTGGGCCCAAGGGTAGAGCAGCTCCTAGGCCACCTGTCCGTGAGCAGACGTGTTTGCCACCAGGCGCCCGGGCCTGAACTCGAAGACACAGCTTCTGAAGCAATGGGCAGTCAGATGCCGTCTTCCTCCAGGACATTGAAGCGTTGGCGGAGGAAGGGCGTTGCTTGGGAAAGGACGGACCGTTACCCATTACTCCCCATCGCAGGCTGCGTTCGGTGTGCAGGGATCCTGTGGCATCTCCTCTCGGTTGAGGAAGGCACTGTCCTAGTCCGCTGTCCACCTGAACGCCAGAGCAAAAGGGCAGTCCTTGCCTATGCCGGGAGATGGCATTGTAAGCAGAGTGCCATCCTAGGATGCGCATGCTGCTGCAGTGTCGAGGCTGTATCTGCTTATTTTTGCTTAGCAGGTTGAACCCAGGACTTGAACATGGAGCCCGGGAAAGCAAGGCCCAAGAGGCACCAGCTCTCCCTCAGCTCTTCTTCCCTGACGCGACTGGAGCCCTGGTGAGGAAGCAATGGCGTGTGCGGTTCGCTCCAAGCCCAAAGCCTCTGCGAAAGCACAGCATTTGGTGAGAAATTAGAGCCGGTTCTGCGGGCTACTGCTGCTGTTTGCCTGAGACCAGGCTCACGGTGGGAGAAACCCGCATAGAGCGAAAGCCTCTTTGCCGGGGAATCCCCTGGGGAAAAGCACAGCTTTCTTCGGGAATTCAGAGTCGAGTCTCAGGGATGCTGCTTCTGCTTGCGTGAGCTAGTCTCCACAGCACGGTCTAATAAACCCGCATGGAGCGAAATCCTCTTTGCCCCCGCATCCACTCTCGGAACGTACAGCATTCTTTGGGAAATCAGAGTCGGTTCTGTTGGCTCCTCTTGCTGCTTGCCTTAGCCGAGGATTCGCAGCACAGTGGGGGAAACACGCATAGATCGAGAGCCTCTTTGCCCTAGCATCACCTCTGGGAGAGCACAGCATTCTTTGGGAAATCAGAGTCGGGTCTGAGGGATGCTTCTGCTCCTTCCCGAAGCTAGTCTCAGCACGGTGGAATAAACCCGCATGGAGCGAAATCTTCTTTGCCCGGGCATCTCCTCTGCCTGAGAGAAAAGCGTGGTTACCCCTGTGGAAAGAGCCTTAAGGAAAGGGACACGTCTGTCCCTGCACTCCCTAGGAGCATGTCTGGGGAAGGGGCAGCACGTTGCCCTGGGAGAAGAGAGGGATCCGTTGGCCTTGTTCTCGGGAATGGTCGTGAAGCAAGAGAGCCGGCCCCAGGCAGGAACAGCGGGCCGGTGGCAAGACAAGTGTCACCCGCTCCCTGTGCGGAGAGACGCAAACCTGGCTGCTCAGGAGACACGAGGGGACCACTAGGGCTGGCGCGCGTGCTCCACTTTGAGGAAGGAGTCTGAGCAGAAGGCAGGCCTGTCTTGGTCCCCTGGGCCTACGGGGACAGAAGCTCTTTGGCCACCTGTCCCTGGTGCAGACATGTGCTTTCCACCAGGCGCCTACCCTTAACTCGCAGAATTAGCTCCATGAAGAACGGGTAGTCAGATGCCCTTTCATCCAGGATGAGGAAGCGTTCACGGAGGCACGGTTGTGTCCGGGGAAGGAGTGGGTACAGTCCCCCACGGCTCCCCATCCCAGGGCATGGGCGGTGTGCAGGGATTCTGTCACCTCTCCTCTCCGTGGGGAAGGCACTGGCCTAGTTCCCGAGTCCGCCTAAGCGCCAGAACAAAAGGCCAAGCGTTGTCTACACCTGGAGATGGTAGTGTGCATCGAGTGCAAACCTAGGCCACGCATGGTGCTGCTGGGTTGTGGCTGTGTCTGCTTATTTCGGCCTGGCAGGGTGAACTCAGGGCGCGAATTTGGAGCCCAGGAAAGCAAGGCCCAAGACGCACCAGCTCTCCTGCAGCACTTCTTACCTGACGTGACAGAGCGAACGCTCAAAGCCTTGCTGAGGAAGCAGCTCCGAAGTGCGTTTCACGCCAAGCTGAAAACATCAGAGAAAGCATAGCATTCACTGGGAAATCAGAGCCATACCGTTGGCTGCTCCTGCTGCTTGCCTTAGCCTAGTATTCGCAGCACGGTAGGAGAATCCCGCATAGAGTGAAAGCCTCTTTGCTCGGGCATCCCCTCTTGGAAAGCACAGCATTCTTTGGGAAATCAGAGTCAGGCCTTTGGGATGCTGCTGCTGCTTGCCTGAGCTTGTCTCCACAGTACGTTGTAATAAGCCATCATGAAGCGAAATCCTCTATGCCCAGGCAACCCCTCCGCCTGGGAGAGAAGCCTGGTTGCGCCTGTGGAAACAGCCTTAAGGAAAGGGACACACTGTCTCTGCGCTCCCTAGGAGCAAGTCTGGGAAAGGCGCAGCACGTCGCCCCAGGAGAGGAGAAGGAGCCGTTGGCCTTGCTGTCGGGAAACGGTCGGGAAGCAAGAGAGCCTGCCAGGCAGAAATAGCAGGCGGGTGGCAAGACAAGTGTCATCCTCTCCCTGTGCAGAGAGAATGAAGCCTAGCTGCTAAGGAGACACGAGCGGAAGACTAGAGCAGGAGCGAGTGGTCCCCTCTGAGGAAGGAGTTGGGAAGAAGGCAGGCCTGTCCTGTGCCGTTGGGCCCAAGGGTAGAGCAGCTCCTTGGCCACCTGTCCGTGGTGCAGACATGTGCTTTCCACCAGGCGCCCGGCCCTGAACTCGAAGAAACAGCTTCTGGAGCAACGGGCAGTCAGATGCCGTTTTCCTCCAGGATGTTGAAGCGTTGGCGGAGGCAGCGGGTTGCCCAGGGAAGGACGGACAATTACCCATTGCTCCCCATTGCTGCGCGCAAGCGATGTGCAGTGATCCTGTCGCGTCTCCTCTTGATGGGGAAGACACTGGCCTAGTCCCCTGTCCACCTGAATGCCAGAGCAAAAGGGCAGGCCTTGCCTACGCCAGGAGATGGCACTGTATGCAGAGTGCCATCCTAGGCCACACATGCTGCTGCAGTGTGGAGACTTTGTCTGCTTATTTCTGTTTGGCAGGGTGAACCCAGGACGTGAACATGGAGCCCGGGAAAGCAAGGCCAAGAGGCACCAGTTCTCCCGCAGCTCTTCTTCCCTGACGCGACTGAAGCCCTGTTGAGGAAGCAGCGGCGTGTGCGTTTCGCTCCAAGCCCAAAGCCTCTGCGAAAGCACAGCATTTGCTCAGAAATCAGAGTCGTTTCTTCGAGCTACTGCTGCTGCTTGCCTGAGACCAGGCTCACGGTGGGAGAAACCCGCATGCAGCGAAACAATCTTTGCCCGGGCATCCCCTTTGGGAAAGCACAGCATTCTTTCGAAAATTAGTGTCGGGTCGGTGGGATGTTGCTGCTGCTTGCCTCTGCTAGTCTCCCAGCATGGTGTAATATAACCGCGTGGAGGAAATCCTCTTTGCCGGGCATCCCCTCAACCTGAGAGAGCTGCTTGGTTGAGCCCGTGTAAACAGCCTTAAGGAAAGGGACACGTCTGTCCCGGTGCTCCCCAGGAGCATGTGTGGGGAAGGTGCAGCACGCTGCCCCAGGAGAAGAGAAGGAGCCATTATCCTTGTTGTCATGAAAGGGTCGCAAAGCAGAAGAGGCGGACCTGTCAGGATCAGCGGGGCGGTGGCAAGAGAAGAGTCCTCCATGCCCTGTGCGGCTAGACGGAAGCCTGGCTGCTAAGGTTAAGTGTCTTCCTTCAGCTTAGTTCATGATGCCAGGGTACTATGATCCAGTCCTGCATCAGCTGCCTGCTCAACAAGTAGTCTGGTTCTTCCTCTACCTCTGCCCCTCCCCACCCACTCTCCCTCTCTAATAAATAAATAAAATCTTAAAAAAATTTACTGAAATCCTAGACTGAAGTACTAAATTCAGTCTTAATATAAGACAGCTAAACAAAGCAATGATCAAAACTGGAAAATTTAGTCAGATCAAGGTTTAACATTTTTGGTTGACACAGGACCTCTTTCAGTAACAACATTCCCTAAATATCAATTTCTTTTTAAGGCAAAAAATTTTGACAAGAAATTCAGATCCTTCTCATCATTTTCACATCAATTTAATGTGACATCCTCGGAGTATATAATCAAATATGTAATTATTCTATCTGTTGCCTTGTATATTGCCTGTATCTTTTTCAGACGCAAAGTCCCGTTGAGGTAGAGATTTTTTTTTAAACAGAGATTTTTAAAGTGATATATACAAGATGCTTAATAAGTGTTTACAAAACCTATGTATTTCAGAAGCCTTAAACAGGCTTTAAAATAATGTAGGTGATATTAGTAGTCATATCAAAGAATTTGTAGGTTTCAGTCATATAAATAACTACATTTCTCAGAGACAGAGAAACATACAAATGATCTGGGTCCAGCAGGATAATGCTAGCATGTGTTGTAAATTCTCTTATATGACCTATTCTTTCAAGAATTGGTTATGTGGCAGAAAATAAAGGTATCACTATCTTATATTTTATTATTTAAAGAGATTTATGAAAGTTGTTAATTTCTAAGACTACCCCTTTGTTTCAGTGGACCCAATTTCCGTGGTAATGGTGAGAGGAAAGTAGGCAATTTAGGCGGCAGCAAAAATCTCCTACAAGGCACTATAAATTAAGGCTTGTTCTAGATCATGGGTCTGTCCAAAGGGGAATGTTAAGGGGTAGGATGGATGATGGATGCATTGTTGACTTATAACTATAAAATTAATCCTGTTATGCCCCAATAATGGGTCTATGATTAAAGGGGCAAGACTGATATAAGGCAAAGGTCAAGCAAAGCTTTATTGGACGTCAAGCATCAAGAATCTAACCTAACGTTCAAGGCCACACCTCTTACGAGAGAAGGCAACCCTTCTCTGTTTCAGAGTCTAGCTTTTAAGGGCAAAGGCCATGCGGTCAGGCCTGGCCACGCACAGGTGACCAATGAGATTTTAACACACACAGGAAACACCACAGTGATGCTAGGTGATCAGCTGAGGTACAATTTACCCTGGTATAGTCATTTGACCCAGCCTATTAAACCTTGATTAGGATTGGTGTCAAAAAGGTTCCCAAAGGGTGGAGGAGTGGGGCATACGCCTTAGTATCTAGGGAGACAGTATGCACCCCCACCCCCGCTGATTGATGTCTCCACCTGGCCTGACCCACCCTTGTATATGGGCTTTGTTACCTGGAGCTGATTTCCAGGACTTTTTTTTAAGTGAATCCCCGGGGGAAGGGGAGCAAAAACACTTTAAAGGTTAAACAACGTTTTTGTTTAACCTCAATGAAAGCCTCCTGCTAAAATATAAAAATATAAAATAGGTCCTTTCATTACAACAACTCAGTAGGGAAAGTCCCAGTGTGGTGATAAATGAGGTGATGTAACTTGCATTGCACATTTTATTTTTAAAACGTGTAAGTCGTATTTTTCCCTGCCATGACATCATACTTTATCTTCATCACTGTCTACTAGCTTAAAACTAGTTATACAAACTCAACAATTTTTTAAAAAAATATTTTATTTATTTATTTGAGAGCAAAAGCGAGAGAGAGAGAGCATGAGCAATATGGGGTTCGATCCAAGGACTCTTGAAATCATGATCTGAGCCAAAAGCAGACATTTAACTGACTGAGCAAATGAGACTCCCACAAATTCAACAATTTTATAAAATTTTTATTTGTTGGGGTGCCTGGCTGGATCAGTCAGTAAAACAAGTAACTCTTGATCTTGAGGTTGTACGTTTGAAATCCACCTTGGGTGTACAGGTTGTTTAAAAATAAAATCTTTAGGGATGCCTGGGTGGCTCAGTTGGTTAAGCAGCTGCCTTCGGCTCAGGTCATGATCCCAGCGTCCTGGGATCGAGTTCCACATCGGGCTCCTTGTTCCGCAGGGAGCCTGCTTCTCCCTCTGACTCTGCCGGCCACTCTGCCTGTGCTCGCTCTTGCTCTCTCTCTCTCTGACAAATAAATAAATAAAATCTTAAAAAAGAAAAAGAAAAAATAAAATAAAAATAAAAATAAAATCTTTAAAAACTTTTTTTCATTTTTTATTTAAGCCATTGTATGGCAGTGTTGATCACTCTATTGTACACCTGAAACTAATATTAACCTTATTTTACCTAACTGGAATTTAAATAAACACTTTAATAATAATAATAATAATAATAAAGAGGAAAAAATATTTGGCAGGCAATGTTCTTAATTGCATTATTATTTATTATTATCATAGTGTGTTTGTGTCAGTGGGAAGTGGCTGGTATTACAGTGAGTTCTATATCTGTGTTACACTGAGGTCCATGTCTGTAGTCAGTCTTTTTTTTTTCTTTTAATTTATTTTCAGTGATCCAAAATTCATTGTTTATGCACCACACCCAGTGCTTCATGCAATAAATTCCCTCCTTAATACCCACCACTGGGCTCACCCAACCACCTGCCACCCTCCTCTTCAAAACCCTCAGTTTGTTTCTCAGAGTCCACAGTCTCTCATGGTTTGTCTCTCCCTCCGATTTCCCCCAGCACACTTCTCTCCATCTCCCAGTGTCCTCCACGTTATTCCTTATGGATTGAGTCTTATAAAAACTTTTATTTCTTTCCCTATTCTGCTTTGCATATGCTTACCTTAGATGTTAAAATGTTATAAACCTCTCCTGCCTGGTCCATTTTCTCTCTCTGCTCTCATGATTGCTCATGCTCTCCCTGCCAACCCACATGCCTTACAATATCTGGATATGACTAATTTCTTCCTGAGCTGCTTTATTCTACTCTGCCATACAGTTGCCCTTCCCTCTTCTGTACCATAACTTCTATCCCCTGCATTTGTGCTTTAACAATACCTAATTCTTTTCACTACATATGTATCTTTGAGCTCAATACTCAGTAGTGCAATTGCTGGGTCATAGGCTAGCTCTATTTTACTGAAAAGAAGGGCCATATGCACCCCAGTGTTTATAGCAGCAATGTCCACAATAGCCATTCTGTTGAAAGAGCCAAGATCCCTTCAACAAACAAACGGATAAAGAAGATGTGATCTATGTATACAATGGAATATCACTCAGCCATCAGAAAGGATGAATACCCAACTTTTGCATCAACATGGATGGGACTGGAGGAGATTATGCTAAGTGAAATAAGTCAAGCAGAGAAAGTCAATCATCATATGGTTTCACTTTTTTGTGGAACCTAAGGAATAGCATGGAGGACATTAGGAGAAGGAAAGGAAAAATGAAGTGGAGGAATTGGAGGGGGAAATGAAACATGAAAAACTATGGACTCCAAGAAACAAACTGAGGGTTTTAAAGATGAGAAGGGTGTGGGGATGGGTGAGCCTGGTGATGGATATTAAGGAGGGCACATATTGCATGGGGCACTGGGTGTTTTACACAAACAATGAATCATGGAACACTACTTCAAAAACTAATGGTAACTAACATAACATAATTTAAAAAAAAAGGAAGGGGACAATACCTAACAATCTTTGCTAGTTTCTTGTTTACCTCCTTTTAAGAGTAAGCTCATTAGTGGTTTTTTGTTTGTTTGTTTTGTCTCAACTAAAAGAAGAAAAATAATACACATTATTTTGAAAACTTTTTGAACAGTGTACAAACCTTAGTCAAGTCCACAATGTCTCATCTCATCTCTTCTTCCTCCTAACATGGCTAAGTTGAAAAACCCTTTATCTGGGAAAAGATCATCTTCCTGCTGCCTTGTGTAAGATTTTGGCTTTAGCTTAGATTATCCTTTCTTTCCTTTTCTGAAAATACGTTGAAAATATTAATAGCCTCAGTTTCTTCTTCCAAAATATGACTGCTTCTTTACCAAGTGCAAAAGCAACCCATTTTGACCATAGTAAACAGCTTGGACCTACTTTTTTGGCTCACTGTTTTAGTGAGACAAGTGGAGTGAAGATGACACACCATTTCCAAATGTATTAATAATTGGTAGACCACACTTCTAAATTGAAGTTTTGTTGCCATTAAACTACCACCAGACTCGCTATAATTACAGAGGTAAAGTCTTTATATTTACTATATTTGAAATTACCATATAATACCAAAATAAAATTATGATTATGTGAAGATTCTGTAATATTAAGAAGATGACTTTGAAATTATTGCTTATCTAAATGATATTTCCCATTTTATAATCTTGTATAAGCTTCCCTTGTCATCTCCTATTTAAAATCTATTAGAAGGCACTCTTATTTTCCCTTAAGTGGGAAGTCAAATGTGGAACAAATTCATCCCAAAGGAACTGATTCTATATTCCACTGAAGACCAGGTGGCTTCCATGTGGCATTTTGCCTCTTGCATATTGTTCATCTCCTACAACAAATGGGGGTATGCTCTTTAGTAAACTAATTCAACTCAATTAGAGACATTGTCTTCAAGGGATAACATCATAGAGACTAGAATCAGAATCATACTTTTGGGAAAATTGGGCCCAGGTTTTGTTTTGTTTTGTTTTGTTTTAAGATTTTATTTATTTATTTGACAGACAAAGACCACAAGTAGGCAGAGAGGCAGAGAGAGGGGGGAAGCAGGCTCCCTGCTGAACAGAGAGCCTATGCAGAGCTCAATCCCAGGACCCTGAGATCATGGCCTGAGCCGACAAAGGCAGAGGCTTAACCCACTGAGCCACCCAGGCTCCCCTGGGCCCAGGTTTTGATGGCTTCTTTCCTCAATCTTATAAAACCTATTTGAACTCTACTGGATGCCAGAACTGCTCAAAAATATTTGGTCCCTTGTAATTTTAACCTTCTAGTATTCAATGCACCTGATCCATGTAATATCCTATAGTATTTTTGTCAAATGAAGACTCTCAAAGTGTGTTTCTTGGGAGACACTTTTCAATTGGTTGCTTACATTTCTGAATTTATTATTTGTTCTAGACCATCCTTTGAAGATGGTTGTATTGAATAGACTTGGAAGACAGAATTAGTATCTTTTTTTTTAACTTAACCTGTTGTGTTTGCAAATATTATCGGCCTCTCTTTAGATTCTTCTTATGGGAACTGAGGCTCAGAACTGATATATAACTCCCACCCCTACACACACACACACACACACACACACACACACACACAAATACTGTTAATATTCTGGCTACCTCTATTGCTGTGAATAATAAACTATATTATTTCTGAACCATGAGTCTGCATCTTCTATCAACACCCAAGAAACTATTGCAGACTCATACACCAGCTTTCAAATTAGGGAAAATAATCTCAGACACTTTATATTCCACCCCTGCACACACACACACACACACAAATACTGTTAATATTCTGGCTACCTCTATTGCTGTGAATTATAAACTATATTATTTCTGAACCATGAAACCATGGCAGACTCATACACCAGCTTTCAAATAAGGGAAAATAATCTCAGATGCTTTATATTTTTTGATAGTGTTACCTACTTCTGAACATATGACTTAACACATGTAAAGCTGGAGCCATTACCATTTAGAGCTTCTTCTGTGGAAGACCTATGCATTCACTAGTAAACAAAAGTAGTTTCATCTTTTTTTTTCCTCCTGGATACCATTTCCTCTCTCACACTGTTGCTCAAATTGGATGGAGTCTAAGGTCCTTTGAGGAAATTTTTGTTTAATGACTCAAAATAAAATAGGAAGAGTCTAAAGTGCTAAAAATAATTCTAGATAAAAGGTATAAGATCATGCCAGGAAGGATAGTAATCTTATCTAACAACTGCTTGTTCACCCCTTTATTTGTTCATTAACTAATCTCCAAATTACTGACTAAATCCCTTTTCGTAAGCCAGAATGTGAGCTAAAACCTGGGTATTTTAAAAAAGCTTTTATATGAAATCCAGTTAGTTAACATATACAGTTGTATTAGTTTCATGTGTACAATATAATATATAACATTGAGTGCTCACCATGACAAGTGCCCTAATTAATCCCCATCACTTATTTAATCCTCACTCCTTTCAGATCCCCTCAAGTAACCATCAGTTTGTTCTCCATAATGAAATGTCTGTCTCTTGCTTTGTTTCTATTTCTATGTCTTATTATTTTCCCCTTTGCTTGTTTGTTTGTTTCTTTTATTCCATATATGAGTAAAGGTATTTGTCTTTCTCTGACTTACTTCAGTTTTAGCATTATACTGTCTAGTTCCATCCATGTTATTGCAAATGGCAAGATTTCAGTCCTTTTTAATGCTGAATAATATTCCATTGTATATACATACCACTTATTCTTTATTCATTCATCAATTGATAAATACTTGGGGTCTTTCCATATCTTAGCTTTATAAGTAATGCTCCTATAAACATTAGGGTGCTGGTATCCTTTTCTTATATTCATTGGGTAAATACACACCAACAGGATTGTTGGATCACAAAGGACTTCTATTTTTAAATTTTATGGAAATTCCATACTGTTTTCCAGTATGGCTGTATCAGTTTGCATTACCACCAACAGTTCACAATTGTGACTTTTTCTTCTTTTTTTTAAATTTTATTCATTTGACAGAGAGAGATTACAAGTAGAGAGAGAGAGGGGAGGGAGCAGGCTCCCTGCCTGGCAGAGAGCCCGATGTGGGACTTGATCCCAGGACCCTGAGATCATGACCTGAGCTGAAGGAAGAGGCTTAACCCACTGAGCCACCCAGACAGCCCCCACAAGTGTTACTTTTTCACATCCTCTCCAACACCTTTTGTTTCTTGTAGTGTTGATTTTAGCCATTCTGACAGGTGTGAGGTGGTATCTCTTTCTAGTTTTGCTTTGCAATTTCCTGATGATACATGATGATGGACATCTTTTCATGTATCTACTGAACATTTGAATGTGTTCTTTGGGGAAACACTTGTTCATGTCTTCTATCCATGTTTTTATTGGATTATTTGTCTTTGGATGTTGACTAAAAACTGGATATTAAGTAAAAAACAAGACAGGTTTCCTTGAGCTTACATTTTATTTGCAAGAGTATCATTAACAGGAAAAATATGCATATGTGTATGTACAAGTGTGTTTATGTATACATCTATCTATCTATCCTCTATCCCCTATTTTCTAATTGTGGTAAATTCTGTAAGGTGGGGAATGGGATAGTCTGAAGAAATATGCTGCTGGATATGTTGGGTAAGCAAATTTAATTGCACTCAGATGCATTGGATATAAGTGAATCACTCAAATGAGTTATTTAATATTATATAGAAACAATTAAAATTTTATATAGTTGAAAATAATAGGTAGTTAAAATAAATTTTGTTGTTTGTTGTTTTTGTGTCTTTTTTTGTTTATATATACTATGTTGTGAATGTTTGTGTCTCCCGAAATCATATTATGAAATCTAACTCTGGAAATGATAGTATTAAAATGTAGGGGCCTTTGGGAGGTGATTAGGTCATAAGTCGGATTACAGTCCTTTTAAAGGAGACTCCAGAGAGTTCTCTCGCTTCATTCATCGTGTAAGTTTACAGTGAGTAGATAGCCATCTATGAGGAAGTGGGCTCTTCCTGGATCTGCCCATTCCTTAATCTTGAACTTCTCAGTTCTAGAACTGTGAGAAATAAATTCCTGTTCTTTATAAGCTATTCAGTCTATATCATGTCTGTTAAAGCAGCCTGCATGCAGAAGGACAATATGACCTAAAATGAGAGCAATAAATATAAAGTTTCAGTAAAGTCAGTTGGTACAATGTTTTTTTACTTAGAGAAGACATGCTGCTTCATGTTAAACCTTGATATTGTATATGTTTCTGGAAGGGCCACTTCTTACTCCTTTGTATATTTTCCACAAAGTCCAGGATGATGCCTTACATAAAGGTAATATTTTATAAATACTGTTGGAAATATATACTTCTTTAAAATCTTATTTTGCCTACAGATTACTTGGATCCACTTTGCCTTGTGTACAATATTTGAAATATATTAAGAACAGAATGTCTCTCTAAATAACATTTAGAATCATCATTAGTTTATGACTTCTGACTCATTTGTTTATGAAGTGATACTTACTGCAAGAACACTGAAGTTTGTAATATAATTTTTGAATTCATCACCAAGCTAGTGTATTATAACTTATGAAAAAATAATTTCTCATCTTGGTTTAATTCTGCTCTTATGTTATGGTTATGGCATTTTCATTAAAATAAAGTAGAAAATAAAAGTAAATACTAAATGAAAAATAATAAATAAAAAAATAAAAGTAAAACTCTTGTGAAATGTTAAATTTTTCTTACTTATTTTGTTTTGCTTTTCCTCTACCATGCTGGCAAAGCTGTATTTTGCAGATAGAGATGATTTTCTAGTTGCTAGGTTTGTTACTTTTGCTAAAATTTTCAAAATATAAGAAGTTGAGTAGTCATGGATTGTTTACTAAACTCCTTATCTACACATATAAAAATAAAACAAAGAAGGTGACCTGCGTATGTAATGCCAACTGAATATTACCCCCACCTTAAAAGACCACCAGAGACATGAGTCAAAGCCAAGCAGCAAGGGTCGTTTATTGCAGGTTCGAACCTGGACCTCTGCGCCGCTCGTTGCCGATAGCGCCGAGAGGTCCAGAGCTGGGTCGGTGCAGGATTTTTATAGACAGATACAAACAAGTTTCGGGTGGGGCTGAGATGATTGATTGATAGTTTGAACAGGCATACTTGGCGTCAGTGGATTGGGTCAGGGGACCTGCGCACGAAAGCAGACAAAGCAATCTTACAGAAGCAGAACTGGCCGGTTAGCCCACGCATGCAAAAAAAAGCACTATCAGGATATTGAAGGCCTGGTTACTATCAAGCCAAGGCCACTTTCCCTCTAATGAGGCACTAACATAAAGACAATTGGGAGTCTCCTGGTGAAATGTTACATTCCTGCTATCAAACGTAAGGTAACTTCTTTGTTGTAAATCTCAAGGACATTTGCAAACCAAGGGAGACTCCTACCCTGCAGGACTGTGATTTCTGCAAGTTAACTATTTATCATTTTTATGGCAGTCAGGGGTGCCTGAGGAATGCTACACATAAGGAGGGGAGAGGGTGAAGGGGGGGGTGCAAGGTGCCAGCTTTTGCTTTGTCCTCAGCCAGCCTCCTGCTCCTTCATTCCCCCCTGAACAATTTTGACCCTTAAATCTTTAAGGGGGTTGAAGGTGGAAGCTCTCATCTTCTGTAACTTCTTCGTGCTGAATAGGGGTGTAGAGCTATCCCTACCTGCTCGGGTTAATATTGATCAGGGTAGGAATGTATAAGGGAGTTACGAAAGGTGGAGGCAGCTGAATCCAGCGCTGACAGTGAAGAGGCGTCCTCGCACGCGATAAGGATCATCTGTCATGGTGTAGTCATTGTAGCAATGGAGTCTCGGCACCAAGTAGAGAAACATGGAACAAAGCAACATATTAAGGTTAATAAGGCAATAAGAATAAGAAGCCCGAAAAGGAGATTTGTCCATAGCCCTCCTCCAAGCCAGGAACTTAGCCAATCACTGAAAGAAAGAGAGGGACCTTGTAGAGCCTTAATCTGGGCATTCATATCTTTTATTAGTCCTGTGATACTTTTGTGATAGTCTGGGATGTACACACAACATTCTGTCTTGATAATTGCACATGTGCCACCCTGGGTTGCTGTCAGAACATCTAAGGCCATCCTATTTTATAGGACTGCCTTGCGTATCTGTGACACTTCGGTATTAAGTAGGGAGATGCCATTTAGTGGATCATTGAGTGCCTTTGTAGTATATTTATTAAGGGCTTCTACATGCCACGTGACATCCTCTAGTCCCGCAGATGGAACAAAAATGGATGCTAAGTGATCATACCATTTAAAAACAGATCGTGTCCATCTTTGTTTCAAGTTGGGGAGATTAGCTGGGGTTGTAATGGTTTTAGTAATGTGCCCATGAATCCAGGCAAATCCTAAAGTACAGCGACCTATCCACCCTGGAGGAAGCCAGGGCCACAGGTTGGTTCCACATATCCAGTGGGTTCCGTTTGGAGCTGGCCATCTGATGCCACGTCGCCTTGTCCAGTCAGTAGCAAACCAGTCAGTAGCCTGGAGTAATATTATTTGGGAACACATTTCTAGTGAGCCATCCTAGACATCGTGTGTTATTTGCCCAAGTACCACTCGTATGATTCCTTTGTTCCCAGCATAAAACTGCCTTCTGACTGAGCTGTCTAATCGTAAGTGTAAGCCACAGATATGTATCTCAGATTTGATATATGCCATCCTTAGTATAGCGATAAGGAGGGTTTTGGAACTTAGGCCCATATTTGATTGGGGAGTTATGGCTTGATAGCAATCCCCTTTCCTTCCAAATAGCTCCATGGGCATGTAGTACCAGGAAAGCACATTTGGAGTCAGTATAAATGTTAATTCTTAGGCTTTGGCAATTGCAAAGTGCTAGTGAGCACTATGGCACACCTAGCTTATCTTATTTTTTTCTATGAAAACTATTGTCATCAGAAAACCAACTGTCATTCGTATTTTTAACAGGGGCATCTTAAATCTGGACAAATAGAGTAAGCAAGATCAATAACCTCTGAACATTTTTGCTCTATAGAGAAAGAAGTACAGTGGTCAGGTTCAGGCATACAGGTAACTAGGTTTAAAGTTTGACAAGTTTTAAGTATTATTTCTGGCATATCTGTTAGTGTAGCACAGTATTTAATAAGTCGGCCTCCATCATCCATTGGTGGTCTTTGGCTTCTAAGACAAATCTGGACCTGATGTGAAGTTATTACAGTCAGGGACTGTTCCATAGTGAGCTTTGAGGCTCTTTTTATGAGGAGGGCTGTTTTATGCTTAGCTAAAGCATCTGTTTGCAATTGCACCTCAACAGAGGTGGCCTCTAGGATAAATATGACTAAGGGATGAAACCAATAAGAAGACCTTTGAGTGGTCAAGCCTTAACAATATCCTGATTACAGAGGATCACTGGCAAGTGAGAAAACTTGTCAAGAGATAAGGGGAGTCCCCCATGCATCATACAATCCATTCATAAAGAAAGTGGGGTCATCCATTATCTCCACAAGTCCATAGTTAATCCTATGGAGTGCAGTATGCTGGCTTTTAGGCAATTTCATCATGTGCCGTGGGGTCTGCTAATATTCCCACAATACAGTAAGATTGACCAAAGAAGCTATTGTACCACTTCTCCGAAGTTTACCTCAAATTGTTTAGCTTAGGTAAACATTTAAAGACAATCAAATCTAGAATTTAACATCCATAAAGGTGTGTTACTAAAACAATTTTTCTCTCTAAAATAACCCTTATTTACAGAGATAGCCAAATCAGGACTAATTCACTTGTGAAACAAGTCCAGTTTTGACAAACTTGGCCCATTATTTACATAAGCTCAGCAAGAACAGTTGAGTGTGATCATATAGATCTTTTAGAATCTGCTTTTCTGGAACTTCTTATAAAGAATCTCTAGGTTGAACTTTTAGTAGCCTCTCTGGGTCAGAAGCCAAGCCCTGTACTTGCCATCAGGCATGCCTGCAATACCTGTTGATTTGGGCGAGTTCCTCTTCTGAGTTTCCCCGCCTACCAAAGAGTGACATTCTTTACTTACCTGGTGGGGCTGCTGGGAACTCTGTAAGCAAGGTATCAGGCCAACAGTCCCAAGGGGCTTTATGGCTTCAGGTTTCATAAAGTCAACCTTAGTTCCTTAAAGCTGTCTGGTCATATCTGAGTCTATGCATGTCTTTCTCAAATATGACATTCCAGTCAAAGCCTTGGTAAAATAACCAGTGTTATAACAATGGTGTCCTGTTAAAGGAGAACAGATTCTTATTGAACTTATGCAAATGACTGATTGCCATGGAAGAAAGAATACTTACTGAGACCTTTTGGTTTCAGAGGGTTCATATAGAGAGAAAATTTGAATGCCTTGAGCACTTTTACATCTCTGTAAGTTACAGATAACTTAAGAAAAAGTATCCCTAGTCTGGAATAGCAAACATTAGAGAGAACCAGCAATGTTTAAAGTAAGACAAAACATTAAGAGACACAACATTATAATTTTTTAGTTGATTTAGTCCCATGTTACTTATTCTGGTGAATGTGGCTTTAGTCAGTTTTGGAAATTCTTACCCATTTCAGTTTTAGGATTTTCAAGTATATCAACTATCTGTATTTGTCCTGAAAGTCCTTTATAGGAATCTCCTTGAAGATAAAACTCATTTTACAAGAGAATTAAAACAATTATAAATGACAAAAACTCAGAATGGACATGGTTAGAGCTAAAGAGACATGGGAGTTTACAATTTAGCTGCAAGGAAATCAGGTTTTTTCTGTGATACATAACATTTCCATAATTACAGTATCAAGCGGTGATCTCTCAAAACATTAAAACTTTAGGAAGTGCGTACAATCTCTAGAATAGTTATAGTATTTTCCCAAATGTAATCCAAGGTTTATCATTGGTTCAGTAGTATTTCACGAGCAACTTCACATACCAAGGAAAAGCCTGAGTTAAAGAGATTTACAATTTAAATCTTGTCAACATTTGTTAAAATCTTATGAAGTTTTAAAGCACACACCTACATATAATTAGGGATGTTAAACACCTGATAAAACAAAACATAGAAACTGGTTTTTCTGGGAAGGCAAAGAGAAAACCATTTATATTTTCTTAACAGCAGATCAATTGATCTAAGAAAACATTGTCCTTTTGAACAGAGACTGTTTCAGTATTGTACCAATGTACTGTAACTTTAAAACCCATTCATTTAGTCCATCTTAGTCCGTCCTGACCATAGCTAAAATTCCTTTTCTGAAGATTTCCCTTCATAAACCTTCTACAACTTTCCTTTGCATTCAGGTTTTGTCCCAAGCCATTTCCTTCCAAACAACCATCTCATTTAGGACAAAATTACCTTCCTTTACCTTCAACAAAATGTATTCCCATTCCTTAAATCTTTCTTACTTATCATCTACTTTCCTACAGAGTTTCCCTTATTTCCATCAGTCTTAGTTACACTAAGCAGAATTTGATACTCTTAGAAACCCCTTAATCTCTAGTGAAGACTAAGTATTAACCAATTGTGAACTGTTACAACAGAATTCTTCAGGTGGTAAATTTATGAATCAGTTAAGTGGCAAACAAGTTTACCAAAAGATTTAAATACTCTTAGTTTCTTTGCAGTAAGAAGTCAAAAGCACAAACCTACATCCAGTAATTAATGACCTAGCATTTTATCCTGCTTGGTTAAGACCTAGATGTCCACAATTCAATTCCATTTGTCATCCAAGCAAAACTTTAAAACTTTCAGATTATCAAAGATTTTGAAAGCTACTTCAGCAATTACCCATTAGAACTTTGAGACAAATAACTAAACCATCAGTTTAGTTATTTCTTTGCTAACAAATTTTAATAAATAACATGAGCTTATTTGACATTCAGTAACTTCAAAGTTTCACATTTACTGCTGATAACTTAAAAGACAGGTCTTATCTTAATTAAACCAACAAACTTAACTTAGTTCCAACACTGATTTACATTCCACCTGGACCCACTCCACTTTGTTTACCTGAGACATGGTTGGGAAGATCTGGAGTGGGGGTGGGTGTTAGGTCCAGGGGGTGCTCTTCTTGCTCCTTGACAGTGAAGAGAGAAGGAGCTGTGGTGCATGATCTATAGGCCAGTCATGCAGGCTGCACACACGTTGGTACAGAAATAGGAGAAGAGGGAAACAGAAGAAACAAAGTGCTGCCAGGAGGCAGAGAAAGGATTCCCAGTTTTGGAGCTCCTAAGCCCCAACAGAGGAGCAGATGCCATGCTTTCCCATCAGCCAGGGGGGAGGGGCTAGGCAGTCCAAGTCAGGCCAGAGAACACAGGGAAACTTCCCCGAAACAAAGAGAGTTTCGGCAGCTGCTTGGGAATATTCCTTATAGTCTCTGTCTCGAGTTAGACCAACCCCAGGTGGCTCCAGTTATAGCCATTAACACGGGAAGTGAGTGAGGGAGAAGCCCCCACATCTATTAGGAGAAACAGAGAGAAATAAATCCAGAGTACCCTTTGCTAGGGATGGCCCAGCAACCTGGGTTTACTAGAAGAAGGCTTATTTACGTAATTATCATCCAATGTCAGGAGGAAATTTACTAGCTGACTCACTGAATCTGGTTTTAGCTCTTAATACCTATCTCTTATATTCCCTCCCGATATGTACGATGTTGCAGACAAGGGGAGGGGGATCTTTCAGGTGCTGTCCTGCTCGCGTCCCTCGCGGGAACTTAGGAGCGTCTTAGCTAAGGTCTATCCGTATAAACCCCGGACCAGGCTACTCCATGGAGTAGATGACCATTATGCCGTATGATGCTCTGCGAGACTCAGGGTGCAGCCCATTCAGACTCCGGAGCCGAAGGTGGTGGAGCTACACAAACATATTCATACAGTCAGGCGTTCCTCAGATTCAAACGGGTTAGACACCCTCCCGTTAAACAGAATGTAACCTTCATGACCAGTACAAGGAACATATATCCACATTTAAAGACATAACATGGAGACATACATGAAGACATACATTGTTGGCCTCCGAGGTGGGACTCGAACCCACGATCTCTGCGAGGCCCTCCTGGCCCCCAAGGTGGGACTCAAACCCACGATCTCTGAGAAGCCGTTCCCGTGTCTCCTTCAGCCTGCTGGCAATCCTATAGAGCATCCGCCAGGGCGTATTTGCCAGCCACCGTCCTGGGACTCTAACCCAGGTCCTTGGACTCTAACCCAGGAAAAATCACAGAAAGGACAAGACACACAGTCAGGACATAAGAACAAAGCATACGAAAAACATAGAGACAAGAGACAAAGCCGGCTTTCTTACCGATCAGTTGCAGCGACCCGTTGACCAGTTGTCTGGTGGGCTTGAAGGGGAGATCTCGGTGGGACCTCCAAATGTAATGCCAACTGAATATTACCCCCACCTTAAAAGACCACCAGAGACATGAGTCAAAGCCAAGCAGCAAGGGTCGTTTATTGCAGGTTCGAACCTGGACCTCTGCGCCGCTCGTTGCCGATAGCGCCGAGAGGTCCAGAGCTGGGTCGGTGCAGGATTTTTATAGACAGATACAAACAAGTTTCGGGTGGGGCTGAGATGATTGATTGATAGTTTGAACAGGCATACTTGGCGTCAGTGGATTGGGTCAGGGGACCTGCGCACGAAAGCAGACAAAGCAATCTTACAGAAGCAGAACTGGCCGGTTAGCCCACGCATGCAAAAAAAAGCACTATCAGGATATTGAAGGCCTGGTTACTATCAAGCCAAGGCCACTTTCCCTCTAATGAGGCACTAACATAAAGACAATTGGGAGTCTCCTGGTGAAATGTTACATTCCTGCTATCAAACGTAAGGTAACTTCTTTGTTGTAAATCTCAAGGACATTTGCAAACCAAGGGAGACTCCTACCCTGCAGGACTGTGATTTCTGCAAGTTAACTATTTATCATTTTTATGGCAGTCAGGGGTGCCTGAGGAATGCTACACATAAGGAGGGGAGAGGGTGAAGGGGGGGGTGCAAGGTGCCAGCTTTTGCTTTGTCCTCAGCCAGCCTCCTGCTCCTTCATTCCCCCCTGAACAATTTTGACCCTTAAATCTTTAAGGGGGTTGAAGGTGGAAGCTCTCATCTTCTGTAACTTCTTCGTGCTGAATAGGGGTGTAGAGCTATCCCTACCTGCTCGGGTTAATATTGATCAGGGTAGGAATGTATAAGGGAGTTACGAAAGGTGGAGGCAGCTGAATCCAGCGCTGACAGTGAAGAGGCGTCCTCGCACGCGATAAGGATCATCTGTCATGGTGTAGTCATTGTAGCAATGGAGTCTCGGCACCAAGTAGAGAAACATGGAACAAAGCAACATATTAAGGTTAATAAGGCAATAAGAATAAGAAGCCCGAAAAGGAGATTTGTCCATAGCCCTCCTCCAAGCCAGGAACTTAGCCAATCACTGAAAGAAAGAGAGGGACCTTGTAGAGCCTTAATCTGGGCATTCATATCTTTTATTAGTCCTGTGATACTTTTGTGATAGTCTGGGATGTACACACAACATTCTGTCTTGATAATTGCACATGTGCCACCCTGGGTTGCTGTCAGAACATCTAAGGCCATCCTATTTTATAGGACTGCCTTGCGTATCTGTGACACTTCGGTATTAAGTAGGGAGATGCCATTTAGTGGATCATTGAGTGCCTTTGTAGTATATTTATTAAGGGCTTCTACATGCCACGTGACATCCTCTAGTCCCGCAGATGGAACAAAAATGGATGCTAAGTGATCATACCATTTAAAAACAGATCGTGTCCATCTTTGTTTCAAGTTGGGGAGATTAGCTGGGGTTGTAATGGTTTTAGTAATGTGCCCATGAATCCAGGCAAATCCTAAAGTACAGCGACCTATCCACCCTGGAGGAAGCCAGGGCCACAGGTTGGTTCCACATATCCAGTGGGTTCCGTTTGGAGCTGGCCATCTGATGCCACGTCGCCTTGTCCAGTCAGTAGCAAACCAGTCAGTAGCCTGGAGTAATATTATTTGGGAACACATTTCTAGTGAGCCATCCTAGACATCGTGTGTTATTTGCCCAAGTACCACTCGTATGATTCCTTTGTTCCCAGCATAAAACTGCCTTCTGACTGAGCTGTCTAATCGTAAGTGTAAGCCACAGATATGTATCTCAGATTTGATATATGCCATCCTTAGTATAGCGATAAGGAGGGTTTTGGAACTTAGGCCCATATTTGATTGGGGAGTTATGGCTTGATAGCAATCCCCTTTCCTTCCAAATAGCTCCATGGGCATGTAGTACCAGGAAAGCACATTTGGAGTCAGTATAAATGTTAATTCTTAGGCTTTGGCAATTGCAAAGTGCTAGTGAGCACTATGGCACACCTAGCTTATCTTATTTTTTTCTATGAAAACTATTGTCATCAGAAAACCAACTGTCATTCGTATTTTTAACAGGGGCATCTTAAATCTGGACAAATAGAGTAAGCAAGATCAATAACCTCTGAACATTTTTGCTCTATAGAGAAAGAAGTACAGTGGTCAGGTTCAGGCATACAGGTAACTAGGTTTAAAGTTTGACAAGTTTTAAGTATTATTTCTGGCATATCTGTTAGTGTAGCACAGTATTTAATAAGTCGGCCTCCATCATCCATTGGTGGTCTTTGGCTTCTAAGACAAATCTGGACCTGATGTGAAGTTATTACAGTCAGGGACTGTTCCATAGTGAGCTTTGAGGCTCTTTTTATGAGGAGGGCTGTTTTATGCTTAGCTAAAGCATCTGTTTGCAATTGCACCTCAACAGAGGTGGCCTCTAGGATAAATATGACTAAGGGATGAAACCAATAAGAAGACCTTTGAGTGGTCAAGCCTTAACAATATCCTGATTACAGAGGATCACTGGCAAGTGAGAAAACTTGTCAAGAGATAAGGGGAGTCCCCCATGCATCATACAATCCATTCATAAAGAAAGTGGGGTCATCCATTATCTCCACAAGTCCATAGTTAATCCTATGGAGTGCAGTATGCTGGCTTTTAGGCAATTTCATCATGTGCCGTGGGGTCTGCTAATATTCCCACAATACAGTAAGATTGACCAAAGAAGCTATTGTACCACTTCTCCGAAGTTTACCTCAAATTGTTTAGCTTAGGTAAACATTTAAAGACAATCAAATCTAGAATTTAACATCCATAAAGGTGTGTTACTAAAACAATTTTTCTCTCTAAAATAACCCTTATTTACAGAGATAGCCAAATCAGGACTAATTCACTTGTGAAACAAGTCCAGTTTTGACAAACTTGGCCCATTATTTACATAAGCTCAGCAAGAACAGTTGAGTGTGATCATATAGATCTTTTAGAATCTGCTTTTCTGGAACTTCTTATAAAGAATCTCTAGGTTGAACTTTTAGTAGCCTCTCTGGGTCAGAAGCCAAGCCCTGTACTTGCCATCAGGCATGCCTGCAATACCTGTTGATTTGGGCGAGTTCCTCTTCTGAGTTTCCCCGCCTACCAAAGAGTGACATTCTTTACTTACCTGGTGGGGCTGCTGGGAACTCTGTAAGCAAGGTATCAGGCCAACAGTCCCAAGGGGCTTTATGGCTTCAGGTTTCATAAAGTCAACCTTAGTTCCTTAAAGCTGTCTGGTCATATCTGAGTCTATGCATGTCTTTCTCAAATATGACATTCCAGTCAAAGCCTTGGTAAAATAACCAGTGTTATAACAATGGTGTCCTGTTAAAGGAGAACAGATTCTTATTGAACTTATGCAAATGACTGATTGCCATGGAAGAAAGAATACTTACTGAGACCTTTTGGTTTCAGAGGGTTCATATAGAGAGAAAATTTGAATGCCTTGAGCACTTTTACATCTCTGTAAGTTACAGATAACTTAAGAAAAAGTATCCCTAGTCTGGAATAGCAAACATTAGAGAGAACCAGCAATGTTTAAAGTAAGACAAAACATTAAGAGACACAACATTATAATTTTTTAGTTTATTTAGTCCCATGTTACTTATTCTGGTGAATGTGGCTTTAGTCAGTTTTGGAAATTCTTACCCATTTCAGTTTTAGGATTTTCAAGTATATCAACTATCTGTATTTGTCCTGAAAGTCCTTTATAGGAATCTCCTTGAAGATAAAACTCATTTTACAAGAGAATTAAAACAATTATAAATGACAAAAACTCAGAATGGACATGGTTAGAGCTAAAGAGACATGGGAGTTTACAATTTAGCTGCAAGGAAATCAGGTTTTTTCTGTGATACATAACATTTCCATAATTACAGTATCAAGCGGTGATCTCTCAAAACATTAAAACTTTAGGAAGTGCGTACAATCTCTAGAATAGTTATAGTATTTTCCCAAATGTAATCCAAGGTTTATCATTGGTTCAGTAGTATTTCACGAGCAACTTCACATACCAAGGAAAAGCCTGAGTTAAAGAGATTTACAATTTAAATCTTGTCAACATTTGTTAAAATCTTATGAAGTTTTAAAGCACACACCTACATATAATTAGGGATGTTAAACACCTGATAAAACAAAACATAGAAACTGGTTTTTCTGGGAAGGCAAAGAGAAAACCATTTATATTTTCTTAACAGCAGATCAATTGATCTAAGAAAACATTGTCCTTTTGAACAGAGACTGTTTCACTCTTGTACCAATGTACTGTAACTTTAAAACCCATTCATTTAGTCCATCTTAGTCCGTCCTGACCATAGCTAAAATTCCTTTTCTGAAGATTTCCCTTCATAAACCTTCTACAACTTTCCTTTGCATTCAGGTTTTGTCCCAAGCCATTTCCTTCCAAACAACCATCTCATTTAGGACAAAATTACCTTCCTTTACCTTCAACAAAATGTATTCCCATTCCTTAAATCTTTCTTACTTATCATCTACTTTCCTACAGAGTTTCCCTTATTTCCATCAGTCTTAGTTACACTAAGCAGAATTTGATACTCTTAGAAACCCCTTAATCTCTAGTGAAGACTAAGTATTAACCAATTGTGAACTGTTACAACAGAATTCTTCAGGTGGTAAATTTATGAATCAGTTAAGTGGCAAACAAGTTTACCAAAAGATTTAAATACTCTTAGTTTCTTTGCAGTAAGAAGTCAAAAGCACAAACCTACATCCAGTAATTAATGACCTAGCATTTTATCCTGCTTGGTTAAGACCTAGATGTCCACAATTCAATTCCATTTGTCATCCAAGCAAAACTTTAAAACTTTCAGATTATCAAAGATTTTGAAAGCTACTTCAGCAATTACCCATTAGAACTTTGAGACAAATAACTAAACCATCAGTTTAGTTATTTCTTTGCTAACAAATTTTAATAAATAACATGAGCTTATTTGACATTCAGTAACTTCAAAGTTTCACATTTACTGCTGATAACTTAAAAGACAGGTCTTATCTTAATTAAACCAACAAACTTAACTTAGTTCCAACACTGATTTACATTCCACCTGGACCCACTCCACTTTGTTTACCTGAGACATGGTTGGGAAGATCTGGAGTGGGGGTGGGTGTTAGGTCCAGGGGGTGCTCTTCTTGCTCCTTGACAGTGAAGAGAGAAGGAGCTGTGGTGCATGATCTATAGGCCAGTCATGCAGGCTGCACACACGTTGGTACAGAAATAGGAGAAGAGGGAAACAGAAGAAACAAAGTGCTGCCAGGAGGCAGAGAAAGGATTCCCAGTTTTGGAGCTCCTAAGCCCCAACAGAGGAGCAGATGCCATGCTTTCCCATCAGCCAGGGGGGAGGGGCTAGGCAGTCCAAGTCAGGCCAGAGAACACAGGGAAACTTCCCCGAAACAAAGAGAGTTTCGGCAGCTGCTTGGGAATATTCCTTATAGTCTCTGTCTCGAGTTAGACCAACCCCAGGTGGCTCCAGTTATAGCCATTAACACGGGAAGTGAGTGAGGGAGAAGCCCCCACATCTATTAGGAGAAACAGAGAGAAATAAATCCAGAGTACCCTTTGCTAGGGATGGCCCAGCAACCTGGGTTTACTAGAAGAAGGCTTATTTACGTAATTATCATCCAATGTCAGGAGGAAATTTACTAGCTGACTCACTGAATCTGGTTTTAGCTCTTAATACCTATCTCTTATATTCCCTCCCGATATGTACGATGTTGCAGACAAGGGGAGGGGGATCTTTCAGGTGCTGTCCTGCTCGCGTCCCTCGCGGGAACTTAGGAGCGTCTTAGCTAAGGTCTATCCGTATAAACCCCGGACCAGGCTACTCCATGGAGTAGATGACCATTATGCCGTATGATGCTCTGCGAGACTCAGGGTGCAGCCCATTCAGACTCCGGAGCCGAAGGTGGTGGAGCTACACAAACATATTCATACAGTCAGGCGTTCCTCAGATTCAAACGGGTTAGACACCCTCCCGTTAAACAGAATGTAACCTTCATGACCAGTACAAGGAACATATATCCACATTTAAAGACATAACATGGAGACATACATGAAGACATACATTGTTGGCCTCCGAGGTGGGACTCGAACCCACGATCTCTGCGAGGCCCTCCTGGCCCCCAAGGTGGGACTCAAACCCACGATCTCTGAGAAGCCGTTCCCGTGTCTCCTTCAGCCTGCTGGCAATCCTATAGAGCATCCGCCAGGGCGTATTTGCCAGCCACCGTCCTGGGACTCTAACCCAGGTCCTTGGACTCTAACCCAGGAAAAATCACAGAAAGGACAAGACACACAGTCAGGACATAAGAACAAAGCATACGAAAAACATAGAGACAAGAGACAAAGCCGGCTTTCTTACCGATCAGTTGCAGCGACCCGTTGACCAGTTGTCTGGTGGGCTTGAAGGGGAGATCTCGGTGGGACCTCCAAATGTAATGCCAACTGAATATTACCCCCACCTTAAAAGACCACCAGAGACATGAGTCAAAGCCAAGCAGCAAGGGTCGTTTATTGCAGGTTCGAACCTGGACCTCTGCGCCGCTCGTTGCCGATAGCGCCGAGAGGTCCAGAGCTGGGTCGGTGCAGGATTTTTATAGACAGATACAAACAAGTTTCGGGTGGGGCTGAGATGATTGATTGATAGTTTGAACAGGCATACTTGGCGTCAGTGGATTGGGTCAGGGGACCTGCGCACGAAAGCAGACAAAGCAATCTTACAGAAGCAGAACTGGCCGGTTAGCCCACGCATGCAAAAAAAAGCACTATCAGGATATTGAAGGCCTGGTTACTATCAAGCCAAGGCCACTTTCCCTCTAATGAGGCACTAACATAAAGACAATTGGGAGTCTCCCGGTGAAATGTTACATTCCTGCTATCAAACGTAAGGTAACTTCTTTGTTGTAAATCTCAAGGACATTTGCAAACCAAGGGAGACTCCTACCCTGCAGGACTGTGATTTCTGCAAGTTAACTATTTACAATTTTTATGGCAGTCAGGGGTGCCTGAGGAATGCTACACATAAGGAGGGGAGCGGGTGAAGGGGGGGGTGCAAGGTGCCAGCTTTTGCTTTGTCCTCAGCCAGCCTCCTGCTCCTTCACGTATTTCTAAAATTGTATTCTGTTTTTCCATATTATGTTTTACAATGTAATTAATAAAGATTCTGCATATATTAACACCCATCCCCTTCTATCTCATCTGTATGTCCATTACAGAGCATGTATAATTTCTATTTATTGCTATGTTGTGGTGAAGAGATTGTCTGAAGTAGCCCTATATTTATGCAGGTAGATCTTAAGCTACAGTGCTCTTGTTTATTTGCTTGTTTGTGATCAGTATGTCTGAAAGATGGTAACTATTGCATCAGGTATGATGATTAAAAATATTATTGGTGCCTGATACACTGTGATGAAATAGGTAAGTCGATTCATAATTTGTTAATTAAATTAGAAAAGAAATTCCTTTGGATTTGCCCTTTATTAAGAGTATTTTTTTAAACGAATTCCTTGGGATGGTTTTTGTGTAATATATATCACATGCCTCAACCTTTAAATTTGAATGTAGAAAAGAGTTATCAGAATGAGGCTAGAAAATATTGTTATGAAATATTTTTGTTCTGTTGTATTATGTTAACTTAGGAAATAATGGTAGTTATTTTTATTAGCATTTCCTACTTTCCACATGCCCTTACAGATGAGATATCGTGTTTTTCCTACTCTTTTTATCGTGGTTGTTATATTCTTCATGATCAATAACAATCAATGAAAATTCATAACATTAATTTTCTTTGGGAAAGTGATATTTTAGCAAGAATCCATGACCAAAAATTTTAGCTGTTGTTCATCCAGTAGGTGAGACTATCAATGTTCCCAAAATTTCAAGAAATAGAACTTATGAATTGTGTTGGTTAATGTTTATTGTCTCTGAACTTAGAGGTGCATAATTCAATTTAAAATTTATTTTGAATTGAAAACAAGATCTTACTGAAGTTTAGTCATCCCACTTTATATCAGGCCTCCAGTACATTCTAATTTATTTATAGAAAATATCATAAACATGAATGTCACTTTTCCTATTGCATTTATACTGAAACTGCAATGACTCCAAGATGTCAGATCTGAAAAGCACTACCTTTCTATAATTTCTGTTTCCTAGGATGAATGGATATACCATTTTAGCACAATTATCCAACAGTATTCAAAACCACCATGAATTTTAAAACATAGTTATTACACCCTAAAAATCAAGTATGAAAATGTATAAACAACCAAGTCTCTATCTGTAAATGAAATACTCCCACACAGACTGGTTTTAAAACTTTCTAACTTAAGGAATTTGATAGCACAGACTCAGGGTAGTAGTTTCAGTGCCTACAGTATACTTTCAGGGAGAGAGTAAAGTAGGCTCTGAGTCACTTTCTGCCTAGAGATGACCTAATAGTGGTTCTGGCATTGTTTGTTTGTTTGTTTGTTTTTGAAAATACTTTCCTGGGCATCATTCAGAAAATGCAGAGTTTGGGGCACCTGGGTGGCTCAGTGGTTTGGGCTGCTGCCTTCGGCTTGGGTCATGATCTCAGGGTCCTGGGATCGAGCCCTGCATTGGGCTCCCTGCTCCGCAGGAAGCCTGCTTCCCTCTCTCTCTCTCTCTCTCTCTCTCTCTCTCTCTTCCTGCCTCTCTGCCTACTTGTGATCTCTGTCTGTCAAATAAATAAATAAAATCTTTAAAAAAAAAGAAAATGCAGAGTTTGGCAATCTATATAAATTAAGGATGATCTTTTTGAATTTTTGTCTTTCACTACATCAAATTAACATAATTGGACAGAAATTCCACTAAATTAAGCATTGTTAGGAAACGTGTAAATTGGAGCTGCTCAAATTAGTTGCTCTTTGAACTATGTGCTGTTGGTTCAGGATTAGATAAGGAGTTTGAAGGAAAACCTAAATCATTGCTTCCTTTTTTGAGAGAGTCTTAGCATATTTTCTTAAAATTAGCTGAAATAAACAATGTGTTTAGTCGCAAAGTGATTTGCATTTTTGCACAAACTCCCTATCTCCTTGAGAATCATAACAAATATTTCATGAAACATCATTGATCTTTACTTTGTCACACTGCTGTAAAGTACATTCAGAGTTGCCAGTTAAAAGTGTTAGTGTTGAGATGAAATGTCATGCATTTTACTTCACTTCCATGCAAATGAACACAGTAATTTGTTAAGACACAATGAAGAAAAAAAAATTGACAATGAGTTCCAGATTTTAAAAATCACTTGCCATTAGATCCAAATTGTAAGTTTGATCGGTTACCGAACACTTTATAATGCACCTCCGGTAATTTTACAGAGATTATTTTTTTCTTACCAATTCTTGATTATTCTGTCTAGCAATGCAGAAAAAGCTAACTAATTTAAAATAAACTTCCGTTAATTTTGATTTTTATAAACTTAAAATTGATTAATTTCCATATACAGAGTTTAAAATGTTCACAATTTGCATTAAATATACATTCTGTGTATACCTTGGAAAAATTATACTGAAAATTGAAATTAAAACAATGTTGTATATAGCTGCAAGAAGCCGCCTGTCCCATTTCATCTTACTATATAAGTTGTGTCAGGTAATTTATAAAATCCCTACTGCATAACAAATCTATTTTTTGTTGGAATGGGTAGTAATGTTTCTTCTTATTTCGAAATAAGAGTTGGTCTATGAGTGCATCTGCAACTGTATTTTTCCTAAGTGGCTTCATGGTCTTGAACTGAAGAAGCTCAGAACATTAAACATCAAAATAATATATTTTGATATAATTAGACATCAAGGAAATGCAATTAAAATGACACTGAGTTATCACTACACACTTATCAGAGTGCCTAAAATAAAATATAATGACGAGACCAAAAGAAAAAAATATGCCATTTGATGATACACAATGGCAAGTTGTACCATAACTTAACTTAACCATCTCAGACTAGTGTAGTGTTAAATTTGTTTTTCTAAGCAATGTTTTGGGTCACTTACCACTTTTCAAGGATATAAAGTGCTATCATTTTACTTAAAACTGTGAAATTTGGTCATATTTAAATGTCAATTTATGTTAAAACATTCTGTAAACTGTGTTAAACTTTGACATTTGTTCCCTCTGTTCAGTGAATAACACTATATCATATTCTGAAAAATACACTAATTTTCATTTTGAAAAATATCCCTTTTTCCTCTTATGGTAAGTATTAACATGAATTAATAGTAGAATTTGATATGTTCCATATGACCATAAATACTTTATTGTATATTATCAAATTTAATAATGAATATAATATACTTCTTTGGACAATTTTTAAAGACCAGTCTACTCTTTAAAAAAAAATGGAGATGCACTTCTTTAGTTCACACAAATTTTATTTTATTATATATAACTTCAGATAAATTTCAACAAATCATAATTTATTAAAATTATGTCTACTTAAACATCTCATAGAAGAGTAAAACCATCAAAAATAAAAATAAACACACACAACACACACATCACCCATGTATTGGCAAATCACAATTGCTGTAACAATACATTAGGCATTCCACAGTTAAGGGCCATGAAAATTTCCATCAGTGACAAAGAGATTTGTATCCAAATGGACTGATTTTCCAGAATCCAAGAAAAAGTCTCCTAGGGTTTATTTAAAGATAAATATTTAAACAAATACTTCTTAAATTTAGGAAATTCAGAACATAAGGATTAAAGAATATTTGCAGTGCAGACTATATTCAATCCTTCCTTCAAAATATGCCTTTGAGTACATAATTCTGTTTTCTCTATCTAAATTGAGTTGTCCTCCAAGGAAGTTTTCTAAAATGTGTGTCTCTGTGTGATAAATGTTCTAAGACCTAACATGCTTCATTGTATTTTTACTGTGCTCTCAAATTTAATCAATAATTTGGCTTGATGTATAATATCTAGTTTCAAATATCTTTCCCATCTATACAAACACCCAACTGTCTCCTTTATATGCTATTACTATTGAGAATTCTGCTGTCAGTATTATTCTTGTACATTTTAGGTGATCTGTTCTTCTCTTGGGCATTATTTATGCTCTTCTCTGTTTTTGATATTCTTAAAACTCACCATAATATATATGAGTGGTTTTTTGTGTGTGTGGTTTTTGTTTTGCTTTATTTCTGATTTCTCATGTTTGGCATTCTTTTAAGTCTGGTATATTTCATCTTTCTTTAATTCTCCAAAATTTATCTCAGTACTTATTTAAATATTTTCTTTATTTTGTTTTCTCTTCTGCTGCATTTGGGCAGAAGTCATTAATTTGTTTGTTTGTTTGTTTTTCCCAACTCATTTATTTATTTTACAGCTATATTCATCTTAGTCTCCATTTATTGTATTCTTTATTTCAACAATTTTCACTTAATTTATATTCACAGTATAGTATCTTTCTTTTCTTTGTATATGTATATCATTATTTTATCATATACTTTTAAGCTATTTTTTAAAAGTACCATCATTCTTTTTTTAAAGATTTTATTTATTTATTTACTTGACAGAGAGAGATCACAAGTAGATGGAGAGGCAGGCAGAGAGAGAGAGAGAGAGAGAGAGAGAAGCAGACTCCCTGCTGAGCAGAGAGCCTGATGCGGAACTTGATCCCAGGACCCTGAAGTCATGACCTGAGTTGAAGGCAGTGGCTTAATCCACTGAGCCACCTAGGCGCCCCTAAGCTATTTTTTTTTTAATTCCTGTTCCAATAACACTTGGATTGCCATATAAAGTTAACCACATCATCTTTTTTAGGTAAGTAATTGTACTTTTTATGTGCATAGTTATTTTGGTCCATGAGTTCAGCTCCTCTTAGGATCATCAAATCTCTGTAAAGTCTGGGTATGCTAGGATTTTCTAAGCAACAATAAAATACATTGAAACCTGATAGCTTAATTATAATAATGTTTTCTTTCTCAATCATTCACAATAGCATTACATTCCAAGTAGCTTCTTTCTATTTTGCAGCTATAGTGTTTGGAAAAACTTGAATTGTGATATCACTGTTATAATGTGAATTAGTCAGGGTTTTTCAGAGAATCGGGAAGAGAAAAAAAGGAAGATATTCTCCAGGGCCAACTCTAGATGTGATTATTAAAACATCTGTCCAAATCCAATTGAACAAAACTCAGCAATGCCATCTCCAATGAAATACAAAGAAGATTATATATAGTTCTGGGCACACACATCTCATTTGACCCAATGATGTGCATCAATGAAAGACTGAAGGCCAATCACCACTCCATGGGAGAATTTAAAAATAAATTTACTAATGAGGCCAAGAATTCAGAATCACAAATACTTCAGAACTCATAATAACTGCCTTCACTTGATGTTATTCTATAAGGTAAATCCTACGATCAAGTTTCAATTTTAAATTCTTACAATTTTAAATTCTTAAATCCTTATGAAGAAGCATCATTTGGAGGGAGCAGTTTTCATAATTTATCATCCATCAGCCTTTTTTATTTTTTTAAGATTTTATTTATTTATTGGACACAGAGAGAGAGAGAGAGATCACAAGTAAGCAGAGAGGCAGGCAAGCAGGGTGGAAGCAGGCTTCCTTTTGAGCAGAGCCCGATGTGGGGCTGTATCCCAGGACCCTGAGACCATGACTTGAGATGAAGGCAGAGGCTTAACCCACCACCCACGTGATGAGAGAGCCACTAGGGTGCCCCTTATCCATCAGCCTTAATTGTTTGGAGGAAAATGTGTGGAAGAATAATGCCTTAGGGAGCTAATATCTCTAAAGAATTTTCAAGAATTTTCAAGAATTTTCTTTACCCCTTCAAGGTTTTTGCACAGTCCTGATAGCCTCTAAACATCCAGCTGACTTCTACAGTGACAAGCCTGTTAAAACCTGTCCTCAAACCAGGAATAGAGCTTGAAACATACCAGTCAAGAGCAACTTTGAGTCTTTTAAGGAATTTATCATCATTTCTTATTTAATATCTGAAATAGTTCTATATAACACTTGCATAATTTCTCCAGAGCTGACTTTGAAGGAGGCATTGCATTCCAGCTAGTTCCATATTTTGGCAAGAACTATAATTCTATATAAAAAAACATATTTTAGGGCGCCTGGGTGGCTCAGTGGGTTAAAATCTCTGCCTTTGGCTCAGGTCATGATTCCAGGTTCCTGGGATTGAGTCCCACAATGGGCCTGCTTCCATTCCTCTCTCTCTGCCTGCCTCTCTGCCTACCTGTGATCTCTGTCAAATAAATAAATAAAATTTTTTAAAAAACATGTTTTATACCAGTTATTCATGTTTATTAACTAAGATATCACAATACAAATAATACAAACAGTTGCTCTTTATTAATACGTTCAACCAAGATCAAAAAAATATGTCGTATTTTCTCCAAAAATTTTATATCATCTGATAGGTCAGATATATATAAAATTACATTTAAAGTTTTAAAAATATCAGCAAATATTTTCATTTAAATGCAAATTTGAAAAAAGTCTACTTTTCCAAACACGACTTTTTATCCTATTTTTTTTAAATTTTGTCGACAACTGATAAAATGTTTAGCAAGACTATAAATGTTAGACTGAAAAAATGAATAATAGATGTAGGTTCAAATTATTATGCTCCATTAAAAATGATTTAGTCTTTGATGAACATCTGTTTGGTAATATGTTGTATCCAGATATAGTAAATTAATGACATATATAAAATTATAGGGAAATGACACCTTCCGTTCCATCATGAGTAGAGCTTTTAAAATACTATTTGTCACAACCTGTCATCTTGTCATTATGTAGCATTATGTAACATTTAAAAAATGTATACTCATCACTTTGAAGTCTCTTAGAAATCTAAAATATGACTTTCTATGGTTTGTGTTTCCATATTCCTTTATTGCCAGTTTGAACAAATCCACATGCTTTGATTCAAAGGTAATAAATTCCTCTTATTTGGAAAAATGATGTTTATTTTTGTTCTCTCACCCTTAGCAGGTGGTTTCATTTTAGCACACTTCAGAGTTATAATTTCATGCTTATTAAAAACATTTATTATGATCTACATAGATGAATGAAACTTTTATTTTATTAAATTATTTGCCAAAGAATCTGTTATTTTTAAAAATGTATTTCCTTTGAAGGGTTATTTTAGAGCGTTCAGAGAGGATCTAGGAGTGTGGTATTATGCGATTTTTAAGTAGGTATGAAATGGTCATTTATATGATTGTTTCTTTAAGGCTTATGTATATTGTCCATTATATGCTATAAAATATTTTGAAAGTAAATTTAAGGTATGTTTTACATAGTTTATTTTTTGGAAAAAATTATTGAAATGACTTATGAAATTCAGTATACTCTCAACACTAATTTATTCTGAAAATTACCAATTGTCTATTGAACCTATTATATGGCAGATATTACTTCAGACTACACTGGTAAATGAAATACTTGGATTTGTAGAACTTTTATTTTAATGGGTGAGACAATTAAAAGCTATAAACCTTAATAAAATTTGCATAGTGCATTCAAAAATGATGAGTACAATGGGGAAAAAGAAAAATTAGATCAGGGTGAGAAAAATCAAAGTTGCTAGGCAGGGGATGGGGAGTTAAAATTTTTAATAGGAAGATCAGGGTAGTTACAATGAGGCTGACAATTGAACAAAGGTATGGAAAGGTGATGAATTTGCCCAGAACTATCAGCAATAAGGTCACTCCAGACAAAGGAATTGGCTATCTTGAAGGCCATAAGGTTGGACCATGCCTGGCATATCTGAGGAATAGCAAGGAGGCCACTGTGAGTGACAGGGAGTAGCAGGGAAAGAGGTCACAGAGGTTAAATGAGTGGCTAGATCATGACTTCTAGCTTAGAAGTCATTGTGAAACTCTGGCTTTTATATTTGGAAACTTACTGTGTGATAGAATTTCTGCTAATAACTGAGAGTTCAGATGTCCATAAAATTTCAAGGATTCTTATTCTAGTAAGACAGAATAAAGAAAAAGAGTTCATATTTTCACATGGTGTAACAAATGCTCGGAGATCCAAGTGTAGGAAGCTATGGGAGCACAGAAGAAGGCACTAAAATCACACCAATATATTTGATGACTGTGACTATATATAAATTTGTATTTTCTAGATTTTTTATAGTCATGGAATCACACAGTATATACAATTCATTGCCCGGCTTTTCTTTTCTCAGCATCATTACTTTGAGAATCTCCAATTGTAAATAGTTCATTTTGATGTTGAATAGTAATCTCTTTAATGAATAGATCATAATTTGTCTTTGCTCTATTGATGGACATTGATGAACATTTCCACTGTTTTCAATTCTTAAAAATAAAGCTGCTATGAAATTCATATACAAGTCCTTGTATGAACATAGGGTTTGTTTCTCTTGGTTAAATGCCTAGAAGTAAAATGGCTACATATTTTGCATTTAAAAAATTTTTCAAACTATTTTCCAAAGTGGTTGTATCATGATATATGCCAACAACAGTTTATACTTTTTGGTGCTTCTCAATCTAGCTCAGACGAAGTACAATTAGCCTTTATAATTTTAGCTATTCTAATAGATATGTAAGCATGTCTCATTATGATTTTAATTTGTATTACTTTAATGTCTAAATCTTGAGAAATTTGTCATGTGCTGATAAGCCATCCATATACTTTTGGTGACATGTCTCTTCAATTATTTTCTTCACATGTAAAATTGGATACTCTGTTTGGTTATTAGTAAGGCTTTTTATTTTTATTCATTTTTTAATAATCAGAGTAGATGTCCATTATCAGATATATAATTTGAAAATCCCTTCTCCATCTTTATGGTTTCTCAATGGAGCTTTGATAGATTTGTCTTTCAAGAAATATGCTACTTCTTTCCTGGTACACAGAGGTATGACTAGAACATTATCAATGTTGACCTTTGCAAAGAAAATGATGGCTTAAGATATATGTAGTCTGCGGTTGTTGGGAGTGTTCTGTAATATCAAGCATATCTAGTTAGTTGATAATTTTGTTCAAGTCTTACATATCTTACCACTTTGATGACCATTCGTCTATATAATCTTAAAATAAAGGTGTTGAAATTTTTTTCCATTTCTCTTCTAAGGTAGAAGTTATGATTTTTGTTCTTAGTTTTTCCCTATATATCCCCAAATCTGTTATTAAGTATTAAAAGCCAAGAATTATTATACTCCCTGATGAATTCATTCTTTTACTCTTCTGTAATTTTGACTTGATTTTTATGTCTGATAATGAAATTTGCTTTAAAATCACTTTGCATTATCTTGATATAACCACCAAAGCTATAGTGTGATTAGTGTTAATATAGCATATTTTTTCTATTACTTTTTAAAGCACTTCTATATTTAATCCTGACAAAGAAACAAAACAGCTTTTTAACTCTGGAAGCATCTTTCTAAATTATCTTTTTTTTTTTTTAAATGAAGCAGTAGCAATTTTTGTTAAGGGACCTAAACTGAAAGTAGGTTTAGAACTTATTTATTTATTTATTTAGTAAAATATTTTATTTTGTTTATTTGACAGTGAGAGAGAGAGAGAGAGAGAGGAAGCGCACAAGCAGGGAGAATCACGTGCAAAGGGAGAAGAAGAAGCAAGCTCCTTGGGGTGCAAGTAGTCCCATGCAGGGCTGGAAGCCTGTACACTGGGATCATGACCTCAGCCAAAGGCAAACATCTGCTTAAACAACTGAGTCAACAAGGCACCCCCTAGAAAATTAAAATAAAAAAAAGACCTTTTATAAACATTTTCTTTCTTTCTTTTTTTTAAAAATATTTTATTTATTTGACAGACAGAGAGACAGGAAGAGGAACTATAAGCAGGGCAGAGGGAAAGGGAGAAGCGGGTTTCCCACTGAGCAGAGAGCCTGATGTGAGGCTCCATCCCAGGACCCTGGGATCATGACCTGAAAAGAAGGGACACTTATGGAGGAAGCCACCCAGACACCTCTTTTCTTTGTTTTTAATATATGGCAACTGATGCTTCCTAGCCACGAGGAGCATATTACCCATTGATTAAATCTTTGATAACAACCTATTTAAAAAGGTGTGTAAATATATACTTACTCAGATTTATACACTTTGTGTTTTCTTCATAGTTTGGGGCTGGACCCCATGGTAACAACACTGCTTCCAGTCTTTGCCTTACCATCTTTTGATACCAGGTATTTGGTCATCAAAGCAAATTAGTATCGAAATTAATAAGCCCTTGGCACCATATCTCTGGAACAGGGGTTGCTCTTAGCCAAGGCCCAGAGCAGTTGACCTCCCCTCGCTTGTGCTATAGCCCCAAGGACTAGGTCCCTGCAACCAGAACTTGGTCTTACATGTTATGCTAAGCAGACAAAACCAAAACAGGAAAGCTCCGACAGCTTTCACTGGCATGCCTCATCTCCCACTCCCTCGATGTCCAGGCAGTACCAGATGACAGGGAGGGGTCTTGGTCCAACATATGGGAGGGAAGGAAGTAGCCACGAGCAAGTACCTGCCTCTCTGTTCCTTTCTTTCATGAGCAGGTTGTAAGGAGGAGGAAGAAGAAGGGGAAGAGAGGTGAACTTCAAGGGGTGAAGGCCTCAGGTAGGCAGCTGGCTCCTGCCAGTAGTAAAGGGACAAAGGAGAAGGCAGTGAGTCTTGCAGGGAGGGTGGGGGGGTAAGGGTTATAGCTTATGACGGAATCTGGACAGGAGTAATAGGGATACTAGTCATTTGAGTCCACCATTGGCAAGCTGGGCTGGGTGTCAGGGCAGATAGGCCTCCCTGGGCAACGGCTCATGAGAGAAGGTGGAATTCTTCTCTGAGGAGCAGGTGGAGCTTTGGGTGTTGGGAAAGCCTAGACAGTATTGTTCCAGGGCCAAGGACAGGTCCGGGTACTCCTGGTTGGAGGTCAAGGCCACAGTATGATCCAGGTCTTCTACCAGCAGCTTGAAGGTATCACATGCCAGCCACCTATCATTATTGTGTATAACTCTCTGGTGCAGTTATTGGCTTATCCATCAAATGACTCCTTCAGCAGCTTGAAAACCACCTCCACAGACACTCCTGGATATGGGAGGCTTCCAGAGTGAAGATTTCACACAGGATCACCCCAAAAGACCAGAAGTCACTCTAGTGGATGTAGATGTGGTCAAACATGGCCTTAGGGACCATCCACTTTACAGGCAGACCACTGTTGGTTGTCTTTTTATAGTAATTGATGTGGTGATATCTCTGGCAAGGCTGAAGTCTGAGATCTTCATCATGTTGTCCTTTGTCACCAGCACTTCCCTGGTGGCCAGGTCTTGGTGTATGCACTTCTTGGAGGCAAGGTACTCCATGCCTCAGGCTACCTGATAGGCACAGGATACCAGGTCCCTGGAGGAGAGCTGCTCTGCTGCATTGTGGCTGATATTGTAACAGTACTCCAGGTCAGGAGGCCTCTGGGCCTGCAGGTACTCCTGTATGTTGTCTTTGGAGGCATACTCCATGATAGTGTACAAAGGACCATCCTGTATGCAGGACCCAGCAGGTTGATGATGTCCTTGTGCTTTCCAATCATCTTCATCATCTCCATTTCTGAGATTAGGTTTGACAGGTCTTTCTCTGTTGCATCTGACTTCAACATCTTCACAGACACTTTAGTCAAATGGTTGGATTTGTCTTTGTCCAGCCCAATGGCCTCCTCCAACACCACCTGCCCAAAGTAGGCCTGTCTTAGGGGTCTGCCTAAACTGCCTACAACCAGCCTGTCTCAAGGCAGTTATGAACTTTAGATTATCCTCAAAAACATTAAACCACAGGCTAAAAATTCTCTTCACTAGGTCTCTGTCACACGTCAAATTTTCTTATCTTTCATCATTTACCTTTTTCCTAATTCTTATTTTCAGTATAGTTTATTTTGCTTCCAGGTGTTTCCCCTGTTTTCTGTATGATGTTTCATAGGGAAGAATTATCCTGTCATAAAATTATTTCTTGAGAATTCATTACATCTCTCAGTTAAATTGGGTTCTTTTATGGTATTGATTCATTTGAGTTTTCTCAAAATGGGAAGAATTTTCAAAATGGTGTTTTCCTCAAGGTTCAGAGTATGCCTTAGCCTCATCTTTGAAATTCACTTTTCAAATTCTTGTCCCTCTTTTTATCTTTTTAAATTAAAAGGTTTTATTTTTACTATTTTTTATTTGAGTATAGGTGATATTCAGTGTTCCATTGGTTTCAGGTTTTCAATAACTCCATACATTATTCTATGATCACTACAAATATAGCCACCATCTGTCACCATATAACACTATTATAATATCATTGACTATATTCTCTACACTGTCCCATATCTCTTTTTAAAATCTCTGATTTTTATGTTTTCTGTTATTCCAATTTTTGAACATCATTTTACTTGGTTACTTTAATAAAATATGCCTGATTACACACTCTTCGCTGAAAACCATAGCATTGGATTTATAGTAGTCCTCTTCTTCTTCTTCTTCTTTTTTTTTAAAATTAACATATAATATATTATTAGCCCCAGGAGTACAGGTCTGTGAATCGCCAGGTTTACACACTTCACAGCACTCATCACAGCACATACCCTCCCCAATGTTCATAAACCCACCACCCTCTCCCTACCCTCCCCACCCCCCCGGAAACTCTCAGTTTGTTTTGTGAGATGAAGAGTCTCTTATGGTTTGTCTCCCTCCCAATCCCATCTTGTTTCATTTACTCTTTTTCTGTCCCCCAAACCCCCCACATTGCACCTCCATTTCCTCATATCAGGGAGATCATATGATAGTGTCTTTCTCTGATTGACTTATTTTGCTAAGCATAATACCCTCTAGTTCCATTCATGTCATCGCAAATGGCAAGATTTCATTTCTTTTGATGGCTGCATAGTATTCCATTATATATATATAGATAGATATCTATCTATATATATATATCATTCGTTTGTTGATGGACATCTAGGTTCTTTCCATAGTTCTTTTGATGGCTGCATAGTATTCCATTATATATATATATATATATATATATATATATATATATATATATATCATTCGTTTCTTGATGGACATCTAGGTTCTTTCCATAGTTTGGCTATTGTGGACATTGCTGCTATAAATATTCGGTGCACGTGCCCCTTTGGATCATATAGTAGTCTTCTTTACCTCTATCAGAACTCCAGGAAGCTTTATTTATTTATTTACTCACATAAACAGATGATCCAACACAATGTTTTTTGATGTTCAAATGTATTATAATGTCTTACCGCTTAACACTATGCTTACTGTTCTCTTTCACTGTCTGACTAAATCCTCATCACCACTATGCCATTTAATCAGAAAGAACATTTGAACTCAGAGTTCTCTCCATATCAGGGAATGAAGACTCCACTCTTCTGTTTGTGCAGGTAAATAAATGTTGATATTGTCTGTCCTGCACATACCCCATCCTGTTCACCAGAATATTCACCATCAAACTATACTCAAAATAAAAACCATACCTCACCACTTCTATTACCACCCAGCATGCTAAAAACACCATCATATGTTCCTGAATTATTGACTTGATTGATAGCCCCACTTCCACCCATACTGCACTCCTTTCTCCCTGCAAATTTATTTTGGCACAGCAACTTAACC
The DNA here is from genome assembly GCF_964662115.1 of Mustela nivalis. Taxonomy (NCBI): domain Eukaryota; kingdom Metazoa; phylum Chordata; class Mammalia; order Carnivora; family Mustelidae; genus Mustela; species Mustela nivalis. The sequence goes on from NC_139025.1 coordinate 140,550,648, forward strand.
TAAAAATCAAGTCAGATGATTTTATTCTGCTGTTGAAAATCTTTTGGTATCTTCCTGTTTCATATTAAATAAAAACTGAAGGCATTTTAATGTACTAGAAGGTCATATATCAATACGTTCTTCCTCTCTCCACCACTATGAACTCCTCATTGGCCTCCTTGCTTTTTCTCAAAAGTAACAGACAAGCTGTTCACACAAAGTCTATATACTTTTTGCTCTGCCTAGAGCACTCTTTTTCTTTAATATTTGTATAACACACTCCTTCACTTCCTGAGTCTTTGTGCAAAGAACATCTCATAAATGAGATATAACCACCCAACACAAAATAAAATTAACTTTCATCCCAGCATTCTCCAATGGCTTTTACCTTTCTTGTATTTCTTTGTAACACTAATCACCATCAACCATCAATCGTTATTCTATTACTGGTTTATTTTCTTATTTGAGACAGAGAGAAAGAGAATTGGGAGGGGGCGCAGAGGAAGAAGAAAACACCCCACTGCCTAGAAAGCCTGCTGGGGAGTTCATCCCAGGACCCTGAGATCATGACCCAAGCCAAAGGCAGTCACTCAATGGACTGAGCCACCGAGGTGCCCCTCTATTATTGGTTTATTTCACTATTCTATTTCAAAAGAATGTAAGCTCTTTGTGGTCAGGTATTTTATATGTTTTATTAATTGAAGTATTTTCAGAAAGGTAGCTGGCAGATTGTAAGGGCTCACTAAACTGTATTTTGTTGTTATTATTGGGCTCCTTTATGGGCTTTACCTCTTATGTTAGAAGTCTATCCTTCAGATGTAAGCAATAAGAATAGAGCCCTGCTGCCTGTTCAAATGAGTAAAAAGCCTGTATTAAGTGGATATTTTAAAAGCTAAATGAATGGCTTAATAGTTGTATATAGGGAGAAAGGGAACATATTTTCCACAGTTTAGAAGTGGAGTTCTTTTTTTTTTAATTTTTTAAGTTTTATAAACATATATTTTTATCCCCAGGGGTACAGGTCCGTGAATCACCAGGTTTACACAGTTCACAGCACTCACCAAAGCACATACCCTCCCCAATGTCCATAACCCCACCCCCCTTCTCCCAACTCCCCTCCCCCCAGCAACCCTCAGTTTGTTTTGTGAGATTAAGAGTCACTTATGGTTTGTCTCCCTCCCAATCCCATCTTGTTTCATTTATTCTTCTCCTACCCACTTAAGCCCCCATGTTGCATCACCACTTACTCATATCAGGGAGATCATATGATAGTTGTCTTTCTCTGCTGGACTTATTTCGCTAAGCATGATACACTCTAGTTCCATCCATGTTGTCGCAAATGGCAAGATTTCATTTCTTTTGATGGCTGCATAGTATTCCATTGTGTATATATACCACATCTTCTTTATCTATTCATCTGTTGATGGACATCCAGGTTCTTTCCATAGTTTGGCTATTGTGGACATTGCTGCTACAAACATTCGGGTGCATGTGCCCCTTTGGATCACTACATTTGTATCTTTCATCAAGATCAAAAGCTTTTGCACAGCAAAGGAAACAGTTAACAAAATCAAAAGACAACTGATAGAATGGGAGAAGATATTTGCAAACAACATATCAGATAAAGGACTAGTGTCCAGAATCTATAAAGAACTTAGCAAACTCAATGCCCAGAGAACAAATAATCCAATCAAGAAGTGGGCAGAGGACATGAACAGACATTTCTGCAAAGAAGACATCCAGATGGCCAACAGACACATGAAAAAGTGCTCCATATCACTCGGCATCAGGGAAATACAAATCAAAACCACAATGAGATATCACCTCACACCAGTCAGAATGGCTAAAGTCTACAAGTCAGGAAATGACAGATGCTGGCGAGGATGCGGAGAAAGGGGAATCCTCCTACACTGTTGTTGAGAATGCACGCTGGTGCAGCCACTTGGAAAACAGCATGGAGGTTCCTCAAAATGTTGAAAATAGAATTGCCCTATGACCCAGCAATTGCACTACTGGGTATTTACCCTAAAGAAGTGGAGTTCTTTTATAGAGTTCTTGTACAAGCCTACACTATTGTACGATAATGGACAGTTGTACATTACAATTATACAAACACTTTGGTAATTTATATCCTTTTTTTGTAATTCATGACTGGATCATTTAATTCCTTAAGAGCATTATAGCATTTCAACTTTTTATGTCAATAAACTTATTGGGGTTGCTACCTTTTTTATTCAAATGGAGAAATAGTCATGATTTAAGCTAAATAAAGTGTTATTGATTGTGTTGTTTTCTAGGAATGAGTCGCACATGCTTGTTTAAAATTTTTGTTAAATTCCCAAGTCTGTCACTGATAAAAGCCTTTTGTAGATTAGTAACTTGATACAAAACAGAAAAGTTATGTAACACTCAGTTGTTATACTATCTATGTTTCCATCTTGCATTGTAATAACACCCATCTTAACTCTATTTAAGACAAATCATTGCCAGATGGATTTCTGGAATTGATTGCATGATATGAAATCTAGTATAACTGAAAGGTTTTGGTTTTAGAAGCATATAAATCAATTTAGAAAAATATATGTATTTGAATATAAGATAAAGTTTTAAATTATTTGGCAATGGTAAACTAAACTTTTTTTTGTAAATTTTTATTTTCTAAAATTTCATTGAGCTCTTTTGCAATAAGAAATAAGTTACAAAAAATTAAGATTTATTTACCCCAATTCAAAATTATTAGGAATATAATCATAGAGGTTGAAGTATTTAAAATATTGAACCCACAATATTTTATTAGGTAAATTCATGAATGCTGAGCATTCACTGTTAAAATATATTACTACTATTGATAGACTGGTAGAAGCCTAAAATCAAATATTTATTAAATATTTATATCCATATCTTTTCATGGCTTGGTAATTCATTTCTCTAGCATTAAATAATATTCCATTGTTTGCATGTACTACACTTTATTTGACATTTCACCTATGGAAGGATATCTTGGTTGCTTCCAACCTTTTGTCAGTTATGAATAAAACTATATAGACATTTTTGTGGGTATAGTTTTCATCTTCTTTGGATAAATACCAAGAACTGCTACTGCTGAATCATCTGGCAAGAATATGTTTAGTTTTGTAAGAAACTGCCAAGTTGTTTTCCATTCTTTATTCTCAATAGACATGGAAGAACATTCCTGTTGCTCCACATCCTCACCTACATTTAGTGTTCTGTTGTCAGTGTTCTGGATTCTGGGTATGTACTGGTGTCTACTTTTTGCTTTAATTTGCATTTTCCTGATGACATATGATGTGAAGCATCTTTTTATATGCTTATTTGCCATCTGTAATATTTTCTTTTGTGAGGTATCTGCTAAGGTCTTTGGCTCATTTTTATTTATTTATTATTTATTATTTTTTTTTAGATTTTTTATTTTTTATAAACATATATTGTTATCCCCAGGGGTACAGGTCTGTGAATCACCAGGTTTACACACTTCACAGCACTCACCAAAGCACATACCCTCCCCAATGTCCATAATCCCACCCCCTTCTTCCAAACCCCCTCCCCCCAGCAACCCTCAGTTTGTTTTGTGAGATTAAGAGTCACTTATGGTTTGTCTCCCTCCCAATCCCATCTTGTTTCATTTATTCTTCTCCTACCCACTTAAGCCCCCATGTTGCATCACCACTTCTCATATCAGGGAGATCATATGATAGTTGTATTTCCCTGCTTGACTTATTTCACTAAGCATGATACGCTCCAGTTCCATCCATGTTGTTGCAAATGGCAAGATTTCATTTCTTTTGATGGCTGCATAGTATTCCACTGTGTATATATACCACATCTTCTTGATACATTCATCTGTTGATGGACATCTAGGTTCTTTCCATAGTTTGGCTATTGTGGACATTGCTGCTATAAACATGCGGGTGCATGTGCCCCTTTGGATCACTACGTTTGTATCTTTAGGGTAAATACCCAATAGTGCAATTGCTGGGTCATAGGGCAGTTCTATTTTCAACATTTTGAGGAACCTCCATGCTGTTTTCCAGAGTGGCTGCACCAGTTTGCATTCCCACCAACAGTGTAGGAGGGTTCCCCTTTCTCCGCATCCTCGCCAGCATCTGTCATTTCCTGACTTGTTGATTTTAGCCATTCTGACTGGTGTGAGGTGATATCGCATTGTGGTTTTGATTTGTATTTCCCTGATGCCGAGTGATATGGAGCACTTTTTCATGTGTCTGTTGGCCATCTGGATGTCTTCTTTGCAGAAATGTCTGTTCATGTCCTCTGCCCATTTCTTGATTGGATTATGTGTTCTTTGGGTGTTGAGTTTGCTAAGTTCTTTATAGATTCTGGACACTAGTCCTTTATCTGATATGTCGTTTACAAATATCTTCTCCCATTCTGTCAGTTGTCTTTTGATTTCGTTAACTATTTCCTTTGCTGTGCAAAAGCTTTTGATCTTGATGAAATCCCAATAGTTCATTTTTTTCCCTTGCTTCCCTTGCCTTTTGCGTTGTTCCTAGGAAGATGTTGCTGCGGCAGAAGTCGAAGAAGTTGCTGCCCGTGTTCTCCTCAAGGATTTTGATGGATTCCTTTCGCACATTGAGTCCTTCATCCATTTTGAGTCTATTTTTGTGTGTGGTGTAAGGAAAAGGTCCAATTTCATTTTTCTGCATGTGGCTGTCCAATTTTCCCAGCACCATTTATTGAAGAGACTGTCTTTTTTCCATTGGACATTCTTTCCTGCTTTGTCGAAGATTAGTTGACCATAGATTTGAGGGTCTATTTCTGGGCTCTCTATTCTGTTCCATTGATCTATGTGTTTGTTTTTGTGCCAGTACCATGCTGTCTTGATGATGACAGCTTTGTAATAGAGCTTGAAGTCCGGAATTGTGATGCCACCAACGTTGGCTTTCTTTTTCAATATCCCTTTGGCTATTCGAGGTCTTTTCTGGTTCCATATAAATTTTAGCATTATTTGTTCCATTTCTTTGAAAAAGATGGATGGTACTTTGATAGGAATTGCATTAAATGTGTAGATTGCTTTAGGTAGCATAGACATTTTCACAATATTTATTCTTCCAATCCAGGAGCATGGAACATTTTTCCATTTCTTTGTGTCTTCCTCAATTTCTTTCATGAGTACTTTATAGTTTTCTGAGTATAGATTCTGTCTCTCTTTGGTTAGGTTTATTCCTATGTATCTTATGGTTTTGGATGCAATTGTAAATGGGATTGACTCCTTAATATCTCTTTCTTCTGTCTTGCTGTTGGTGTAGAGAAATGCAACTGATTTCTGTGCATTGATTTTATATCCTGACACTTTACTGAATTCCTGTATAAGTTCTAGCAGTTTTGGAGTGGAGTCTTTTGGGTTTTCCACATATAGTATCATATCATTTGCGAAGAGTGATAATTTGACTTCTTCTTTGCCGATTTGGATGCCTTTAATTTCCTTTTGTTGTCTGATTGCTGAGGCTAGGAGTTCTAGTACTATGTTGAATAGCAGTGGTGATAATGGACATCCCTGCCGTGTTCCTGACCTTAGCGGAAAAGCTTTCAGTTTTTCTCCATTGAGAATGATATTTGTGGTGGGTTTTTCATAGATGGCTTTGATGATATTGAGGTATGTGCCCTCTATCCCTACACTTTGAAGAGTTTTGATCAGGAAGGGATGCTGTACTTTGTCAAATGCTTTTTCAGCATCTATTGAGAGTATCATATGGTTCTTGTTCTTTCTTTTATTGATGTGTTGTATCACATTGACTGATTTGTGGATGTTGAACCAACCTTGCAGCCCTGGAATAAATCCCACTTGGTCGTGGTGAATAATCTTTTTAATGTACTGTTGAATCCTATTGGCTAGTATTTTGTTGAGTATTTTCGCATCTGTGTTCATCAAGGATATTGGTCTATAGCTCTCTTTTTTGGTGGGATCCTTGTCTGGTTTTGGGATCAAGGTGATGCTGGCCTCATAAAATGAGTTTGGAAGTTTACCTTCCATTTCTATTTTTTGGAACAGTTTCAGGAGAATAGGAATTAGTTCTTCTTTACATGTTTGGTTGAATTCCCCCGGGAAGCCGTCTGGCCCTGGGTTTTTGTTTGTTTGGAGATTTTTAATGAGTGTTTCAATCTCCTTACTGGTTATGGGTCTGTTCAGGCTTTCTATTTCTTCCTGGTTCAGTTGTGGTAGTTTATATGTTTCTAGGAATGCATCCATTTCTTCCAGATTGTCAAATTTGTTGGCGTAGAGTTGTTCATAGTATGTTCTTATAATAGTTTGTATTTCTTTTGTGTTAGTTGTGATCTCTTCTCTTTCATTCATGATTTTATTTATTTGGGTTCTTTCTCTTTTCTTTTTGATAAGTTGGGCCAGGGGTTTATCAATTTTATTAATTCTTTCAAAGATCCAGCTCCTACTTTCGTTGATTTGTTCTATTGTTTTTTTGGTTTCTATTTCATTGATTTCTGCTCTGATCTTTATGAATTCTCTTCTCCTGCTGGGCTTAGGGTTTCTTTCTTGTTCTTTCTCTAGCTCCTTTAGGTGTCGGGTTAGGTTGTGTACCTGAGACGTTTCTTGTTTCTTGAGAAAGGCTTGTACCGCTATATATTTTCCTCTCAGGACTGCCTTTGTTGTGTCCCACAGATTTTGAACCGTTGTATTTTCATTATCATTTGTTTCCATGATTTTTTTCAATTCTTCTTTAATTTCCCGGTTGACCCATTCATTCTTTAGAAGGATACTGTTTAGTCTCCATGTATTTGGGTTCTTTCCAAACTTCCTTTTGTGGTTGAGTTCTAGCTTTAGAGCATTTTGGTCTGAAAATATGCAGGGAATGATCCCAATATTTTGATACCGGTTGAGTCCTGATTTAGGACCGAGGATGCGATCTATTCTGGAGAATGTTCCATGTGCATTAGAGAAGAATGTGTATTCTGCTGCTTTTGGATGAAATATTCTGAATATATCTGTGATGTCCATCTGGTCCAGTGTGTCCTTTAAGGCCTTTATTTCCTTGCTGATCTTTTGCTTGGATGACCTGTCCATTTCAGTGAGGGGAGTGTTAAAGTCCCCTACTATTATTGTATTATTGTTGATGTGTTTCTTTGATTTTGTTATTAATTGGTTTATATAGTTGGCTGCTCCCACGTTGAAGGCATAGATATTTAAAATTGTTAAATCTTCTTGTTGGACAGACCCTTTGAGTATGATATAGTGTCCTTCCTCATCTCTTATTATAGTCTTTGGCTTAAAATCTAATTGATCTGATATAAGGATTGCCACTCCTGCTTTCTTCTGTTGTCCATTAGCATGGTAAATTCTTTTCTACCCCCTCACTTTAAATCTGGAGGTGTCTTCGGGCTTAAAATGAGTTTCTTGGAGGCAACATATAGATGGGTTTTGTTTTTTTATCCATTCTGATACCCTGTGTCTTTTGACAGGGGCATTTAGCCCATTCACATTCAGGGTAACTATTGAGAGATATGAATTTAGTGCCATTGTATTGCCTGTAAGGTGACTGTTACTGTATATGGTCTCTGTTCCTTTCTGATCTACCACTTGTAGGCTCTCTCTTTGCTTAGAGGACCCCTTTCAATATTTCCTGTAGAGCTGGTTTGGTATTTGAAAATTCTTTCAGTTTTTGTTTGTCCTGGAAGCTTTTAACCTCTCCTTCTATTTTCAATGATAGCCTAGCTGAATATAGTATTCTTGGCTGCATGTTTTTCTCGTTTAGTTCTCTGAAAATATCATGCCAGCTCTTTCTGGCCTGCCAGGTCTCTGTCGATAAGTCAGCTGCCAATCTAATATTTTTACCATTGTATGTTACAGACTTCTTTTCCCGGGCTGCTTTCAGGATTTTCTCTTTGTCACTGAGACTTGTAAATTTTACTATTAGGTGACGGGGTGCGGGCCAATTCTTATTGATTTTGAGGGGCGTTCTCTGAACCTCCTGAATTTTGATGCTCATTCCCTTTGCCATATTGGGGAAATTCTCCCCAATAATTCTCTCCAGTATACCTTCTGCTCCCCTCTCTCTTTCTTCTTCTTCTGGAATCCCAATTATTCTAATGTTGTTTCATCTTATGGTGTCACTTATCTCTCGAATTCTCCCCTCGTGGTCCAGTAGCTGTTTGTCCCTCTTTTTCTCAGCTTCTTTATTCTCTGTCATTTGGTCTTCTATATCACTAATTCTTTCTTCTGCCTCATTTATCCTATCAGTGAGAGCCTCCATTTTTGATTGCACCTCATTAATAGCTTTTATGATTTCAACTTGGTTAGATTTTAGTTCTTTTATTTCTCCAGAAAGGGTTTTTATATCTCTCGAGAGGGTTTCTCTAATATCCTCCATGCCTTTTTTGAGCCCGGCTAGAACCTTGAGAATTGTCATTCTGAACTCTAGATCTGACATATTACCGATGTCTGTATTGATTAGGTCCCTAGCCTTCGGTACTGCCTCTTGTTCTTTTTTTTGTGTTGAATTTTTACGTCTTGTCATTTTTGTCCATATAAGAGTAAATGAAGGGGCAAGTAAAATACTAAAAGGGTGGCAACAACCCCAGGAAAATATGCTTTAACCAAATTAGAAGAGATCCAAAATCGTGAGTTGGGAGAAAGGGGATAAAAAGAGGTTCAAAAAGGAAGAAAGAAAAAAAAAGGAAAAAGAAAAAAAAAGAAAAGAATTTAAAAAAAAGAAAACACCTAAGAAAAATGTAAAAAAGAAAAAATATATATATTAGATAAACTAGTTAAAAAAGAAAAAGGTAACAGTTAAAAAAAAAAATTTTACCCGAAGGCGAGAAGAAAAAAAAAAAAAAACAAAAAATGAAAAAGAAAAAATTGAATTAACTGCAAGACTAAAAAAAATCACAAAAAAAAGCCATGAGTTCCGTGCTTCGCTTTCTCCTCCTCTGGAATTCTGCTCCTCTCCTTGGAATTGAAACCACACTCCTAGGTAGGTGAACTTGGTCTCGGCTGGATTTCTTGTTGATCTTCTAGGGGAGGGGCCTGTTGTAGTGATTCTCAAGTGTCTTTTCCCCAGGTGGAATTACACCGCCCTTACCCGGGGCCGGGGTGAGAAATCTGCTCGGGTTTGCTTTGAGGAGCTTTTGTTCCCTGAGCGCTTTCCATAGAGTTCCGGAGGACGGGAATACAAATGGCGGCCTTCTGGTCTCCGGCCCAGAGGAGCCGAGAGCCGAGGGCCCCACTCCTCAGTGCACCCTCAGAGAACAGCGCCCAGTCACTCCCGTCTGCCTGACCTCCGGCCGCGCTCCGAGCTCACCGAGCCTGCGACCGGTTCAAGGTAACACCGAGCTGTGAGCTTACTGTCAGCTCTGTCTCTGTAGCCGGCTTTCCCGTTCCAATACCCGCAAGCTCTGCGACACTCAGACACCCCCGATCCTTCTGTGACCCTGCGGGACCTGAGGCCACGCTGACCCCGCATGGGCTTCGCCCCGGTTTAGCCTCTGGAGCGATGTACCTCAGCGGAACAGACTTTTAAGAGTCCTGATTTTGTGCGCGGTTGCTCTGCTGCTTGCCCGGAGCCGGCCCGTCCCCCCGGGGTCTATCTTCCCGTCGCTTTGGATTCACTTCTCCACCGGTCCTACCTTTCAGAAAGTGGTTGTTTTTCTGTTTCCAGAATTGCTGTTCTTCTTCTCTTCGATCTGCCAATGGATTTTCAGGTGTTTGCAATTTTTAGATAAGCTATCTAGCTGATCTCCGGCTAGCTGAAGCAGTCTCAGCTTGCTACTTCTCCGCCATCTTGACTCCTTTTGGCTCATTTTTAATCAGGATTTTCCCCCATTGTTGAGTTTTAAGGGGTCTTTGTGTATTTTTTATTAACAGTCCTTTGCCAGATGTGTATTTTGCAAATTTTTTCTCATAGTCTGTGCTTTGCCTTTTCATTCTCTTGGCATTGTGTTTCACAGAGTAGACATTTTTAAATTCAGTGCTTGTGCTTTTGTAGCTAAAGTTATTGCCAAAACCAAGGTCATTTAAATTTTCCTCTATATTTCCTTCTACATGTTTCATGTTTAGGTTTATAATCTGATCTGAGTTAATTTTTGTGAAGAGTGTATGATATCTGCCTGGATTTATTTTATTTTATTATTTTATTTTATTTTTATTTTATATTTTTACATTTAGCCTCACCATTACTCCAGAACCATTTGTTTAAAAGATTGTATTTTGCTCTCTGGTATTGCTTTTACTTTTATATTATATATAAAATATAATTGATAATATATATTCTGTTCCTTTAATCTAGTCTTTCTTTGATATTACAATATCTTGCTTACTATTATTATGGTAAACTTTTTTTTAAGATTTTATTTATTTATTTGACAGAGAGAGAGATCACAAATAGGCAGAGACACAGACAGAGAGAGAGATGAGGAGAGGCAGGCTCCCTGCTGAGCAGAGAGCCCAATGCAGGACTCCATCCCAGGCCCCTGGGATCATGACCTGAGCCGAAGGCAGAGGCTTAACCCACTGAGCCACCCAGGCACCCCATCGTTATGGTAAACTTTGAAGTCAGTCCTCAGACTTTGTTCTCCTTCAACACTATGTTGACTATTGTGAGTCTTTGCCTCTCCATATAAACTTTAAAATAAGTTTGTTAATATTAAAAAAAAAAGAACTTGCTGGAATGCATTAATTGTATGGATAAACTTGGAAACCAGTGACCTCTTGAGCTTAGCAAGAGATAGAACATGGACATCAGTTGTCACAGTGGTGCCTCTGGCAGAACCTATTGCAAATCCCTAGGCAAAATGAGACCTCAAGGATCTGAGAGAATGTCTAAGAAGTACTTGATACATCCCTTGAGTATGGTTTATTGAAGTGTCCACCTGTCTGAAAGCTGGGGAATCTAGAAAAGAGACGGAAAATTAGTTATGATAAAAGATATCAAGAAACATCAATAAATTTTGTAAAACTAATTGTCATGGCTCATATACAATATGACCAACAGAGGGACCATCAGAAGGAAAGCATCAGTTATGTTATTGTAAATTTTTTATTCAAAATAAAGCAATGTGAGGGGAAGATACAATGAGAAAATTACCATTTTTAAGTGGTAAACTTCTTACAAAATGGAATAGGTTTTATATTCTAAGAAGTATATTGAAAAGTAAAACATTAAAAAATGAAATTTTAATTTAAAAAATTATGTAATTTTAAAAAAAGGTTAAAATAGCAGAACCATTTTTCTTATAACTGGATAATACATTGTATATATATATCTATCAAAAATAACTTGTCGTGGGGGCGCCTGGGTGGCTCAGTGGGTTAAAGCCTCTGCCTTTGGCTCAGGTCATGATCCCAGGATCCTGGGATCGAGTCCCACATTGGGCTCTCAGCTCAGCAGGGTGCCTGCTTCCTCCTATCTCTCTGTCTGACTCTGCCTACTTGTGATCTCTGTCAAATAAATAAATAAAATCTTTTATAAAAAATTTAAAAAAAATAACTTGTCATGTCTGGAATCAGGAGCATATGGAAAAAAATAATATCTGAGGACAATACTTCTGCCATGTTTTGTGCCTTGTTAATATTATTAAACAGTCAGGCAACTTTTAGCTTTATTGAAATACCTTCTAAGATACCAGCAGTGCCTTTTGGAGCCCTATGACTATAAAAATTAATTGCAAATATTCAAAATGTTTACTATGGTGTCACTATTTAGGGCCACCACCAAGTATGTTTCAGAAGTAAGCATAACTGTTACTCTTCCGTAAGGCAAAAGGGCATGCTTTCAGGAGTTCCATCTGCTGTACCAGGAGGTGAATCAGGTAATGATTTTTGTCTATAAAATAATTCAGTTTTCAATCTAAAATTCCTCATTCCACCTTATAATAATAAAAAGTAGGAGGAGACTAAAACAAACAAACAACTACAACTACAACAACCAGCTTTTCCTTTAGTGGAAAAGTAAATATAACCTTATGAGTAGCCTGAAATTTATTTTTAAATATTTTTAAGATAAACGTTTTTGTTAGAAAACCATATATTTTATATTACTAAGAAATAACAGGCGAAGTTTTATTAACTTCTAAAAAGTCTAGTTACTTTTATTTATCTATTAACTCATCTCTTTATGAAGTAGAACATGATCACATCTATTGTATCTACCCAAGTTTGTTATTTGTTATTTGATGTTTGCTATTTCCTTGCTTAATTTTTACAATATTTGATACATAATAGTATCTTTAAGTCCATCTATGGTTTAACAGAATTTGTTTGAACTTCATAAAAATGTACCATACTTTTTCTACTGTCCTTGTTTTACTTCTCTATTAACTTTCCAAGATTTATTCACTTTACAGTGTATAGCTATCGTTTATTTTTATTCCTCCATAATGCTATGTTTACAAATTTGTATTTATCTGTACGTTTAAAAATATCTTAATTATATACCATTTCTCATCTCACATAACACTCATGTTACTTCTGCACTTATCAGATATTATGTAACTGAAAACCACAACTCAGCAACAATATAACACCATTTTTCTAAATTAAATGGCTTACCAGAATTCTTTAATTCTATCCTTTATTTGTATTAGATGACCCTTTATTCTGGTATTTGGCATTGTTCATATGGAGGAAAGCTTATAAGTTGATATTCCATAAATAGAAGGATTTATTATGATTGATTAATTATTTTCATTTAGAATGCCTAGAATATGGTTGATTTAATATTTCTATCTTACTCTCTGCCTGGAACATAGTGCTATCTATGTAATAGCCACTAAAATATTAAGTTAATTACCTAGACTTTAAACTGCATATTAATAGGAATAACATACAGAACTCTTCTCGGATTGGGACACCTGAGTGGCTCAGTCAGTTAAATGCCTGAGCCTTTAGCTCAGGTCATGATCTTAGGGTCCTGGGACTGAGTTCTGCAACAGATTCCCTGCTTAGCCGGAAGTTTGCTTCTCCCTCACCCTGCTGCTTCCCCTGCTTGTGCTCTCTCTCACTCTCTCTTACAAATAAGTAAAATTTAAAAAACAAATTCTTCTCAGATAGCTAATATAGAATATCACTTTGTATTCATCAAAGGGAAAGTGCCATATGATAATGAAATTCAGACCACTTCAAATTCATTTTTTAACCAGTAAGAAAGTACTGGAAACAAGCCAAAAATGTCTTCAATGAATTAAAGAAATAGATTGATTTTCAATATCTTAATGTTTCCAAAGTAAATTGCAAGATTTTTATACTAGATATCAGGGTAAATATTCATTATACAAGGATATTCTAAAAATAAACCTGAGAAAAGTACTTGACATATATGATGACAAAAACGAGTTTGACAAAGTCAGTTTGGGTAAAACTTACAACAGCTACCACCTGAAACTCTTGTTCTTTAATTTAATTATTTTAATTTACAAAAATACAAAAATAATATATCAGAGTAAGTATATTGATAGCTTTGAAGGTATGTTCTGGTTGTGCACTGTTTACTATTTAAAGGGGAACGGAATATGTGATGCTTATGGTGTGACTATATTAAAATTCAACAAGTTCAGAAGCATACAAGGAATAGAATAAAGACAAAAGATGACCCTTACTTATCCTAAAAATAGACAATGGTATATATGTGCTAGTTGGGGATAGAATCCAGTCAGTAGATGGAGGATGTGGTAGTGGAAAAAAAAAAAACACAACGTTTTGGTTGAAACTTTAGCACTATATTTAACAAAGTGAAATTGTGTGTTAATAGCCTTGAATAAAATCCAAAAAATATTTTCAATTCATTGAAGATTATTTAGGAAACACTTGAAAATACAACTTGATAAGGATTCCAATAAAAGATTCATAAGCAATATAAGTTTCAGAATTTTCAGTATATTTTCCCTAAAAAGCCATTTGATTACAATTAAAAAGAATTCTATTTTCCTGCCACTTAAATAAGAGGAAATTATTGGGTTTTGTAATAAGTCAATAAAATAAAGTAACATATCTTTAGAAAACAGACATGCACACTGATTTAAAAATAATAGTGCTTAATCTGTTCAGCAAACATTTGTAAAATTCCTTGCCAACAACTAGCTCTGGAGTTCTGCTAGGTGAGTAAGGCCATGTATGTTACTGCTCAGAGTACTGACGCGAAGCAATTGTCCCCTTCACATCCATTTTTTGCTGTTGATATGTCATGCTATGTTGTTTAGAGATCCATAGATGGCCCTACATGAAGGCTTTTTTGTGTGTGTATATGGGTGACTGTTATTTAACTTTCAAATAAGATGGCTCCTGATTTACAATGATTCAACTTATGATATATTTTGCAGTGATGTGAAATTGAAAGTGATTCAGTAGAAACTGTACTTTGAATTTTGAATTTGGGTCTTTATATGGGCCAGTGACATGTGGTTATGGTGCCGTCTTGTGATGCTGGGCAGGGGCAGTGAGCCACAGCTCCCAGTCAGCTACAAGATGACAGGGGTGAACACTTGATATACTTAGAACCATTCTATATATAACCATTCTTCTTTTTTTTAGTGTAATATTTAATAAATTGCATGTAATATTTGATACTTTGTTATAAAATAGGCTTTGCTTAAGATGATTTTGCCCAAATGCAGGCAAATGTAAGTGTTCTGAGTATGTTTAAATAAGGTTAAGGTAAGCTATGATATTTGATAGTTTAGGGGTATTAAATGCATTTTCAATTTTTTATGTGTTTCTCTGTACATAGCCCCCTTGTAAGCTGAGGAACATCTCTATATGAATATGTAGCCTTGGTATGGCTTATTATTATTGGCATGAAACATCTAGAACAGTACGTGTGCCATATAATTGTCTACAACATCAAACAAGTTTCTTGAAAACTTGTGCCAAAGGGGTTATATCTTTAAGGATTCTTATTTCAGAAGGGTTCTCTCTTTTCAGAAGTTAAGTGAAAATCTGACCAAACTAAACATTTTTCCATTTTCCTTAGTGAGCAAAGAGAGCTAAAATCTATCTGCCATTTTCAACACTGTACTCAATGATTGTAATTCTAATTTAAGAACAGATTATTTATATCAAAACCACATGTTGGCCTAATCTTATACAATATTCATAAATCTCACTCAGAGCCTTGTATACTTTTATTTGTTGAGTCTATATGGTACTACGGACATTCATCTTTTTTGACCTCATAGCTTCATGTATGTCTATACTTTTGAAAATATATGCATCATAGTTCCATTGTAAAATGTCTGGGTTATAAAATGTGCTATGCTATCAAAATGGTAATAAGAACATATAAATGACCTGATGTAATGAACTGGACCAGATTGCCAGATATCACATTTCATACCAGAAAGATTCAGTGGTAAGTTTTAAAATGGCCAGCTATACTTCGACTGAATTATAACTCATTTAACTTCTTTCTTTGT